>NC_016088.4:50191962-50936301 GCF_000004515.6 Glycine max | reverse complement strand
AACTTTGTTGACATTTTAATTTTCATTAATTTTTTGTCAGTATTTTTAGTCCCTCAATTTTTTGCTCATTTTTAATCCCTTTATTTTTATTACTCAAAATTTATTCCTGTTTAGTCCATTTTTAGTCTTTATTCATTTTATATTTGAGACTAATTTTGAGAAATAAAAATAAATAAGACTAAACATGGATAAAATTTTTTAGAAAGACTAAAAGTGATGATAGAAAATTAATAGACTAAAAGTTGTCAAAAAAAATTAAGGGATTAAAAATTAGAAGCTAAAAAATTCAAGGGATTAAAAACTTAATTAACCATTTATGTTATTAATAAATGAGGGACTAAAATGAGAAAAAATTAGAGGGACTAAAAGTGATAACAAAAAATTAATAAAGGACTAAAAGTTGTTAATTATATTTTTTTTTGAAAAACTAAAAATTGAAAGCTAAAAAAACTTGAGGGACTATAATTTAATTAACCAAAAAAATTAACATATGTAAATTACATAATCAATTATCCTACTAAGGCGAGACCAACTTAACCAAATTCAAAAGTTTCAATGTATGCATAATTGATTATGTTGATAATTGATTACGGATGCAAAAAAGCACGAGGGTATTCTTAAGGTCAATCTTGACAACTTATTATATAGTGCATTGTGCAATCCTCGGTAGCTAGAACTTTTACTCGCTTTCAATCCACATTTTTTTTTTTCAAAACATTCATCTACATTGACCTCCATCAAACACCTTCATCAAAACTTTCATCCCAAATCAATTGCAATTACTTTCAGGTGATTCATCTCCTTAAACCAAACAGCCCCTAAGGGAGTGTTTGATTCTATTGAAAGTTGGAAGGGTAAAAGTGAGTAGCAATGAAATTGAGAGCGTGGGTGTAACTTAATTTAATATAATCAACAATTTTGGGTAGAAGTAGAACTTATCATTCTGGTCCCTCCCCTTGCTAGAATAGCTGATAACTTGATGGCGTGGTTAAGCAGCAAGCTGACACTCGAAAGAGCCGAAAAGTTGAGAATTGGAATCTCTTGAATAATAAAATCAAAAATTAAATTCAAAACTTATTACAAGATAGAAGTTAGAACTCTTAAGAAAAAACATCAAGCTGATTGAAAATTCGGATTGATTCAAATTCAATGCCCAAAGAACACCACAGATACATACACACATACAATAACTTTTCCTCCCCTCAACCTTTGTAGCGTTAAATCATGGGATTTGAAATTCGTAGAGAATTTGCCACAGATCCACAGCAGTAGTTCAATTTTCATCCTCATTCAATTTATTGAGAATGTACTACTTGGTACATCCAGTAAAATATCACATGGGACTCAAAATCCATACAAACTTGTAGTAGTAATAGGAGAGGGTATTTCAATAAATCAAAAACTAAACTACTTCACTTGTGATCGACAACGGTAAAGCCCAATGAAAACACTACCTGCCGACCCAAATTTGAATATGAAATATGGCAAAAGAAAGTTTAAAAAAAAAAGACAGCTAAGATACCTAACAAGAAAGCAAAAAACTGAAAGAGATTGTGACCCTTTCTGCATACCAGACAAATACTTTCAACATAAAAAGCTAATGCACCTAAGCAGTGTCTGCTCTGCCTAATACTGTGACTAGACGAACACGCCCCCAACTTGGATGCAATAGCAATAGGTTTATACAATGCAAGTATTTGATTCAGATTGAGGTTACTCCATTAGGCTCTTAAGCATGCCTGGCCTGAAAATCCTTCATGAAAGCCACCAACTTCTCAACCCCAGCCAAAGGCATGGCATTGTAAATAGAAGCCCTCATACCTCCCACTGACCTATGTCCCTTGAGCTGCACCATCTTCTCCTTAGCAGCCTCCTTGATAAACTCACCCTCCAGCTCTGATTTCTCCAAAGTGAAAGGCACATTCATCAAAGACCTCACAGACTTCTCAACAGGGCACTTATAAAACCCTTTGCTCCCATCAATTGCACTGTAGAGAATCTCAGCTTTCTTCTTGTTCCTCCTCTCAACCTCCCCCAACCCACCTTGCTCCAACAAGTCCTCAAACACCAACCCACACATGTAAATCCCATAGCAAGGAGGGGTGTTGTAGAGTGAATCGTTCTCATCATGGATCTTGTAATCAAACATCACAGGTGTGACACCCTGTGCATTCCCAATGAGGTCCTTTCTGATGATCACAATGGTGACACCAGAGGGCCCCACATTCTTCTGGGCCCCAGCATAGATAACCCCAAACCTTGACACATCCACAGGCTTGGAGCAGAAATTTGAGGACATATCAGCAACCAAAACACCACTCTTGGGAACAGGGTAGTCCTTGAACTCCACCCCATGGATGGTCTCATTGGCACAGATATGAAGATACCCAGAATTGTTGTTCTGCTCCAAATCGTGAAAAGATGGGATCTTTGTGTACTTTTCGGGTTTCCCAGACCAGATCACGGTGGGCTTGCAGTACTTCTGCGCCTCCTTGGCGGCCTTGTCGCTCCAGGAGCCGGTGACGACGTAGTCGACGGCGGAGTCGGGGGAGGAGCAGAGGTTGAGGGGGACGGCGGCAAACTGGGAGGTGGCGCCGCCCTGGAGGAAGAGGACGGAGTATTCCGGAGGGATCTGGAGGAGGGCGCGGAGATCCGATTCGGCCTTTTGGATTATGGAGAGAAACTCTTTGCCGCGGTGGCTCATCTCCATGACGCTCATGCCAGATCCGTGCCAGTTGTAGAGCTCGGATTGGGCGCGGAGGAGGACGTTTTCCGGGAGGGTGGCGGGGCCGGCGGCGAAGTTGAAGACGCGATCTTGGGAGTGGGTGAGGGGCGGAGCTTGGGTGTGGAGTTGGGTGGCGCATTTGATGGATGTGGGTTTGAACTTGAAGGAGGAAGAAGAGAAAGGAAAAGAAGGTTTGGTGCGGTTTTGGAAGAGGCCGGTGTGAGGGGATGTTGTTGCCATTGACATGGTTATGGTTATAGAGAGTTTGGTGTTTTCTTTTTGGTAATGGAAATGAAGAATGGAGGAGGTAGCTGTTGCTGTTTGTTGTGGCAAAGGTCTGAGGCAGAAAGATGGAGGATTTATATTGAGACAATTATTAATAAAAATACTTGAAGCAACTCATCTAATAGATATATTATATTATAAATAAATAGTATCATTCTATTATTATATGTAACATTAATGATAGGTTTAATAAATATTTATAAATGTAAAAAATTATTAAATTTATTTAATTATCAATTCCTATAAAAATATATTTAAATATATCATTAAGTTAAATATCAAATTTTGTAAATAAAATAAATGAATAAAAATAAAGATATGGGATGTAAGTATATATTCAGAATTTATATGTTTAAATAATAAAATTCGTTATGTTTTAGAACTTACGACTAGTTCTCTTTTGGATTTGGGTAGGTATACAGTGAATTTAATGCATTAGTACTAATCTTTTTTATTGTTTTGTTTTGTGTGTGTATTAGTTTTAAATTATATCTTAGATTGTGTCAATAATTGTGCATGGTTTTTTTAATGTAAATAGCCAATGTTATAGGTTTTATTAATTAATGTATCAAGGATATGGTTAAGAAATTAATTAAAAATTATGAAATTTTTATCTATAGTTTCTTAATTAAAAAAGCATTTGCTATAATTTTAATAAGAAAAATGTTAGTAATATATTTTTAACACTTTTTTATTGATTAAATTTATTAAAAATTACATAATTTGGTAAGTTTTACATCTTATTTAATTTCTCTCTCATAATTTATAGTTTTCAATAATTAAAAAAAACAAGATAAATATAATATTTAAGGTCTAAACTTATGATAATATTTATATAAGATTAAACGATAGTATAAAATATTTATTTACAATTTATCTTTTCATCTCTTTTATTGTGTTACCCCGTTTTATTTTATTATTTCTGTCTTTTTCTTAACTCCTAATTATAAAATAAAAATTATGAATAGAAACAAGTTTCTGCTCAAAACGTTGGCCATCAAGCAAATGTCACAATCGTATCTACGAGTGCAATGCAATTTGCGAAAGATGCTGTTGGTGGTACAAAGTTGGTGTGTCGTGTGTAATTGGAGAGTAGGAAAGAGGGAGTGAGATATTTGTTTTTGGTTCATAATTTTATTATTCTACTTTAGACTTCAATTTTGAATTCTCCTCTTTTAAAAGGAGACGAAGTTGAGAGAAACATTAAAAAAAACCTCTCATGCCAAGATGACTTGTTAGCGGGTTACATATTCAAATATCAAAACTCAACCTTCCGTATCACATAATTTTATGTTAATTAATTCACGCGTTTGAGAGTTAATATTTTATGATATATAAAACTTTTTTTTTATTCTTTTCTATTTAATAACCAAAAAAATAAAATTTCCAATCACTAATCATAAATATTAAAAATTGATGTAAAATAAATGTTGAATATAATAATCAGAAATATTTGTTTTCTAAAAATAATTTAATATTGATAAATAATACTATTAAATACTTTTGACCTGTGTGTTTAAACACTAATTCCCAAAATTAATAAAAGAATAACTAATTTAAATTTTGCAAAAATATTAGTTTTGTTTCTTTTCTTTTTCTTATGTAGTGAGAATTAAAAAATATTTTTTCTAAAAAAATTATGGTTTACTTTTTTTTAATTTTTTAGCCTCTAAAATTTGTTTGTACTGCACTTCAAACTTAAGATTTTTATATTATTTTTAGTTGGTAAACATTAGATGAGTTACTTAAAGCCAAAAAAATTTTATTATTATTATTTAAAATTAGTTAAACAACAATATTAATATAAGTAACATCATGTCATTCACTCTTATAGTAAATTTTGTTAAACAAATTGCTTCACTTAAAGCAACTCTTAGAAGCAACGTCAAATATGACTTCACAAATTATGTTTGACAAAAAAATTTAAATTATTATTATCAAACTCAATAAGCTTATCAATAATTTGTAATTAGGTAAAAGGATAAAAATATTTTACGGTATGAATAGATATCCTATTTTCTCTATTCATAAATAAAAATAAAAGGGGTTGATGTTTCTTTCTTGGATGGAGAGTGTGGTGATATATAAATAATAGTGATTTTTTTAGCAACCTACACACACATACTTAAATATGTTAGTTACCATAAAAAGGATATTATAAATAATGATATTTAAAAGTAACATAATAAATCGTGAAGGTACTTACTTTATTCTGCTATAAAAAATTTATTTGATAAACTTAATTTTTTTTTCAATAATTATTTACACATATTTCATTTTATCAATCGGATCTTTAAATTAAAATTCTTATTGAATAATTAAACATAAATTTTTATAAAATGTTAAGACACTATTTGGTATTTAATTAAATAAACTAATTGAACGTAAAGTGTATTCGTAAAAAATATAATTGAGTACACTATCAAAATATTTAATGATAATTTATAATTGAGTACACTATAAGTGTATATCTTGTTTTCTATTATTTTTATCTATCCTTATTTTTTTTTATCACATTATATCATCATACAAACCTATGGGGGTCGGTGTAGTGGTGGGATAGATGGCATTACATCATGTTTTAGGTTCGTTTCCACATTTCCTCTTTCTTCTCTATTTTTTCCGCAAGGTAATCCATCCAAAATATTCAAGCCAAGCCCCATATAAAATTATAAATATTGTGTTCTAATTGAAAGCATAGATGAAAAAAGTAGCATTGCCAGGCAAGGTTGCATCTTGCATTTGTGGCATGCTCTCAAAACAAACCACACTTCCAAAAAAAATTTCAGCACGAAGGTTGGTTCTATATGCCGTATATACATAAAAGGAAAAAAATTATCAAATACTTCTTGAATGAATGAAATTATTTCTATGCCATCGTTTCAATTATTTTGTTCAATGGAAACAAGAGAAATACAAACTCAAATGGACGAAGTATGTTCTGTTCAGTTAGAACATAACAGAAAAGAAAAAAAGGTGGAAAAATAACAGAACAATAAATACTCTTCAGAGAAAAAAAAAAACATCAGAGGATTATGAAAATCCTCTGAACAATATATGTGCAACCCAAGTTGCTCTCACATGTGGGCCCCCAATTATGAAAAGTCATATGTATGATATCATGGTGTTGTTAGTGGCTGTACGTACATGGCCTGCTACAATGGTTTCTCCAGAAGAAAACGTGGTGGTTCACATTTTGCAGTATAGCTAAATTTAGATGAGCAGTACTTCCTATGTACCCCAGTTAGTTTCCCATTCCCAGCCTTCTGATGAAAATCAGCCATTAATGTTGAGCACTCTCTGTAAGTCACAATTAACCACACATTAGTATTTAGCATAGCATGTCAAACTACTGGATGAATGGAACATGAAAAAGGCACTGAACTCAATGCACACTTACAATAGCTGATCTTCTGAGTAATTGGAGTGCCATTCACATGTTTTGTTCCATTGTTTGAAACCATAAATTGTGCATTGGGCTGTGTAGACAGCAGATGCTGCTAGCAAAGATGGAGGGAACTTCAGCATCTCATACTCCACAAGAGTTAGCTCTACCAGGAAGAAAGCCAATAACTCAAGCTGTTCCATGTTGAGGAATAGAGGAAACAAAGTTAGTAATTATGACATTGCTGGTTTTGATTTAAAAAAAAAAAAGACTTAAATTTTTGGCAGAAAAATGAGTACTGACCTTTCTGTCTGCTTGAGCTGCCTTTAGGAACCTTTTCATAAAAACATATGCCGTTGGCACAGACATGTTAAACTGCAATGTGTTCACCATCAACTTCTCCTGCAGGGTTTACAATGAATTTAAGTTAGTTTAATGTTACAAATGCAAAAGTTAAAGGTGTTGTCACAATGAGGCAAAAAAATGATACCATTTCAAGAACTTCCTTCCTTGTGTATGCTTTGTCTGATATGAGAATTAGATCCCCCACCACAGGTACAGAAACTTCTTCGTACTTGCATGCCAAAAGCATGGCAACTAGACCAACCAACTGAAGCTTCTTTCTTACCACTGTCTGTTTTGCCAAAAATCGATCTATAAGATTGACAGTGAGAAACAACGTCTCGTGCAAGAGGTCAAATTTGTCGTGCACCTGAAGGATCGAAACAAACATATGAATGTTTAGGAATTTAAGATTATATTGTATTTGATCCATAAGGCTAAATATATCAGCATTTTTTAAGCAGTGACTCAAGAAGGAACAGTTAATATACCTCAATTAGCCAGTCAATCAGTATAGCCCTCATCCTTTCATTAATGTCAAATTGTTGTGCCATATAATCCGGCGAGACACAGCTAGTACCCTGCAATGTAGTAAGCCCCATTAGTCATCAAAATTCATAAGGCATTCCCATATAATTTTGATTTCCAAAAGTAGTAATGTGAAATATGCTCTACTGGGTAAGATTTAACAAAAAAATGCAAATTCAACATAGTGCATATCGTCTGCGGGATATAATAGGGGGGAGACAATAGTTGGTGGTAAATATTCAATTCATATAATTGGCGCTTTGCGAAGTCAAACTACATTTCTGAATGAGAAAGGCTTTTAGTGGAACTAGAAAATGCAACTTCTGGAGAATAAGATGAGGATGGATCTATAAGAGAAATTAGGACGACACAATGGGGGTAGGAGTTCAGATGCAGTGCTCTCACAAGTTCAATTGACAAATTAGAATTCAGCCAGTATCCCATTTAAAGTTAAAATGATTCCAAACAATCAGAAAAGTGTACCAAATCCAAACAATTCATTCCAAATGTACCTCCATTTTTCTGTAGTGGGCATAAAGATCTTCAATATAGTCCACGACTGCAAGAGGGTTGTTTGCATCACAGGTATCAATGTCCAAAACAGTCTCTTCAATTATATCCTCCATCTCAACTTCCTCCTACCAGGCCAATTATTGCACCATCACCAACTAAATTTCGAAATGTATTTGCGGTACAAATAATAAACAAAATCGACATTTAAAAGAAAATACCATCTGATCTGATTCACTATGCATTGGTTCTGTCTGCTCTAAAGACATTGGCACTGGCTGGTCATCCGTAGTTGGCTTGTGTTCTTCATCGACAAATATGCTGTCTCCAAATCCATTCGAATTTGAATTCCCCAAGTTTGACTTCTTGGTTCCCTGTTTCAAATTGACCGCCGCCACTCAAAAATCTCAGTTTCATCTTTCAATTAGTCAAAGGATCTGTGCAAAGCATCAAATTTCATCATAAAAAAGAGTCTACCTCGGCACGATTTTTCTGTGTGCTAGCAATTTGTGCAGCAAACCTCCTAAAAGCAAATCAAGATGAACAATCCGTTACATTGAAACTTATAATAAAAAAATCACTATTCCATTTCCTCCACTCTAAGAAAAACAATCACTTCAATTTCAAAATTCAAATACTTCACTTTTTTCACCAAATCAAACAAAAAGGATCACATCCTCTCACCTTGTGATGGGTCGATGCCCTGGATCCGCCTGCTTCTTCTCACAAACATCGTGTTTTCTGCGCGCCCCCACAAATCAAAAACCACACCATCAACAACACATTCCATAAAAGACTAGAAATTCAAAAGAAAAAAAGAAGAAGAAGGGCACGCATAATCGGAGAGAAAAAAAAATTACTCTGCCAATGCCCTTTTGTTAACAACACAAGGGTAAGGTCTCCCTTCCGCCACCAGATCCTGATTGATCACGCTCAAAGCCCTTCTGTTCTGCCCCATCTTTCTGTTCCCCACACATTCTATCCCTCCTATTACCAACAACCCATAAAAAACAAAATAAAAATCAAATCTTGTTATTATTATTATTATTAAATCTAGAATCTTGCTGCCTTAACATTGGAACCGAAACCGAAACCGAAACCTCCACTTAATAATACCTTGAAAACTTGTGGGGTTGATTGGTTTAGAACTGTTCTCATCAGATATCTTCATTGTTGATGAACAAACAAACAAACAAACAACCAACCACACACACGCACTCACACACCCCAAATGATCAGAACAAGAAGAAGGGCATGCAGTGAAATGCAAGGTTATGTAATATAGGAAGGGGATGGGAGAAGATAGGGTATTCTACAAACAGTGACACGACACTTACAATCACTATTACACTGAAAGGACATTCAACGGGTATTTGTCCGGGGACACCACTTTTCAAAAAAAAAAAAATTTAACGGCTAGCTATTAGTGGCCGTTGGATCCTTGAACTTGTTGGCAAAGACATTACTTTATTTTTTGTTTTTTTATTTAATTTTGTTGTTACGTTTCCACCCTAGCAATAACGGTAATAACATGTGGAGAAGC
Organism: Glycine max; assembly: GCF_000004515.6. Lineage (NCBI taxonomy): Eukaryota > Viridiplantae > Streptophyta > Magnoliopsida > Fabales > Fabaceae > Glycine > Glycine max. The sequence continues at coordinate 50,926,983 of NC_016088.4, read as the reverse complement.
GTGTCCCCGTAAACAACCCTTCAGCCTCTTTTTTTTTTTTTTTCAAATCACAGTTTACGCTTTACCATACTTTCTTGGATCTTTAGTTTAAGGTAAATAACATTATTCACATTAGAATTAACATTAATAGTAATAATAATATCATAATAATACTTTCTTTGTAATATTTGATAGAATTATTCGACACAATTTGTGTTCATTCATTGCAAAATCTGCAAGGGAGTGTGCCAGGTGGGTCAAATATAATAATAGGACAGATTTATGTGCACAAATTGGGCAAATTGCTTAAAGTAAGTCCCTTTAGAAACTAATTCATTAAAGGGGGCTATTTTGAAACTTTTTTCAGGGGGTCTGTTTCTGAAGGAGACTCGCCAGTGGAGTTGGCGAGTTGGACACGTGGCAGCGCCTGGTGGACTCACCAGTGGAGTTGGCGAGTTGTTGTCCACGTGGTGGGTCCCGCGACTCGTACTGGCGAAATGTTTTTTTTACGGAAATTTTTTTTTAACTTCAAACGGGTATAACTTGTGGTAGGAATGTCTGTTTGAGGTCTATAATATGTTAAAATGCTCCGAAATTAAAAATGAAGAATCTCCTTGGCAAAATTCCTTGAAAGGGGATTTTGGTCAAACTCATTTTTTCCAAAAAAAATGGAATTTTTAGATTCAAACCCCCCCATTTTTTTAATCTTAAAATCCCTATTTTTGAGCTACTTAGAGGCATTTTTTGGAAAAATGAGTTGACCAGATCTCCTTCGGGAATTTACCAAGGGATTCTTCATTCAATTTCGAGCATTTTGACATATTATGGACCTCAAACGGACATTCCCACCAAAAGTTATACCCGTTTGAAGTTAAAAAAAAAATTCTGTAAAAAAACATTTCGCCAGTACGAGTGGCGGGACCCGCCACGTGGACAGCAACTCGCCAACTCCACTGGCGAGTCCACCAGGCGCCGTCACATGTCCAACTCGCCAACTCCACTGACGAGTCTCCTTCAGAAACAGACCCCATAGAAAAAGTTTCAAAACAACCCCTTTTGGAAATTAGTTTCTAAAAGGGACCTAATTTGAGCAATTTGCCGCACAAATTGTACAACGATACATGGATATTGTTTAATATTTGTTTCATGTTGAATTGTTTCTTATTTAAGAGAGGACATTAAATAAATTCCATTTGGAAATATTTTCATTTGTTTCACTAGATTATCTTATCATTTGTCAGTTTTTTAATTTTTATTATTTCTATCCTAATAATTATTCACTACTTCTTTATTTTTAATTATTTCTAATTTTTACTTCTATCCTAATAACTACCCGCTACTTTTTATTTTTAGCATAGTGTCTCTCTACTAGTTTTAATAAATATTTTAATAACTTTGAAAATCTATAAATGTTTTTCATTTTTTTAATGTAATAAATATTTTGATAAAATGTATTTTAAATCTCTTGAGATTTAGTTAAAATTAATTTTAGTCCCTATATTTCAAAAAATTATGATTTCCTATATTTCAAAAATTATGATTTTGATGGATTCGATTCCTCCTTAAATCAAATTTAAAGACTAAAATATATGGTCAAAGAAGATATACTAAGATGAAAACTATTATTTTTAAAATGTAAAAACTAAAAGTAATTTTGACTAAATTTTAAGAAACTTAAAACACATTGATAACTTTTTTTTTTGGGTAAAGAATCACATCAATAATTTTAACAATGATGATTTTGGTTTGCATGATTTTAGTTCTTTTATTTTTTGAAATGTTATGAATTTCACATTTCATATTTGGTTAAGTCAAATTGAAGTGTAGGATTAGAGATGAAATCTAATCCATTTGGGAAACAAAATTATCATTTTTAAAATATAGGAACTAAAATTAATTTTGACCTTTGAGAAACTTCATATTTTATACTATTTTTAGAAAAATAACCTTTAATACGGACAAAATTTAAAAGTTCATAGGTAGCACATGGGGACAGTTTTTAATTATTTTGTACATTAATATCCATATTTAAATTTATTAAAATAAAAATTATATATAAAATATAATATCTTGGGATGGACACTTTTTTTTATGAAAGTAAGTACAAAAATTTACACATAATTCATTGGAATGATTTTTTACTATGACTTTTGTCAAATCAAAATTAAATTTTTTTTACCTAATTAATATGTGTTTAATAACATAACAAAAAATAAATTTAATCACCATTTTGTGTCATACACAATGTCAAGGTTTTCATTTTGACATCATATATATTGTTTTTAATAATAGTTTCAATTTATTCTTTTATTAATACTAATAAAGTTATATTATTTTTTTAATAAATCACAACTCAGAAGTATGTTCCATTTGAGACAAACCTCAAATAGAATACAATCACTATAGATAAAATCAAATGAAATTATATTATTAACACAAGTATGTTTTAGTCATATTTAAACAATCAAGTTGATAAGTTGTACAAATGTTTTTCATATTAAATAATAATTTTGGTGTTTTTATCAGTATTTTTTAGATTTAAATATATTTTTAATCCTTATAATTTAATATTTTTTACTTTTTTTGTAAAATTATTTTTTTAAAAGTTCTTATAAATTAAGTTTATTTTATTTTTTATTTTTATAGTGTTTTAGATAACACTTTTTTATTATTTAAAACGTATTTTAATAACAAAAAATAAAAAATATAACTTTATAAGAACTAAAAAAATAATTTTAAAAAAACATATAAAATTATAAGTACTAAAAAAATATTTAAATCTAAAATTTCTTATATTATAAAGACAATATATATATATATATATATATATATATATATATATATATATATATATATATATTAGTGTTAACATCATTTTCTTAATGTATTACTCTATTACAATTTATTTGGGCATATTAGAGTCTCAGCACGTGGTCATCATTACTGTGCTTTTCGTTGAAATTCATACATCTTGTTCTTAATATTCCCATTAGACTTCGGAGCTCGTAAGTACGTGAATCCTGCATAATAGTTAGTAGGTATATTTTTCAAAAATTATTGTTTTTGTGTGGAATAATACTTACTTTAAAGAGTGACTTATTTATGAGATAACGAACTATTTTTTTTTAAAAAAAATAAAAATATTTTAAAAAATACATTACTAACATTAATTTAATATAATATAATATAAATGCTAAAATAACTTTAGAAGAAAAAGAAAAGAAAAGAAAGGAGGACAAAACTCTAGAGTCTGAACCCAATGATTGGGTGTTGAAATTGGCATTTTTTGCTGTGGTTTTCCTTTCTATTATTCTCAACGGTCACTTAAGTGCGCTCCTATCTGCGCTCTACCGCACTTGGCTTTTCTCTTTTTTCATTTTCGGAAGAAGATTCGCACGTGAACCAAAAACAATGGTGGTTTTCGTAGGTTAAGGCTATCAAACTACTTCCATAATGGAAGTTAAATCTGTTGGCTGTAATAATAGATTAGTAAGAACCTTGCCACTCAAATATTGTAACGTTTGTACAAAAAATATATTGCACGTTTCAGTTTATTCAAGTTTGGAGGCACACATTGAAATTGCGAAGAATAGTTTGAACTTTCAACAACATTAATGGCATGCAATTTTCCTTTCTCCCTTTCTTTCTGTTTTTTTTGGATCTAATGGGGGGAAAGAAAAGAAAAAAAAATTGTCTGCTCTAAAGATAAAAATTGTATTTGGAATTTTCGATTGCAAAGGCGGGTTAAGCCATAATTAGATTACGTTTTCTCTGTATGAATAAAAAATTAATGTCATTTTTTTGTGTGAAATTACTTTAATTTTTTATATGACTAATATGCACAATAATAATAATAATAATACATTTGTTCCTTGACATACATAATATGTTTTTATTAAATTATGTATTTCTTTTTGTATTTTACTAGATTGTTGATATGCATATTTAACAAAGCTAAATAAATATGATATCTTACCACCAAACACATAATCTTGAAGGATTCTTTGAGTGGAGTGCAATAAAGTCTTAACAGGTTGCAAGTTCGAGTTTTCATTTATTTTCTTGGAGCGATTGAATCAACCGGTGTACGTAGAATTATTCATTCTAATTTAATCGTTAGTCTCGAGTTTAAATCGTGATTTTTGAATTTGTGGTTGCAAAATACAAGCTAATGATGACAAACAATTTGGGTAACAAGAAACTCAATTTTCATTAAATAAGAAAATCTTAAATTTAAGTTCGGCAAATAAGATCTTTAATTTTAGATATTTGTGAATCTAAACGATGAAATACTCGGTTGAGTTCTTGTGTATTTTTAAATGTTAGATATCCGCACATAGATTTGATTGATCATAGTAACAGCCACTCAATTATCGAAATCCAACGTTTAGTTAGTTTAGTTATTTCTTCTTGTTTGTATTAAAAATGCAATTATTCAGAATCAGAACACCAGGGAATAAAAGTCTATATAAAGTATGTAATAATTTTTTGGTGTACCATAAAGTAAAGTATGAAATATACTAATTATAAATAAATAAATAAATATTGTTATTTTGATAATTCAACAAAATTGGCATCATAGTTTCTCAGCAGTGCGTTTAGGATTCATCAACGTCTCTTCTTTCTCTTGTAAAATACAGGAAAGTGAATTGAATGTCATTAGCCTCCATAAGCAATTTTCAAGTAGCTTTGATTATATTGAAAGAGGTAGAAAAAGGAAAATTTGATAAACCTGTTGTCCTGACTCCCAAATTTGTGTTGCCCTTAAGGATGATTTTATGAACAATGGCGACAATTTTGGGAAGTTTGCAAGTTTTATTACAAGAAAAAGACAAAGACACAGAAGTCCTGTGGTTTAAAAGAATATTATTCAAATCAGTAATGTTTCAAAAAGAAAAGAAGAATTTTCTATCTCGGTAGTGGTCATCAATAAGTTTTGATTTTTAGCCAAATTTAAAACTACTACTAACTTTCTATCCTTGCCTTTTGGGATTTGAATTCTGATCAAAGCCAGCGATATTCTGATGTGTTTAATTCTAACCAAATTTAATTAGTTATTTTAGTTTTGATATTTATGAAAAAAATTGCATAAAAGGTTCGAAGTAACTTAATTTTATTTACTAATTTTAATTAATATTTCATTTAATTTTATTTAGTTATTTAAATTTTTAATTTAATTTTATTTATTTAATGAATTTATTTTTTAATATCATTTAATTTTTATTCATTTCATTTAAATTTTTAAATTTTCGCATAAGTCTTCATGTACACTAATGTCATTTACATAACACATTATTAAAAAAAAAGACACTTTCTCCCATATCATAATCCCTCCACGTGTCATGTCAAGACAAAAACAATCTCATTTTAATACATAACTCATTTTCATTTATTCGTTTATAATTTTGTCCTACTTTAATCAAATTGCCTATTTCTCTCCGTTAAATTAAAATTTTAAATATTCTTCAAAAAGTCAAACAGTATAAATTTGCGCAAATATCAACAACCACTCTATGGATGTTTCGCCACATTAATAAAACGTATTTTCCCCTTTATATATTTTGTGAAGATATTTAAAGTTTAAAATAGATAATCATAATAAAAGAGCATAAATCAAACTAACGCCATATTATTTGAGTAGCAAGAAACTCATTTTTTATTAAATAAATTAATTAAATTTAAGCTTTGTATATAAACTATAAAGAATACCATAAAAAACTATAAAGAATAGACATCGAAAAGATTTTATTCTTTTAAAAACTCTACTAACTCATTAATTGAGATCCGATATGAATCCCAACAACACGTACCAAATAAAAGAATAAAAATGAAGTTGGAGGTTAAAAGCAAACTAACCACTAAAAGCAAAAGGATACAAGAGAATTTACAAAAACATAAGGATCTAACAACATGGAAATATAGCTGTTACAATTACAAATATGACATATCTCGATAGACAATACTAGAAACAATTGATAGTAGATAATACCAGAAACAATTGATAACGCCTATGAGACAAAAATAGAGATAGATTAAAAAAATAGAAACAAAACTTAGATATAATATCATAAATATTATTGAATTGTTCTTTATTGAAAATCAGTATTTCATTTTGATTAGTTTTATCTTGATAATTACAATTAAAATAAAACGTTATTCTATTCACATCAGGAATCGAACAACAATTATATGCTTAAAGGACCCAAAGCACTGACAACTTGTTTCATACGTTGTGGGTTAAATAAAATATTGATTTTAATTAAAAGAACATTAATAGTAAAAGATGGTCTCTAGAGCTCATCGCGTTAACAAGATAAGAGGACATTTTACATTACATTCATTAATATTTGTTTGGGCCATAAATTTTTATCTTCAACTAGTTAAATAGTTGATACCTAAAAGCAAGTGCAAGTATTTCTCACTATTCAAGCCACCAAACAACATACACAATGTGATTTTCATTCGTCCCAGCGCCACTTCCATCTCGTTATAGGTTTACATCCTTTGGAATTAATTTACATAATGAATCATGTAACCAACCATATAGTATTGTTTTGTTCGACTCCCATCCTATTGCGTTATATTTCATACAATCATACACATATCCAATAAAAGCTTCCCTCGGATTTTGTCACAATAAACGGTGGAGGGAAAGGAAATCTCCCAATGGAGACAATAATGATATAGACCCAAGAGAGCCTTAAAAAATATAAGCATAAGATCAATCTAGAGGAACTGAATGCAGTTTTAAGGGGAAAAGAGAAGTAGGAAGCTAAACTCTGTTTCTAGTGCTTCCTTTTTTTTTTTTTTTTGTCTCTGAACTATGCTAGGAAATAAAACATCTGCTGCTACCAAAAATTGTTATCCGTCACTCAGAGACGGGGAGTGGAGACTTACTTTGCTAGTTTTTCACGTGGTTTCTGTCTTTATTTCCCTTTAAACATTTCAACTAGTGATAAACCCTTTTTCTTCTTCTTTAAGTTCGACTCATTTGTTGTTTTTGCATTCACGTCTATGTTGCTGTTAGCTATCACCTGATGATTCTCGGATACCGTAGATTGTGATGGCATGCATGTGCTGTCTTCATCCGTCTTCATATGCTTAGCTTGGTGTAGAAAACTTTTATTGGCACTGGTGATTTTCTTCCTATCACTTATCAACTGTTTTCTGTGATCATTTTTCTTTTTGGGCAAAGAATCCTCTGTAGACATATCAACCTTCTGGCTTAACTTAACTAGCTTCTGTTGCTCCTCTTTATTTTCCTTGTATTCAAATTTCTCAGATAATTCTTGGTTCCCGGAGCTCATTTTCTTCTTTGCAATGCATCTATTCTTAACCAATTTCCGTTTCTTGCTTTTTCCTTGCCTACATTCTGAATTTGGTATTGATAAAAGGTGTCCTTCACCATTCATTGCCGCCACTTCATGGTTTACTAGATCTGGAAGTTGCGATTGAGCAATTTCTTTGGTTCCCTCAGTCTTAAGGTGGCATTGTCCAGCTTCAGAATCCTCCCCATCCCCAACAGTTCCACTACTCATAGTTTCAAGAACAATTTTGCCCAAAACAAATGCAATCTCTGAAAGGTGTCCCTTCCCAAGCATGCCATAATTTATCTTTGAATTTTTTCTTCTTTCAGTCTTGTAAAATTCAACATCACTGGCCAGCATTTTGAAAATCGCAGAAGCAAGTTTCCCTGCTTTCTTGGGTACAAATATCTGAAATCCAAAAAGATTCAGTTGGATTGGAGCCTTGTGAATTACCACAGAATAACATCTTCAAAAGGATATAATGGTTGATTTACAGAGAGGTAAAAGATGGCTTGACCAAACCTATGGAGACAACTTTATAATCAGGTTCTATACCAGTTTGGTAATAGGGCAGAAAAGGATAATATCTCAGTAGAAATACCAAATTATCTACTACCTTGTTCCAATTTCCAATAAGCTACATGATGTCCATTGACTGATGGCCACTTACATTCAAATCTTTATTTCTTCATCAAAAGAAAAATGCATAATGCTTTCTATTTTCCCAAGCTACATTTTCATTAACAAGTCACTTAAGGAAATGCAAATAGAGTAAATGTCACACACCATGAAATGAAGCTTTATTGGATAAAGTTTTCTCATTTTCTAACTTTACAATATCATTTGAAAATGAAACAGTGAAAAAATAAGGTACCAAATGAGTTTTCAAAATACAGCAGAAACATTTTCTTCAAAGCTGAAATCCAGAGATCATCAGAAACACTATTGTGGGAAACCAACAACATTCCAAAGTTTCCATTTTTGGACATTGATATTTTCAAATTTTGTTTATAACCCTTTCCCATCCCTTGACCTTGTTATAAGGGAAAGGGAACCAAAGGAAGATTTCTGTCTAAAATTGGTAACTTCAGACTGAACACTAACTCTATCCTTTTATGCCTAAAATAAAAATTTAATAAAAAGAACCCATGAAATTTGATGCACGAGATGACAATTTGAGTAAAGAATGGCCCAAAGGATTGACACATCCAGCCTCTGATTAAAAATTATGATAGAATTATAATGCATATGGTACTACTAGCCCATCACCAGATTATCTCGATTAAAAGCAAGGAAACTGCCTAAAACTAAAACCTTTGAACTGAGGTCATAGAAGTAGTATGCTTTGGAGCACATAAGCTGTCATATTTGTGAATTACGTCCAGTTAATTATACCTGTCCATGTAGTATCCATTCATTTAGTGACGTCGTATATAGTCATGTTTTATGATTAGCCACACTGGAATTGAATTTTCTATTATTGTTTCTTTACATGATATCAGAACTACTTTAATTTCAGAGCCCAAAATAATTAACAGTTAACAAGGTATAACTAGAAACAAGGATGTATCATAAACCCTAACTATGGCACGATTGAATAATACAGTCAATTAGAACAGAACCAGATCCTGTTGCAACTTACCAAAATAGATTTACTTACCATGTCAGATTGTGGAAAAGATGGGTATCTAGACATGGATTGAAGAAGACTGTTGCTCTCAACCAGAGCAGGTATGGAGTGCATCACCAAAGATGCCAATTTAGTGACTGCTTTTGCAATTTCTTCATCTGATTTGTATATACTGGACGTCCTTATTTCAGGTGCAAAATTAACATACATTTTTGCATGTTCTTTGGCAAATTTAATACCTTTTTCCCACTCCCCATGATATAGAACAGAAGCAAATGCCCACACTACTAGAGCATCTTGAGGATTATTTACTAATGTCAGGTGAAATGCTAGCAATCCAACCCTGTAACATATACAAATATACAATGGTATCACAAACACCCTTCACTTAGAGAATATAAATTCACAAACAACATCCATCCAAGTCAAGTTAATTCCAGCTATAAGAGAATGAGTTTCAATAAACCAGTTATTCTCCCTCTCCATCTCCACGCACAAAAATATGATTAAATCCACTTTCTAGGCTTACCTTGTTGGTTGTTTTTACTTGCCAGAGTTGATGGCACTACTTAAAAGTACTTCTTGAAATGGGTCTTAAATTTCCATGTCAGGGGCAGTCAGCTCACGGATGACTAAAAATTGCATTAATTGTCTGTTACAGACAGTTTCAAGAAACCAAAAACTGTCTACAATATATGGTATTAAACACCCAATACTCAGTTACACAGCAAGAGCATCTGATGTAAGAAAATTAGATTAAATACTAATTCCTCAATTCCCTAAAGACTAGCGAGGAGAAAAAACACCATACAAGCTGCAAGCAAAGTTTCAGAAGTTAGCTCTGCTTCTTTATATGTTCCATCAGATATTTGTTCTCAGACCTACATCCTAAAATTGTCCCTACAACCTTGGATAAAGGAAAATTAATCCTAAAATCTTAGGGTTAATTAGATTTCTTTTCTTCTTTCTTTATATTTGCAGTTGGATAGGGGATTCTTGTAACAAACAGAACTAACAACCACTCACCATAGAGTGCAATCACAAGGTCGATCGCATGCAACCAAATTATCGAGATAGAAGAATAATTTCTGCAAAAGTAACAATAGAACAATAAGTGAAAGCAGAGAAGTTTGATGCCAAATGTACACTTGTAATGATTGTCATTAAGGCCACACTCATTTGAGTAGGTGGAAATGATTAAGAAAAAAATTAAGTATTTGGGCACAATAAAAACTCATGTTTCCATTTTTTATATACCACTTTAATCTAGACTTTATTGTGCCCATAAATACCCAATTTTTTGCCCACTCAAGCATGCCTAAAAATATGTGAGAATCTCTTCATAATCATACTACATTTCTTAATGTTAGATTAACATCATGTAACCTACTATCCAATTTATCCTTAGCTTTAAAAAGAAAAATCTTCTCCAATTATCAGGAAAGTAGTAAAAATAATTAGAACATTCTTCTATGTCCTTAGGGTTCAAAGTTTTTAAATGGCATTTCAGTTAGTTGTGTGCAAATAATTACAGGATTACTCAATCAAGTTCACTGATCAATTTTGAATGACAACAAATCTTTCATTATTAATACCAATATTTGTCTATAAACATCAAAACATACAAATACTGATCCAGTTTACAGTGAACTATCAACTTATTGTAACATATTCCTTCAGCTTGTAATAACTTTAGCATTTGTATTCATACAATAAAATAACATCATCAAAAGCTTGTTGTACAATTCTTTTGCAAATCTACTTACCATCAACATATTGGAAGCCGGAGCATCTTCTTTAATAGCTTGTTCATCAAGATATGCTGCCTATAGCCAATTAATGAGCAACAATTGTATTTGGCTGATAGGCATATTATTGAAAGAGTAAAATCAGAAACTCAAATCCACTTACATGCACAGGAAGTAAAAATTCAAGTAATTTGAATTTCCAAAGTAGATGCAAAGATGGTTCAGCAGCGCCATAAGACAGCATGTAGTTCAATTCAATCATAATTTTATTCTGAAATATATAAAGAACAGAAGCAAGATGAGTGATAAAACAAACTACAATTAATTTGACATCCAAAAATAAAACCTCGTTGTGTAATGGACTGATTTACTTTTCTGATTGCCAATGTCAAGAAAACAAATGAAGTGCAATAAAAAGGGAAGCATTTCTACACAACCCAAGGACAAAAGATACGATAAACAATACCATTAAAACTAAAAGATAGAAAATTTCCTATGCCAAAATCAGGCCAGTACTACAACATCATAAAATTTCAATTGAAGTACCTTGTCCAAGCTCTTAACAAGTGAAGAATATTTCCACATTGCAGCCTCAGTCTCCCTTGATAATGATAAACCAAGACGAGCTGCAATTCTGAAGCCACGTAAAATTCTCCCTACATACAGATTTTACATGTGACTTCATGTTCATAGTGCATGCTAATCAATGTGGTTCAGAAAGCCTAATTTCAAAGATACAATGAGAGTACGATGCTACCTACCAGGATCCTCTTTAAAGGACATCTGAGCAGGGATAACAGTTTCTAGCTGAATCCATGTTACCAACATAATTATATATTAGCATACTTACAAATTACACTCATGCTTAGGGCTATAAAAATTCATTAACAAGTCACATAAAGAGTACCTTTAAGGACCTCAAATCAGCCATTCCATCGGTATAATCGTAGATTTTATTGGCAAACGGGTCATAAAATAAACTGCTTCCATAATCAGAATTGGATTAATAAAGCAGAGCTACAAATTAAATAACAAAGATAAAAAAAATTACTTGCTACTGCAACTTCCTACCCTTGCAACATAATCCAAAACCACATTTTAAAGAGAAAGTAAATGTTTAAAACAGAAACTACACACAAAAAGAAATAGATTGCCTACAAGCTATAAAAAAATAAAAAAAATAAAAACCCTCCAACAATACCTATTAATTGTGAAGTCCCTGCGCAAGGAGTTTTTGCAGCGAAAAAGGTCCTTTTTATTACTGCATTTGGGCAACAGAGAGTATAAAAATTGTTCCTTCCTATTGGAAGTTCGTGCCACTGTCTCAAAACTGGTTACCTGATACGATATAAATAAATAGATTGATTAATTTATTGAAATAATGTTACTCAAAGAAGAATCTCCAAAATGAAGTGCACGTTAAATCATGCATGCAATTTGTAGATTAAAAAAAAGACAAAGGTAATCTTGTATAACTACTCAGTAGACAAACCTCAACTACAGAACCTTTTATATGAACCAAGCATATTGGAAAACGACGTCCAACAACTTCGGCACGAGCTAAACCACGAAACTGCGCTCTCACCTGTTAGAAATCATTGAAGGAAAAAAATGTATTAAAACTCAATACAAAAAGTATATAGTGCTTCTAATATAGATAAATTGAATCATGGTCATAAAACCTCCATCAGCTTTGCTGTGGTGATAACATCAAAATCTTTTGGAGTTCTATTCAGTAGTAGATCTCTCACACACCCACCTACTAAGTAGGACTCAAATCCTGCAATTCATAAAAGATGAAAGAATGTAGATATTGAAAAAAAAATAGGGGTATAACAAAACAGAAAAGTTTAAGGTAAATGAAATTTTGTACCAGAATATGTGTGTGTGTGTTTGTTTGATATCCTAGAATGCCTTTAGAATATATCATGGGATCAATTAGTTATCTAATTGAGGAAGCAATCTTAAGAGTTGTTTCATAGTTATTATGATTTATGCTTTGTTCTCTTACTTAAATGGGGTTAGTCTTCTTATTGCACTGATGGTGTGAGCTTTTACTAGCAGTACTATTATAGTACCTAATTACTAGCATAAATGGGACCATTAGGTCAGTATTTTGTATAATGCTATTACATACCATGTCAATATAACTTTCTCATTTTGATTATTCTATTTCTCTCTGGTCCTTTTTCTCTACCAGTGCACTACATTTCAACAGAATTATCCTTTAACCTCATTGAGTAGCAATTCCACTGGCTCAAAGCTGAAACAATGGTTCATAACTGCAGGGTGTCTACATCGTTAGGAGCAACTAGTAATGGTACTCAGTTTCTAGGATTAAATATGTACAAAAAAAGTGCTAAAATCAGACTTTCAAAATCAAGGCACAAAGAAAATAAACAGGCAAGGCAATGCTCATCTTTTATCATTATTCAGGAATAAGAGTAGGAAGACATTTTAAAGGCCTGTATACAATCTCACCTTTTCTCCGAAGAAGTTTCAGGACAAACTGAGATGGGTATGAAATCATAGAACTAGTTATACCAAGCTCCTCTGCATCCAAAGTCTTCCATTTTGAGACGTCAATGCGGCCTGAATAACAGCTCAAAATTGTTAGCAGTTCTCAAATGAACATGACCAAAACCTTACTATAGGTTTCACATATGGGTCTGTTTAGATAAACTTCTCCATAAGGACTTATAGGAGAAGAAAAAAATTAAACAAGCTTTACCAGAAGCTAAAACTAACCTATGCATAAGCTAATTTGTAAAAGCTCTCACAATAGCTTCTCTAAAAGCTTATTTTTAACTTATACACAAGCTAATTTTAGCTTATGGAAACGCTTATTTCATTCTTTCTTCTCCTATAAGTGCTTATGAAGAAGTTTATCCAAACAGGCCCAACCAAGTTTGAAAACTGATTCTAGGTAACAGCATACACTCAGTATCAGATATTATTAGAGTTACAAACGTGTGTTTCTGTGCATTCTGCCTGACAACATCAATGGCTCGATGAGAAGAATAAATTCAGACAACATGAAAACGCAGGCAGAAGCAGAGTAAAACTAAGCAAATAAATAAATAAAATGTAGAAGCAGTAATTTTACCTCGGCAAACAGAGTAATCTAAGTCATTTTCTGTTGACGATGGATCTTGCTTTGGTCGTTTGGGCGCAGGGGAGTGGAAGCCCTGCATCAACAAATTCAAGGCGGAAAGAGTGGGTTTAGAGAGAGATTTGAGAGGTCACAATGTGTTTGAGAAATTGTCTCAACCAAAGTAAAAGTGCACCTGAGAGTGAGAGTTGACGAGAGTCTTCAAACGAGTAAGCACGCCTCGTTTGTTGTGGTTCATTCTGAAATGAAACAACCTCAACCTATTCACCGCTTACTGAATCCTACCTTAGTTCATTTCGCGCGGCACAACACAGACACGATTGTTCTATACCTTCCAACTGCCTTTTTTTTTTTTTTTTTTTATCAAATTAGAGTTTTTATTTTGTTTCTTCAGATTACATAGCCTTCTAGGATCTGCATACTCAAGAATTCGACACTATTGAATCAATTAGAACAATCTAAGCCATAATTTACTTCATTAAGTGCCAAATTAGAGTAATATTTTTTTAAAAAAATATAGTATTTTTAGCAATAGTAAAATTAATTTTAAATATATGAAAAATATTTAAAATTAACTTTTAGCAATAGTAAAAAATACAATGAATAATTTTAAATATATAAAAAATATAACAATTGAAATTTTTGATAAATAAATATTTTTAATATATAATTTATATTTTACATATATGATAAATATTTTATATTGTGATATAATGATATTTTTATTGGTTGATAATTTATTTTAAAACAAATAGTAAAATTAATTTAAAGATAAAGATGATAATAATATATTTTTAAAAAAATACAAGAGCTTAAAAATATTAAAATACACTCTCGTTGAAGAAAATTCATAGAAACCTCTTGTTAAATAATACTTTTAAAAACATTGTTGTGTAATGTAATTATTTAAATTTATAGAGAGAAACAAATTATTTTTTTAAGCTTAAAACTTTACTATTGGCAAGTTAGATTTGAGAGTTGCGGTCAATTCTTAGGGTTAAAATGTAATTTTGTTCATCCTAATTTTTTCAATCCTTCTAACTTTGGTTTCCTTTTAAAAAATAAAAATATTTAGCTTCCAATTTTTTAAGAAATTAAGAGATTTGATCTTACCATTCAAACATGCATCATAAATTAAATAAGTTGTTTTTTCATAAATAAATAGAAATGAAAATAGGTCAAGTCAAGTTAGGCCTAACTTAAACTTAGTGCATGTTTGGAAACACATCCATTAAGAGAAAAATCACATTATTCCAAGTTTTTGATGTGAAAGCCACACTTTGAAGCATTAGTTTGAATGCACGTGCATAAAAGAATGAACACAAATTCAAACATGCTACTAATCTATTTGGGTATATTTAGATTTTTAGTTAAATCTTGCTAGAAGAAATTCTAATGCTCTTCAATGGAAAAATGTCAAAGGGGATACTTCAACAAATGTGTGTTGGAGGGAAACTCAACAATAACTCAAATATGTACTTAGTTTGTTATAAACCATTTTAAGCTCGACTTTTTTAAGTAAGGTTAGTCTTTAACTTTGTTTAAATACCTATTTCATATTAAGGCTTTAAATGTGTTGACATATTTATCCTTAAATAAATCAATACACTTACATCATAATGGATCTATCATTGAAAAGACTAATAGATTTATTGACCATTAAACAATGGGAAGATGTATGAGGCAAAATGCATCATCCAATGTAATGGTCTTCTTTTTTACAATAAGGTGAAATGAGATGGTGTCCCTATGTCACCGTTCAACAAATGTAGACAATGTGGCTTTATTTACCATGTCATATATTGCATGTGTGAGAGGAACCAATCCTAACTCGTTGACATACATCAAAAGTCCAAATATGTGAGAAGAGCTTGAGGAAAGAATAATTGAGAGGAAGAGGCTGAGAGAAGAGAGGAAAGCTTGGAAAAGGAATGCATAATAATAATTAGGTGGGGTGGGGTTCTGGCCGGGGTAAGGATGGTTTCTGGGATGTGGTAGGGTAAAAGGTAGGGGTAGGATGGTAATTTCAAAGGGGTGGGTGTCAGTAGTAAACGTGAGAGGTGCCATTAGTAAACCTCTTTCCTTAAAGGATAAATAGTCATTTTCGTCCTTGAATGTAGAATTCGTTAATAAATTTGTCCTTGAAAGATAAAAATACAAAATTTAGTCCCCAAAAGTGTAGAAACTGCAAAAATTTTATCTGATAGTTAACTTTCGTCCATTACCGTTAATAAAATAGCATATATGTCATAGAGAGACGAATTTTTCACTGAAATGATTGTCAACATGGTCACTTCTAATTGTCAACATAGGGACATATTTGTCATATAATATTTTATTGACTTTTCGTCTTCCCACACTCTGGGAATAGGAATATCTTGTGACATTAATAATTTTAAATAAAAAATCATCCTTCACGTTGCCTCTTCTTCTTCTTCTGGCACAGTTCCTTTGTTGCCTCTTCTTTTTCTTCTTCTTGCACAGTTTCATTGCTTCCTTCCCCAAGGTGCTTCCTTTTTTAAAGTGATGTCTTTCCGACAACAATCACCATAGCCAACGACGATCACCATAACATTTTCGTCTTCTCTATCACACACCCAAGTTTGCATTTTTTTCGTTTGTTCACTCATTTTTCTATGTCTTTCTTCACTCTTTTTTGTACATGTTTGTCGTTTTTTATGTCATTTTTGTTTGGCTATAATAGCATCATCGCCGGTTTTTTTTGTCCCCTCTCTTGGTTTTAGGTTTCAAAATCTATAATGGCATCGTTGTTATTGCGCTATCCATCGTTGTCATCGTTCATTTGGATTTTGAAATCTGGAACACATTGATTCATTTTTCCTTTATTCTCAAAATTAAACGGTCATTTTATTGATGTTGTATTTAAACAGTGTTTGTCAAAATACAAATAATGATTTTTATCTTTACCTGTAGGATGTGTGATTAAATCACTCTTATTTTGCACCATGATGGTAAATTCATACAAAATGCAAATGCAACACTGAAGTATGTCAGTGGTGAATTTTGTTTCTCGGAAGAAGTTGAAACATATTTGGTTAATGTGTGGATAACCCACAAATTAGGCAAAACTTGGCACAACTATGTGAAGTTTGCTTTAGTTTATTATTTGGTGCCTGATATTAATGATCGTGATGTGTTGTCTATGTGCAAAATTGGGCTTACTAATCCAAAAAAAAAAAGAAGTGCATGCATACGTAGAACATGCTAAGCCAAAGGGGGTCCTATTAATGAAATTGGGCCAAATATTGAAGTAGATGCATTGCCTCTAAATTGCAGTGCAGAAAAAGTGGTTGAGGTTATTCCTAAGGACTCTACTGAGAATAATATTGAAGATATGAATGTTGATGGTGCTAACGGAGTGGGTAAAGGTGGTTTAGATGTTGAAACTGAATTTTTTGGAGTTGAAACATAACCCGATGTACAAGATGCAAAAATTGAAGTTGTTGGAGTTGAAACTCAAGTTAACAATGGTGCAAATGACGATGAAGTTAAAGAACATGATGAGGATGCTGACTTTTCTGATCATTTTGAAAGTGACCCAGACTATGTATGTGTCTTTAGAAGATGATGGACAATCAAGTGACATAAGTAATGATAGTTGCCACTCTGAAGAATTTGAGTCTCTTCCTAATAGTGATGATGAAGGGGACACCAATTCTAAAATCGTGTATCCTTAATACAATCCTAGAAGTTGTTTTGGACAAGTGCATTTGGAGGTTGGGATGGAGTTTGATATTATCAAAATGTTTATTGAAGCTGTAAGAGACTATACCATTTTTCATGCCAGAGATCTGAAATGGGTAAAAGTTAACACCATTTGAGCTAGAGCACACTGTAAACAAATTGGATGTCCATAGGAAATTTTTTGTTTATGGTGTGAAGTTACAAGAAGCTTTCAAATCTAGACTTTTTTGGAGGAACACATATGTGGAAGGGTCTTAAAAAATAAGCAAGCTACAATGAAATGGGTGGCAAAAAGGGTGACTGATAAGCTTAGGGTTCATCCAAACCTAAATCATGTAGAGACACATGAACATCTTAGAGAACATTATGGTGTGTACATTGATGAAAGAAAGATGTTTAGGGCTATCAAAGAGGCTCAGTCACTGGTTGAGGGAAGTATCCAATTGCAATGTGCTAAGCTTTGGGACTATTCACATGAGTTAACAAGAAACAATGAAGGATCAACTGTGAAAATGAATTGCATTCCCATACTTAGATCTTCTCCACAATTCCATTGAATTTATATATGTTTAGATTCATGCAATCAAGGATTCGAGGCTGGTTGCAAACCTTTTATTGGTCTTGATGGTTGTTTTCTGAAAGGGTATTATGTCAGTCATTTACTTGTAGTAGTAGGACAAGATGCAAACAATGCATTTTTTGTGATTGCATATGTGGTAGTAAATGTTGAAGATAAAGATAACTAAAAGTGGTTCCTCACATGATTACATGAAGACATTGGAGACTACAAGCAATATGGTTGGAATTTTATGTCAGACATCCAAAAGGTGCAATTCAATTGTCTTGCTTTCAGTAATTATAATGCGAAGTATGGTTTAGATATATAAAGTTGTTATTTTGATTGCATGCATGCATATCTCATAGTTTTTGTGTCATGCTAGCAATATCATATATGTTTATGTCGTGGATATTTTTGGTCAGTAAGTAGAATTTTTTAAGGATACAAATGTCAATAAGTTATAAAGACCAGGGTTATATTTGTCACTTCAATAAATTGTTCCTCATATGATTTGTCAAACTTTTTATTTTCCATAGTTGTTGCTTTTATTAATTGGTCCTCGACAAAGGCTGATGAAATTGAGAAACAAGGAAAAAAGTCTAAATTGAGACACTATTGCTTTTATTAATTATTCCTCATACTATTTTGTGTAAATGTCTTTTTCTGTTTTGATATTTTATTTTTTATTTTAAAAATCTTTATAAGTGTTTTGTTGTTGTTCTTGCCAAAACTGCATTAGTGTCTACATTATTGTCTAAATTTGTCTCACAAGTTGCTTAGTTGGGATTGCTTTGAGATGGTTGAATATATATGACAATTTTTGTAATTGCAGCTATTGGTCCCCTAGTTATTTTGCACGATTGAATATATATGTTAATCTATTATCTTAGGTGGCTTTTGGGTGAATGACATTTTAATTTGCTATCAATTTGCACGGTTTTCAAAAGCTATTAGTATGTAATGTTTATTTATATGCTATGTGTAGGGGTTGCTTCCTACAATGCAGGAAGTTATGCTAGGTGTTAAACATAGGTACTGTGTTATGCACTTATGGAGGAATTGCTCTTAGTAGTGGAAAGACAAAAAGTTAAGAGGCCTGATCTGGAAGTGTGCATGGTCTGCTACTGAATCAAAATTTAATGTTAGTATGGAAGTTGTTAAAAGGAAGAATGAAAAGGCATGTGCTTATTTAGACAAGTGGCCCCGTGAATCATAGACCAAAATCTACTCTAGTGAAAATTGCAAAGTTGACAGCATAACCAACAACAATTGTGAGTCTTTTAATGCAAAGATTCTAAATTTAAAAAATAAGCCAATTTTGAGTCTTTGTGAGGATATAAGGACCTATATTATGTGTAAGATGACAAGTGTTAAACTGAAAATGGCTACAAGATTAGGATCATTGGTACCTATGCAACAATCAAGGTTGGAAAAGGAGAAAATTGAATCCAACAAGTGGACTGCAAACTGGGTTAGTGATCCTGATGTAACTAGATTTGAGGTCTGTCATTACGAAACAAGACTTGATGTTGATCTACAAAACCAGTCATGCACATGTAGGATGTGGCAACTTACAGGTATACTACTAAGTTAATTAAATTTGTTAAATTTGGATATTATGTGTTGCATCACTATGAAAATTTTGTTTATATACACAGGTCTGCCTTGTAGGCATGCGATTGCTACCATCTGATACAATAACCACATATCAGAGGACTACAATGGTGGTATGTTGACCATTGTATCTTGTAATGCAACCTATGAAAATTACATACGCCCAATCAGAAGTCAACAATAGTGGGAAAATACACTTTTTGATAGGCCAACACCACCCTATGTTAAAAAGAGACCTGGTTGACCCAAAAAATGTAGAAGAAAGGATCAAAATGAGGGTCAAGTCAATAATAGTAGATTGAAAAGATCCTATAAAGAGGTTACATGTACTAGATGTGGTATGAATGATCACAACAGTAGAAGATGCATTAATGGTGGTGTTCCACCAAGACCAAAAAAGTGGAAACCGACTCTTGAATAAGAGACTAACTCAAATGCAACCACAACAACACTAGTAAGACATTTCTAAAAATTTGATTATTTGTTTTATTGTTGATTACAAGTTATTCGCCCAATAGTTATTCAATATTGTCCTCATAGATACTGGATTTTTGGCTTCAAAATTCAACTTATATGAGTTTGGTTGTTAAAACTTAAACATTTTTGTTTGTATATTTGTTCACTTATATGAAGTGTATTTAGGGCACTCTCGGTAGCTTAGAGTCTGGTTTTGATATAAAATTCTTTCATAGGATAGACAGTGAATTCCTCAGGCATGGTTTCCAAAGGATACCTTGTATCGATTTTCTTCATATTTATATTTATTGCTTACTTTTATCTTACTCTTTCTCTATACCTTCTAGTTTCAAATATCTTTGCTTGTTATGTTATATCTTTGGGTTAGATGAAGGTATTTGATTGTTCTTTGTTCCTTTCGGCTCGGGGCAACAACTTAGTGGATTTTATTGCATGTACAATTTGGTAAAGTTCTTCCAGAAACTTTGTATCGAATTGAATTTCTTTTTGCATATTGGACTTCAACAGCGGAACTTTGAATAACCAAAGGCTATAAAGAATACAACCTGTACATGACATATTTTGGTGATCATTCTCTATATTCCACATACTGAATAATTTGTGAATGATTGAGGATGCATTAATTATTCAGCCATTAGTTTCTTCTAATATTTTGTAAAATCTGTTTGCAGTGCAAATTGCAAAACTCTAAATCCAAGTCTAATTGTATAACTTCTGTTTGGGTTTGATCTAATTGGTTTCACAAACTAGGCCTAAAAAAGTTATTATAGAGGCAATTGCTTCCTCACTTTGAAAATCACTTCTCTACACCTTTTTAACCTTTCGAATTTTTGCATTCTGGATTGGTGATACCATTTGCATTCTAGATTAGCCAATTTTTTTATTGTTTCTTACAAATTATTTATGTTATATGTTACATATTTGTAGGATGAGATTAACTGCTCTCTATCTACTCCACGAGTTAAGCAATCTTCAACTAATTTGGAAATTACTCAAACTCCTAATGTTGAAAGTGCTCTAGCTTAAACTCCAACTACCACTCAAAGTGTTCCAACTCCAGCTATTGTGAGTGATTTTTACATATAATTGATGAGTTAATGTTAAATTATGTTATGCATAACTAATCATTATTTATTATTGTTGTAGGAAACAATGTTCATACCTCCACCAATGTCAATTGCGTTTAACCACCTCCAGTTAGGCCTCCAACACCAATTCAAATTATATTCCAGATGGAGTATTTCATAACAAGAACCAAACGTATTACATGAGCTTCATACCCATCCTAGGATTGTCCAGCCGTAAAGATTCGAAGAAATAAAATATGAGATATATTTATTTTTTATTTATAGTAGATTAATATTCATTATTATAATTTGGATAAATTTGTAATGATTGGTACGTTGTTACAATATTTATTTTGGATAATTTTTATTGTGACAGACAAATTATGGTTAATAATCAATATTTTCATTATTATTATGTTTGTTTTAAATTATGTTTATCAATATATTTTTTAAGTGATTATTTTTGTAACATTATGTTTGTAACGATAGAAAAATGGTAAAAATTTATCCTAAAATTATATTTTACCCTTAAATAAAAAGAAATTTGAGATCTAACAAATTAATCCAATAGAAACATATTCATATTTAGGTCCAATAAAAAAATACTGACATCTTTGTCTAATAATGATAATTTATTGACATTTTGGTCCAATGAAACGTATTGACATTTAGGTCCAAAAAGAATTATTGACATTTTTCTCCAATAAAAAAATATTGACATTTTCTTCCAACAAAAAAATATTGACATTTATGTCCAAAAATTGTATTTTACTAACATTTTCGTCCAATCTAGTCAGCATGACCATGTTAGTAATCAATTTTGTGACAAATTCGTCTCTCTATGCTAAGTAAGCAAATTTATTCAGTAACGGACGAAAGTTGATGGTCAGATAAATTTTTTGCACTTTTTATATTTTCGGGGACTAAATTTTATATTTTCATCTTTCAGGGACGAATTTGTCAGCAAATTACACATTCAGGGACAAAAATGATCATTTAACCTTCTTTGAATATGTAGCAACCATACGTTTGGAGCTTACCCAACCATTCAAAAACATTGTGCTTAAGAAATCGTCATAGATTAAGAGACTATGATTGTCCTCGCTGCCATACTTTTTTGGATTTTTTTATTCACTCTAGTGTTGGGAGTCAATATTTTGGCATTAGGCTCCAATTTTCTAGTCTTGTGTGCCAACTACCCATTCTTACTTGTACAATTTTGCACTTTGTCTCATTATAATGTTTCTTTGGGATCCTTGCTGTCAGGATGGATCCACTTAGTGGATATTGAGGGCAATTACTCCCATTAACTTTTTTAACAAAATATATATGTATAATTTTAAATTACCCTCATAGTTTGAAATACAATATAAAAATTTAATCTATAATATATTGCTCCCACAAATTTATGCATGAGTATTGTCCCCACAATATAATACTTTTGGATCCATCACTGCTTGCAATTAAAAAAAAAACTTTTTGTATCGTGATGTTGTCATGTTTTCTTACTCATGCCTCTTACACTTAAACGTAAATAACTAAGGAAAATCATGCAAATTTCAATAAAAACCTTAAGAATAAGAATCACATAAATTTCCTATTGTTGGGTTGTTTTCTCATAATTTTTTCATGAACTATTTCAACTATCAAGCAAAAAAAACTCTATAAATCTACATGAGTGGTAGATTTATTAGTGTTCGTTTAGGTAACTTGTTTTGAATTCTTAAATCTGTTCAAAATGGATCCATTATGCCGCATCATATTAACAAATTTAACTACCCACATTTTATTCCAACTCTACAATTCTTAAGAATTCCACAATTTAATACTTTTTATTTGTGCTAAATTTTATTCCATCATTAAAATATTATTTTTTATTTATAAATATTTGTTTCTTACATAGGAAACAATGCTTGAATTTAAACAACCCTCCCCCATAATTAGACAAAATTTAATAAAAAATAATAACTCTTTATCCTAAACAACTTACTTAATCTAACTCTATTGGGGTTGCTAGGGTCTTCGCTAGCCGGTTCAGGACGATTTTGGTCAAATTTAAGACTCATCCCTATTAAATTTGATCGGTTTGGTTTGGTTCAGTTTTCACAATTTTTTTTTGAAACTCAATCCAACCCATTTATAAATGGTTTGGTTTAGTTTGGGCCAACAGGCTACCCATCTATTTGATCTTTTTTTTTCTTAGAATTACTATTTTATATCATGATTCATTCAAATATCCAATATGATTAACACAATATTATCAAATGTCTGAAAGCACTAAAATTGATTCATTTAATACCATCAACATAATATTCTAAAATAGACTAATATAAATTAAAACAAAATAGTCTTCGACAAGATCCAGTATAATAGTCTGAATCACAACATTTCCTACAAACTAATTTCTTGCAACCAGCTTTACTGTAACTAGATTTGTTACGATTAAGTGTGCTGAAATAAATAAACAAAATATGATTCATTAGTATTATAAATATGGCAGCAAAAATAAATATGAATAAAAATGTGAAACAAATAAGGATGTACCCAAAAGTAATACCTTAGGAAGTTCCAATACTAGTTGTCCAAACACTTGCCCTCCAACACTTGGAGTTCCAATATTAGTAGTATTTAAAGTCAAATCGAACAACTCTACTTTTGATCGGATCTATAAATTTAAACCCGTGACTCAACCCCTACAAGAACGATTTGAATCGGTTCAATTCGATTTAAACCCAAATACATAAATGATCCAACTCAAATTGTTTGGATTGATTTGGGTCAATTCAGGTTTGTGGGTGACTGATAATTACTAAATATGAGTTATTTTGATAATAAAAATATATTGAAAATATCTTTAAAAATTTTTATTTAGCAGTTATCTTTGGCTTAAATATTAAGATCTGATATTTTTCTTATTTATGGCTTGCAGATATGGGGAAGAGAGATTAAAGGAGAAAAAGATCGAGAAAATATCTAAAGTATCAGGAAGTCTCAGGAAGTCTCAGGAAGATATGATTACAAGCAACACAAATCCAAAAGATATCAAAAATATCAGAAAGGAAGCTTTTTAGCCTCAAGCCAAGCAAAACACCACAGAATCCCCCTCTTCTAGGGGTTTCATTTAATCACTTTCTTTCACCCCTCTTATCCCATCACTTCTTATACCTCATCCATTTTAAAGCCCTCAATGGTCATGAGTGGGTAGGCTAAATCTAGTTAGGGTCTGGCAGGCCTAAAAGTCATGTGATGTATGATGTACTCACTATTTAGGTGTTTTCTATTCTATTATCTTTTCTGCTTTTAGCTTGCATTATTCATCTTTATATTCTGTTATGGGTTAGACGCTCAGGAGAGGATAACTTCTAAATAAGATTTAAGAAGAAGGTATGCATGCATTGGTTTTAGGGGTTAGACGTTCGGAAGAGGATAATTTCTAATAGAACAAAAAGAAAGGATTTCATAAGAAAATCATTGCTAGGAATAGAATGATAATTTTATGCCCATGCATTCTTGCAAACATCTAGAATTCATACTTCATGCATTTGTTGAGTCTTTGCAAATGAATTTGGAAGATAGATAAAATAGGCTTGTCATTGTGAGGAATCAAGGGCAAGTAATTGAACAGATGTAGGTAGAACAGAGTCACCTAAATTGATAAAGAAAAATCATAAACTGATACATTCTAAGCAAACAAGGCAGACCAGGTCCCAACCTTATTAAATTCTGATTTTATTTCTTTTATCTTCTATTTTTATCTTTTACTTTTCTTATCTTATCTTTTATCTTTTATTTTATTTTATCTTTATCATATCTTAATTTAAATATTTTATCTTTTCTATCTTTTATTCTTATCTTTAAATCTTTTATCCTTTCTTTTAAATCTTTATTTTATCTCCTATATTTTCTTATATTTATTTTAAATTATTTATCTATTGCTTTTAAATTGGGTTTGTATTAATCTAAGTACAAACAAAGTTCCTGTGGATTCGACATTTGGACTTCCGAGTTTACTACTTGTGACAAATTTGGTACACTTGTCAACGAGTTAACAAGTTTTTGGCGCCGTTGTCGGGGATTTTGTTTTTCGTACTTGATTATTTGCATATTCCAATTTTAAAGCAATTAGTTTTCACTTTTTATTTTACTTTCTTTTTTTTTTGTTGATTCATTTTATTTTTCAATTTTTTCTCTTTATTATTTTCTTTTATATATATAAAAAAAAATTTAAGTTTAATTTTTGTTCTGTGATAACGTGCACGGTAGTTGTTTCTTTTGTGAACAATGCACATTCTTTCTTTAAAGAACGCATCATGGCAGAAGATCGTCCACAGAGGATGACGCTAGAGGATTACTCTAGTCCTATTATACCTCAATACTTCACTAGCATAGCCAGATCAGAGGTGCAGGCGGCCAACTTCTCATATCCATATTCCTTCATCCAGTTGATTCAAGGGAATCTATTTCACGGCCTACCAAGTGAAGATCCATACGCACATCTGGCCACATACATTGACATTTGCAACACGGTGAAGATAGCAGGAGTGCCAGAAGATGTCATCCGCCTCAATCTATTCTCTTTCTCCTTGGCCGGTAAAGCAAAAATATGGCTTCGCTCGTTTAAGGGGAATAGTAGCCTGCGGACATGGGATGAGGTGGTGGAGAAATTCTTGAAGAAATACTTCCTAGAATCAAAGACCTCTGAAGGGAAGATGGAAATCTCTTTATTCCATCAATTTCCTAACGAATCCCTCAGCGAAGCGCTCGACCGTTTCCATAGACTACTCAAGAAGACGCCTACACATGGGTACAATGAACCGGTGCAACTGAACATCTTCATAGGTGGCCTGCGACCACAATCAAAGCAATTACTAGATGCATCCGCAGGAGGGAAGATCAAGCTAAAGACATCGGAGGAGGCAATGGAACTCATAGAAAACGTGGCGGCTAGTGATCACGCCATTCTTCGTGATCGCACATATGCACCAACAAAGAGAAGCCTTCTAGAACTCACCACTCAAGATGCAACCTTAGCTCAGAACAAGCTGTTGTCCCGACAAATAGAAGCCCTAACAGAGACCTTTAACAAGCTTCCACAACAACTACAAGCGGTAAGTCCTTCTCACTCTTATGTTATACAGGTAGGGGGATGTCACATATGTGGAGGAACACATGAGTCAGGCTTATGCATGGTCCAAGATGACGCATCCAATGAAGTTAACTACATGGGCAGTCATAATCATCAAGGATTCCATCAAAGAGGACCACCAGGATTCTATCAGAGCGATAATTTTTTGTAGGACCACGATTGGAGATATTATCCAAGTAATAACTTCAATCAGCATCCTAGCCAGGGGCCGAGTCAAGAAGAGAAGCCCACCAATATAGAAGAATTGTTAATACAATTCATGCAGGAAACAAGGTCACATATGAAGAGGACTGATGCAGCAATAAAAAATTTGGAGGTACAAATAGGCCAACTAACTGAGCTAGTTGCTGAAAAGCCCACTGAAACCTTTGCGGTAAATGCTGAGATGAAGCCCAAAGAGGATTGCAAGGTAATTTTCACTAAGAGAGAAGAGAAGGAAAAGAAAACTGAGGAAGATGTGCGTGATGAGGGAGGAGAAAAGAATGAAGAAAGAGAAAGAAATGAGGAGAAAGCACAACAATGGGAGAAGTACTCACAAGTAGAAATTCAACAAGAAAGTATTCTCTAAGTCAATACCCCTCCTCATCAATTGATTGTCAAGGAAGAAAGGCATGGAGAACATGATAAAACCTTAAGTGTCATTCTTTCCTTGATCGCTACCACTTCTCTTGCAATAATGTGGAAGGTGCTTCCAGAATATACAAGTTTCATGGTGTCTCTAGCTAAGAGACGAAAATGCAAGGAGGATGTGTTTTATGTGACCTTCATGCCACCTTGAAGGCATTGGACCCGTCAAGCTAATGACGTTAAAAAAACGCTTACTGGGAGGCAACCCAAGATTTCTTACCCTATCTTTCTTTTAGTTAATTGCATTATGTGTTTTGTTTTTTTAGGATAGTTGTGTTATTTCTTTTCTTTATTTTGATTTTGTGCATTTTAATTTCAACAATTTAATTCCAGTAGTTTAAATTTAGTCATTGAATAAAAACTGCATGATATTTGTGAAGTCACTATTTAAGCTTTTTCTGAAGGATTCAACACTTGAAATGCTATATGACAATTGTGAGAATATTGATTTTTTGAAAATAAGAGTCAGTCAAACAGTGAAACATGACTCACAAAGAGAGAAAATGTTAGCTTGATGGAAAGAGATCATGGTCTGATAAACCAATAAAAATACGTAAATTCAATAGATTAACTCAATCCAAGTCAGCTATTGACGGGTGGAGTTATTATGTTGTAAAATTATACCAGTTAAAGAGCATTACTATACAATACTCTATTTATCTCACATGTTGCACAAAAAATAAATAAATAAACGATGGTTATTTTTTTATAATAAATATCGATTTAAAAGATTAAAAACATGCAATGTGAGATTTGCTACAAATCAATTGTCGTCCGATTACACGAAAACATACATTAATACTAAATAACACTTTTCGTAAGTCAACAAAAATCAAAATGTTGAAATACTTGACCCAACCCGTATTGATGGACTAAATAGGTTGAACAGCCAGATTTACTTATTTTAACATTCATAACACACAAATATTTGTTCCACCTCAAACATAAAATAGGTCAACACATATATTATCTAAAATCTAGTGACCTTAAATATTAGATAGAATAAGAGCTTACGATGCTTGTGCTTCCCTAGTTTTATCAAACTCATTATTTTATCCTATTTTATCTTCATCATCGAACAAACCCTAAAAGTTATAGTGAGAATGATTTACATTTAGTTTGTAATAAACTTTATAAATAAGTATATTGTAATAAGAACACTATATGTATATATATATATTTTATATGTTACTATGTATTGAATTTAAACTTAAAAAAATATAAAATTTATATTAAAGGTACTGCGTGTGCAACTCCAAACAATCATCCATTTCAGGTGTTTAGGTAATACCGTAATAACCACACCAGAATTTTCATAAATTTTTTCATAAAAAAGAGAATTTCTACAAAAGTCTCATATTTATTTTATATTTATATTTAGTTACTTATCTATATCTATATTCTAAATTTATATGTTTCCTCTCTCTCTCTCTCTATATATATATATATATATATATAAATTTGATTTTATGAGATTATCTCAGATCATAATTTCATATTCATTTCCTCCAAAATTAGTAAATAACATTATTCAATTCAATTAATTTATTTTAATGATATTATTATTTCATTAATTGATTATGATATTATTAAGTGAAATATTTATTCTATTTGAAAATAATTATAATTTAAATGATGTATGAGATTGAAAAATATTTGAATATTGAATTGATTATATTATATTTTAAACTAATTACGAAAATTTTATATTATATGATATTTAATTTATTTTAATTTTAATTTATTATAATTATGATAACTTTTTTGATTAATTATCATGATTTTTTATAATTTAGATGTATTATTAATCTACCGATTGCACATTTTTTTGTCAAGTATAATTTTTGTTACATTTTACGAGTTTTCAAATTTGATATAATTTTTTCTAACCCAAGTATATAACTTTCTTATCAATATTAAATATAATTGTTCTATTAGTATTTAGTATAATAAAATTGATTCATCTTTTCTAACACATAATTATTCTTGTATACAAAATTTTCTAATATAAAAAAATCCTATATGATTATTTTCATATAAAAAATTTCTAATTTGATACATTTTTCTTTTGAAAATATATTTTAAAATTTTTTAAAACTTTAATTTAAGTATTCTAATTAATATATTATTATTTTAAAAAATAAACATTAATTTTAATCAATTTACAAATTATTAGTTATATTATTAATTCCTAAATAAAACAAATAAATTAAACTACATTATATCTATAATATATTAAACTGATTCTATTAATTTTTATCATTATTTGTAATAAATTGATCCTACTATTTATACTATTTTTTTTATATAAGATAACTTTAACATATTTATTTAATTAATTTAATTTACAACCTGTTAGAAAAGAAAGATGTGTCATGTAGATAGATATTATTTTCTTATACAAATTAATTATTAATAAAATTATTATATATTTTATATTCATAATACAGTTATCAAATTCTGATAAATTATTTATATAAATTATAAAATGTGAATTTAAT
The DNA here is from genome assembly GCF_000004515.6 of Glycine max. Classification (NCBI taxonomy): domain Eukaryota; kingdom Viridiplantae; phylum Streptophyta; class Magnoliopsida; order Fabales; family Fabaceae; genus Glycine; species Glycine max. The sequence goes on along the minus strand of NC_016088.4, from coordinate 50,897,511 downwards.
AATCCTCTGAAAATTAGTTGAAAATAAAAACAAACTCATGACAGGAGATTCTCACGCGCGCTTCATAAAGAGTGTGCTTGTTTCGACAACCTTGTCCAGCGTTACGAGAGGATAACAGTGCAAAGAGACGGTTGCCATCTTTGGTCACGCGCAGGTTTAGCACGTGGATCCAACTTTCCTGAAAAAGACCAACATCAATTCTTTTCGGGCTTAGGTGGGTTAAGAAGTGTGGGGTCCTTCGGTTCTCTTCTCTCTCGGCCTAGCAATACTATCTTATTTTCCTTTTTCTTAATTTATTCTTCGTCAGGATTTCTCTGTTATCTCTCAGTTCTCCAACTCCCAAATTCTTCCCAGTTTGCTTCAATTGTTTGTTCTAGGGTTAGGGTTTTCGATCCATTTCCCCCTCAAATTTCAATTATTAACAAGTGCAGAGCCTGATTTTCCTCCCGTCGTGCTTTGAGGAGGCCATGGGAGGTGACGCCACTGCCGCCGCTGAGAGTGCGACCGCGGAGTCGAACGCCGCAAATGGAGTCAACATCAACATTCGCTGCTCCAATGGTTCCAAGTTTTCCGTTCAGATTGGCCTTGATTCCACCATCAGATCCTTCAAGGACGCGGTTGCACGCAACTGTGACATATCCGCGGATCAACAGCGCCTGATTTACAAGGGCCGGATTCTCAAGGATGATCAAACCCTCCAAAGCTATGGTATTTACCGATCTTGCTGTTCTCCGTGTATTTCTCTTTTGTATTGACTTTGATTTGAGTTTTTTGCAGCATCGATTTAGCGATTTTGCTCATGTTTCATATATAAATTAATCGAAAAATTATATATATCATGTTTAATATATAAATTAATTGAAAAATTATACACACATGTTATCTGCGTGTGTGTTTCTTATTGGTATGCTGATTTCATTTTTTTTTATTTAAAATTTGACATGGTTTTATAACTTTCATACTCTTCGGTCTCTTGTAATTTGTTTATTTTCCCTAGAGATTTTTGCGAGCGTGTAATTAAGTAATGAACCTCTTCTTTGCATTTGTATGGCTTAATATTAACAATAATGTAGGATTAATTTATTGAGGAATTTGTGGTATTTTCTACGAGTACTGCTTCTGTAAGGTGTTATAGGAAGAATACATGCTGTATGGCTTGCATTCCTCTAGGGCGATAAGTGAGGACATAACATGGGGAATTGTTTTTGATGCAACCTAGATTTTTTCACTGGTGTTTTGGAGAGTAGTTCTTTAATGAGTGAATGACTAACTTTTCAATTTGTATTTGTAGGTTTGGAGGCTGATCACACTGTTCATTTGGTTCGTGGTTTTGCTCCATCTAACACTACTGGTGGAACTAATAGTGTTGGTGGCGGCAATACCACAACTGCTAACACGAGAGGGGCTGGTGCTAATGAGGGTGGGGGTTTAGGAGGGCCAGGATTTGGAGCTTCACTGTTTCCTGGACTTGGTGGTAACAATGGGATGGGGGGCGGTGGTCTCAATGGTCTATTTGGAGCAGGCTTTCCGGATCTTGAACAAATGCAGCAACCATTTTTGTCAAATCCCAATTTAATGAGAGATATAATGAACACACCTGCTATGCAGAATTTAATAAATAATCCTGACATAGTGCGGAATCTTATAATGAATAACCCGCAGATGCAAGAACTAATGGATAGGAACCCCGAGCTGGCACACATACTTAATGATCCCAGCACTCTTCGTCAGACACTTGAAGCTACAAGGAACCCTGAGATCATGCGCGAAATGATGAGGAATACAGATAGAGCAATGAGCAACATTGAATCTTCTCCTGAAGGATTCAACATGCTGAGGCGCATGTATGAAAATGTTCAAGAACCGTTTTTAAATGCCACTACAATGGCTGGTAACACTGGAAATGATGCTGCAGCAGTCAGGAACCAATCCACAAATCCCTCAACTACTAATTCTGAAGCTACTTCCCCTGTACCCAATACGAACCCACTTCCTAATCCTTGGTCCTCTACTGGAAGTAAATTTTCTTACCATAATTTTCTCCTCAAATACAGTGACTGAATGACTCTTTTTCATCTAATGTTTTAATTTTTTTTTACTTCTGATATTTTGGTCTATTCTCAAGCTGGTAGCTACATTGTTGACTGGCTTGTGATTAATACCGGGTTGATTGATGTTGAATATTGCAGCTGGAGGAGGCCAGAATAACACCAGAAGGTCAACTACTACTGGTGGGGAAGCTCGACAGTCAACACCCACTGGTCTAGGAGGGCTTGGACTGCCAGATCTTGAAGGCATGTTGGGTGGGACTGGGATGCCAGATGCTGCTATGTTGACCCAGTTAATGCAAAACCCAGCCATTTCACAAATGATGCAAAGTATCCTTTCCAATCCACAGACTATGAATCAGGTATTTACCTACTGTCTGTGCCTATAATTTCATGTTTTGAACTGATCTCTCTAACATTTTTATTTACTTTTAGATTCTTGGGGTCAATAACGAGCAGCGTGGCATGCCTGATTTGAATTCTCTAAGGGAGGTGATGCAAAACCCAGAGTTTCTACGCCTGTTTTCCTCACCCGAGACACTGCAGGTAGACAGATTCAGAGTTTTGTATCTCTTAATATTCTCAATCATAGGGTTGCATACTCATCTTTGTGTGCATTAATAAGTACATGGTCCAAATGTCCAATATCGAAAGTTCTAGTCATGATTATATAGAGTGTATGAAGAATGGTAATTGTGAATGTTTGTACAGCTATTTTCTTTTTTGTTTCTTCAGTGCTAAATTCTAATAACAAGCATCAGATCTAACTGGAATGAGTGTTGCATAGGTAAAATGGTTGGATGATGGTCTCCTAGCTAAAGGTTTGGGAAAAATTGACTTTGACATTCCATGATTAAAGTGTGAGATTTTTTTTGTGCATTGAAAAATTAGATTCTCTAAAATGTGATCTAATGAGGATGATGTTGTGTTATTTTATTCTCTAAAATGGTAATGTGATCTAATTTGACGCTTGTTTTAAGTAATTTTCTCACAACCATGTGGTCTTATTTGCAATGGCAGCAACTCTTGTCTTTTCAGCAAGCTCTTCTGTCTCAGCTTGGTCAGCAACAATCAACACAGTAAGAAATGGAGCAATCTTTGCATTTCTATTTTCACATGCCTTTTGTTTTTTACTCCCCCAAAAGAAACAATAACATCCTTTTATTACTGCTAACTTGTTTTGTACTATAATGCAATGTGCCAATGCCTCAATCCTATAGTTTAATGAAGTAGTTATTTGTTTGTCCCTAGTACATCTGTCAGCAACTAAGATTAGGCCTAGACATAATCTGGCTTCCCATATTTAGTTGGATGAACTTTTCTGTTAGATTTGAGAGTTACACACGCAATCTAGATAATGTTATTTATAATTTTTTCTGAATTAAACCAAAAAAGGTTTCAACAGATACCAGATAGAAAGTGTAAAACACAGGATAAGGGCCCCTAACAGAGAGTAACTTCTCTCAATACACAATACACAGGCTTCTCAATCACACCCAAAATACAATACTGAATGCAGAAACTGACACACCATATGCATTAGAGAGAGACATGCATAACTGTAGAAAAGTTACTAAACACAGCTGCCCTATAAATTATTAAACGCACAGATAACTGCCATACTGCTCACATAACTGTCCTAACATTTTCCATATATATCATTGTTGTTGCTTTTTACATTTGATGATCATTATTGACAGAGGCTATGCTTGAAATACAAGATTTTGGATTCTGTCCAATAACAATCCTTAATGCTATGTTTGGATTAGGAATGAAATAGAGAGGAAAGAAATAGGAATGATAGAAATATTGGAGAAATAAAATGAAAAGAATATGTTTGGATGGATAGAAATGAGAAGGAAGTGGAAGAATTTCTGTTTGCTTTTTTGGATGGGTAGAAATGAGAGTGGAAAGAAAGAAATTGTAAAAAGTTTATACAAATAAAAAAATAGATTTATTTCCTAAAAACCTGAACTTTTTACCTCCCTTGTGGCTTGTTTATATTTAACATTTTTTTAATGTTATTAAAAAAATTATTTGATTTTTAAAAACTTAAAACAAAAATATAAAAAATGCTGCAAACATTTCCACATGATTTCATGCCTCTTGAGGAAGGAAATGGTTTTGGTGGGCCCCACTAATACAAATTCCATTCCTTCCTCTTTTATCAACTCATCCAGACAATGGAAATATTCTACTTTTTCATTTCTCTTCTCTCTAATTCCATCTTCCATAATTCACCACATCCGAACAATGGGTAAAGAGTAGATTTTTTATTTGTTGGTTTTTACTCTTGCTCATCATTTTTGTCAGATGCTATGCTTGAATTATAACATTCTTGGATTTCTGTCTAATAACATTCCTGGGAATGGGACAACCTTCTCTCACTCTAAACTTTTGGTACCAAAGAAAGGGCCATGTAGGGCTTTGTGTTGGGAATCTGGATTTGGTTAATGAGTTTTCAGGGAAAGTTGAGAAAAAAATGAAACAAAGGAAAATACTTTGAAATATTTCCCCTTTATAGAGTTTTCCCTTTCTTACAACAGAGCTAATACTCAGTTCTCATATCATGAAACAGAATGAATCATCTTCTACTCTCCTATCTAAGCTAACCACCCTACTAACTTCTCTTAACCAATTGCTTTATTTCCTTTAGATGCAATTATTCTTACGAAACCATCATTCATTATTGTACTATAAGTAATCTGCATACAACACAGCCAACGTGGGTTTGGCCCATCTGGTTGACCTTTTGTTCATAACAATTGCATGACCTGGATTTGAGATTCCTCCCTATGAAATTTGAATCCCACTGAAAACCATCGCTGAGGTTAGTGATTTGAGTTGCAGAGAGCCTTCCTTCACCCTACACTTTCTTCACTAATAACAAAAACAAAATCTGTGTACAACACAAGCCCCCTGAATGGGAATTTTTCCTGGTGGCAAAATAAGTAGTTATTGCCTGAATTTTACTGTGTTGTTTAATGCTTGTTGCTAGCTTAATCTTCTGTTTATCTGGATGCTTTTTCAGGGAACCAGGTCAAACAGGTGGAGGCACTGGTATGCAATATGACTCTGCTTTCTTTTTGTTTCTGTTTAGTACTAGAAACTATGCTCAGTTAGTCTTATTTGGAATATTTTTTGTGTCTATGGCTTTGCATTGGCAATTCAAATTGCTTGGCTATCATGTAAGATCATCTGCTGGTACTTGATTTAGTTTAAATTATAATTTTTGAATCTGTTGAAGATTTTAATGTGATAAAATTTGTCTATTTTGTGGTGTGCTCTGAGATCTTTGTCCTGACTTTAAATGTGAATCATAATTCATAAATCAGAGGGATATGGGTGTTTAATAAATGTGACATATGAGTAAAGGCTTTGCTTTAAATCCTTCTAAACAAATTTTAAGGCCCTCCAAGCTAAAAAATCCATTCAACCCATTTATACATGTGCAACCTCTTGAAGGGCCCCATGCATCTTTAGAGTAGCAATGAAGCATAGATTATTAGGTTCTAAGGTGGCTGCTGCATGGTGCAATTGCCATTGGATTGCATGCAGAAGTTGTGCTCATTTTGGTAATTGCTATTGAATGGTTTTATTGGTAGGACCGATGAACAACTTGGGGCTGGAGATGTTATCAAGCATGTTTGGTGGACTCGGAGCTGGTAGCCTGGCTGTTCCTAACAGATCAAATGGTTAGCATAGTTTTGTAATTTTCTATATAGATTTTATACTCCGTTGTTGTCTTCTGTCCAATTAGTTTTTATATTCCCCTCCCTGACTTGCGTGACTTCATTGTTTAATCAGAGCCGCCGGAGCAATTGTATGCCACCCAACTTTCTCAGCTTCAGGAGATGGGGTTCTTTGACACGCAAGAGAACATAAGGGCTCTTATTGCTACATCAGGGAATGTTCATGCAGCAGTTGAGCGGCTTTTGGGGAACTCCGGACAGTAGCAGGTAATGTTGGTTGATTTTCTTTCATGAAGGTCCTTCTGTGGATGCTGAGTTTGGTCCCTTCAAACTCTGTTGTTTTCAAGCGCCTTGTTGGGTATTTAAATAAAATCAGAAATCTGTCCAAATTATAATGGTCAGAACTCTGAATTTACATGGTGATGTAGGTTATACGTTGGACCAACTATGTGATCATCCATTCTATCCTTGAGTTCTGATAGCATACTTATTTTCTTCATGTACATATATCCAAACTAGCGTCAGACATGTGGCAGCATTGCTTAAATATTTTCAACTGAATTTATTTCAATATTGTTGATGTACTAATTTTCTTTTGGTTCTACGTGTATCAATACTGTAATGACTTATAATTACTGATTTGGCAGGTGGTAAGAAGGGACACAAGACTAGCAATTAAATCCCAAACACTAGAATCTGGTGTGAGATATTTGTCCATTTAGCTTTGATTTTCATCATGGAATTATGTTCAAACAAATCTATTGATTTTTTTTTCATTTACATGATATCCAGAGTTTAGTATTATATCCAATACTCAGATGTCCAATGATTAATTATACCTTCAGCTACAAGAAAGTACAAAGCCTTTTGTACCATATATATGTAATTCTAACTTGCCTGTTTGCAAGGATTGGGTTCACAGATACATTCAAAGAAGGGGTTTATATTGGAACATGAATTTAGACATATGATTATGAACTTTTGTTTGTCATTTAGTTGTTAATCTTGTTGTAAATTCCATAACAATATTAATGACCCGTGGCAACCAAATCTTTATAAATATTTGGATTAAACATATAATATAGTCCCCATACGTGTAGAGGATTCTTAATAATTTGGTCTCTACACAATTAGCGGATTCCCAAACAATCATATAATATTTATATGAGCAACTCTTTTCAAAAAGTGTCTCCATATATGTCCGTGGAGTTTTATAATTTATAGTTGTAATTTCTTCCCTCTCTATTGTGATGAAATTTGAAACGTCTTTCACTAACTGAACTTAACAGTAAATTGACGAATTTTCGTTTAGGCCCAATCTGTTCTGTTGGTGGATTCAACTAAACGTCACTCTGTAAATATAGTTTACTAATAATACTGTTAAATAAATGAAAATATTTAAGTTTGAAAAATACTGAATTTTTAAGAATAAAATTGTGGTTACCTATTTCAATTTGGTGAAACGGCAAATTCAACCATATTCTGATTAAATGTTGCATTGATTTGAGTGATGTGGTTGAAAATTCAAATATAAACATGCATCATAATTTTACTGAACTGATAAAATTCATTGATCCGATCGTGACAAGTGACAATAATATCTCCAATACAAAAAATAAAATAAAATTACAAATATTAAAGGGGTCACACAAGTCAATTCATCCCAAGCCTACCGATCATTCCCATTTATTTGATTAATTTTAAGAAACAGTTTGAATCATAAGACTGAATCACCAATTTAGTCTTTAAAATTAACAAGATGGTCAAATAATTTCTAAAATTGTAAAATTACCAGTTAATCTAGTCATTAAAATTGCTATAGCATAATGATATTTTAAACCATCAATTTATTTAATTCCTCTGTTATGCTAATGTCATATAAATGTTAAAAAAAATGAAAATGACTAAATTATTGTTAGAATAATAATAATTTTTTCTTGACATCGTTTTTGTTCTTTTTTCGTCAATTAGTCTTTTGATCTACTTTTTTTTAAAGGTGATCTAAGTGTTTAATTATGCATTTTCTACAAAAATTGATTTTAGATGTTAATGTGGTGATACTTTTTCAAAGGGTAGAAGAAAACTATCGCAAAACTAATGAGCAGAGAAAGAACAAAGACGAAGGAAAGGAAAAAAAATATTATTTCACCAATGTTTTGATCATTTTTATTCTTGTGACGTGACAATATGCATGCGTAACTAGTCAACTATCACTCAATCACTTAACATGCCAGTTCAACCAATTGTAATGGTCTTAAACAATATCAACAGAGAAACTAATTACAATTCACTACAAGAAAATATATCTGTGTGATGAAAAAAGTTGACTAAAACCTTAAAAAATCGTTACTAGTAATATTTACTTAAATATGCCGATCTATTAAATTTAAAAGATTTTTTTTAATGATCTAAAGTCTGATATTTTTAACTAAGACATCATATATTTAGTTACATGAATATAATAATAATAATAATAATAATAATAATAATAATAATATTATGTGGCATTCCTTCTCCTTTTATTTGTTTACTATGTATTATAAGCAATATTATATGGCATAAATATTTGTGCATAAAAATAAAAATAAAAATATGAAAAATATATTAAAAATTATAAAACGTAAACTTAAGATTTGTGCAAGGCACAACTTATTACACTAGTATATATAAATATAATACAAACTTACAAAGTAACGCAACATCATTTATATTTTTATTAAATATCCGTTTGACTTGAAAAATACATTTTTCGGACAGATATCTTTGAGCGCGCATTTGAAATTTGAATTTCACCAATACTAAATAGAATAAGTAAAACACATAGAAACTATTAATGTCTTAATTGTTTAAAAGGGAATAATAAATAATCTTTAACTATGTCATTTAGTACATACTTTATATATATATATATATATATATATATATATATATATATATATATATATATATATATATATATATATATATATATATATATATATATATATATATATATATATATATATATATATATATATATATATATATATATATATATATATATATATATATATATATATATATATATATATATATATAAATTTGAATTTCCCCAATACTAAATAGAATATGTAAAACACATAGAAACTATTTATGTCTTAATTGTTTAAAAGAGAATAATAAATAATCTTTAACTATGACATATAGAACAAACTATATATATATATATATATATATATATATATATATATATATATATATATATTCACTAGCCATACATGAGCATAGACAAGGAGCCAAAAACGATCTGCGTTTCCCCTAAAAGGCAGAAATAGTTTAGTTTCTCTTTAAGAAAAAGCAAAAATTTGGATTTCACAATCCAAATACATGGTATTTTCTTCCCAGAGTTGAATTGAAAAGTATATAGAAATTCATTTTAAGTAAATTTATCAAGCATTTTCCAATTTTTTATTTTTATTACTTATTTTTATTTTTTTTGTCCCCCCGCCCAAAGAGAAAATGAAATTTCGTTCATACAAGCTTTGCCACCTAAACATTTGTCAACCTTCTACGTAGCCTACATATAATAAACCCGAAACCCTACCCTCAACATTCAGCTATCCATTTCTTGTGTTTCTCTGTGTTTTCTTGATTCTAAAAGATTGCTCTGATTTTCAGTTCATTAACCATGCAGAACTCTGAGTTAGTCATGAAGATCGACGCCACCATCATGGCCACTGCTTCTTCTCCCATTCAAGGGTCTCATGGAGTTGGAGAGAAGGCACTTTGCCTCTCACCACAGTTGGAAATTAAGAGTGGTGGTGATGATGCAGTTGTGGCGCCTAAAGGGGACGAAGAAGTGGATCAGAAACCCACCTTGGTTGGGATTGATCACAAGAGAAAGGCTTCAACGGAAATCGATCCGTTTTGCGAATCCGATCCAGATAGCTGCCACGGTTCTAAGCATCTCAACTCTCCTCCTGTTTCAACCCCAATTGTGGAACAAGAACAACAAGTTGATGAAGAAATGCTGCCTCTAGGTAAATAAAAATTAATCCAACTATACACACACACATGTGAATTTCTAGATTGTCAACCATTTTCCATGGCTTAGTTGATCTGCATGAGAATTGTTAGTAGCACACCCTCTGAGATACAATTTGGAACACTCAATATTTTTTTGTCGAAATTCATTAGAAATTATAAAATTTTGTAGATCCCACTTGATATTTAATGAGACGCACTTGTGTTAATTAGAAGTAGATTGTTACAGATTGAGTGTGTTGTTAGCTCTCCTCTCGGTTTGTTTGATTTTGTGTTATTTAATATGTTCACTAAGAAAAGATAGGATGGATGGGAATATATATATATATATATATATATATATTTATGTGATGCTGTTGTATATGTTCACTAAGAAAACATAGGATGGATGGGAATATATATATGTGTATATATATATATATATATATATATATATATATATATTTATGTGATGCTGTTGTATATGTTGTGTGTTTAGAAGTTGGAGACGACAACGAGAAAATGGAAGAAGACAAGGGCGTGTCTGATGGAGGACCTTTGGAGATGGACTCGGACCAAAACAAAGGAGAAGGATTAATAATGAACTCACCCAACAATGTTGAAGAAGAAAAAGTGGAGACTGAAGCTATTGAGAGCATGAATGTAGAGCCTGAAGGTAACAAGGGCAAGAACAAAGAAGGAACAGTGAACTCACCCAGTAACGTTGTTGTTGAAGAAGAAAAAGTGGAGACTAATGCTACTGAGAGTATGAATGTGGAGCCTAAAGGTGACAAGGGCACGCCTCATGGAGGAGAAGGAATAGTGAACTCACCCAGTGATGTTGAAAAAGAGAAAGTGGAGACTGATCATGCTGCTATGAATGTGGAGCATGATGGTGACAAGGGCACTTCTCATGGAAGACATTTTGAATTGGACCTAAACCGAAGAGTTGAAGAAATAGTGAACTCTCCCAGTTATGTTGAAACAGAAACAACAAAAGTGGAGACTGAAGCTATAGAAAGCGTGGATGTGAAGCCTCAAGGAAACAATGGCATGCCTCGTGTAGTGAGACTTTTGGGGATTGATCTAAATCTAGAAGCTGATCAAGGAAACAATGGCATGCCTCGTGTAGTGAGACTTTTGGGGATTGATCTAAATCTAGAAGCTGATCATCAAGGAATGATGCAGCACTCCTCCAATGATGTTGAAAGAGAAACTACAAGAGTGCAGCCTGAAATTGGACACAAGGGCATGCCTCATGAATGTCATTCTTTGTTGGACCTAAACAAAGGAAAACAGATGGTGGAACATGATTCTGTGGATCAGAACATTGAAGTTGAGCCTTATGTTGCAGAAAACATTGAAGTGAATTGTGCAATAGAGAAAATGGTCCAAATGGGAGTGGAGCTTCTTTGCGACTTGAACGAAGAAGCAGACCCTTTTTCTGATGAAAATGAGATTGAAGCTGAGCCTGCAGCTAATGCCGGATTGAAGAAGAAGACTGAAGTGGAGTCTTGTGGTGCTGATAAGGTTGAAGTTGAGCAATGTGCTGAAGAGAACAATGAAGAGGAGGATGATGATGGTGTAGAGATGGAGAAGAGAGAAGTTGTGCTTGCACTTCCTGCTGTTATTGAAAATGATGAAGTGGAGACATCTCCTCCAAGGGACTATGTTATTGATCTCAACAAAACTCCTCCTGGATACAATGATGAAAACTAGTACTGAGAAATTAACTATTCCATGCAGGTGTACTTGATGATTGAGTTTTTGTATTCTAGTTTTTAGATAATGGGAGTGAGAGAAGAAGATAAGACTTCAATTATAAGGAACAACAATAATTTAGAGATGTTTTTGTATTTTCAATTGCAAGAACTAAAGAAATAAATCTTGTTTTTAAAAGTGCTTCTTGTTTTGCTGAAAGAAACACAAGTAAACCCTTTGTGTTAGCGTTTTTGCTTTCAGCTTTTATTTGTTTGTGAGATATGATGTTGCTTGGTGCAGGTTGTAAAATTCTTTTGGGTATTACTTAGCTGTAAATATCAATATTTTTTTTGGGATATATGGATTATAAATTACATGTTCATACATTCTTCTTGTGATATTGAGAATCTTATTGTCAATTCAAGTGCAATTTATTCAGTAACTTTTTTCTACTTTATTTTAAATTACAATATGCATGTTTGATTGGATGATAAAATCTCAAAATTTATAAAATGGTTGTTTTGGGGAATTACTTTAAAAGAATTATTTTTTATTTTAAACACTCTAGTTGAAAGATAACATATATTGGATGCTTATCTATACACTATCTTAGATCTAGAGAGAAAAATATATGTATAATAAAATTTACAATGTGATAGAAAAAAATAAATAAATAAGAGTTATAGGTGTTGATAAAGTGTTTAAAATAAAAAATAATTTATGTATTATTAGTCCTTTTAAAAAATGAATATGGAGTGATAATAGAAAAGAATGACAACCATGATACAAAATAATTAATAGATATAAAATAACATTATATAGTGAATAATCTAGAAATTTAATGTGATGTGAGTAATATAACACACATCCATGTACATGTACGTACGGCTACACACATGCCTTTTTTATGTGAATATTTAAATAGAATTAATTATACTTTTGATCTCTTTATTGTTGTTAATATTTAATTTTGATCTCTTTAATTTTTTTGTAATTTAGTCTATTTATTATTTTAATTGTGTAATTTTAATTCTTTTCTTAACTTTGAATTGAATGTTGAATATTGAATAGAAATATTGATGTAACAATGCATGACAATGTAAGTTAGCATTTCATTAAACATCAAATGTCAAGTTAACAAGTTGACATAATTAAATTATATTGCACAATTAAAATAATACATATGACTAAATTCATGCATGAAAAAAAAAATAAGAATAAGAAGAACAAAATTAATTTTTAACAATAGTATGAGACTAGAAGTAAGCTTATTAAATAAATAATTTTATGATACATTAATATTTGCATAAAAACATGATACATAAATATTCAAATATAAAAATATATTTGGATTAATAATGAACAATTTAAATCATAATATAAGATTATTTTGATTATTATTAATTAATTTTATATATTAAAATTCAATTTTTTTTTAAAAAAGATAAAAGATAACTTGAAAGAAATATACTATTAAGAATTTCAAGCAAACAAATAAAAATATTTGAAATTGCTAAGAGACAAATTTTCATAAGTTAGATGATAATATGTGAAATACACATTCAAAAGAGAGAGAAAAAAGATAATATTATGAATGTTCATTAAGAAAATGAGATTAGGAATAAATTAATGAGAACAATATTTTTATTATAAATTAATCATTTAGTACATTTTATACTACAAAACTATTTATAATTACATATATATATATATTATATTAAAAAGAATTAAAAATTTAGTGGAAATAGTTACCTCACATTCTCCTGAATGGATCTGTCCACAATTATGCATACTCTAATAATTTGTATTTAAAATATATTATAACATTTTTTTGAATTACCTTATTATATAATTTCATATTATATCAAACACAGGGTTTTACAAGATAATCATCAATCAACTTGTAGGAACTATAAATAAAAGATACATCGACACAAAATAGTAGATTGATATTATCTAGTATTTGTAGTAGAGGTCCAAGTTATTCTACATGCTCTACTATTCTGTGAAGCTAGAGTTTAAATTTTGTAATATATAAGAGAGTCTCTGCAAGGATGAGTGTTAAAATCTAGAAACAATAGATCTTGGTGCTGCAAATTAAAGTGTGTTAAATCTGATATGAAGGAGAGCTATATATTGCGTAGTGTGCTAAATTGGACAACACTAATTTCTGTTCCCTCTCTCTATATATTTCCTAGTTATGAAGGAGAATGAAAGTGAAATTAATTACACATATGCGCAATATAGATGTGAATTATCCTTTATCATTTTTAAGCTAGAGATTGTGCAAATTTATATCAGGTATAAACTGGAGTTTTATTAATTTGTGATATATATTGCTTCGAATCTTAACTTCTTGTTCATTAGATATTTACTCAACTAAATAAGAAAAACAATTCGGTGTGCATGCTATTTAAGTAAATGTTGGGTTTTTAAACAAAGAGCCTATGATTAATTATTGGATCGAAGAGATTTTTTTTTATGTAAATGGCTCGTGATTAATTCTTGGATAAATTTTGGTGGAAATGACTATATCTATATATCACTTTAATTAAGCTTAAATTAATCGAGATTTTAATTTATCTGCAAATTCAGGACTCTAAGTTTGTGGAGACATAAGAAGTAATCTATAAGCAAAATATATATTAAAAGGAGTATAAGAAGTGTACTCTATAATATTCTATTTACACGTCAAGAGACTGGTCTTGCCCACTTCTAACTAATTAGTACATCAATTATACGCCAGATAAAGCACCAGTCCACAAAAGAAAAAAGAGGTTTTCTGTATCTTAAGCTAATAGCTATGACTAAGACCTGAATTAATCGATTCTAAAAGGTATAGGGTTTATTACCTGCTGATATTTTAACATAATACTTTTTCTGAATAACAACCATATATAGAGACCAAAATAGAGTTACAAGACTTTCCAGACATATTTTACCTTCTTCCCTTTACCAGTCCTAGCATGTATGAACTTAATGTTTCACATTCAAGGGAAGAATTAAACCAAGCCATGTGTAGAAATCTTTCCAAACCCAATATGCCACTGCAAATTATAAGAGTAAATTATTAGTATTTTCTTAATGGTTGTAATAGAAATCACAAATTAACTTCTTTATTTTTTTGAGGAAGACAAAATAATTGTATTATTCTTTTGAATACAAAGGGTATACTCAAAAGTATGAACAAGAGAGAGAAATCTATTACATCTCCAAAACTCAAACCCTTGTTTAAAATTCCTCATACCTTTAAATAACTCAGTCTAAAAGACATACACCCTCATTATTTATAAGTTACATGATATGCTATTCCCAGAAAGAACAGAAACCAAACCAGTTATTGCAGGTTAGTATTCTTCTATGTTTGTTGTCAAATGTCAAATGTGAAGTTCTCGATGAAGCCATCTTAAAACCTGTAAAACACCAAGTTACTTGCTCAGGATATGCAGCCTCCACGTTTTTTGTTTTTCTGTTGTCTAGCTAAGGCGTAAGGCTATCCCACAAAAGTATTGCTCGAAGCTGCTGCCTTGAAGCTGCTATGATTTGATGTTGTTATGGTCATCAACTCATCATGTTATCTATATGTTTGTCATATATGCAGGAAATTGCTTGATATGGGGCCTTGATGCTGATGACATATTGTGGTTTTAGAAGTAGTGGTACACTGGTTTAACTATGGTTTGCACAACTTTCTTTTGTAATCCTTGATTATATTGCTCCTAAACTTTGGTATTCCTTGTGCTGAGTTTGGCGACAGGTTACTAATAGTGATTTTTTCCTATAAAAAGACTGAGCAAACAACTATTTTAATTCTTGAAACTGAAAAATCCTCACAAAATGATCATAAAACAAAGAAAATGTCAAATAAATTCTCGAAGTGTCAAATAAATTCCTAAATTTAATGTTATTTTATTCCCTAAATATTACCGTTTAAGTCATGTTTTTTTAATTAATGTGATTCTCAATTTGCATTTCTAGAATTTTTTTGATATATATATATATATATATATATATATATATATATATATATATTTATTTATTTATTTAGGGACTAACAAGACAATACCTTCCAGTTTTAGGAACTAAAATGAATGAATACTTAAATTTTTTTTTTATTGAAATTTAAGCAAATTGTTGGGTTTAATTAATGCTAGCTATTGAAAGAATATATATTTAGACATCGATACTTCGGCTTTTATCCAAGGCCAGTTGTCTGAATTTGATTAAATCTGATATTTCCTTTAACACCCACAAGCATCTAATTCTATTATCTGATTTCTAGCAGTCTAAATAGATTAGATTTTGGTATACCATATGTTTTGCCACATGTCCCTAGTTTCTGAATCGCAGCATAATAGTAGTCCCAAGAATCGCAAGTAATTAACAATACATTCATCACATATATGTTGCATTTTGAGCATAGTTATTTTAGCTTAATCACTAGTCTTAAATTTAAATTTTAAATATATTAAATAATTAGAGAAAGAACTTTATAACTTATAATCGCCTTATCAATTCGAATAGATATCTTGTAATGAAAAATACATATATATGATCTGCCTTTAAAAATAAATTGCACTTAAAAAAGATGTAAGATTTATATTTTCCTTGTCTTTGAACAACCTAACCATGAAGCATCTCACCTATTAGAAAAATGAGGCATCTCTAGATTGTATGATCATTCTCCTATTTTAATCAATTGAGTACAACCCGATCGAGACCAATGCATCAGCCTTAAATGACACGAGCTTATCTTCTAAATAGTATAAAGGTTTTCTAATTGATGATGAATGAATTACTTTGTTTGATAAATACATTAATTTGATATATATATATATATATATATATATATATATATATATATATATATATATATATATATATATATATATATATATATATATATATAATGATTTGTGTATTTCACCCCCATTTATCCAAGCAATTCTTCTGCGCGTGATCTCCAGCACGCTAACTGTTTTAATTTTGGTCATATATCACATATTCTTGATGGTGAATAGTTGTTTGGTTTGGTTCTTTCAAATAGTTTCCCAATTTCATCTAACTTTGAAGCCTTTAATTTGGAGGAGTTGGGGCACCAAACAAAATTCTTGCACCAACTTTCTTAGCTAGAAAGGTGATTATTAACCTTCAATATGCTGCTTGCGCTTTTTGCAATGTTGAACCGGAGTGCTCACATGCATGTTTTTAGATTTTATAATTTTTAAAAATGCTGCCCAGATGTATTTTTTTTAATCAACAAAAACAAATATATTAATAAAACGGCACAATTGTAACTATTATATAGTGCTTTAGAGTAACAAATTACATCAGGAAATCTGTATACAGTAAATGCAACATGCCCCCCCTCCCCGAAATAACCAGCATCCTAACTAGTATATAGTGCATCAATTTTCTTAATATAATTTTTTTATCAATAAATATTAATTACTAGTTTATTAGTTTTTTTAATCGAAAGATATCAAACTTGCAACCTTTTTTTCATTTTTTTTAATCACCAAACTAATTTTATATCTTCATTTTTGTATGTAATTTTTTTGTCTACAAGAAGATCCTGACAATCCCCTAACTTAAGCTCCACACCATCACGTACGTGCTAAGCAATTCCCCATTACAAACATGCTACGGCCTAGCCAGCAAACAGACCAAACCACTCACAGGTTGCAGCAAATTCAGCAATTAACACTCAAATCAGAAATAATTCAAGCTCTTAAATTCGAAGACCATTGCTGAAAAGAATAACAAAGATCACGCTCCAATCCTTTTAGCCACAACCAAGAGTAAAACACCGAATCATTGATGATGGTTGCTGTATCAAACTCCGCTTCCTGGAATTTGCATTTATTCCTGTGTTTGCAAATATTCCGGTGGATCTGTAGAAATAGACGTGCGAGAAAAATTACATGATAAGTTTCAAAAAAATTATATGAATAAAATCACAAACACAAATACTTTAATACGTCAATAATGTATAGTTGTTTTTTAATTAAAAAAATATTAAAATTATTCTGTGTCCTAGATAGTATAATAGATAAATAAAACTTTAACTTTAAGCACAAAATAAAATTGACACTATTAACGAAAAAAATATTCAAAAGTGTTATAGACGCCGAGAATATCAACCTCTTTAAGAATTTAATTAGATTTTACTGAACAAAATATTCAAAAGTGTTACGAAGAGAAGTTAATATTTTTTTACGTGTATGACACTTTATTTTAAGAATTTCACTCACTTCACATATCCTTATGTGTAATAAGTTTAATAGCTGGACTAAAATTTGTAAACTTAAATTTATAAAAGTAATTCAAGTCTCACTTTATAAAGCTAGGTTTTCAAACAAAATTTTCATGTAAAAATGTATTTTTGGGGTAACCAAACCTATAAATAAAATAAATTTACTCTATAAAATGAATTGAGTATCATTGATAGTCTTCATAAATTAATTCCAGTTTGCCTATAAAAAAAATCTATTTCATGAGAACTTTAAGTTTAATAGTTGCATTCATAAAATTTATTTTTGACAATGAAATTATTAAAATTACTATTTTACTAAGTTTTGCACTTGATATTTTTTAATCACACCCTTATATGTGTGTTATAATCAAATAATAAAATGTGCCTAAATATTGTAACGTTATTTTAAAATATTCATTAATAGAAAGTAAATGTTGAAGCACGAAAATAGTGTGCATTAATTTTTTAACTAACAATATATGATAAAGGATAAGTGGGTGCTTATTGCTATCTATGAACTCATTTTCTGTAAAACGATAAAAAGTGCTATAAAAATTATAAAACCCATTTTTTAATAGAATTATGTAAGTTTATTTTTACTTATCATAATCATCTTTTACTGGAGATAATTTTATTTGAATCTGATGAAATAATTCTGTTTCCTCTCTCCAAGAGTTTGGGGTTTGAAGATAATTGGATTTAAAAGCACTCTTCGAATGGTACATAAGATTTATTTGGATAAACTTATCTAAAAATACTTTTAGTATAATAAAATAAGAAAAAAAATAATAAAATGAATTTTTTCATAAGTTAAATGATTTCTCTTAATGTTGGTGTACTCACATATTTTTAAAGAAGTTATATAAAAGAATTTTTATAAATTAATTAATGGTTAACTAATAGATAATTTATTTTAACTTATGAAGAAATTACTTTTTTTTTTTCCTAGTACGGTAGGCTGTAGCTTCTGCTTACTCGTGGCTTGGGGATAAAATCATGTTGCTCAAACTAGCCACGCTGCTCTCTCTTTCAGATGGCTTTGGAAACTTGTTATTCCGGAAAATATTCGTATTTTTTACTGGCTTATCCTTTAGAACTCATTGCCCACTAATGCCACGAGATATATATCACGTAACATAGCACGTGAGAGAAGTTTGAACTCACCTCAACTTCCTCTCCCAACCATGCATATTAATTGGATTGAGAGACAAGCCCGAGGGAGTAATGGATTTCTATTTATCGCTTCTTCCTGGTGGATCTGGAAATGGCGTAACAATATATATAATCGAATCTTTTATGAGGGTGTCCAGATCCACCTTCTGCATCATGATGATATGATCCTTTATGCTCGTGATTTAGATGTTGTGGCCATTATCAACTCTGGACAGTGTCCTCCTTTGCACCAACTTAACATGCGGGGTTTAATTATGCAAAATTTTCTGTTTGTAAACCGTGGCTGGTCTCTCTCGTTTTCTCATGTGTATAGCTAGAGAGGCCAATGAAGCTACTCATTTTCTTGCTTCGGGTGCATCAAACCTAACAGTTTTGTTTGTGGGATGTCCCCACCCTTGCCTTTTGAAACTATTCTCCTGAATCGTAGTTTAGGTGGCCAAGTCTAGCATGGGAGAGTTTGTCAAATCTGGAACACTGGGAAACAAATCTAGGGTTGTTTTTGAGATATGTGTAAGACTATTGTGTGGATGTTCACATGGGATTAAATTAAAATATGTTTTAGAAAAAATGAGTGGTTCCCTCTTCCCCTCGGATTGCCATATTCTTTTTCTAATTATGGCTTCTTGTGTTTGGATTGTTTGCATATCAAAAGATCGAGATGTAGTGGCAGAGATGGTTGGCACGGTTAAGGTCGAGACGACGAGGGAGATAGAGAGGGACGTTTTGCAGCTTCTCACCACTTGATTTTATTTATTTATTTCAGTGTAGGCATGCCCATGCTACTCTCTCGCATATCTCGTGATGCATAGCTTACTTGTCCACGGTGAGAGATTTGAAAGGCTTTCCCATGTTAGTTTGGCCAAGTTTAGGGTAGTTTCTGTTTGTTTTCCTTTCCACCAAATGAAAAAAACATAATTGTATATCTAATATTTAAATTTTTTAGACTAATTAAAATAAAATATTTTTTTTTCTTAACCTTTCATTTTATTAGAAAAAATGGATCATAATTAAATCCAAATTCGATTAAGAGATAAATAAAATTTGACGAAAAATTATTTTCATAAAAGATCAAACTCAGATACAATCCAACAATTTAATCTTAGTTACTTCTATCTAATCACTTAATCACTTGATTAAAATAAAATAGTCTTGGGCTAATTGTTCTGCACGCTTACTGATTTTCTAAATTAGTTTGATGGAGAAGAATCTTAGAAGAGGAAAAAAATGTAGTCAAATAAAAGTTCCATTAATTTTAATAATTATTGTTAAATAAAATTTGCATTAATTTTAATATATTTATAAACTTTAATGTTAGTTTAATGAATTAATATCTTGAGAAATTAAAATTATTTGATGAATTTTTTTTATTGAATCAAATTGGCTTATTTCTGGTCGAAAAAAAGGAATTTTAAAGGATAAAATCTATAAAATGTCATATCAGCTGATTAATATTTCATGTGGATACTTCCATCAAGTTAAAAAAAAGCTCTATTGAAGAATCTTTGATTATATTTTCTCCCACCTTTCACTTAATTGCAATATTTAATAACATAAATATTTCAAACTCTATAATTTGTAAACTTTTTACATGTATTATCTTCCCATGTAAAGTTTATTTTTCCGAATCTTAGCAACTTTTGATTAATAGTATCTTTTAAAAACTAAACTTAACGCAAGGGAATGATTGTAATGTCAAGATCTAATACACAATCATATAAGAGGAAAATATTTTTTTATGAAATGATATCATTAATTAGTATTTATGTATATGAGATTGAAATTTTTATAAAAATGTTTAAATTTGATTAAAATATAAAAAATGATTTCATGCATCGCACTAGTTTTTATATAATTTAAGACTTGAACTTTTATACATTAATAGAGTAAATAGTTTTTATACTATTAAGTAATTTCAATTTTTGGCAACTATAAAGACTTAATTTCAAAGTAACTTTTATAATAAAAAATAGGTTATGAAATAATAGTGTAAAATAGTTTTACACATCATTCAATCACAAATTATTATACATAATAAGTTTTTTATTTTTATAATAAATATCTTTTGTAATTAAATGAGATCATAAAATTTTTGTACAATATATATAATCATTAAACTCTTTTTATAAATGTCAACAAGTGTTTTTTATTTTATTTTTGTTTATGAAATAAAAATCTATAAATTTATCATATATAAAAATTTTAACTAAATAATAATATAAAAAATCTTTATATATACTATCAATGTATAAACTATTTTCTTATTATGTAATCAAACAATAATAGCTATATAGTTTAAAAATCATTTGCGTGAATTCGAAAGTGCGAGGACCCGTCACTTTTTAGTTATTGAAAGTAATAGCTATAATAAGTTGTATGATTCAATTTGAAAGTGTGAGGCTTTGTCACTTTACTTATTGACTTTGAAAGTGTAATTAATTGTCACTAACTGTAGTCTAAAATTCCAAAAGCTGTATGATATAATTGATAATATATAGTCAAGTTGATGGACTAAAGTAATAATATAAAGACTTATTTTAAAATTTATTACTTTTGAAAACTAAAGGGTTAATATCTCACACTTTCAAAGATCGATTTAGATATTCATCCACATACCTTAAGATAATTAAAATGGGCCAATAAAGTATTATCAAAAGTGTTATTTTACTCAGTTTTGTAGTTACCCTTATGTGTGTAATAATAAAATAACAAAAAAAGTGCCCAATTATTATAACATTCTTTAAAAATAATTACTAATGTAAAGCACATAGTTAGCCGCAAAAATAGTGTGTATGAATTTTTAAAACAATGATAAATCAAGGATTAGTTGGGTGCTAATTGTGGTGTCCACCTCATTTTTTCTAGATCCTTCTAAGTTAGATTGTATTTAGTGTGTTGGTGGGAGAGCTCCAAACTCAATTTGAAAAGTTAATTCATTTTGATGGCATGTTTGATTATTCAGTCCCAAAAGTAGTTTGCATATGAAAATTTTGTTTAAAAACTCGGTTTTATAGAAATAAGACTTGAGTTGTTTTTACAAAATCAATTTATAAACTTAAGTTGATAAATTTTAATCCAAACATACATTAGTTTGATGGAGATGAATATGGAAGGGTGAAAAAAATGTCAGATAAATATTTACACTAATCCCTTAAATATATAACTAAATTAAGCTTAAAAAGGTTAATGGCCATTAAAAATGACATTGACTTTATTTTTTTTAAAATTTACTACTAATTTAATTATTAAATTATTTTTATTTATTTAATTAATTATTTTAATTATTAAATAATTAAGGTCATTGAAAAGGTATTGACTTAAACTTTTTAAATTATAGAATTTAATATTAATTTAATTATTAAATGATTTTTATTTAATTAAATCATTATAATTAATGCCATTAATAATGGTATTGACTATAATATTTTAGAATTTAATATTATTTATTTATTTTATTTTATCATTTAAATATTAAATAATTAATGTCCATTATAAATGAGTTAAATGAATTTTATCTCATACATTTATGATATTTTCATTTTTAAAATATAAAGCCAAAGGATGTAGACTTCCCCAATTATTTTTAATATTTAATTTGACATTCATGACAGCTTTTTTAAAAATCTATTTTGTAAAAAGGCCACTAAACAGAATTTTTTTTTATCTTTCTATAAGTTTATAGATTTGACTCATCATGTAAGTCAACATAAATAATATTGAAAAAAGATAAAAAAAATAAATGATTTAATACATTAGACCAAATTTAATATAATAATAAAAATACTAACAAAATATCATCATTTATATTCTGCCGACTTGTTTGACTTAAAAGACTTTTTAAGTGATTTATAATATTACTTTTAAATTAAATAGAATTTTATAAAATCTTAGACCATGTTTATTTCCTAAATAACCTTGGCCTAGTCCGAGTTTAATATAAGCTAGGTAATAAGTCTTTATCGTATATCTAATTTTAGCTTTGAATTGAGGGCTATTCTATTTTCACCATTTTTTCTTCGTCACACCCTTATTTTTTATTCACTACAAATAAATGAAAGTATGAGAATAATGAGATGCTAAAGGTGTAACAAATTAAGAGGCTTGAGACAGAGTCTCATCTAGAATTTACAAGGAGAGGGGTGTGATTTTGTTTTACCATTCTGTCCTAACTTAAGTAAAACAAAACAAGTGGGAGCATAAAGGTAAAAGACAAATAAATGAAAGTATGAGAATAATGAGAAGAGTTGATAATAATAAGTATTTAATATTAATAGGTAATGCATATTTACTTTTAGATTTTTTAGAGGGTATTTACTTTTAGATAAAATTATAATATTGTTAAGTGAGCTAGTATAGTGAAATTTTGGCGATTTATTAAACTTATTGTTTATAGCAATATACTACCATTCATTGTTTAATTAAGTTAAGAGTTACTCTTATGATATTGTGATAGAAAAGGAAGAAAAAAAATAATGAGATAGAAGTGAGATGAAAGAGAAAATAAATGGGTGAATAATAGTATTTTTCTTAATTTAATGCCTTTTTAAGCAAACTGACACATACATTCCCCGCAGCATCTTTCTTCCTCTAGAATCATAAATATGCACAGTTGCATCGTTTCACAAATGGGTGCGTTCTCAGCATCAACAAAACAGTGCTAGCTAGTATACCCCTTCAATCCAAACTCATGTAGTGGTTTCGCACTCAAAACATGGCATATATATGAACCATCATAAATACTCTTCTCATCACAATCTCTTCAATCCCTTTCCCACACTTGCCATTTTCATCATTCTTAGGTTTTTCATTTTCAGCCACAGACATGCAGAACCAGAACCCTTCTGAAGATGATTCCACCAAAAAGTCTCCATCTTCTCCCTCTGATGACACATCCCATCCAACCAACAACAACAACAATCCGCAGGGTGAAAGCCTTGTCATGAAAACCGTTTGGCAAGTGTTGGAGGAACTTGGTGGCAGTGGTGATGATAGTGACGGTGACAGTGGCTTTGGTGATGGGGCCCCTGTGGCTGTGGCAGTAGGTGGTGGTGGTGATGATAATGGTGATGGTGATGGTAGCGTTGGTGGTGGGGCCACTGTGGCTATGGAAAAGAGTGATGATGATAGTGACAATAATGGTGACAATAGTGGTAGTAATTTGGCTGTGGCTGTTGTCGTGGGTGGTGGTGACGGTAGTGGTAGTAGTGGTGTTGGGGCCACTGTGACTGTGTCTGTGGCAGTGAGTGGTGGTGGTGGTAATCATGGTGGCGGTAGCAGTGGTGGTGGTGGTGGGGGTCCTGTGGCTGTTTCTGTGGCTGTGGGTGGTGGTTCAACGGTGGTGGAGAGTGTGGTTGTGAGTACTGAAGGAGTGCAGGGGAGAAAGAGAAAGACTTCTATCGTGAGAGACCCTCCCACAGGAAGACCTACTTGTCCTCTTTGCCAAAAAGAGTTTCCAACCTGGAAGGGCGCGTTTGGCCACATGCGTGCACACCCAGACCGTGATTATCGCGGTTTCTTTAAACCTCCTGTGTTTGGATCCCCATCCTCAACCCAAGATCAACCACCTAGGGATGACAAGGGTAATAACTAACTCACTAAGGTTATGTTTGAATAAGGTTCTCCATAAACACTTATAAAAGAAGAAAATAAGACGAGAAAATGAAATAAGGTTTCTCCTGAGATTGACTGAGAGTTTCATTTTCTTCTTAAGTATTTTTCTATAAGTGTTTATATATGGAGAAACATATCCATACAGGCCCTAATTAACAAAGACTGTCTGTGCTTATGTTTTTGATGATTTTGATGTGTGTCTTTATTATATGGTAATTAAGTGGCAGGTGATGATAGTGCAAAGAAGAGTTCTGGTGAGGTTAACAATGGGGAGAAAGGTTCAGCATCATCGCATGTTCGAGTGCCGATGTTTGATCTGAATGAACCAATAGAGGAAGAGGGATCCTCTCATGCTGCCGAGCCTGCTGAAGACATGAGTTCCGAGGAGGGAAAGGGTTTTGGATTTGACTTGAATGAGATGCCCCCAGCTGAAGATTAATTATGAGGGATGAAGAAAAACAATGTTTTGGGACATTTCAACAATATAATAATCTTTGTTTTGGCTAAGTGTAATGGAATATATAATGCTGCAGGTTAATAATGTTTCATTCGTTGCTTTCATTGTTTTATGGTTTTTAGAGTAGTGCCGCTGAAAACAATTATATATGCCCTAAGATGTTGTTGGGATACATTTACATGTATGTGGTTAATTGCTGCTGCTGGTTCAGCTTCTTATATTTGCATTCATATTGTGTACTGTGTAGTATATATGAAATAAGGTTGCAGCTGTTTCATTTCTACTTTTTGGGATATGTATATCATTGGAGTACCAAATTACATCAATGAAGAATCCAAATACATTGTGTCGAACCTCCAAACCAAATTACGTACATGGAGATAAACTTAAGGAGAGAACAAAGGTGATAAACATCAAAATGGTTTTGTCCACCACATATAAAAAGTCGTTATTAGTTCTATATCCTAGCCTTTATTCCATGACCAACTTCCAATGCCATTTCCATCACCTCATAGTCGTTTAATTTATCATTTGTGAAAAATTTGTTTCATTTGTTTCTTTGACTTATGTATGGGTTTTCGAACGAGGGAGTGTATTTTTTTATAGAAACTTATTATTGTTAGAGCAAGCTAGATACATATATGCACACTGAGAGGAATAAGAGGAAGCATGAAGAGGAGAAATGCAAGATGAGAGAAAAAAGGTTTTCTCATTAACTAACTTTTTGTCAATACAGGAAATGAGTTTTTATATACAATAACATACAACTGAATGGTATGTATATCTGTAACCTTATTAACTAACTTTCAGATTTTGGATCACACACCAACATTCCCCCTTAATCCAAAACATCCAACTGATTCTAAATTCAATAAGGTTCTTAACTTCGCAAAATTTTCATATTTCAAAGGTTTGGTAAAAACATCAGCAACATGGTCATTGGTGCTGCAATATACAAGCTCTAATCTTCCTTTGCTTACTTGATCTCTAAGGAAATGATATTTAGTTTCGATGTGCTTGCTTTTTCCATGAGAAATTGGATTCTTTGACAAGCTAATGGCTGATTTATTGTCAACATACATTTGTACTAGCCTTTTATACTGTAATTTCATCTCTTTGAGCAAAGCTTTCAACCACAAACTTTGACAAGCGGGTTCAGCTGATCCTATATATTTAGCTTCACAAGAGTAGAGTTGATGAGAATCATGAAACTGACCAAATACAGGCTAAAGACCCAAGTGGAGAAGGACGAAGACCTAAGTGGAGAAGGACAAAGCCCCCGAGTGGAGAAGGATGAAGGCTCAGAGGCAAAGACACTATCAAGACTATTAATTGTTGCTGAAGGCCCAAACTAATTTGAAGGCCCAAGTTAAATAAGTTTTGAGTTATAATTTATTTTTATTGTAATTTTGGCCCAAACTATTTAGAAGACACATGTCTATTTTTATCTTTTTGTTCAGATACACTAAGTATTGGTTTTTATTTTCAATAAAAAAAACTTTTGGCATTTGATAAAATTTGGTGAGAGTTTCTCTCTGGGTTCTTTGTTGAACCAATTATCAGACTTATCAAGGTAATCCTTGTGGCGTCTATCCTGACTTATCTTCCTTCACTGGAAGTGGCGTCTACCCTGACTTATCTTCCTTCATTGGAAGTGGCGTCTACCCAGACTTATCTTCCTTCACCGGAAGTGGCGTCTACCCTGACTTATCTTCCTTCACGGGAAGTGGCGTCTACCCAGACTTATCTTCCTTCATCGGATGTGGCATCTACCCTGACTTATCTTCCTTCACCGGAAGTAGCATCATCCAAATCTTCGTAGCCTGTATCAAGCGATCCGCTCCTACTCAGGTTCACATCATCTGGTATCAGAGCTTTGGCTCTTGATACAGGTTCTATCCTATCCTATCCTTTTTTTTTTCTTTTTTTTTTTTTTGGTTATTTGTCCTTGTTTCGTTCTTGTTTGCGTTCTTGTTTGTGTCTTTGTTTCGTTCTTGTTCTTGTCACGTTTGTGTTCTTGTTTCTAGTGTCTTTCAGACTTTGTGTCATAAAAAAAAATTGTTTGGGTTCTGTTTCAAGTAAAAAAAAAAGTTGCAGAAATTTTGAAAAAAAAAGAGAAGAAAAGAAGAAAGAGAAGAAAGAGAAAATGAGTGTTTGATCTTTGAACACGAAATTGAGGCAGTTAGAGGCTTTTTTTTGGCAGAAAATCGTGTACCAAATCCCCTTATCTAGATTCTCCTCTGAATTCTGAGTGTTTTGATATATAGTGGGCCTCATACGGACAACCGTAGCAAAAGTTATGAGCATTTGAAGTTTACTTGTCATATCTGTTATCTTATCTGTTATCCTATTTGTTATCATATCTGTTATCCAAATTAAATCTAATTTGTTATCCAAATCTGATCTATTATCCAAATCAAATCAAATCAAATTTTTTTATCCAAATCTAATATGCTATCCAAATCAAATCCAATCTGCGATCCAAATCAAGTCCAAGTTGTTATCCCAAATCAAATTTGTTACTCTGATAATTATATTGTCTTTCCTTTTATTTTATATTACCTTGTGTGTCTAATTCGATCCATCCAGGAACTTAAGAGGGAGTGAGTGGTAAAAGGCAAGAGTGAAAACATCACACAAAAGCCTATATTGAGAGCATCAAACACGAGTGAACTACCATCAAAGAGAGAAACACGTGAGTAGAGTGTGGTGAGGTCCTGAATTTTTTTTTCAATTTACTGCAAAATTCTTTGTTCCTTAATCATGGCAAGAGCTGGTGATAATGGTGGTGTATATCATCAACTGGACGAATCTCAGCGCTTATTTCTGGACGCGTGGACTACACAAATGCAACGTTTGTTGAACCGTAACAAAGAAGAGCCCTACAAACGAATAGCCAAATCTTCCTCGTTTACTCTTAAACCTCTATCCCCTAGAGAAGTGTGTGATGACCAAATCAGAATGAGAGAAAAGAGAGAACAAGAGAAAGAAAATAGTGAGGCACCACAAAGGAATATGAAAAAGAAAAGTGATACACCCGAGGAAAAGAGTGATACACAAGAGAGAGAGAGTGATAATTCTAATCAGTTAACTATTTATGTTTCTCCTAGTGTTCAACCCTTATTGCAGGAATTTATAGATGTCTTTCTCAAGGAGATTCCTCATGGACTGCCACCTTCAAGAAGCATAGAACATCAAGTTGATCTCCTTCTAGAAACTTCATTTCCTAACAAGCCAACTTACAACAGCAAGCCCCAAGAGACTCAACATGAGGATGCACAGGTCAAAGTTGAGTATGAAAAAAGATTGTATGACCAAGTGAAGGTGCAAATTGCAAAGAAGAATGAAAGCTATGCCAAGCAAGCCAACAAGAAAAGGAAGGAAGTGGTACTTGAACCCGGTGATAATCTTGGACATTTGAGGACAAATGTTTTCCAAGAAGGAGGGAATGATGAGAATCATGAAACTGACCAAATACAGGCTAAAGGCCCAAGTGGAGAAGGACGAAGGCCTAAGTGGAGAAGGACAAAGCCCCCGAGTGGAGAAGGATGAAGGCCCAAAGGCAAAGACACTATCAAGACTATTAATTGTTGTTGAAGGCCCAAACTAATTTGAAGGCCCAAGTTAAATAAGTTTTGAGTTATAATTTATTTTTATTGTAATTTTGGCCCAAACTATTTAGAAGGCCCATGTCTATTTTTATCTTTTTGTTCAGATACACTATAAGTATTGGTTTTTATTTTCAATAAAAAAAACTTTTGGCATTTGATAAAATTTGGTGAGAGTTTCTCTCTGGGTTCCTTGTTGAACCAATTATCAGACTTATCAAGGTAATCCTTGTGGCGTCTATCCTGACTTATCTTCCTTCACTGGAAGTGGCGTCTACCCTGACTTATCTTCCTTCATTGGAAGTGGCGTCTACCCAGACTTATCTTCCTTCACCGGAAGTGGCGTCTACCCTGACTTATCTTCCTTCACGGGAAGTGGCGTCTACCCAGACTTATCTTCCTTCATCGGAAGTGGCGTCTACCCTGACTTATCTTCCTTCACCGGAAGTGGCGTCATCCAAATCTTCGTAGCCTGTATCAAGCGATCTGCTCCTACTCAGGTTCACATCATCTGGGCCTTCAAATTAGTTTGGGCCTTCAGCAACAATTAATAGTCTTGATAGTGTCTTTGCCTCTGGGCCTTCATCCTTCTCCACTCGGGGGCTTTGTCCTTCTCCACTTAGGCCTTCGTCCTTCTCCACTTGGGCCTTTAGCCTGTATTTGGTCAGTTTCATGATTCTCATCAAGAGTGCTACTACACTTTGCTTCTTTGAACACCAGGATATTGGTGCATCCAGATACTTAAACATGTATGCAAAGGTACTTTTTCTTTCAACCTTATCACCACATCAGTCTGAATCAGAGTAGGCTTCAATGTATGATCTGTTTTGATCATTCCCTATTGGAAACAATAAACCAAAATCACTTGTTCCCTTGAGATACCTCAAGATATGCTTAGCTGCAGTCATGTGAGGAGCTCGAGGATTACTCATGAATCTGCGAAGCAATCCCACTCCATAACTAATGTCGGGTCTGTTGTTGCATAGGAATCTGAGTGAGCCAATAATTTGCTTGAACAATGTTGCATCAACTGGCTTTTCATCCAGTTCTTCTGTTAATTTCAAGTTTGGCATCACGGGTACTGTGACTATGTTGCAATTCTCCATATTAAAGCGTTTCAGAACCTCACCAGTGTATTTTCTTTGGTGTAGGAAGATTCCCTTTTGTGTATGCATAAATTCAAAATCGAGAAAATAATGCAGGATTCCAAGATCTGTCATGTTAAACTCTAACTTCATCTTTTCTTTGAATTGCTCGATTTCTTCATCCACATCTCCTGTAATGATCAAATCATCCACATACAAGCATACAAATAGCAAGTTCTTGTGTTGAGTTTCCTTTACATACACACCAAACTCTACTGTGCATTTCACAAATCCTTGTTTGCTAAGGAAATTGTCAATCACCATGTTCCAAGCTCGAGGGGCCTGCTTGAGGCCATAAAGAGCTTTAAGTAATTTGTATACTTTGTGTTCCTTCCCTTTTATTTCAAATCCTGGTGGCTGCAAGATGTATACTTCTTCTTCTAATGGACCATTCAAAAAGGCAAATTTGACATCAAGCTGACATATGGTCCAATTTTTAGAACTAGCAATAACAATAACTAATCTGATTGTTTCCATTCTTGCAACTGGGGCATATACTTCTGTATAATCAATTCCTTGTTTCTAAAGGAATCCTTTTGCAACGAGCTTGGCTTTATGTTTTGCAATTGAACCATCTGGTTTGAGCTTTACTTTAAACACCTACCTCACATCAATTGGATGTTTATTATATGGCAAATCAACCAGCTCCCAGGTTCTATTTTTCTCTATGGCATCCAACTCTTCTTTCATAGCATCCTTCCATTCTCCAATGTCCAAGGCTTGCTTCTAATGTATAGGTTCTGTGTCAATCATAAAAGCAAAATGTACCATTTCACTAGCATTAGAGATTGAACTGTTACTGTACAGCTCATAATCTGCACGTCTTGTGGAGGGAAATCTTGATCTCTGTGACCTTCTTATAGGAGGTTGCATTGAGCTAGCAGGGTTAACATCCTTGGCTCTTGGGCTGTCCTCGAGAATATATGAGTTGTGAATTTTAGAATCATTTTCCCACTTCCAGGCTACAATTTCGTCTACCATGACATCTCTGCTAATCACCACCTGCTACTTCAAGGGGCTGTAAAGTTTGTATGCACTAGTTGGATGATATCCAACTAGGATAAGAGCTTCAATCTTATCATCCAGTTTTTTCCTCCTTTCGTCTGGGATGTGTCTGTAGCTAAGAGACCCAAAGATCCTCAAATGATTCACTGTAGGCTTGTCTCCAGTCCAAGCTTCTTCAGGTGTTACAGATTGAAGTCTCTTGGTGGAACATCTGTTCAAAATATAAGTTGTTGTGGTAACAACTTCTCCCCAGTAGCAATTTGGTAGTCCTTTCCCTTTAAGCATACACCTAGCCATATCCAATAGGGTTCTGTTTCTCCTTTCTGCCAAGCCATTGTGTTGAGGTGTATAGGAAGCTATTACCTCATGTTCAATTCCTTTAGCTTCACAGAATTCTTTGAACTCTTTAGAGTTATATTCACACCCTCCATCTATTCTAAGAATCTTTAGCTTCAATTCTGATTGTCTTTCAATTGATTTGACAAATTTCACAAAGAGAGAAAATACTGCACACTTCTCTTTCAACATATATATCCAAATCTTCTTGGTAAATTCATCCACAAAAGTCAGGAAATACCTATTACCATCAATGGATGGAGTATCAAAGGGTCCACACACGTTTGAATGGACTATTCCAAGAGGTTGTTTGGCTCTTTGTGGTGCCTTGGTCTTGAAGGATTTTCTGGGTTGTTTACCAATCAAGCATCCTTCACAGGTTTTCTATGGCGAGCGAATGGATGGCATTCCAAGCACCATTTGTTTGCTGCTTAGTTGATGTAGACTCTTGAAATTTAAATGACCATATCTGTAATGCCATAGCCAGCTATCTTCTTCCGTGTTAATAGTGGACAAGCATTGAATTGTAGCAGTACTTAAATTTACCTTGAAGGTCCTATTTCTAGATAATGGTGCCTTGAGCACTAGTCTTTGTTTATCATCAAAGATCTCAATATGGTTTCCCTGCATTTCCATGGTAAATCCTTTCTCAAGGAGTTGCTCCAAGCTAAGTAGATTATTTTTCATTGAAGGTACATACAGTACATTATGCATATATGTTGTCTCTCCATTCTTTCGTGTGATAATCACCTTCCCAATACCTTCTGCCAGAATGGTGCTATTATTCACAAACCTCACACTAGTGGTAACATTTGGGTTGAAATCAACCAGCCAGTCTCTATTGCCTGTCATGTGGTTCGAGTATTCGGTGTCGAGATACCAAGAAGAACAGTCTTCTTTACTGCTCGTGGTTACCATAAGCAAGACTTGGTCTGAATCAGATCCATCTTCTTCCTGTGCCAAGTGTGCCTGATCATTCTTCTTGCATTTGCTATGGGCATTGTTGTTGCCAATCTGCCAACATTCATGGGCAAAGTGCCCAAATTTATCACAATTGTAACATTGGATCTTTCTTCTGTCAATGAGCCTCTTACCACCTCGACTTCTGAACGAGTTGCCTCCTCTAGAATTGCTCATTTGAATTGCTTCCAAGAATATGCTCTTGGGAAGTAGAACTTTGTGTTTCTGCATTTCAATCACTACTTCTACCTCCTCTATGTCTTCCTCTTCCTCTTTTGGTCCAGCCACCACGACCTCTAGACTTGTGGCTGGTTCTGGCTTGAAGTGTTTGCTCTGCAACTTTATTATTATTCCTTCTTTCGAGCACCTGTTGCTCATGTGCCTCCAGGGAGTTTTGCAATTCTTCCATAGTCATATTCTCAAGATCTTTCGATTCTTCAATGGCTACTACAATATGATCAAAGTTGGGTTTTAATGTTTTGAGCACCTTCTCCACAATCTTTGACTATGCCATTGCTTCATCACAGGCTCACATTGAGTTTGTCACCACCTGAATTCGATTAAAATAGTCTACGATGGTTTTATGCTCTATCATTGATAACAACTCATATTGTCTTATGAGAGATTGTAGCTTGACTTTCTTTGTTCTCCCAGTATTGCCATAGACTTGTTGCAAAATATCCCATGCTTGCTTCGAGGTTGCAGCCTTTGAAATTTTCTGAAACACGTTTGTAGAAATGCATTGATGAAAAAGAACTCGAGCCTTGCAGTCTAGTCGTTTGTTCTCTCGATGCAAATCCTCTTGTTCTGCAGTAGGATTCTTGGAGGGTTCTTGAAACCCATCTCTCACGATCTCATCAAGTTCTTGGAATCCAAGAATAGCATTCATCTTCACGCACCAATCTTCATAACCTTTCCCATCAAACACAGGGAGATTTCCAGGTATGGCATTCACAACAGCTAAAACAACATGTTTGCAGCAGTGCTCTCAACAACAACAACAACAACAACAATGTTGCTTCCTTTTCACGGGTCTCTGTCTATGCATAAGCTCTTGATACCAATCAGTTAGAGCAAGCTAGATACACATTTGCATACTGAGAGGAATAAGAGGAAGCATGAAGATGAAAAATGCAAGATGAGAGAAAAGAGGTTTTCTCATTAACTAACTTTTTGTCAATACAGGAAATGAGTTTTTATATACAACAACATACAACTGGATGGTATGTATATCTGTAACCATATTAACTAACTTTCAGATTTTGGATTACTCACCAACAATTATAATATCTCTTATACACTCCTTTTCACCCCTTTTTTCGTCCATGTTTCTTGAATCTATTCTTGTGTATTGTTGGGCACCAATGATGTGTATGTATTCTTTTATAAGTTAAAATAACATTAATGAGAGTACAAGGAGTAGTGAATATTCTATAAAATTAACAGAATTATAGCACATGGACTTACACTTAATTGGTTTAGATAAGATTTGAGCAAGATAAAAAAAATAGGAGAGCGATTTTGAAGGGAAGGGATGTAGAAAAATTTTGTTTTTAGGATAGAGGAAAAATCAAAAGGATAAATGCAAAAATAATAATAATGAACCATTAATTGCCCGATTATTACAACACATTTTCGGCGTGAAATGGGATGAATTTGAGCACATCATCTCCACACGCTCTTTGCCCCTATGTTTTGACCATTATATGTTATATAATAATAAAAATAAGCAAAAGACGTTCTTATTAATGTTGAACAACCATACACACAAAACAAAAGCTTGAAGGAGTTACTCTTGTACCCTGAGCCAGTCACTGCATGAAGGTAATATAAATTGGAAAAAAAAAAGTTAGTACTGTTGAGACTCAACAATTTACGTACCTTGATTAGTTGATTGTACGATGTTCCTGATGAGTTCCGATAAGTTCCAGTGAGCTACGTGGTTCTCTTCTTCTCAATGGAATTTTCGATCTCCAGTGTTGAAGTGAGGAGAGATACCTGCAAAAGGAACTTCGACGATGTGTTTATGTGTCTTCATGTGGGATGATTAAAATCTACATGAAGGTATTTCCTTTGGGCCTGTATATATATGCATGTTCGACATTGAGGAGGTTACATCACACTCAGAGTCACGTTGGCCAATCGTCCTTCTATGTGTAGTGCTGAGTTTGTAGGAGCCCGTTGGAGTTCATCATGCACCAAGTACATGTTTGGTTTGTGGGCTGTATGGTACATTGGGTTATAGGGAACGGTTGAGACCCATCATGTGCCAGTTGTGAGTCATAAGGTACATAAGGCTTATGGAATGGTCCTACGTCTCATCAAGCAACAATTATGCTTATAGTTAATTTCCTATTGCTAATTTTGTGGCATTTAGTATAGAGGGGGGAGGGAGGGGGCTATTGTCACTTAAGTTACGTTATCTCAGGAGGGGGCAATTTGTGTATTAATTTTGTGATTCCAATTATGAATATTCTCAACAGGTATTTTCCACATGCAGTTTTTCCTCGTAAGTGTGGCCATCAATATCTAAAAATGATTTGGTTTTAAAGTTGTCCTTCCTCCTTATTTGTTCTAAGCAGCATTTCTTGCTTCATAATGGATTGATAATAGAAAAGCTGTGGTTTGTTGATTTATGATTTTAGTTACCTCGTAAATGATATAGAGCATCGATAAACAAACACCCATATTTTTTTATGTATTGTATTTATTATTATGCTTATTTTTTGGCTTATGGAGATATATGGGGGATTTTAGTTTTTCATTGGCTAACGTGTTTTTTTTTAATGTATTTTTTAACTATTATTAAAACAACATTTAATTATAAACCAATGAACAAATCAATAACTAAATAATTTTACATTTTATTAATAAGTAGTTGGTCCCATTGAATTGGGATTTCTTAAGAAAAATCTCAAATTTAAACCTTATAGTTAATAAATATTTCTTACTAGTGATAACAACAAAAATATCACAACTTAATCATAATTTATTCATATTTCAAAAAACAACTAATTAAAAGTAATTTTTATTCATGAAAAATTCTAGAAAAATAAAATAATTAAAGGTGACACCATACTTCTAAACTCATTTAAAAAAAAACACCATATTTGTGAACTGTTTCATAGCTTTCACTTGACTGTTTGAGAGTCAAGTATTGAGATCGAACGGCGCTGATGATCAAATAGCCGTACATGTTCGTCCATTGACCTCGTAGTTCTCCATAGTAGTAGGCTACGGTCTCACAGACCTCTAATCGACATCCACGTGTACGGAAAAAACACTTCCCTCGGCACCGTTTCCGCGGAACCGGTCCAAGTTTCAGTCCTAAAGCCGCATTTGGACACACGAACCCCAACACGAATTTTTCCCATCGCAATTCTCCCCCTTTCAGAAGCTTCCAAACACGCCGTTAGCTTTAAAAAGGAAAAAAAGGAATATAGCACGTTGGAGCATCATTTCTTTTTCGTTACAGTCCCTCGCTTCACGTATTAAGAAGAGCCCAAAGCGAATTCGAACTTAGATCTTAATCTTCACTTGTTCTTCGATCTCGCGAACCAGGTATACTTATTCCTCATTCCCTTCTTCGTTTTCTTCGCCAAGAAAGCGCGAGAAAAATTCCACAAACCAAATTCACCCTTTAGCTCTTTTAGCGGGAAATCGGTTTTTCGATTTAGATTAGATCGAACTCAACTATTTGAGCGTAGTTTTCTCGCTTCAATTGATCCGTGAAACTGTAGGAAGCTTAAACTATAAATTGAGATTTGAATTGTTGATGATTCCTCGTGAATGTAGTAGTTACTCGCTTATTCGAACGATTAGAGCATAACTTTCTCCCTCCGATTAATATGTGAAACCGTAGGAAGCTCAAATGATAAATTCAGATTTGAATTGTTGTTGATTTGTTAATTTAGTAGTTCATTGCTTATTTGAATGATAAGTTTGTGTTGTTTTCAGTGAGCTGGAGTTTCAACAATGATGGAGAAGGCAGACTCTGTGCAGAAGCTGTACACGCGCATGCGACTCTGGGAATTTCCGGATCAGTATGTGATTGAGCCAACGGATGGATCTTCTGGTTCTTCTTTGGCTGTTAGTCGAGTCGATGGCTCCATGAAGCTCATTGGTTAGTTCTTTTCATCACTTCTCTTCGTGCTTTTCTTAGCATATGTAGTGCTCTTTGCTATTGCTTTTGTGATATTCAGCAATTCATTTCCTGATCGATGCTTATTATTTTATTTTATGTTTTCTGCTTTTTCTGGTTGTGTTGCTTTGACAGATGAGCTTCCAGAATGCAGCACGCTTCGAGTTCCTAAGATTTACACGATTTTTGGTGTTGTTGGGATGTTGAAGCTGTTGGCTGGTGAGCAATCACTTGATTTGATGATTGATATTGTAGATTTAAGTGATTATTTTATATTGCCTTAAGTTTTTGTTTCCTGTGTGTTGGAAGGATTTTTTGTTTTGTTGTTAATCCTTATTTATTTGATTGTGCAATAATGTGAAGTACTTAACTTCGTGGGTGTTTTTTTGAGGAGAGAGATTATACCTGGGAATTGGGATATTTGACTAATGATTTATGATGATTGGTTTTAGAACATAAGTGGAAACAAAATTTGAATAAAATACCAATGATTTTTGCATTTTTTTTTCATTTCTTTATTTATTATTTTAACAAAAAGCAGTGGGTTTAAAGATCATGGTATCTTTACAGTTCTCCACTTGTATAAATTCCTTTTAGTTCATTTATCATTGTGGCTTATCCAACAAACAATTCCCTACTCCCTACTACCCTGTTTTTTTTTTTTTTTTTTTCATTACTTGTACTTGTGAGTTGTGACTTTGATTAGTTTGATATTGGTATCTGATTTTGTGGATCTAATTTACATACCCGACTTCTCTTCAGAATTCAGATAATGCATTGTTTTCAATGGTAGATTTAAATTTGAGCAATCATTTTGTTGCTAAATGTCACTATTCCCTTAGGATCATATTTGCTGGTTATAACTGAGCGTGAATCTGTTGGATCTTACCTGGGGCATCCAATTTTCAAAATTTCTAAATTGAAGGTTTTTCCATGCGATAATTCTCTTAAAAATACCCCTCCTGAAAAGGTATGTTTGCTACAGCTCCACTTATTTCCTATATCATTCTATGTCTATTACCAGTTTAGAACTCATAATTTCTGTACCATATTTGGCAGAAGAAAATAGAGATGGAATTTTCTGGGCTGCTTAATGTTGCTGAGAAAACCTCTGGTCTGTTCTTCTCATATGAAACTAATTTAACTCTGAGGTGAACTTCTTTGAACATTTTTAGCAGTCTTACATTTATATTTATGACTCAAATATGATATGGTTTTATTTTGATTCTAACATTTGCTGCCTTACACATGTACATATATAATATCAACAGAGAGGAAACTACCCATACATTCTTCCTTTGATTAGTAACTGCAACCATGCAACCTGTAAACCTATAGAAAATGCAGTCTCCCCCACCCCTTTTCATATGAAGTATGTAAAACTTTTTGCTAGGCATTTAGAATGGCATTGTATCATTCTGACAATTAATGACCAAAATATGAGTTCACGCATGCTCATGATCTTCTGCTTGCATAATGGCATTCATAATTTGAATGGTATCATACACCGGAAGCGTGGATATGAAATGTTTTAATAAACATATATTTGGCCATATTGATTGTAAACCTCTAGATCACGTATTTCAGGGGTCTGCACTTATTTTAATATACACTTGTATTGATATTATAATTTTAAGGAAAGGAACTCATTTTGCATTTTTGGAATCTAACTTTTGTAGAGCTGTCTGTCATTGCAATCTTGACTAAAAAGAATTAGTTTAATGGTAATACACTCATACTGACTTCTAAGTTATAAAGGTTGGCAAGTACTTTTAATCTTGAATAAATATTGAGTGCACCTTCTAGTATGAAAAGAAAGTAAAAGCAAAAATGATTATCACTTACAACTCCCTTTTTGTTAATAACATTTTTGTGATGAGGATTATGATTACTTGACTGATCTGATGAGTTTTTACTATCACTGACTGCTGACTACCAAATTCTGACAAACATTTTCTAGAAAGTAACCATAAAAAAAATCGGGGTTGCTAACAAATTTTAATATTTATGTTATTTTTTATGTTATTTAAACAATGCTTTGTGTTTCTTTACTAATACTATTATCCTAGTAAAAAAAATTGGACTACATTATCTATCTATATATAGTCAAAATAAATTGTGAAACTTTATTATATTATGTTCTACAGTGCACAACGGTTGAATGACCTGGGTGATGAGTCTAGATTGCTTCCTCTTTGGAGACAGGTATTTATTTCCTTTTGTTTTTCCACAAGCTTGCTAGTATTAGAGATATTTTATTTTATTTTTAAAAATGGTGCTGATGCCATGGTAGAATCCCCCCTACATACTTTTTTCTCAATATTATTCCTAAGTGATACTCCTGATGGCTATGCAAATGTCATCTCGGAATTGATTTTTTCTGCAGTTTTTGGTTTGCCCTACTATTCTGCTTATGCTTCTAAATTATTGATCACAGGCAGAGCCTCGATTCCTATGGAACAATTATATGTTAGAAGTGCTCATAGATAACAAGGTAGGTTTGTGGCAATTTTATATTTACCTGTTCAATTTCTTTAGTTCTTATGCATTTTTATATTACTAACCAATAAGTGTGCAATCCTGTGCTTTCCAGCTTGAACCATACTTGCTCCCTGTAGTCCAAGGCAGTATCCTTATCTGATTAACTATTTGTAATGTTATTGTGCTATCACATAACTGTTTCTTTTCAAGGTTATCCTTAACAAGTAAATAGGCTTTCATCACTTTCAAGCAGCCATTGGGAAAGATATTATTGATGTCACTTTGATTGCTAGGAGATGCACAAGAAGAAATGGTATTTAAAGCTTTTGGATAAATTTCTATTTATTTCCATGCACCAAAAAAGAAAAATCCGTTGTTTCTAGTTTGACTGTGCACTTATAAATATCGTATGTATTTATGTTCCTTACCATTTATAGAATCAAGATCTCTGATGCAATGGAATTAGTTAATGGTTAATTTAGTGGTGATGGTGAAAGCAATCATTAGAATTGTTTGCAGTTGCACTACTTTATAGTTTTCTTTCAGTTTGCACAAAAAGGTAGATCTAGTTTGCACCAAAAATGTAAAAATGGATCTTAGAGGTTAGAGAATGTGTTTTAGTTACTAACAGTTTAGGCTAGGGAACTTGTGAATGAAGACCATGCCCAATAACATGACATCTATTTTGATATTTGACCAAAGAGATAGATACAACAGAGAGCAAATAACATATTTATCAATTAGTTAAAATTAATATCTATCAAACAACAGGTGTCATGCTTTGGATGAACTGATAAAAAAATTATTAATTATAATTATTGAGGAGAGAAATGAAAAACATTTAATTCTAGATGAAGATCCTTATTAAAATTATTTGTTAAACATGTTAATAGTTTGATTTATTATGAGATTTACAATTATTTGTACCATCTTGGTATCTACAATTTGAAAAGCTTTTGTATGAGAAAACATAGGATTGTCATTTGTGGTTGCTTTAACTCTTTAAGAAGGCCAGTCATTATCTTTTATTGGGTGGTCGACTGATGGTACAAATATGATTTTATTTCTTGAAAGGAACCCGGATGTGGAGAAGAGGAGCTGATCCTGATGGTTATGTTGCCAATTTTGTGGAAACAGAACAAATTATGCAGTTTAATGGGTATACTGCTTCATTTGTTCAGGTATTGCTTTTTATGAGTATGGCATGAACCAGTTATACTATATGATTGTGATAGTTGGAATGTTGGATGTAAACTAGTATTAGCAGGTTTTTCATGGAGATCACTGCATCTATCTTAGATAATAGAATGGGTGACTTATGCCATTGTATGATCCAGAAGTACATACTGTTTGATAAAAGCTAAGCAAAAGGAGCTAGGATGCTTGCTTTAGTTTTGTGAGATAAATGCTAGTTGTATATGTACCACCAATATTGTGTTAATTAAACATGTATTTCATTTCAAATCACAATCATCTTGGTTGAGCTTTTGCAGGTCCGTGGTTCAATCCCACTCCTCTGGCAGCAAATTGTTGACTTAACTTATAAACCAAAGTTTGAGTTATTGAAACTTGAGGAAGCTGTAAGTGGTTGTTGATGGTTGTATTTTTTAGATCTATGTATAACTTTCTGTGTCTATTTCACTTATATTTCTTTGCTTAAGATGCAGCCACGAGTCCTAGAGAGGCATTTCTTAGATTTAAGGAAAAAATATGGGGCAGTATTGGCTGTTGATCTTGTTAACAAGGTAAATATTCTTCATTGCAGAATGAGTTGAGAATACTCATACGATGGTTGATAGTTTTACCTGATGGTGTATGTAATTGCATTGTAAATTTTGTATACAACTGTAAAGAATGTGTGCAACCTAGGTGCACCAACCAAAATACTATAAATATATGCTGTATACATGTCCCTGAGAATGTGTGATAACGTGCATGGAACTGTTATGTATCGGTGTGCATACATTTGAGTCCTCTTCATTTTCCTTGGTATTTTTCAGCATGGAGGAGAAGGGCGACTGTGTGAAAAATTTGGTGATACAGCACAGCATGTGGCTAGTAATGATGTAAGGTAGAAGTCTCTTTCAGTTAACTTTTAGGTTGATATACATACATTCTTTTGGCTTTTTGGGTCACCTGTGGATATTTGACTTTTTTGTAGATATCTGCACTTTGATTTTCACCATGTCTGTGGGCATGTTCATTTTGATCGTCTCTCAATCCTTTATGATCAAATTTCAGATTTTCTTGAGAGAAACGGGTATGGAATTTTTTATAATTTAGCTATTAGATATTTCCTTTCTTGAGGATTAGTTAATAATTTGATTCATGCTTACATCTATTGGTTTCATGCTGGGAGCTTTTTATGAACTGTTAATCTTTGAACAAATACCAATAATTTATATTACTATGTTTGTTATGTTTTTTCTTAATTTGGAACCATATGCTATAATAACTTGGACATTTTTCAAGCATAATGTTATGAAGGAGGGTTTCTAACTCAGAGGTGAAAATAGGAGACCATATTATCCCTCAAGTCACACGGTTTAAATATCTTGGGTCTGTAATACAGGATGATGGGGAAATTGAAGGGGATGTGAATCATCGCATTCAAGCAGGATGGATGAAATGGAGAAAAGCATCGGGGGTGTTATGTGATGCAAAGGTACCGATCAAGCTAAAGGGAAAGTTTTATCGGACTGCGGTAAGACCGGCGATTTTGTACGGAACAGAATGTTGGGCGGTCAAGAGCCAACATGAGAATAAAGTAGGTGTAGCGGAGATGAGGATGTTGCGGTGGATGTGTGGTAAGACTCGACAGGATAAAATTAAAAACAAAGCTATTAGAGAGAGGGTTGGAGTAGCGCCTATTGTAGAGAAGATGGTGGAAAATAGACTTAGGTGGTTTGGGCATGTAGAGAGAAGACCGGTAGACTCTGTAGTGAGGAGAGTAGACCAGATGGAGAGAAGACAAACAATTCGAGGCAGAGGAAGACCCAAAAAGACTATAAGAGAGGTTATAAAAAAGGATCTCGAAATTAATGGTTTGGATAGAAGTATGGTACTTGATAGAACATTATGGCGGAAGTTGATCCATGTAGCCGACCCCACCTAATGGGATAAGGCGTTGTTGTTGTTGTTGTTGTTGTAATGTTATGAGCTGTCTAACAAATATATGAAGCTTTTTTTTTTCCTGGAAAATTACCTTGACCCATTAATTCTGTTTTATAATAAATTTTTATATTTAAATCTAATTGAGACATTTAAAAATAAAAATCTGACGCCTGGGTTGCATTTCTGTTTTGGAATTATAGATATCTTCTGTTGAATGAAAAGGGAGAGAAAATGAAGGAGCAACTTGGAGTTGTTAGGACCAATTGTATTGATTGTTTAGACCGTACAAATGTAACTCAGGTTGGTTGATTCACTTATCTATGTGTATGTCTCTGTTCATGACATCATTTTCCTGCTAGTTATGTTGAAATATTT
The DNA here is from genome assembly GCF_000004515.6 of Glycine max. Classification (NCBI taxonomy): domain Eukaryota; kingdom Viridiplantae; phylum Streptophyta; class Magnoliopsida; order Fabales; family Fabaceae; genus Glycine; species Glycine max. The sequence goes on along the minus strand of NC_016088.4, from coordinate 50,855,410 downwards.
ATGCAGAGCATGATAGGCCGAAATATGTTGGAATGCCAGCTTAGAAGGCTTGGTGTCTTTGGTGCTGAAGAAACCATTAGTACACATCCAAATCTGGATGAAAACTTTAAGATCTGTAAGTGATAATTAATTTTATGATTATGTGCTTTGAAATATAGATATACGTTATATTATTTAGTGATCTTCATTTAATACATTCAGTTTTTCATTGTTACATAGCACTTGAAACATAGATTTCTGACTGATTCTCTATGGTCAGTGTGGGCTAACCATGGGGATGATATAAGTATTCAATACTCAGGAACTCCTGCTCTTAAAGGAGACTTTGTCAGGTATTTGTTGATGAATCTTTCCCAAGCTTTTAGTGTACCTCACATTTAAAGAAAATCAAGAAATTATGAGCCCATAAAGGTTCTTCTATGTTGAAATTACATTGGCTTGGTATAATTTTAAACCATCATTTATAATGTCTTGTATTATATACTGCCGGCTATTATTATATTGTCAAAAGCAGGAGTAGTGTATGAGTATGACTCTTGTAACTAATAATAGGGTAGGAATTTAATCTATGGTTTTATGGTTTTATCATTTTGCCATTGTGGGAATAATGCAATTTTTGTGCATAATGTTTTTTCCATGTTAGCCTGTGTTCTTTTTCTATTTCTCTTATCAACTGTTATATTCAACTTGAATCACAAAAACTTAGCAATAACAACAAACATTATTATGAAACTGTTTTATACTGAGGTTTAATAACTTTCTGACATTCTGATAAGAGTCATCATTCTCTAGTGTTTTAAATATGTTGCTGTTATGATTTTGAATTTAACCTCTTTGCCTTCCCTAATCACTTTTTTTGGTGGGATTCAGATTTGGGCACCGCACAATTCAAGGGATACTACAAGATGGTGTTAATGCTCTTCTACGATATTATTTCAACAATTTTGTTGATGGAACAAAGCAGGTTTGTGTAGCTCATTTATCATTATGTATGGGTACACTAGCAGTCTAGATATTGTGTAGAATCTTTAGGTGTCCAGTGTTCACTAGGGGATCATAACTCATTATCTTATTTAGGTTTTGTCCTGATATATTTGATTTCTACCTTCTGCATCCTAATTCAAAGTTGTTTTTAGATTTTTTGCTCCTGTGTAACAGTCAGTAATTATGCTTTAGGAGATACTGAGTTTTCATGTACATATTTTACTGTGGATCATAATCTTAAGATAGTTTGTGCAATATATTCTTTACCGCTAGCTGAATAGATCTCGAGTAAACTAATAATGTTAAAGGTTAATTTAAAGAATTTATTAGTATTGATTTATGCTGTTCATGTTTTTTATCATGCGAAGGATGCAATTGATCTCCTGCAAGGACATTATATAGTTTCTGTCGGCCGAGATACAGCTGCCACTTCTCAGAAAGGAGGCCTTGAAGCTATAGCTGTGAGTTCAATTTAGATGGAAGTCTTCTCCTAAATGAAGCTTGAGGCTTCTATTTTGGTTTAAGAACAGTTTTTCGAAATTTCACAATTTATTAATATATTTTAACTTGTATGATGTATGGCTAAATTCATGTACTTAATTAAAATCTAATTTATGTGAATATGGCCTATGTCTCAAGGAAAAAAAGATAATTAAATGAGTGCTTAATTGTTTTCTGTTTTTATTTATTTTATTGAATGTTTGGTGAGACATGTTTTCTTTTCAAGGCTTACAGAACATCGGTCCTAACCCTACAGAAAAGTGGTGGGTTGCAATGGGCCATAGGCATGAAATACATGAAACCTAGTGGTTCGTGCTTTATTAGTTAACTCAAAAGCTGCCTTTGATATTGAAATAAGCAACCAGATTACTCAGTCAAGGAAATGTTTAAGTGATTATTTTCCTGGATTTGAAATATATATATATATATATTTGCATATTTTGCTGGTATGCAGTTCATTAATATAAAATGCTTCGAGGAAGTCATCCACATTAAATGCAAATTGATATTAATATTACTCCGTTTATTTTTGCAGTCATTTCCTCTGGCTTTGGGTCTGGTTCTGACTGGATTCCTCTTTGCAACCATGTCACTGAGGCAAGGTGAGTTGACTTTTGTTCGTGTAACTTGGGATACAAATTTAACTGAAGGCTAAACTAAGAATTTGGGGGTGGGTGGTAGAGAGAAATGGAATACGGGAGAGAGAAGAGAGCCAAAATAAGAGGAATAACCACTTGATAGAAGCAGAGGACTGAGGTACAGAGGAATCCTCAAATAGGCTAATAACTTATTAGTTAATACAGTGAAAATGGGAAACCGTTACCTGACAGCCATTGTCCTGTTTTAATTAGAAACAATAATCCCATCAACCTCTTTGCTGACATGCATGTACTGTAAAAAGAATGACATATGCCTGTACTTATTACATTATTTTTAAGGTGTTCTGAAATTTGATCCGCATCTAAGCAAGTTTTGTCTGTTGTCTTGGTTAATTGGATACCTAATGCTCTACGCAGAGTTTGCTATCCTAGGTTTAGGGCAATGAATGAGTCTCTAAATTGCTGGATTGATAAAACTATGTATTCATATGGTGTGAAATCTTTTGTTCATTGTTCCAACAGTTCGATATGATTTCCGGCACTTCTTCTTTTCGCTACTGTGGGCGGGCATTAGCATCGGCATAGCAGCATTTGTGAGGGCCAATGGCCGTGTTTTCTGCAACAGACCACGCCTACACAATCCCCGGTGATAACTTCTATTCAGACAAGTTTGAGCAATTGAAATTTTTATGTGAAGTGTTCAGCTTCCGCAGCAGGAGTCACTGGCAGAGGTCTTAGTTCTACATCTAGATCACTTTAACGATCAATATTTACATGAGGCTCCTTCTTGAATCTTATTATATTTATTCTTTCTTACTAATTTGTAATCAATGTAGCTTCCAGATATACATTCGTACCATAGCCCTATCGAACCCCATTTGAGTGATTGCTACTTTACCGGTGTTTCTTACACACCGTATCCTCCCTGTATATCTGAGTTTCTATTTGTGTCGTCTTTAAAAGATTATGGAAACATTTGAAGGTTCTTTGGAAACACGTTGATTTGATTATCTTCTTCTATTCTTTTAAGCAAATCCTTGATTCCTTTAATAATTTTACATTTTTATTTCAGAAACCACGGTTATTGCATGTTTTCGGTAGTCAATTTTATGCAACTCAACCGGGCTTTTATTAATATAGTTACAATTTGTAAATTGTTGATAAAAGAAGTATTGTTAAATTTCATGCATTGTTAGCTTAAAGATTTTTATATAGTCAACCTATTAAAAATAACTATAAATATTATTTTTAAAAGAATTATTATAAAAAATAATAATCTTACCATACATAATAATCTATTATTATTTCATGACAGTGCAATTTTTTTTACATGATCACTATATTTTAATTATTTTTTTATATTATTATTCTATATAAATAAAATGAAAATGGATGAAATTGGCGGCATTTCATTCCATTATATAATAACCCATTTTTTTCTCTTTTTTGGTTACAAAATTGGGGATATAGGTAATATGTAAATAACAAATTTATAACACGATTCCATTATAAAATTGTAACCATTTGTTTTCTCTTTTTTGTGTACGTCATTTCATTCATTCTCACTAAAAATTTTACATTATTGAATGGAAACTTACTTGAATTTTATCGAGTGTTAAAATATTCCTGCGAGAATTTTATTTCGCTTAGAGTAAAATATTTAACTAAAGAGAAAAATGCTCCATAATAATGCTAATATTTATTCTATGCATTATGGTAAAACAAAAAAGTGCATATTACATAAGGTCAAGTTTGATTGTGATAGTGTTAGAACCAGAGGGAAGATAGAGCCAAAAAAATAGGGATATATGAAATGTATTATTGAGAAGTTATTTCAATTACAAAATGTATTAAGCCTATTTATAGGTAACAGTAACTATACCTATTTAAAAAGTTAACTAGTAAACCTCTTGATTACAGACTAAAGGTATTGAATTACCCTATTAACACCCTCCTATAACGCAAAAGTTCTAGACTTATACAATAGTGAACACGGCTAAAAAAATATCAGAAACACACAATGTTCAGCATCTTTCTCAACATCAAAAACCTCTCAGCCTTCAATCTTTTGGTCAAAATATCAACCACTTGAACTTCTGTTGGAGAATGATGCAAATCTATTCTTCCTCTGCACACTTGATTCCTGAGAAAATGAAACTTAGTCTCTATATGTTTTCTTGGCCAAATCTATGGCAGATTTATTGTCAATTTGCAACTCAATCTTCTCAAAACTGCCACACTTCAACTCAGCTAGTAAGGACAATAGCCAGAGACCTTGACACGATACATTGCGGGCAGCAACATACTCAATCTCACAAGTTGACAAAGCAACAACATCTTGCTTCCTCGAGCTCCATGATATTGGAGCACTTGATAACAAGAACACAAAACCAGAAGTGCTTCTTCTATCTACCTTATCTCCACACTAGTCTGAGTCTGTATAACCCACGAGCTGTAGATCACCCTTCTCTTTCTGATTTGGAAACAAAATACCACAGTTTTCTGTCCCTTTTAGGTACCTCATGATCCTCTTGGCTGCTGCTAGGTGATAATGCTTTGGACGAGTCATAAATCTGCTAATCACTCCAACACCATAAGAAATCTCTGGTCTTCTGTGACAAATGAACCTCAAACACCCAACAATTTGCCTATACAAAGTTGCATCTACATTCTGTTCACTTTCTGAATTGTCAATCTTCAAATTGGCCTCTACTAGAACTGCTACTAAGTTGCAGTTTTGCATGTGAAACCTTTTCAAAGTTTCAGTGATGTATTTCCTCTGATGCATTATAATGCCTCTGCTAGTCTTCATGAACTCAATGCCCAGGAAGTAAGAAACTTTTCCAAGGTCAGTCATCTCAAATTTTGACCCTAGTTGTGTCTTCAAGTTCTTAATTTCCCTCATATTACTTCCTGTAATTACTAAGTCATCTACATAAAGGCATAACAGTAGAGCTTCATCATTCTTGAGAAATTTCACATAGACACCATGATCTACAATGCATTTCTTGAATCCACTGATAGTTAGGAATGAGTCAATTCTCTTATTCCATGCTCTAGATGCTTGTTTGAGCCCATAGAGTGCTTTCTTCAACTTCAGCACTTTATCTTCTTGTCCTGTAGTCTCAAATCCAAGAGGTTGTTGTACATATACTTTTTCTTCTAGGGGTCCATTTAGGAAGGCAGACTTTACATCCATTTGCCATAGTTTCCACCCTTTCCAACTTGCCAAAGCAACTATCAACCTCACAGTCTCAAACCTAGTCACTGGTGCAAAGACTTCTTAGTAATCATAGCCTTTTTTCTGCATAAAGCCCTTTGCCACTAGCCCAGCTTTGTGTTTAGCAATACTCCCATCTGGTTTGAGCTTGTTCTTGAAAACCCATTTGACCTTTATAGTTATTTTTCCATTTGGTAGACTAGCCAGCTCCCATGTCTTGTTCCTCTCTATGGCTTTCAACTCTTCTCTCATAGCTTCTAACCATACTTCTTTTTTAATTGCTTCTTGGAAGGTGACAGGTTCTGCTTCTCCCATTGGTGCTAGATGAACCAATTCACCATCATCATCTATTGCACTATCAGGAAACATCTCATAGTCTTCTAGTTTTGTTGGCAAGCTTCTAGTCCTTGTGGATCTTTTTCCCTCTACTGCTTGAACTTCACCGGTAACATCATCAGGTTCTGGTTCACTCAATGTTTCTATGTTGATCTGCACCATTGGCTTCTTGCTTGGATCATGCTTGTCCTTCATCCATGTGTTCAGTTCATCAAATTGCACATCCCTACTAAAAACTATTTGATTCGTTCTTGGATTTAAGAGTTTGTATGACCCTGTGGGATTGTAGCCAACAAAGATCATGTGTTCACTCTTGTCATCCAATTTCTTCCTTGTTTGATTAGGAATATGTCTGTAACATGTTAAGCCAAAAACTCTCATATGCTTCACAGATGGTGTCTTCCTTGACCATACAACTTCTGGTACTTGATTTTTAAGTTGTTGTGTGGGGCACCTATTCAGTACATATGTTGTTGTGACAACTGCTTCTCTCCATAGGGCTTTAGGTAGGTTCTTTCCTCTCAACATGCTCCTTACCATGTTCATGATGGTCCTGTTTCTTCTCTCCACCACACCATTGTGTTGTGGTGTGTAGGGGGATGTTACTTCATGTAGGATGCCTTTGTCTGTGCAAAAGGCTTCAATTTCTATAGAGTTGAACTTTCCTCCTCCATTTGTTCTAAGGATCTTCAACTTTTTCCTTGATTGTTTTTCAGTCATGGCTGTGAATTTCTTCAGGTTCTCAAATACTTCACTCTTAACCTTGAGTAAGTATGTCCACATTTTCCTGCTAAATTCATCAACAAAAGACACAAAGAACCTCTTCCCACCTAGAGAGAGAACCTCAAATGGTCCACAAACATCAGAGTACACTACATGTAGTAAATCATTGGCTCTAGTGGGTGTGTAGTTGCTAAAGGATGCTCTTGTTTGTTTGCTAATCATGCAATGGTCACAAACAGATTTGGGGATTCTAACTTGTGGCAAACCCGTCACTATATCTTTTGCATGTATAAGGTTTAAATCTTTGAAATTGAGATGTCCATACCTCATGTGCCAAAGCCAAGACTCATCTGATTTGGTTTCTGCATTTAGGCATTGAGAATCAAATGCTCCTAGCTTCACTTGGAAGGTCCTATTCTCTGAGATTTTGACCTTCAGTATTTTCTTCTGCATTCTGTCAAAGATCTCCATTGTGCCATCATGGAGTTTCATGTTGAATCCTTTCTGCAGTAACTAACCAATGCTTAACAGATTGTTCTTCATTATGGGAACATACAAAACCTCTGTTATCAAGGCCTGGCCTCCATCTTTCCTTTGGATAAGCACATCACCAGTTCCTTCTGCTTCAATGACTATATTGTCTGCTAATTTGATCTTGCTTCTCTTCTTCATATCGAAATTCACCAGCCACTCTTTATGTCCAGTCATATGATTGGAGCATCCTGAGTCAAGATACCAAGTATCATCGTTTTCAGCCTCTGTATTAGTTGTCATAATCAATAACAAGGTGTTGTCTTCTACATCAACATTTTCACCTTTTGCCAAGTTTGCTTCTGAATCTTGTCTCCCCTTGGACTGATTTTGAGTTGGTGCATGGCATTCTGTAGAGAAATGCCCAATTTTACCACAATTGAAGCATTTAAGCTTCTTTTTATCAAATCTTTTCTTTCCTCCTCTATACTGCCTGTACCCTCCTTTACCATTGGACAATTCAAGTTGTTTTGAGTCATGTTTTCCAGGTTCTTGTTGTTAAGGAGCCTTTCCAGCATTTGATCTTGGATCTCTACCCCTACCTCGTGTTTTGTTATAGCTTCTACCACTGCTTCCTCCTCTTTTGTGAGTTTGTGCTTGCAACGCCTGATCTGTGTGCCTCTCAGTGGTTCTTTCATTAAGTCTTTGCTCATGGGCTTCAAGGGATCCTTGAAGTTCTTCGATCTTCAGAGACTCTTTCTTTCTGGATTCCTCCATCGCTACAATGATATGATCGAATCTTGGGGTTAGAGTTTGCGATATTTTTTCAACAATCATGGATTCTGTGATCGTTTCGCCACACAATTTCATCGAATTCGTCAGCTTGATAATCCGATTGAAGAAATCTGCAATCTTTTATGTATCCTCCATTTGCATTAGCTCATACTGACGCCTCATGGTTTCCAACTTTACTTTCTTTAATTGATTTGCACCGACATTTCCCTTTTCCAGAATGTCCCATGCTTCTTTGGAAGTTGTAACTCCTGCAATCTTCTCAAAATGGGGAGTATCCACACACGGGTGAAGAAGACACATTGCCTTGTAGTCTCTCTTCTTATTCTCCTTGTGGATAGCTTTTTGCGCCTTCATGGCCCCTTCAAGAAGGCTTGGGTAGCCTTCTTCCACGATGTCCATGACATCTTGATAGTCAAGGATTGCCTTCATCTGGATGCACCATCTTTCCCAATTCTTGCCATCAAGGATGGGGAGGACGGTGAAAAAGCTTCCGGTGTTAAGAGCCATTCTTGCAGTAGAGTTTCCCTGGGATTCCTTGCTCTTGATACCAAATGTTAGAACCAAAGGGAAGATAGAGCTAAAAAATAGGGATATATGAAATGTATTATTGAGAAGTTATTTCAATTACAACATGTATTGAGCCTATTTATAGGCAATAGTAACTATGCCTATTTAAAAAGTTAACCAGTAAACCTTTTGGTTACAGACTAGAGGTATTGAATTACCTTTTTAACAATACGAAGTAGTTTTCAAAATTTGTGTATTACAACTAGTTGGTGAAATTGATAGGTTGAGCATCGTCAACGTAAAGGATATTGCATTTGAATTTTGATTTTCCTGATAATTTGTAGGTATAAACACTTAATGAATCTTACAAAATCTCTTGTCTCTTAACCACGAAAATAAGGTAATCTCCGCAACACCTAATTAAACTTTTCTTTATTCAACGAATCTTGTAACATGTCTTGACTCTACCATAAAATAAGGTAATCTTTCTATCACCTAAAACACTCTCTCTTTAGGACAACAATGAATCAGGTGCCATGTTCAAGTGTTGGCTGACCTCTTGGTCTCTTTTTGGGAGACACCGGTAGGGTGGTAGGGTGCGTTTGAATAGCTAAAAAATAAGGGGATGAGATAGTATAAAAATATTTATCCAATGTTTGATTTTAAAAATGAATGAAGGACATTACAAAATAAAGAATGATTGACTGAACAAATACCCAAAAACTTGTAACTTACTAAACCCTCGTACAACTTTTTGTCTAGTGTTTAACAAAAGTAAAAATACAATATTTTCCTTATTTTTTGACTTTTCATTATCCCACACTTTTTCTTTTTCCATATGCGCCTCTTTTGTAAACTTCCCTCTCTAAATGTTATACCTTGTCCACCAGCCAGGGCCATATACATTGTTGTTGTTCCCTTTTTGATTATTTTTTTCTTTTCATTGTTAATTTATTCAAATGTTCTTATCGTCATCTTCCTCCTTCTTGCTATGTTTTCTTTTCTTTTGCCAGGTGGCATCAGGGGTCGTGCCTTCTTCGAGGAAGTGTCTTTCCTTTGTTGTGCCGTCAAGGTGTTGCTAATGCATCTAAAATTTTATAATAAAATTTACATAAATACTTCAAACAAGATACAATACAAAATTATTTGTATTGTGCATCGACCATCAAACAACATTCAATACAAAAAGTTGTCAAGTAACTAAGCTACTTGTCCAGTATTGTTTTATCTGTACTTTTTTTTTTTTACATCAAATGTACTCGTAGTATTGTGGATAATCTGTGTATCCATAAAAGGAAAAAATATATATTAGGAAAAAGGCTTACTTAAGTTTGTCAAACTATAGAGCTAGAATCGAAGGCGTAAAAAATTTGTGAAACTATAGATGTGTAAATTAATAATAGATATTTATTTATATTTTAAATAACATATCAAATGTTAAAATAAGATTGTACCGTATTTCCTAGACGGGAATTATGATCGCAATAAAGTATATTACCCCGATTTTATATGATCTAATATGCTGAGGTTTATATTTTGCATGGAAACAAAAATTTGCACACAATGGAAGTTTAAAAACATTGCAAAATTAAGTAGCTTGTCAATTAATGTTAATAAATTGCTCTCAATTTGAACCCAATAGTCTGCTTTCCTGTCTCATTCACAATTTTGTGAAGGATCATATTTGTCTCTGCCTTAATTTGCCCACATGGCTACATTAATTGTAGTTCTCATCCTTGTTTCTGTTGTCATTACTTGGATAATTATTATTATCCTCTCTCTATCGTTGAAAGGTGTAGACTTATTTTATTTTATTTTGACCAAGGTGTAGGCATTTTATTGTTAACTGATACGGTATATATCAATGGGAGCATCCGATCATATATATACAAATGACAATTCAAACGCCATATATGGTAGAGAAAGATACTGCAGGTAATTAACTATAATCAAAGGAGTGTTCCGAACAAGTAGCAATTAAAACATGAAACATAAAGTATGGATATTGATAATAACTCGAAACATAAAGGGTTATGTTATGTCTCAAAATATGCGTGACACAAGAGTACATAGGTTTATACTATATATAGTATGAAAAGTTAGATTGTAGAATTTAAAGCCGTGTGGTGCATGCAGCTAATGGCATCGATGAAAACGATGGTTAAGTCATTAATTATATTGAAGTTCTTTTGGTCTTTCTATATTTTGTTTACCTTTCATCAGATGGTAAGAGTTGTGTGAATTTATCGAAGACCTTTTTAGTTGTAGCATAACTGCTAAGTGTCTAGCTAGAAACAATATAGAAAGAGTCAAATTACTTGGTCTGCTTCATTTTGATGTTCGCTTTGTTTGCCCAATTAATAAGAGCATATGATTGATTATCTGTCTATATTTGCCTTTATATTAAGTGAACTTAGGTAGGATGCGTCTTTCAGAATAGAGCAGCCACGTAATTGAGCGGTGAGTGCAACACTGCTACTCTATTTTAATTGTGCACTTCAAATTCAATTATCAACAAAAACAGGAAATTCAGTTTAATTTTAATAATTTCTCTTGTCATAGAACAGGGCAAATTGATTCTACTGACTGAATTTGTAAATCCCCTCCAATCCGGAATTGAACTTTCGAAAAAGTATATACATTTCAACATTAAAATCTTAAAGATTATATAAAAATAATTGATATGCTAGATTCCAAATGATATAAAAAGTGACATTGACTAGGTAAAAAAGAGATAGTACAAAAATCCCTTCGAACAATAATTGGGGTTCTTTTCTATTTTAAGTCAGTGGTTCCAGAAAGCCCAAGGGCCTAGGGTTTGTGGAGGATTGTGAAATGGGATTTTCTTTTTATACTCAAAGAAAATCTTCCACATTCAACACTTCTTAAAAAAAATTAGAATTATCCTTGTTAATAAACTATAATCTATATGATGATTTATAAAAATCATACAAATTGACAATCTGTAAGAATTTAAAATCAGTCAAAAATTATGAAATGAGTTTTTCTTCTTACACCCAAACAAAATCTTTTATACCCAACACTTTTTAAAATTATCCTGCTAATAAATTATAATCTATACGATAATCTGTATAAATAATACGGATTGACAATCCGTAAAAATCATACAGATTGATAATTCGTGTCATTTAAATTTTTTTAAAAAAATTAAAAATATATTTTTAATAAATTTAATTATAATTTTTTATAATTATTACATTAAATAAATTTCTGTTTTTATCATATTACGATTAACTTTGATATAATAATGTATTCTTTTACATATATAAATTTTAAATAAAAATCATAAGTTTAATAAAAAAATTATATATATAGAAAAATTAATTATTAAATCAAAATTTATTATATAAACTTATATGTATATATATACATTAAAAAATTTATTCTGCCTGTATGTGGGCTATAGTGTACTTATATTCTCAATATCAATAATTATAAAAATACACTCACTTTTTTAATCTCTTTTTCACCTAATTTCTTTTTTTTTTCTCATTTCTCATTATCTCATCACATAAATTATTACGTCAATCACTTTCACTTATTATGTATTTATATGCGTGCACGTATATATAATAGGATCAATTGACACTATGTATTAAATTTTTATATTCCCATCACTTAATAACTTTTTGTGTCAATAAATTTGTTTAGAATATGAAACAAACCAATTCAATTATCAAAATGAAAATTTTTAAAATAAATTAAATTGATAAAATTTCATGCAAATAAAAATCTAGTTAATATTTCATCTTACAACTTTATTTTCACAACAATACATTATTGTATAAATAAATGTTATTTCTTAGATAAAAAGATAAAAAAATGTTTAAATTATATAAAATTTGATATACATAATAAAAAACATGAAATTATTTAATGGTTGAAAGCACAAGGTAAAACAAAGCCCAAAACTTTCTACTTTTAAATTTGTAGTCCATTACCAATCAATGTTAATTGATTTGAATTGACTTGATGTTGGGTGAAGCTGGGCCATCGGTTGTATTAATAAAATGATTAAAAAATATGAGAAAACAAAAAAAAAATATTATAAAATGAAAAAAAAAATGATGAATAGTCTCCAAAGTCAAAATTAAAACATTGTACAACATAAAATTTATAAATTATATAATTCGAGAACATAAAATTTAAAACTTCTATAAAATAGTAAATGTTTGTGTTAGTCTAGATTTCATATTCCCAAATTTAATATGCAAATTGATATCATCCAGTTTCCCAAATTTTCTCCTTCAATTTAGTTGAGATTTTTTTTATAAACCAATTTAGTTCGTATTGATCGGGTCTATACTCACTCCTAGTCTTACCTAGTCTTACCCTAGCTTGTGTAAAGTGGTATAAATGATTTCGGGTAACTCTTTCTGCAAATATCTAATTTAGAATACAGGATGTTTTCCCACTTCTCAAATTTTCCCTACAACTAACGAAATAACTTTGAAAAAATACAAGTAACCTCACCCCATGCCAAAGACCATATATCTCAAAGAACAAGAGAGGAATTCGAATAACTCATTTTATTGAATTAAATGAAAAGATGACGATACAACTACAAGTAGGAGCTTCACATTTTTATAGACAAGGGAACTAAGCTAGAATGAGAGAGGCCAGGTACAACTAATCAAATTAACACAGCAACAAACACTCATGCAGTAACAGGTCTAACTACCTATACTAATTACCTGTTTGGATACAAGTTATAAGTGCTTTTGAGAGCTTCTCTATTTGAAAAAACTCTTTAATTCCAATAGAGAAGCTGTCAAAAGGACTTTAGCCTTGTATCCAAACAGGCTTTAACTGTAAACCTAGTTAGTTAGTAGTTACACTGAACTTGAACTTTGACTAGTATGCTAGCAAGTAGCAACAGCCTACACATGTTGATGCTCTGTCATATTCCACACGTGCAGAAGGATGAATATGAATTGGCTATTAGAATTTGTGCACAGTTGCTAACTTTGTACAATGTTTCTTGGATTACTTCGTTGTATCCTTGATAGCTTCGATGCGTTCCAATGTGTCAAGAACATCTTCCATATGAGGACGTTTTTTAGGGTCACATTAAAGGCATTTTAGAGTAAGACGTGCTGCTTTCAATGCTGCCTTGGTTGAATACTGACCCTCTATCCTCTCATCCATGATGCTTTTCAACTTTCTTTTATCAGAGAGAGAAGACTTTGCCCATTCAATTAGATTCTGCTGCTCTATAATGCGGTTTTTGTCAAGTGCCCTTAACCCTGTCAACTTTCAAGCAGTACTACACCAAAACCATAAACATCACTCTTCACATACAAGTGGCCTGTTGAATCATGACACATTCCTCAGCCATGTTAGAAACAATAAGATCAAACTGTTTCTTATGTTTCAGGTAAATTTCAATGAGCAGTATCTTTGAAAAGCATCAATTTATATGTGTAGATAAGATGATGATCACCTGTTGCAATGTATTCTGGAGCAGCATAGCCATATGTTCCCATGATACTCGTACTCACATGTGAATCTTCCCCAGAAGGGCCTAATTTGGCCAAGCCAAAATCTGAAATTTTTGCATTGTAATCCTGCAAAATATAAACATTTGATTATGAGTGAGATTTGTGGAGTTACTGTTAAAGAAGTTTATCTTAATCTTTTCAATAACATTTGCTCTAATTAAATTGTTTATTGAATTAATTCTTTTTACAAAATATCTGTACTTACTATAATTTGTATTTTTCAGCTGACACTCAAATATATAGCAAAAGTTTGGTTTATAAAACAAATAGGGTCCAAATTCATAAACTCGCCAAATATAAAAGAGAGGAAGTAGGGAAAAATAACAGACCTCATCAAGTAGTATATTGGAGGCTTTGAAATCTCAGTATATGATTTGCTTTTCTGAGGTGTGTAAGAAAGCCAAGCCCCGAGCTGCACCAATGGCTATTTTGATTCGGGTGTCCCAAGAGAGTGGTTCTCCGTTAGTATTTCCTAATTAGAAACAGAAAAAAAGAAAATTTAGCTAAACTCAAATCAAATTCATGACCAATTTTCTAATTCATAATATATATATTTTAATTGTCTTAAGCTCATGCATACTTCTAAAGAGATGACTCTCCAAGCTTCCCTTTGGCATGAATTCGTACACAAGGAGAAATTAGACATCGTCACAGCAGTAACCCAAAAGCTTGACCAGGTTTGGGTGAGAAATCTTTCCTAAAAAGTTGATTTCTGACTGCATTTCTATATGAAACAGAACAAGATATTACAAAGTCAGATATGGGTACTTAATTTTGTCAAGTACTTTAGAAATCTTTAGAAAATAAAGATTAATTTAATCATACAGTAAATCTCTCATACTATTTTCTTGTATTTTTCTTACTTAATTAAAAATAAAAATAAAAAAATAGGATCGAAAATGTTATTATTTTTAAAGATTATTGAGGTATTAATTTTTAACAAAGGAAAATAAATGAAATTGGATAAATATTATTAGCAATTTTGTTAAGAGAAATGTTACCAATACTGTTATACGATAAACTTTTATATAATTTTTATGCGCTCACTTTTTTTCTTTATATCTGTATACTTTATTTATCTAAGGAAGTTAATTTTTATGAAAGAGAAAAAGGGGAAAAGTAATTTTTTTATTTGAGGGAAAGTAGTTTTATAAAAAAAAAACTAACTGAAGTAACTTTGAAAATAAGGCACAAACTATAACAAGTTCTCTCATCCTTAATTGATTAATGTGAGAAAATAAAATAAAACTTTTAACTCAAAAAGTTTTAAACTAAACTTACTAAATAACTTCTATTTTATTTTTAAATCTCTTATTTTGACCTTTTTAACTTTAAAGTAATTTTCAATTCAAAGAAAAGTTATCTGTATGAAATTCTAAAGTACTTTACATAATAATAATAATAATAATAATAATAATAATAATAATAATAAAATATGAAGAATTTCAAAATAAATAAATGTAGTAATTTCATTATTTAAATATGAAATATCTTTCTAAGCAGATAGACCAAATACAAAAATTTAAAGTAAAAGTTCTATTTTTATACTTTAACCATTATTGTAATGACAATAAGTAATAAAATTGTTTTAAATAATCAAAAACATTTAATAAGACATGTCTAATGTTTATTAATCAATACCTCAAGAATAGAGCAACTCTATCCAAAGATTGTTATCTTGCTTTTTCTTATTGAACACTGGGTCTTAACAAGAACTCAAAATTGGATGTAGTTATTGGAAAGCACCGAATGTTTATATATGCACTAGGTGCCACCCCAGTTTGTGGACCATATGTTTCAGCTTTTTATGTGTTTAAAAAAGTTGTTGACGTTTATCCTAACAGTAAGGATATAAGATGATTTATAGGGTCACTTTAGTAAAGTTTTTAAGGTTGTTGGATTACAAATGTAAGTTGTACGTTTAAATTAGAAATTAAAAAATAAATACGAATGATCCATGTATAATGTTGGGAATAATTGCTCTCATGCATTTACTGATATATGTCGACCATGGAATAAGATGTGTATAGTAATGTTTCATTAATTAATCAATACCTCATTAATATATAATATTTGTTACTAATAAATCGATATTTTTCGCTGTCAAACATTACTGATCAGGTGTGGCTCCATTATCCTTAATCCCAACTATTCTGTTAATCATCACTTAATATATATACTTGAGGCTAGCTGTATATATTAATAATAATTGTAACTTTGTTTAATTATGAAACATAGTCTGCAATTAACAAATTAAAAAAAATAATGAGAAGGCAGCACCACATGGGAAAAGTTGGAACAACCGAAAGCCATGCAAACTTTCTGAATTCAATTTCTTAACAGCAACCATCCTTTGTATACTTTGCCAAAGCCTCCTTCACCAAGCAATGCATCCGACTTGAAACTCTTGGTTGCTGCTTTCTGATCCGCGAAATTGAACTCCTTCAAGTTCCCAGTTTCCACACGCGGAAACACCATGTTATTGCTGTTAATGCTACTGATTCCTCCATTAACACTAGTGCTTTCAGTGATTCCGGTCCTTTTCATGCGCCGAACCTGCATGCCAACAAATTACATTAATTATTAATTCTCTGTTATGAGCGAGAGGCAGAAGAAAGAGATATCCTTGGTTCGAGGTCAAGAGGTCAAGGTCCCTCCTTGCTAAACTAAGCTTTCTCGAAACATTTCTCTGCGTTTTATTTATGCAGACCATGTCTTTATATATAATGGGTCACACTGCTACAATATGTAACTAACTTTTGCAATGCCGTTATATCTAACTAACAGTTTGTAACTAACTAACGGTCGTGCTAACTAACTAATGGCCATGCATGCAGTTTTACGTGAGATGTCTTCCTTGTTCTCTCTGCTGTTGGTGCTATCATTATCCCACCCTGGAAAAATCACCTTGTTCTCAAGGTGATGAGAGTGACAAAAATCATCCCACTTCTCCCAAGTGGACTCTTCCAACGCAAGACCCACCCATTGCACTATGACAAAGAATGGTGAGGTTGTAACATGGAGCCGTGGAACATGGTGAGGGTGTATTTTGGATGTGGTGGCTTCGGTGGTGGTGGTGGATGTGGTGGCGGGTGTGGTGGCGGACGTCGTCGCCGATGAAAGACGGAGCAAAGCCAAGTCTTGATGACGAAAAGAATCCAAACCAAGCACAGATGAATATGATGCTTTATGGCATCGTCGCCAAGCAAGATGGTGCAAAGTGATAGAGGCAACGGACGATTGAGCTGGAAGTGGCGGTTGGTCGAATGAAAGCGAGGAAGCGGCAACGGAGCCATGGGTGCGACTGACGTAGGTGCTATTGTGGGTGGTGGTTGTGCGGAGGAGGACGAAGCTGTCGTGAGCCGTGGGGGCAGCGACAGTGGTGATTGCAGGGAGGAAGAAGGGTAAAGGTGACCAAGTTGCCGCGGTAGTCTTAGGAGAAGGGCATCCAGTGAGGATTCAAGACGGTGTTGAGCGGCAGCAAGGTTGACCAAGGCGGCCTCAAGGCGGTCATCGGCAACCATGGAAGCTTCATTTGGCGAGTGGCAGCCATGGAAGGCAGCCATGGGCGACAGGTGGGTGATCGAGAATCGCGGGACATCTAATTTGGTTGTATTACGTTGATGGAGCTGGGTGTTGGAATTGAGATGATTATGGTTGGGTGACCGCAAGTGAAGGTGATCGAGAATCGAGTTCACCTTGCAGGAAAGTTCTGCGTATTTGTCATTGAGGGAAGCTTGACTGTTGGATAGGCGAGTGATGGTGTCTTCAAGTCTATCGGATGTGGTCTTTCGTGTTGTATGGTCAGCCATGTTGACGATGGATGCAAATGCAGTAATGGCGAGCGAGGGAAGCAAAGCAAAGGCCCATGTTAATGTTGTGTTTAGTCCTTAACCAACGAGAAAATGAATACAAAAAGGGCTGCTGTGTTGGGATGAGGATGAGGAATGAGAAAGACACGAGTAGTACTATTGCTAGCAACATAACATATGGGTCGTTTTCGGAGTGTTATAGGTTTGACTGCTGCTATTTATACTTCCTTTTTTTAATACACAACCTCTTTCACCCACGTTGTTTAGAAAGTCTGCGCGTTTACACTGCTTATTTACTTGTACAGCTGGAACCATTTTAAACTCAAATATTTTTTAAATTAGTCCCAACAAAATGCATGTAGTCATGTACCGACAAATTGTTAATTTGGTTTTTGTTTTTGTAATATGCTGGATGAATGTCTTGTTGATTCAGTCCTTGTAAATTATTAGGATATTTGGATTAGGATAAAAAGGGAGAAGATTGAAGAAAAGGTTGAGACAACAAGATAGGAAAAACGAAAAAGCCAAAGATATATAGATCGCAATAAACAAACAATGAAAAAGATTAATTAATTCCTTTCCTAAAATTTAGCGTTAGCTTTTTTTAGGTTTGGTGTTATGACTTTCGCTCACGCTATATTGCATTCCTGTTACAGTGAATCACATTATATCCCTAATTTATCTTTTTTTTTCTTTCTATCTTATGAAATTTAGCATGTCATCAAATGTTAAAAAATGTAAAAAGAAAGAAAAAAAAGTATTTCAGAAAATGTAAAAATGTTCATATAAGTAATATAAATTATTATTATTATTATTATTATTATTATTATTATTATTATTATTATTAGTTTACCAAAAAGATGAGCAGTTGGGATTATAAGATTATGCAGTTATATATATAAAATTTTCATGTTACGCGGAATTAGAAAATCAAACTGTGCAGTAGTATTTACGATGATATAATATTGTCTTTAAACGAAACTTTAATTTTTTTTTAACTTGGACTTTATATGTACAAGCTTTCAATTTAGTTTTTATATCTAATTGTCTTTACTTTAATAATTTTTATAATCTCAGTTTTCGGAATAATAATGTCATATTTTATATATATACTATATGCTTGATAAATATATACTATAAACCACCAGTATTTTAAAAAATTAGTTATAAAAGTAAAAGTATAAAATTTTTATTAAAAAATATAATAATTATCGTATAAAAAATTAAATATTTTAAATAGTTAAAATTTTTTAGAGACTACATATATCATTTATTAGACATAACTTTTCAATTAGATAATTTTACTCAGTCAGAAAATACCGTTATATATATGCGCAGCAAAAGATTTTTTTTATCTAAGTATTCAATGTAACATTTAAACCGCATTCTATGTATTTTTATCTTTCATCTGTACAAAGTGACGTTAATATCTATAAATTATTAAGGACTTTCCACGTATATATTTCGGTCTTATGTACATTATACGAAACAGCGATCGTATTTTTTAACAAATATTGTACAGAAAACAACCACAATTCACGCGTATACCTGTGTCAGAGTACCATTTGTATTCTTATTAAGAAATGATATACAATCAATTAATTATAATAGAGAAGAAGGTTCGACGTTCCGTCGAGTTCCACCCACTCTTAATTTGTCTAGATTAACTTTGCATGCATGCTTCCAACGAGGGAAATTGAAAAACAAAAACTTTTTATCAAGGAACTTATCTTGCAGGCTCAGTAGTTACTGGGACCCAAAAAGAACAAAATAAACTTCTTAATTTGGTTTCATTTTTAAATTCTTCATGTATCTGTTCTTTTATTGTTCTTAATCTAGGTATTGGCTGTAAGATTCACAAAAAGATCAACTGAATTATGCATTTTTTTTCCTTAAGGGAGAACATTTGAGGAGGAAAAGAGGAGGCAGAAAAATGAGAAAGGAATAGAATGTATTACGACAGATTAAATAAGTTTTTCTTGTGAGCTTAAAGCGAGGATTTAGCTACTTTAAGTTTGGGTTAACCTTTTATGAGATTAAAAATTAGTTAATAATTACATATTCAGTTGAAAAACAGTCATATATATTTATCTTTTAATCTTTAATCATTTTTTTATTCATAAAAATAAAAAACATATAATAAAAATTTACAATAATTCACGCACATTACTCAACTAAATTGAATTAAAATTATTTAATTTTTAATCATTTAAATGTGATCTAACATTTATATTAATTTTTTTCTCATAATAACAACATCAATAATTAATAAGTCAACGATATGATCTAATAATATGTTAAATTTATAAAAACATTAATAATTTAATAACATCAACAAATATAAACTGGAAAAATTAAGCAGTTCACTAGGATGGGCCTAGTTTTGAATAGTTTGCATAATATTTTATAATCTAATTTTATCGTTATCATTGTAACAAATTGGAGAATAACAATATAATGATCTTACAAAACTTTCCCTAAATACATGAAATATATGGTCGGGAGGAGTTTGGATAACTTTGTGTACAAGCATCTAACCTCATTACCCTTGCACAATCCCCACAATAATGTGACTATAATTCAACCAAAAATAGAAAATAATGTGACTAATTCAACCAAAATAGAAAAAAAAATTACATAGCTTTTTTTAATTAATTTTTTTATAAAATTTCCCCTGCAACTAACAAGATAACTTTGAAAAAATCTTCTATTATCTAGTGTATCGGGTTACAATGCATCCCAAGATTCTAGTAATTTACCAAGCATTACGTGCTGAACATAAGGGTGGCTATTGTAAATTGTTCATAGTTGCAAACTTAGAACAACGTTTCTTGCCTTCCTTCCTTCTAACCTTGATAGCTTCTATGCATTCCAATGTCTCGAGAACATCTTTCATATGAGGACTTTTTTAGGGTTACGTTCAAGGCATTTTAGGGTAATCTGTGCTGCTTTCAATGCTGCCTTGGTTGAATACTGACCCTCTATCCTTTCATCCATAATGCTTTTCAACTTGCTTTTATCAGAGCGAGAAGGCTTAGCCCATTCAACTAGATTCTGCTGCTCTATGGGGCGGTTTCTATCAAATGCCCTCATCCCTGTCAGCATTTCAAGCAGCACCACACCAAAACCATAAACATCACTCTTCACATGAAGGTGACCTGTTGAATCATAAAAGTATTAGATCGAACTGTTTCTTATATACGCTTCAACAAGTAGTATATTCACAATGTGTAGATAAGATGATCACCTGTTGCAACGTATTCTGGAGCAGCATAGCCATATGTTCCCATGATCCTGGTACTCACGTGTGAATCTCCACCAGAAGACCCTAATTTGGCCAGGCCAAAATCTGAAATTTTAGCGTTGTAATCCTGCAAAACATTAGTGTGATTTCTGGATTAAGTACTAGTATATAACCTATAGTTCTTTTTCTAGTAAGTAGTAACACTTTAGAGGATGTTTGGCGGCGAGCGAGGGAAGGAAAGCAGACAACGATGTTAATTAGCGTTTAGTGTTAATTAATGATGTTGTGTTAGGGGCTGTGGCTCGGCTTGAGGATGAGATAAGAATGAATACGAGTGGCAGCTACACAGAGCAATAACATTAACATGGGGCTGTTTTTGTCGTGTGTTTCACTGTCATTTTATAATGTCGTTTGCCGTGTTCGTGGTTTTTTTACGGAAAAGGGATATTTTTTCTTCGTTTTTTTTAATGGGAATTGTTTTTTAATTATTTATCAAAAAGGAATAAATCGTAAAAAGTGTTACGATTTATATTTTATTTTTTATTTTTTTAATTGAAATTATAAAATTATTTACGATTTTAATATAATTTTTTTTATTTTTCAATTTTAAAGTAACATTTTTTTAAAAAAAATTGAAGTTATAAAATTTTATTTTATGATTTTTTTTTTGGTATTACGAGCTCAAAGTGATAATACTTACTTTTTAATTTGGAAGTGCATGAGGTGATGTGTGAGCTTGGCTACGACTATTAAAATTATTCACGTTGTTGCGGACTTGTGGATAGTGGTATCGATTTGCTGCCTTGCTGCATAACAATAGGCCATTACTTGCAGTAATTTATAATTACACTTACTATATATTATTTCTATCTTATAAGAAGAAAAAAAACTCTTTTCTATAGAAAAGTATTTTTCAAAATCTGATTTTTACTTTAAAATAAGTATTACATTTCATTCCTATTCATGTTACTTTTATATATCTCTATTTTATTTTTTATTCATTTTTGTACCCAACTAAAAAAAACTTTCTTTTCATGATATCTAAGTTGTATCACATTAATTAAAAATTATCTTAAATAAATTTTTTAAAATAATTATTACAAACTTGATAATTTTCAATTATATGACCGTTCATAATTTAATTAGAGAAGCATCATGTCTTATAAAGAATCATATTGCCTTTTCTATGCGGAAGCCACTTTTAATCCTGGAATTCTTGTCAGAAGCATCAACAACAACTAATCTCTGGCTTCTCTAAATAGAACCAAGCTTTCATCACTTTTAATAAGGCACAGTGAACTCGGAACCAAGCTCATGACTTCACCTCATGCACTTCCAAATTAAAAAGTAAGCATTACGATTTTAAAGTTATAATATAAAAAAATTGTAAAATAAAAAAAAATATACTAAAATCGTAAATAAATTTATAATTCCAGTTAAAAAAATAAAATAAAAATTTAAGTCATAATAAATATTACGATTTCTAACTCAAAACTAATAACACGTATTATGGTGAATAATTAAAAAAAAACCCATTTAGAAAAAAGGAAAAAAAAAATACCCCTCGGTAAAAAAGCCTGTTCGCGTAGCGTTCTCATATTTTTTTACATTCGCTCTTTTTGTACGCGCGCCGCTTTGGAAATTGAGTATGCGTCTTCAAAAGCAAGCATAGCCCAATAGGAACATGACGTATGTACACTCTACTTTTTCAGCAAAGGAACACTTTTACGTGGCATTTTTAATTGATTCAGCTCTTTTTTAATTGGGAACATATTATTATTCAATAATCTTGTTAGATTTTTTGTTTATACAAGAAAAGTTTAAATGAGTTAATTGCTAGAGGCTCAATATGATAAGACAAACTTTAAGATTCAGCCATTACATATTATTCATTAATAAAAATCAGAAACATATTTTTATGCCATCCGAGTTTATTACTTATCAATTAGATTAATTTTTTATCAGGTTAAATTACTCATTTGGTTCATATAATTTCATGATTCTTACATTTTTTGTCTCTATAGTTTGAAAATAATTTTTTTAGTCTTTATAGTTTACATTTTAATTCTCTTTTAGTCCCTATAGTTTTGAAAGCTATTTTTTTAATTCTTATTGTTTGTATTTTAATTCTCTTAGTTTGAAAGTGGTCTTTTTAGTCCCTATACTTTATATTTTAATTCCATTTTAGGCTTTACCATTCAAATATGAGTAATATTATCAATTACAATTAACTACAAAAATATTAACAAGTAATTTATAATTAATTTATCATAAGATAATTTATAAAAAAAATAATGGATAATTTATAATTGATTTGTAGCTAATTATTTTTATATTTTTTGTAGTAAAGATTAAAAGATAATTAAAATATAAATTATAGTAACTAAAAATATCACTTCCAAACTAAGGACTAAAAGAGAATTAAAATACAAATTATAAGGACTAAAAAGAATATTTTTAAACTACAAATACTAAAAGAGAATTAAAATGTAAACTATAGGACTAAAAAAACTATTTTCAAACTACAAAAATTAAAAAAATAAGAATCATGAAACTATAAAAACCAAATGAATAATTTAATCTTTTATATATATTGTTGAAACTTAGACTTAAGTTATTGTGTACATTTGATTTGAATATTTGTTGTACACTTTAAATATTATTGACCTATAAAATTATATATTTATTTTTTAATTTTAATGTAACAATGTTATGATACTAGTATTACAATTGTAAGTAAAGTGTTATTGCATTCATCAGATTATTTATCATACAAAATTTAACACAATATAGATATAGCCTATAGGGGTTCCACGATTGTATGTAAGTGCTATTACATTCATCTTCTTTGTCATATAAATTTTAACACGTGTGTGTGGAAGTATACTAAAATTTAGATCATAATTTTGAACATGAAAATTTTTCAATAGTTTTTTTTTTCAATTGTTTTCATACTCTTTATTATGTAAAGTTTATTATGTTGTTGCATCTAAACAAAATTAATAATCATAAAATCATTTTCCAATAAACCTATCCAAACAATAATCGATTATTTATAATTAACTATACATGTAATCAATTATTAAAATAATCTATCTTTTACCGCTATCCCATTTTTAATTTCAGTCCAATCAATTAGTTTATAAGTTTTCAGTTTATAAATCCCAACTAATTTTGTCAAACACACTTGGCACATTTAGTAAGATACTCGAAAAGCTTATAATCTATTTTGATTTGCTTATTTATTTTACACAAACTTATTTTATAGCTTAATATTTGATATTTTTAAAATTTATTTTTTCATGCAATGTTATTGTTAAAAAATTACACTTTCAAACAATTAAAAATTAATACAGATATATTTTTTAAAAATAATTATACCAAAACTAACAATCTTATTATATATATACAACTATTTATTATTAATAATTATCAAACGCATAAATCAATTTACATTAAATTTGAAAGAGGAACTTTAACGTTCATATAAGTATTACCTAATTTAAGTATAATTATCTCCAATTGATAATATATGTATTTTCTAGAAAGGAATATCATCTATTATTAGATGATATTCGTAAAAAGGATTTGCCGGCTTGTATATTTAAAGTAAAATATATTTTAATTTCCTCTTATCTCTTCTCAAATATGTGTAGGTGTTGGTGTTAAAAAAGTGTTTGAAAAAGAAGGTGCCAACGTTAAAGCGTGGATTCATAGAGCCACATCCATAGTTAGTTTCTTCCTCTACTTTCAGTTGCACACTTCCACTTCTCTTAGCCTTGTTTTCTTTCTTGGTTTTTTCCTTTCTCTCGGTTTCAGTTTTTCCAAAAAATTTATATATATATATATATATATATATATATATAGATATATAGATATACATATTTATATCATGCTCTATTTCTATACTTTATCTGTATGGTAAATACTAAGCAGTTTTGTGAAAACATTGATTAAAATATTTACTTGTGTAAAAACATAAAAGTAACAGTTAAATTTAAAATAATTCCGTTTTCAATAAAAATATATTTAATCTTCCTATTATCTTTAATGATCTGTAATTCTGCTCACATTGACGTACGTTAATATTTTACGTACATAGATGATAAGTATAATTTAAGGACTATTTACATTCTAGGAAAGAACCATATTTTTTTTTTTTAACAGACTTGTACCATTCACGCGTATCCATGTGTCTGAGTACAATTTGTATTCTTAATGCTACGATTAATTAAACTGTAACTGATAGAGATTATTAGAGAAGGAGTTTCGTGGTTCACGCATTCTGGGTTCCAACCCTTTGCCTATGCAAGTTGCATTAGCATTGCATTCATGCTTCCAGCGAGGAAAATATCAAAAACTTTTCATTAAGGAACTTATCTTAATTGTCACTGGAGTCAAAAAACAACACAACCACATCTTTTTAAGATACAACTTCGTTTCATTCATTATCTGGTTTCATTTTTACCGTTCTTTTAGTCTAGGTATATTTGACAGTGAAATCCACTATGATCAACTGATCGAGTAATGCTTCTTTTCTTTCTTTTTTCTTTTTTTTTCTTGAGGGATACTCTCATTTGGGGAGACAAAAAGGAGATAGAGAAATGAGAATAAAAACGGAATGCATTAATTACGACAAGTTAAACAAGGACACGTACGTACTCATACTTTATATCTAATAATTTAACTAACTGAACGCGTTGAAAAAGACTAATTAAATTATGCTCTATTTTTCGTCTTGTTTAGAATATGGTTCTTTCAAATCAGTGAATTGCCCATATGACTCTTAATCATATCTAAAAGTTTATCACAACAGTTTATAGTGAAAAAAACTCATTCATTGTTAATTTAAACTATTAAATAGTAAATTAATTATTTTATATTAAAACTTATTTTTATATTATCATACGAAAAGTAATTATTATTATTATTATTTTCTAATCAAAAATATTAATGTAATGATTGCCTAAATCCATCATAATTACATGATGGGTGTAATTTCATTCATTAGGAATGTTAGCAAATCGCATTTTTTTAATATACGACTTTTTATTAATAACTGAAATTTATAAAATAAAATTACAAGATTTCGTGACTCCTGTTTTTTATTTAATACAATTTAGTAATTTCTAAAATAAATTAATTATAAAAAAAATTAGAATAGAATGAATATATTAGAGAGTGTGGAAACTTATTTTAACATATTAGAGTTCAAAGTATTTACCGACTTAATTTATGGGTGATTTAACCTATTTTTACTCCTAATTATACTAGTTAAATTGTATAACAATAGATTTTATATTAACCTTTTCAATGTAAGTGGGATTTTTTTCCCTCTTTGATTTAAGAATTCTTTATATTAATAATTATAAAATATCACTTCATTTTCTTTTTAATATTATTTTAAATAATCGTGTCAAATTAGTAAAAACATTATATAAAATCCCTAAAAATGAGAAATAAAGTAAAATTAAAATGGTCTTTTGTAGCTACTAATAAAAATAAAGAATAAAAGTATTTTTAAATCAAAAAACATTTTTTTTTCTCACCTGCCTTTTCATAGGAGGCGATAGTTACATGCTAAATGATAAAATGAAGAATGAAGGTGGGTCTCCTAGCAGGAATTCAAAGTTCAAACCGTGCCAAAAAAAAGTAACATAAAACAAAAATGAGTCGCACTTCCACTCTACAACTAGTACAAAAACTTCAAAGTTTCAAACAATGAACATCACAACACGTTCGCACATGATATCAGTGGAATTTTTTTCTTTTTCTAAAGTAGGAAATTTACTAGCAACGTGTATTTTCGCTCTATATTTCTTCATTCGACAAATGAAGACATGGCCGAGGAAACAAGTGCTGTATCTTAACCAAAAACACATAAAGTTAAGTTAGTGGAAAAAGATACATCAAATACGACACACACCACTCAATATATAATCCTTGACTTTCAATTTAACCAATAAAAGTGGCCATCATTTTTTACTTTAATGGGAAAAAAAGGTAAAATGGCATATAAGCGCACGTACATATGACAAAGTTTTGAGGAAAGGGTATCATTATGTTTCTTTTTTCCAATTTTGTTCCAACCGAATAAAATCACTATAAACTATAAAATTCTCCCTACATGCCTAAACTTAACATTTGATTAAATTGAAATAACCTATACATTTATTGGTCCGAATCATTATACTGTAAATGTATGAATACATAATTTTCATGATACCAAAGAATAATCAAACAAGGTTGCTTTCAAGATTACTTCAACAAACATTCAAAGGTTAAACATTACTTCAAGAATAATACAAGGTTGCTTCAACAAACAAGCATTGCTTCAAGATTAAGCTTTTATCTCAAAATAAAGTGTTTCCAAGATATCAAGGTTCTGGTAATTGATTACCAGACAGTGTAACCGATTACCAGAATACAATTTTGAAAAATAAGTTTTTAGAAGGGTTTTGAAATTTGAATTTAAAAGCTGTAATCGATTATCATTGATGTGTAATCGATTACCAGCAACGGAACTCTTTGAAATTCAATTTGAAAAGTCATGACCCTTCAAAATATAACTGTGTAATCGATTACTAAAAACCTGTAATCGATTACCAGTGAAGAATTTTAGAAATTTTTTTTTGAAAAGACACATCTCTTTAAATCATTTTAAAAAGACACGAATGACCTATATATATATGTGTGTCTAACTTCAAAAATCAAGAGAGAGATATTCTAAGAGAACTTCATTGTCAAATGTTCTCTCAACAACTCTTGGACAAACACTTACAAATCTATTTAGAGTTCATCCAGGAACTTCAAATTGTATTATCATCTCTAAAAGAGAGAAATTCATCTAGGAACTTCAATTTGTATCATTCACTCTAAAGGAGAGAAATCTTTCTATTCATCTCAGAAAGTTAGTTGTAACTAAGAGGTTGTTTGTCTCTTAAATTGTGAGTTTCCTGAACACAAGGAAAAGGGATCCCTCGGGTGTTTAGAAGTTGTAAAAATGATTTTTATAAAGTTAATGGAAATCTCAAGTGGGTTGTTTGAGGACTGGACGTAGGCACGGGAAGTGGCCGAACCAGTATAAATTGAGTTTGCATTTCTCTCTTCCCTTATCTCATTTATTTTATTGCAATCAATTTTGTCTTGCACATTTAAAGAACATTATTAAATTGATTGTTGCTTCTTCTTCTGCATTCTAAGCCTATCTTTTAAAAAGGGGATTAAAAATTTGTTAGTGGGAATTTTGTGAGACTTAATTCACCCCGCCCTCTTAAGTTATTGAGGCCACTTGTTCAACAAGTAGTATCAGAGCCGGATTCTTATCTAAAGTTTATAAACTTCAAGAATATATATGGTCTCATCTAAATTTTCATTCCCTGAGGGAAATTCTATTAATAGGCCTCTTGTTTTCAATGGCGAAGGTTATCACTATTGAAAAACCCGAATGCAGATCTTTCTTGAAGCCATAGATTTAAATATTTGGGAAGCCATTGAAATTGGTCCCTTCATTCCTACAATGGTAGTGGGAAATACAACTATAGAAAAACCTAGAGAAGAATGGGATGATGATGAAAGAAGAAATGTTCAATACAATTTAAAGGCCAAAAATACAATCACTTCTGCATTAGGCATGGATGAATATTTTAGAGTCTCAAATTGTAAAAATGCAAAAAAAAAAAATGTGGGATACATTACAAGTAACCCATAAAGGCACAACTGATGTCAAGAGAGCTAGAATAAACACTTTCACACATGAATATGAACTGTTTAGAATGAATTAATATGAGACCATACAAGATATGTAAAAGAGATTTACTCATATAGTTAATCATCTTGCATCATTGGGAAAAATATTTCCTAATGAAGATCTCATTAACAAAGTGCTGAGATGTTTAAGCAGACAATGATAACTAAAAGTAACAACAATTGTAGAATCAAGAGATCTCACTAATATGTCTCTTGCCACTCTCTTTGAAAAACTTCAAGAACATGAAATGGAACTTATGAGACTCCATCAACATGAAGAGAATGATAAAAAAAAAAGGAAAGGAATAGCACTTAAAGCCTCATCATCTTCTATTCAAGAAGAAAGTGACAAAGAGGACTTGAATGAAATAGAAGAAAATGATGATTTCAGATTTTTTGTGAAGAGATTCAACAAATTTATGAGAAACAAAGGAAATCAACGGAGATCAAATATCAATCCAAAGAAGAAAGGAGAATATTCATCCTTAGCCCCAAAATGCTATGAATGCGATCAATCTGGGCACTTAAGATTAAATTGTCCTGTCCTTAAAAGAAGAATGGAAAAATTCGACAAGAGAAATTTCAAAGAAAAGAAAGAAAAGAAAGCATGCATCACTTGGGAAGATAATGACATGGCGAAAGACTATGAAAGCGAAGAAGAGTTGGCACATTGATAGCGGTTGCTCCAAACACATGGTGGGAGATGCATCAAAGTTTATTCATATTTCTCCCAAAGATAGTGAATATGTGATCTATGGAGATAACAAACAAATGTAAAATTGTTGGAATTGGAAAAATAGGTACGAATTCCTCTACCTCCATAGAAAATGCTTTACTTATTGATGATCTTAAGCATAGTTTATTGAGTATTCATCAATTACGTGATAAAGACCATTTATCCAACAAGAGGATTTTAATGTTTGTCTATTTTTGATTATTTTTGCCTATGATTGTTAACTTTTGATTGAGTTTTGATGCTTGTTTTCTGCTTGAGTTTTGATTGTCCTTGATAATTATGATTGATAGTTATGTTGATTGTCTTTGATGATTGCTTTTGATGATTGTTTATGATTGAGTTTTGATTATCTTTGATGATTGTGTCTGAGAGTTATGTTAATTATTGATTACTCTTGATGATTGTTTTTTATTATTATATATTTTGGTTATTTATACTGAATATGTATTTTTGTGGGTACAAAATAATTATTTTTAAGGCATGTTGATATCATTTGATTCTCATATATTCCAACAAGTGTTAACATTTTCTTTTGGGCCGAGAAATGATACTTTGAACGGCATGACATGCTCTACTTTTTTAATTCATTATAAATTGCTGAATGTTTTTCTCTTCTCTGCGCATGATTTGTTTTTGATATTGACAAAGGGGGAGAGATAGATAAAAGATAAAATAGTAAGGGTTTATGAGACAGTTTTTTTTTATGAAATATATGCAATCTTCAACTATTTCATATAAGAAGTCATTGTGAAATCAAGGGGGAGTAAACTATACAGATAGATATTTTTTTTGTTGCTCTTAACCTACAGATGGTT
Organism: Glycine max; assembly: GCF_000004515.6. NCBI lineage: Eukaryota > Viridiplantae > Streptophyta > Magnoliopsida > Fabales > Fabaceae > Glycine > Glycine max. The sequence continues at coordinate 50,825,396 of NC_016088.4, read as the reverse complement.
GTCATCATCAAAAAGGGGAAAAATGTGAATCATGCAGGTTTTGATGATGCTGAAAAGAATTCACTTAATAATGATTGTCATCATCAAAAAATGGGAGAATATGAATCATGCAGGTTTTGATGATGCTGAAACGAATTCACTTGATAATGATTGTCATCATCAAAAAGGGGGAGAATGTGAATATATGAATACATGATTTTGATGATGCCAAAGAATAATCAAACAAGGTTGCTTTCAAGATTACTTCAACAAACATTCAAAGGCTAAGCATTGCTTCAAGAATAATACAAGGTTGCTTCAACAAACAAGCATTGCTTCAAGATTAAGCTTTTGCCTCAAAACAAAGTGTTTCCAAGAGATCAAGGCTCTGGTAATCGATTACCAGGTAGTGTAATCGATTACCAGAAGACAATTTTGAAAAATCAGCTTTTAGAAGGGTTTTGAAATTTTAATTTAAAAGCTATAATCGATTACCATTGATGTGTAATCGATTACCAGTAACAGAACTCTTTGAAATTCAATTTGAAAAGTCATGACCCTTGTTAGTTGCTATTCACGACTAAGTTTTGTATTGAACATTTGCACAAAAATAGCTCTTTACCTCCAATTTATAGTTCATTTTGTAGGAATTGTACATATTTTCATGTTTAGTATGATTTCATAAAGTAGATACTCCAATTTTATGATTTAATGTTGAAACGACTTCAATTTCAGGCTAAAAGAAGAGAAGGTTCAAGTAGTTGATGTCTCGCTAAGCGAGCTGCATGCCTCGTTTAGTGTGTTGGGAAATCCTAGAAGAGGATCATTCAGAGATATGCTCACTCAGCGCACTGCCATCTCGCCCAGCGAGTTGTTTGTCTCTTCTCGCACTTAGCGCGCCCAGCTCGCTAAGCCAAAATTCACTTACTTTCGCTTAGCGAACGAATCTCGCTAAGCGAGCCTTTAGAAGCCGAAACATCAAGGAGCCTTTAAAACACTGAAGTTGGCGAAAACTAAAAAAAGAGTCGAAAACAGAGCCAAGAGAGAAGCTGAAGTGACAGAAATTGAGCCACCAAGAGAGTTTAGATTAGAGGAGTGAGATTAGGGTTCTAGAGGTTAAAGGAGACATCATCAATCCTTCTTAGCCATTTTCTTCCACTTAAACTCTGTTCTTCCTTGTATTGATAGTTCATTTCTTGTAATGGAAGGCTAAACCTCTTGGTTGGAAAGTTCTGCTAAATCCTTGATGTAATATTCTTTCACTATCTATTTAATGTTGTTTTTTTGTGTTCATTGCTTCTATCTATGCTTATTTTTACATGCTTGTGGCTTGATCACCCATTTGTATGTATAGTTAGGATTTTTATCATTGGGAAGTGCTTTAAAGCCTTAGAACTTGGTAGAGCAAGCTAGAAAACTGTATGTCTAGGAATGGAGTGCAATGATCTAGTTCATATTATGTTGTAGACTTAATGCGACTCTTTTAGGCTGAGTTTGTTGAGGGATCAAAGACGAAGTTTAAAGAGAGTTAGGCTCATTCACTAGAGGGATCTTGGTTTGGGTAATTTCTCAGCATAAGAACACTAGGATAACATTAAATAGAGAAAAATACATAACAACACCAAGGAAAATTCAGTAGAACGACCTGACGCTTTTTACTTGACTATTTTTACTTCTCAAACTTTAGATATTTAGTTTGTATTTAAATAGATTTTAGAACAAAAATCCAACTTGATATTTACTTGCTTTCAGTTTATACAAATTTTTACTCACTGAATATACAGTTCTGAGTGAAACAAATTCTATGTGGATACGATACTCGGTCTTACCGTTTTAATATACTACTTGTGCGAATCGGTATACTTGCCGACCCACTCGAACAACCCTTCAAAATATAACTGTGTAATTGATTACCAGAAACCTGTAATCGATTACTAATGAAGAATTTCAGAAATTTTTTTTGAAAAGACACATCTCTTCAAATCATTTTGAAAAGGCACAAAGGGTCTATATATATGTGTGTCTAACTTTGAAAAACAAGAGAGAAATATTCTAAGAGAACTTCATTGTCAAATGCTCTCTCAACAACTCTTGAGCAAATACTTGCAAATATATTGAGAGTTCATCCAGAAACTTCAAATTTTATTATCATCTCTAAAAGAGAGAAATTCCTCTAGGAACTTCAATTTGTATCATCCATTCTAAAGGAGAGAAATCTTTCTGTTTATTTCAGAAAGTCAGCCAAGAGGCTGTTTGTCTCTTGAATTGTGAGTTTCCTGAACACAAGGAAAAGGGATCCCTCGGGTGTTCAGAAGTTGTAAAAAGATTTTTACAAAGTTAGTAGAAATCTCAAGTGGGTTGCTTGAGGACTGAACGTAAGCACGAGAAGTGACAGAACTAATATAAATTGAGTTTGCATTTCTCTGTTTCCTTATCTCATTTATTTTGCAATCAATTTTGTCTTGCACATTTAAAGAACATTTTTAAATTTATTGTTACTTCTTTTTCTGCATTCTAAGCCAATCTTTTAAAAAGGGGGTTAAAAATTTGTTAGTAAAAATTTTGTGAGACTTAATTTACCCTGCCCTCTTAAGTTATTGAGGTCACTTGTTCAACATATATATGTGTTACACCCCACTCAATGAAATGGTATATTCTAGAAGCATTGACACATGCAGGGAAGAGATTGGTCATTTGGAAGTGCTTCCAACCCAAAACTACTCTTTAGTTGCTTGTTTTCCAAAACCGCTTAAGTGTGCTTCACGTTGGATCAACATTTAGAGTCGTAAATCTCAACATGGTGCAATTAGAACTTTAGGAGCAATAATTTGAAGAACAAGGAAAAAAAAATTGAGCACTTTAGATGCTATAAGTTACCTTTAGATTTTGCAATCCATATATAAGTCAAAAGTAAATCTATGAAGATCAAAATGACCAATCCAAAGAGGTGTATAGGTTTCATTTCATGTCATTCTACAACTTGCAAACTATGGTTTTTTGTTGCTCTTTAAAAGGTGCTATGTGCTGGATACTGTTGAATTGTGTTTTCCAACAGCTCTAGCTCTATGTCTTCTCTTGAAAACATCTTGCCTGAATCTCTTGGTCTCACTTTGTATGTCCATGAAGGGTTTCTTCTCTATGTTTTCCTTTTCACTCTCCAACATCCTTTGCCTCTTGGCCACTGCCAAAGCTGCTTCCCTGTCCTCCAATTCTTGGCTCTTTACCTCTTCCTGCATGTGTCCCACTTCTTGTATATCAGTCAATGTTGCCCAAATAGATACTAATTTTATTTTTTGGTGCGTGTACGAGGACTTCAAGTTTGAAAATAGCATAGATTACAAGGTTGTCAAAAATAATTTTACTCAAAATCCACTTAAAGCTTGGTAAAAGGGATAAAAGGGAAAATAGAAGTAAATACAGAAAAAGGAAAAGGTTTTATAGATCATATAGGAAAAACTTATGAATAAACATCTGAATTTAAAACTAAGCATTGACGTCAAAGTTCACATATCTACGGAAGCTTATGTATATAATACTTTAACTAAATTTTAAAAGAATCCGCAAGAGAGAACTCAAGATATTGAATGCATCATGTTTGACCAAAACATTAACAAGATAATGCAGAATAATGCTTCAAAGTGCACTTCATGCTTTCCGTTTCACCCACTCCATGTCTTTGAAGCATTAAAGCTAACATTGTACATTAAACTTCAAAAAACTTTTTAACTATCATGGACTGTACCTTAAGTATTCAATCATGTCAGCTACAAATAAGTCACCACACATTCCCTCATTATATTTCAAATAATAATATTTGTTCAAAAGGTAGGTTGCATGCACTTCAACAAAATTATGCTGATGTTCAAATAAATAAATTTTAGTTGAAGAAGTAACTGTAAATGGATAGAATTTTTTTTTGAATTTTGTACACATAAATCTCAATACAGAGTGTTAAAGTCATCATAATAAAAAAAGTGAAGTAAGAAGGACCTGAAGATCATGAATGAGACTGTCAAGTGATTTGATCTTCCTATGAGGCCAGCGGGGAATACCAAATTCTCTGCACTTTCTCTTGAGAACAGTGAGCCCAACATTTAGATTTCTTGATGCTTCTACAATTGGCATACCAAAGTACTTGACCAAATCTGATAAAGAAATTTTTGCTACAAGATCACTGGGTGCCCTCTTTTTCTTTGCTAGCAAACCTGCAAACCCTCACCTCATCTGTTAGATATAAATATTTATGCATGACATTATTAACACAACATTAGGAAGCTTCACACAAGGGGTTCGAGAATTTATGTACAGGATCACAAAACAATTTTTTTAATAAATAAATTGTATACTGCTAAGACTGAACTGCTGGAATAAAAAGGATAATAATTGATAACATTCAAAATTGAGAACAACATGGTATACAGGATTGGAGTTAATAATATCAATCCTTTAAAAAGAGGGAATAATCAGAAGTTTTAAAACCTAAAAAAGAAGTTCCATTTTTGTGTCAGTCATCAAAGAGGATTCCTGTATTTGATTAGCATTTCAGAACTTTTCTACATTCAGAACTGTAGAATTAAGTTACAACAACAATATAGTCATCACAGTCAAAACTTGGGAGATATTGTAACAGATAGGTTTCACCAAAAGATTGAATATGTCCATATAGTAGCTAAGCTGCAGAACAAACTGTGTTTATCATTTATTGTTAAATAGGTTATGTCTGTTAGATAACTGAGAGCATTGACTCTGAACCTGGTGAGCTTTCAACATCTGTCTCATTGTCCAGTGACTCAGACTCGTCGTCTTCATAAGGAAGACAATTGAGATCCTGATCAAGAACAGGAAAGACTTTCCATGATGGTTGGCAATTGTTGCTGTTTCCTTGCCTTTCTTCCCCTGTATAGTCTTGTGCTATATCACTGTCTTCCTCCTTCCGGTCCAACTTGTATATCACATGGAGATCATCAAGCAAGTTTGGAATCATCTTAAGCTTTGGGTTTCTGAAAATTAAAAAAGAATAATAAGAGGGAGTTAGATATATGATAAATTACTTTGTAGAAGTAATCGGAAACAAAATGGAGAAGCTCAGAAGATTTAAAACTTGTAGAAGTGGTGGAGCAGCCATGTAGGGAGATATTTTGGAGTCACACAGTATTAAAGGTTTTGATCACCAAAGGTTTTATGAAACAGTGAAATAGTGATATCAAGACAAGGCTATTAAGAATATAGGCATGTCATATCAAACATAATAATGTTAAAAGTACATAATTATGCAATTTGGAGATAATGTCATTCCTTTCAAAAGAAAATAGGACTGGAAATTCAATGAAATCCAGAATTACGTGCAAGCCTTCACTCCACTATGAACAGGAAGAAAGTAAAATAAATGAGGTTTAAAACCCAGTAAGGGCAAAAATAATGAACATGATAAAATATAAATATTTGGAAATTCATAGAAGAAAAATCGGGGATGAGTTTTAGGGTATTTTAGGGAGAAATAGAGAAGGTAGGGAAAGTTAAAATAAGAAGTTATCTGCTTTCCATCCTTTCCAGAAATTAAAGGTACTATGGTAGGTATGCCTTCCCCTTAAATGGATATTAATTAGAAAATTATGCAGAATACCTTCTTTTTGTTGAAGAACATATAGTATGTGTTTTAATATCACCTTGTTCCCCTTTAATTTGGAAGGGAAAAATCGACTTTTTATGAGGGGAATGAAGATTGGAGAGCAATTGGTCTACTCTATTCCATTCCTTTTCTTTAAAATTCAAATAAAATGCAAAGCATATATTCAAGTATTTCAGCTTCATACATAAAGAATCAAACTTTATTCTTGATTCCCTTTCCTCCTCAAAGTGTAAACAAGGCAGTATTAGTTATTCCTTTATGTCTTGGTAAACCAGTCATATAAATATAAGACTATTACATGAAAATAAATCTGGATGCCATATTAGAAAATGGTTAAGTGAACATATTGCATTGTCTCTCACAGGAAGACAACAAAATGTTAGTGATTGAGGGGATAAAATTCTACATGAAGATCTGTTAATGCATCCCCTAATTTTGGGTGTTTGGGGGAAAGGTCATGCCTAGTTTTCACCCTAAGGCATATTCAATATATTATTTTCACTAAAAGTAAACATCAGTTGCTTGAACCAACGATGCTGTCACTGACTAACCTTTGCTTATTTCCCAGGACTAACAGTAAGACCAAAATACATATTCTGGTGTGAAGCCTTAGCTTTGTTCTGTTTGTTATGAATCTTACTAGTAAAATAGAATTAATGATATTCCCACTTAAAATTTCCACTACACTTTTTTCTCTTATATCTGTCTCTACCAAATCACTTGTTAAATCTCACACTTTTCTCTCTTCTTTCCTTATATCTATCTTCGCTGTTAGAATTTTAAGTGAGAACGAGTGAACAACATTACTCCTAAAATAAGGATTGTCAAAAGTTATAGAGGGATATATTTTCTAAATTTAATTTAATATGATTCCATGGTCGCTCCATTTCCTTCTATTTCAACTTTTCTGTGCAAAGAACTCAGAACCATAAGTATGCTCTGGAGTAATAAGTGACTAATCGCCACATACATAAAGATTTTTTGGGACACCACTAAAGTTCTCTACAACAATAAACAGGACTTATAAATGAATTGGGATCTTCTATTAGAGGGTTATGTAATGGGATGGAAAGAAACTGTTTATTAGGGAGTGGCCCACTGTTACTTGTGCAGAGGTCTGCCAGTTCTATGCCAATAGCCAAAGCGTGTTTAATACTTCAATATCTTTCATTCTCACAAAAGAAGAGAACTCTCTCATGTCTTCCAGGGAAAAAAGAGAATCCACATCCCTTATATGTTATAAACTATACATACAACTCAAAATTAGCTTTTGGTTAAAATGCACAAATCAATCGAATTTGCACACATTACAAATTTTAGCTTCTCTATTTTTAAATGTGATTCATTCAAGGTGGGGAAATCTTGGTGGGACCAAAGAGCCAAGTACATATTCATATAACCAAAAGGGACCGATTCCAATTCAGTAGAAGGGGGGTTATCTAATTCAAAGGACCTAACTATGGAGGACTAATGCAAGGTTTAAATTGCAATTGGGATTGCAATTTCGTCACGATCCTTGATGTTGAAGAAATTGCAGACAAATATGGCCGGTGTGCAATCACAATTCGGCTTGATATTGCGGGAAATTGCAGACAAATACAGCCAATACGATCACAATTTGGCTTGATGTTTCAGGAAATTGCAAACAAATATGGCCGATCTGATCACAATTCGGCTGATTCCGGCCGCAATTGTGATCACAGTGACTCTAAAACTTGCCCATTTCGGCGGCGGACTGTTTTTATTTTTTTAAAAAACCTTGGACTAATGTCAAAGACAACATATAGGACTAAGCAGATATACCTTGTGACCAACAAAACCGGTGGAATGCGGCAAAATTGAGGAGTGTGATCGGCATGGAACGCAAAGACACAAAGCCACACTCCATTTCGGTGCCCTTCACACACTTCAGAAACACGAGATTTTACCAATCCAGGAATTGGGGTAGCCTGCATTTCCCCATAGGAGCCGCTCTCTGAAAACACAAACTCTCTCTCAACTTCCCTTTTCTCTCCATCCCCTCGGCGGTACACATGCACACTCCTCATTAACTCTGCAATCCACCCACACCCCACAAAGGAAATAAACAAATAAATAACGAAATTCCACCACCCCACCAGAAAAAATCACATTTTTCAACGAAAAACGAAACTTGGAATAAAAATGACAAGTGAAACAAAATCTGGGTAAGAGAGAGATGCATGGTGGCATCACATACCTGGTTGGAGGGTGTTGTTGAAGACTAGTAGATTGGTGAGCAAAGTGGACTCCATGAAGGGGTCATGAGAAAGAGATAGGAAGCAATAGCATGAAGCGTGGACTAACAGAAGGAAGAGAATGAGGCAAAAACCAGCTTTTAAGTGCAAGTTTGCATGATCTTCCGCTTTTTTTCGTTGGTTTCGGATCAGTTTAGAATCATGCCCAGCTAAAATAAGGTACTTTTGCTCTTTAGTCTTTTTCTTTTGTCACCTCCTTACCCTCCTTTTTCTCTTCATTTATTTTTCTTCACCTTTTTCGGTTCTCTCTCTGTAGATGCAAATTTATTGTGCAACCGTTTAATTACTCCATATCGATACATTTACTTGTGAATCAAAGTGATTTACACCAAAAAAGTGATTTTTTGTTGTTGTTGTTGCTGAATAGGAATCTAAGTGAATAGCTTGATTTTTCAAGTACATATATCAAGATTTAACTTGTGAAAATATTTTGATCAAAAAATTTATATTCATTTCAAGGATAAACATGTGTTTTAACTTTTAAATCTCTCAATTTTCACTTATAATTAGTCTTAACTCTTAAGCTTTAAGTGTCTGTTTCGGGTGGTGGTACATTATTTGTAAATTGATTTTACTTTTGGTGTGAATGAAGCTACTACGGTTATATCGCTTCTAATTTTTTCTTATTTTTACATGATTCAGGAAATTCGCCGCCAAACTAAGCAATTATGTAAAAATAACGATTTTGTTTCTTGTATTTTTATATAATTAGTGTATTTCATTTTTTGATGGAGCTTAAGATATTATGATAGGAGATAAAATTATCATTTTTAGAGTATATAAATTAAGATCAATTTTGACCGAAAATTGATTGACTCAAAACATATTTTACGTTTGTTTTAAAGATATTATTATTTAAAAGAAAATAACACACAATAAAAAGAAATACAATTGTTTGTGTACAACCAAAAATGAATAAATATAATGACATAAAATAATTTAGAACGTTGTCTCGATTGAAAGCATCAAACCGGATTTTCGCGGAGGCATTTACTAATTCCGCTTGTTTGTTTAAGGTTTTTTTAAAAAAAAAACAAATTAATTCATCAGGACATGACAATCTGTTTTTCATACATGCAATGTCACATAACAAAGTTAAGTGAGATAATCATATTGTAACACTTTTTATATATTTAAAAATTTAATTTTTTTTTATCTTTAGAGACTAATTTATTAACATCACATACTTTCAGGAATTAAAATAAATATTTACTCATTATTATATTATAAGTTTCCTATTCGTAATTAAATTCATTGGTTATCCATATTTAAGATGCAAACCAAGGTTGGTTAAACAGCTAAAGGATAATCTCTTCATAGAGTAATAGATATTATAGTTAGTTTGTTTTCTCAGCAAAGTCTCGTTTTTCTTTACACAAAATCTATTAAATTATAAAAGTTTAATCAAATTAATTGTTAAAGTAACCGAAAAATATAAAATAATAAAAAAGTAATAAAATTATGATTTATTTTAAAAATATAATGAATCAGAAATTTGATAAATATATTAAGGATAAAAAAATATAAAATGTTAGAAGATAATAATTAGTATTTTAAAAATATTAATTCAAACATCGTTTAAAAAACGTCAAAAACTATTAAAAATCTTGTTTACTAAATAATAAAAACTTAAAAACTAATTAAAATGTCTTATTCAATGTAACAAAAAGTAAAAAATTGAAATAAATAGTATTTTATAAATTTATGGTTATGGGTATATTTTATCTTTAAGTTTAATTGCTTTTGGGGCTTTTCAGTCTCGATAATATGCAATTTGCGTCCTTCTAATTCCTTCGAAAGCCAATTAAGTCATTTTTTTAAAAAAATTAAATAAATTAAGTCCATATTCTTTTACAAATACTTCACATTCTCATTTTCTACTAAATTTTTTTACAACTAAAATGATTAAATTGTTTTCTCAAGTTCCAACTTACTAATTAAAATATCAAATTTCACCTAAAATTAATAAATAAAATTATTATTTTATACCTATATAATAATAATAATAATAATAATAATAATGTCAGAGATTAAAATAGAAAAATTTAACTGTGAGATCAAAATTATTTACTTTTGAAAAGGATCTAATTTATTCAAAAATTTAAAGTTTAAAATAATTCAAATTAAGAAAACTAAAATTATAATTAAACCTTTATCTTATATGGCAACGTGCATTTGTAAAAACATATATCGTTATTATACATTTTTTTTAGATACTATATCACCGTCATAATTTTATATTTAGATTATATAAAAATAATGTAAGCTAAAAGAATATTAATAAGTCCAATAGTTATACTCAAATAAATGAGTCTAATAAAGGCCATTAACTTGAGTAAGAACTAGTAATACTAGAAAGACTAAAAACTTGATTAACGCATGTTATAGACTCACATCAGTTCCGTAAGCAACTAATTTATAAATAAGCTTAAGAAAAAAACTATTTTATAAATAAATTAGAATCAATTCAGTTTCATTTCAGAATCCAGCATATCATTTCGCTTACTTGTACAGTTGCACTTGTTTTCAATAAAATACTCGTGGTTGAAATATTCATATGCATTAATTGTTTTTCCTTTGAGTCATCCTTAATATAAAATGATTTTTTCACCAAGCAGTAGAAAAATTATTTTTGAGAAAAAATTGCTAGTTTTAATTATTAATAAAAAATTAGTAGTCAATATTAAGTATATATATAACAATTATTAAAGTGTTGAAATATTATTTTTTATTTTTTATTTTTATTCACTTTATAAAAAAAATTATATAATTAGAGACAACATAATTGAATATTTAAATTTAAACTAGATTACAATTTTAATCTACTTCTAATTTTGTATTTATGATTTTGGTCTTTTTTTCGTGTTATTTTAGTCTACCTAATTTTAAACAATCATAATTTTAGTTTAATCTTTAATTTTGATATGTTTTATTTTTTATTTTGATTCAATTAAACTCAAGACTTAACATGTTAATTTAATGTATCATGAAAAAATAATTGAATTAATTAAAATATTAAAATAAAAAAAAATAAAATATATAAAAAGTTGAATATTTAATCAAAGCTATAGATTTTTTTTAAATAGAAAAAAATAGAAATATCAAAATCGTGGATGAAATTAAAGGGAGACATAAATTACAATTCAACCTTTTTTTAACAACAAATCTCATTGGTAACCCATAGGTAGTGACCGAACCAAAAGCAAAAGAAAATAATTTATGATTACTAGTAACATGTAATAATTGATTTTATTATTAGGCTTTGGTTATGTTTGCTATCTTTAAAATTCACTCCCATGTGGATTGTCATAAGTCATTAAAGATTTTATATAAAATTTCATTTTTTTCTTTCAATGAAAATTTGAATTTTCTTAAGGAACCAAATCTTCTAAGTAAATCTTTATTAATCATCTCATTATATCATTGACATCTTTTCCTCGAATTGGGTTGGAAGTGTTTAATTATTGTTTTTTAATAAATTTTTCATATTAAAATATGAATGTCTATTAATAATGACATCAAATTATAAATTATAATAAAAAAATTTTGATTTTTGAATTAATTTTTTTAATCATATGTAATTATTTTTTATTGACTAATTATTTAAAAAATCATAACCTTAACAAAAATCATTTCAAAGAAAGTGAATATTTTTTATAAATTAAAAGTGTCATTGCAATTATAATTTTTTCTAAAAATTATTCATGAATCTAATTTAATTATAATGTTTTATAATGAACTTTTTTTTACTTGAATCTTTTATCAAACATGAGAGTGTAAAATGATTATTTATAGTTTATAAAATGAGTATTCTTTTTTTAGACACAATTTAATTTACGAGTTTGTTAAAAAAAATTCATAATCATTATAAATTTTTTCAAATTATAATAATTAGTCATAATCTACTGTTAACGTTTGAGTCACACTTTTTACACGTTTGTGGACTAAATTTTATATTTTTATCTTTCAGGAGACATTTGTTAGCAGGGTGGAAGATGAAAAGTCAACAAAATATTATATGACAAATATATTACTATGTTAACAATTAGAGATGTAGACATTGACAATTATTTTGGTGACTAAAGTTTGTATTTTGATAGCCACTATTTACCCTTATACTATTTCCCTACAATAAAGTTGCAAATTCACTTATTCTTATTCAATAAGCATGCCATTAAATTTTTTACTTTTATTTTTATATATAAAAAACAAATACCTAATTCATCTATACAAAAAAAATATATAAGTTGGTTAATTTTAATTAATAATATCATAAATTTAGTTTTTATTCCATAAATACACATATAATTAAATAATTTAAGTGATCATTGTATATACTGATCCTACTTACTATATTTTTAAGGGACAATTTTTTCAATCTATGGAAATAATTTATATTATTAATAGTCCAATAAATAAATCTTTCATTAGATATGAGTAAATATCTTATTGATAAACTTTACAGGAAATTAAAGATATAAAAAAATTAACAATAATTAATGCATTTAAGAGTAATATACCATTCTTATATTTAGAAAGAAAAAAAATACTCTTATTTATTTTTATTTATAAGAACAGAGATAGTATTTCAAAAATCTTTGCATTTTAAAAGTAATAAAATAATTTCAGAAACGAGAAGATTCTAATTTAGAGACACCTTCAAAGAGTATTTTTTTTAATATACATGAATCTCATTTTAATGCTGAAAGAATCAGATTTTTTTTAATACTAGTAATTTTTTCATACATGAGTTTTCCATGATGACAATTAGATTAAAGGACTTAATTAAAAATAAATATAAGTTCAAATATTCAATTGAAAAAAAAATCAGAAACCTAATTAAAAATTATCAAAATAATTTAGAGACTGCGAATTAATTTTACATAATTAATATGACTTTTTAACTAGTATGTTGGTAAAAAAGAAATAATTAAACTCAATCAAAAAAATAAAAAATTACTAAAATACATACGCATACACAACCAAATCACGCATTCAAATGTAAAGTGAAAAATTTGATGATGGCGTAGTTGGAATGATCCGGCACGCAGCGTTTGACCCAGAAGTGGCAAGCAAAGTGTGTAGTGTGATTGAACCATTTTTGCTGTCACTGGCAAAGACTTCAAACCCCATAACTCTGAGATACTGCAACCAAATCCACGCAAAGCTCATAGTCTCCCAATGCATTTCACAGACCCACTTAACCAACACCCTCTTGAGCCTCTACGCCAAATTTGGCCACTTTCACCATGCCCACCTCCTGTTCGACCAAATGTCTCACAGGAACGTTGTCACCTGGACAACCTTAATTTCGTCGCATCTCCGAACTGGGTCACTTCCAAAAGCCTTTGAGATGTTCAATCAAATGTGTGCTTTGAATGAGAGACCCAATGAGTACACCTTCTCTGTCCTGCTTCGAGCTTGTGCCACTCCTTCATTGTGGAATGTGGGTTTGCAGATTCATGGCCTGCTGGTTCGGTCTGGGCTCGAGAGAAACAAGTTTGCTGGGAGCTCTATTGTGTATATGTACTTTAAAAGTGGTAGTAATCTCGGGGATGCCTTTCGTGCTTTTCATGACTTGTTGGAGAGAGACCTTGTTGCATGGAATGTTATGATTTTTGGGTTTGCTCAAGTTGGTGACTTAAGCATGGTTCGTAGGTTGTTTTCTGAAATGTGGGGAGTCAAAGGCTTGAAACCTGATGATAGTACCTTTGTTAGCTTACTTAAGTGTTGTTCTTCGTTGAAAGAGTTAAAGCAAATTCATGGGCTTGCATCTAAGTTTGGTGCTGAAGTTGATGTTGTGGTGGGCAGTGCCCTGGTTGACTTGTATGCCAAATGTGGGGATGTAAGTTCTTGCAGGAAAGTCTTTGACTCCATGGAGGAGAAGGACAATTTTGTTTGGAGTTCTATCATTTCAGGCTATACCATGAATAAGAGAGGAGGGGAAGCTGTGCATTTCTTCAAGGACATGTGTAGACAAAGGGTGAGACCAGATCAGCACGTGCTATCAAGTACTTTGAAAGCTTGCGTTGAATTAGAGGACTTGAACACAGGAGTTCAAGTGCATGGCCAAATGATAAAATATGGGCATCAAAGCGATTGCTTTGTAGCAAGCGTGTTGTTGACTCTCTATGCCAGTGTCGGTGAACTTGTGGATGTGGAAAAGTTGTTCAGAAGAATTGATGATAAAGATATTGTAGCATGGAACTCAATGATCTTGGCTCATGCTCGGTTGGCACAGGGATCTGGTCCCTCTATGAAACTATTACAAGAACTTCGTGGAACAACCTCTTTGCAAATTCAAGGTGCCTCCTTGGTTGCTGTTTTAAAGTCTTGTGAGAATAAATCAGATTTGCCTGCAGGTAGGCAAATTCATTCACTTGTAGTGAAATCAAGTGTAAGTCATCATACTTTGGTTGGCAATGCATTAGTCTACATGTACTCTGAGTGTGGACAAATTGGTGATGCATTTAAAGCTTTTGATGACATTGTCTGGAAAGATGATGGTTCTTGGAGTTCTATCATTGGAACTTATAGACAAAATGGGATGGAATCAGAAGCTTTAGAGCTATGCAAAGAGATGTTGGCTGATGGAATCACTTTTACGAGTTATAGCCTTCCTCTGTCTATTTCAGCTTGCTCGCAACTTTCAGCTATACATGTGGGTAAACAGTTCCATGTTTTTGCTATCAAGTCTGGTTACAACCATGATGTGTATGTTGGAAGCTCCATTATAGATATGTACGCTAAATGTGGAATCATGGAGGAGTCAGAGAAAGCTTTTGATGAACAAGTAGAGCCTAATGAAGTAATTTATAATGCCATGATCTGTGGATATGCTCATCATGGAAAAGCACAACAAGCCATAGAAGTATTTAGTAAGTTGGAGAAGAATGGTTTAACCCCCAATCACGTAACTTTCTTAGCTGTACTATCAGCTTGTAGCCATTCGGGTTATGTAGAAGATACCTTGCATTTTTTTGCATTGATGCTTAACAAATACAAGATTAAGCCAGAATCTGAGCATTATTCGTGCTTAGTTGATGCCTATGGCCGGGCAGGAAGGCTTGAGGAAGCATACCAAATAGTGCAGAAGGTTGGAAGTGAATCAGCATGGAGAACATTACTAAGCGCTTGTAGGAATCATAATAACAAAGAAATTGGAGAAAAATGTGCAATGAAGATGATAGAATTCAATCCTAGTGATCATGTTGCCTATATTCTTCTTTCCAACATTTACATTGGAGAGGGAAAATGGGAAGAAGCTCTTAAATGTAGGGAGAGGATGACCGAGATTTGTGTGAAGAAAGATCCAGGTAGTAGTTGGTTGATCTGAGGATCAGAGACCCAGATGGGAATGTGTATTATACTAATGACTCACCATTATTGGAGTGCATTTTTAAAAAAATAAAAAATAACTTTGATACTTCATTCTATGGTTATACGTTTCGGCAGGTATAGCTAGTGTTTTGCACTCATGTAAAGTCTGATTGATCGGCATTTTCTTGCCCTACAACTTCCTGAGTAACTGAGAAGAGATGCACAAGGATACAATAACCAAACCTTCGTTCTTCACTGTATTGGAATGAGTTATGACCCACCCACCCACGGTCTTATATCTGTAGCTCGAACGAGCACAATAGGGACAGATACATCAGACGTATACAACAACCATAATTTTTTTCCATATAGATGCAGACACTGCTGCATGCTATTTTTTCACCCCTTCGGCCTTGAGAAAGAGAGAAAAAATAAGTGTAAATATAATAGGTGGTATAGTGTAGTTAGAAAGAGATTGAGAGAAATAATAAGTGTTAAATGAGTATTTGTAGTATATGAATGTCTATATATCTCTATCCATTACATTTTTTTGTTGGAAAGCACAACCATAGTTTATTTGCTTCTAAACGGGCCACACCTTTTTTCTGATGGTAGAACTACTTGCCCCCTATCTTTTGATTCATTCTGTACTAAGACGAAGTCAAGTTTTTTCCAAAATTAAATGCGCTCGAACAACCTACAATGTTTATGTGTTGGTTAATGTTGCAATAAATCCGAATACGTCCTAAATTCATACAATATTATTCGATCAAATCGTTCTCAAAATACAAATTGCAGATGAAGATACAGGAGTGTAAGCGCTGTTCGGCCCCGTGAAACTTCCACTGCTGTTCCACAATCTTGAAACAAGTTGCAACTTTGTCCAACAAACGCTCATAAGTGGATACACAGCACAAAATCCGCATGTGTATGCTTGACAAAAAATTTCAGAATCAGTAACAACTACTTCCCTGCCTTGAGGACCTTTTTTCGCTTCTGTTCACCTATAAATTAGGAACTGTAACCTTTTACCTCCATAATTAACAATTTTAACCTACTTCTTCGACTCTTAGGGGCGCAAACATATCTTTCACAACTTCCTTTAATGCTCAGCCAGTTTCACCTTGTTTAGCTATCCAAAGTTAACCCATTATCATCCTCATCTGTAGGATCTTCAGGTGATGTTGCCTTTGGAAAGAATTCTTCATTGGGGTACATCTGATTAAATAGCTGCGATAGTACCACCACCAAACTAGTGAGCATCAGTTACAGGGCTAATAATTATTAATCAATGATTGTAAATATTTTTGTCCTTTTCAGTTTTCATTAACAAAAATGACAGTCCAAACATAAGGTTTCTAGCTATTTCAGTAAAAAATTAAGTCAGACAGAAATACTGAGAAAATTTATCTAAAGACAAACCTTCTCGGTCGCATCTAAAAGGGCATTGTAGTTCAGATTTCCATCCGGTGTAGGAGTGGAGCTGATAAATTCAAATTTACTCTGTAAAGGAGATCAATGTATATCCATAGTCAAAAAATGATGACCGTGTCAATGTTATACAATACAGGTTTGCATTTTGAATCAAATCTGTCATGACAAAATTCTTAAAATGCTACCTAGTTATTGGTGGTTGAGTTCTTTGAAAAATGTAAGATATGTGGTCCTTAGGGGCTTAAAAAATATTTTTTAAAAATAGAGAGAGGGGAATCAGGAGTAGAGCCTCCATAATGATAAAAGGAAATTCAAAATGAGTCATGAGTGATGCAGTAAAGGAAACAAGTGGACATGCAATATGTAGGTAAAAGTAAACATCGTTGAAGAAATAAATCTGTGAACAAATCAGGATTAGAAGCACACCATAATTAATTTCTGAATATAAAATGCACTCCAGAGCACAATGGGTTTTATATCTTCACTGTCACTTTGAACACTTGGAATGCTTTCAGAGTTTCCCGATACAGGCAGCGTAAGTAGAGCATTCATGGCTGCTTTTAGTAGCTTCTTTCCTTCATCGGCATCATTGCACAAAGTGGAAAGGTATAAAATAAAGCTGAGAAAGAAGAGGCAAAAAAGATCAGTTTAAGTTCACATAGGGGAAATATAAATGTTATGACTAGGAGTTAAATATGAATATGGTAAAATATGAAGCAGAACTCTAATGGTAAATCATGGCAATAATTGTCACTATACAGAAGCCTGAAATCAATATACAATAACAATAAAAAGAATCCTGCAAATTAGCGGCAAAATCCCGAACAAAACTTTCTGAATGGGAGGAATTAATTACAAAAATATTTTTAGATACAATAGTAACTTCTCACTCGACCAAAAACAAAAATAAAATGGTTCACTTTTTCTTTATTTTTGAATGTTCCTAAGCTCCATGAAGAATAGGCACAATTGAAAAATCCAACCAGCAGAAATGTGAATCCCGCTGCTGGTTTCTTGGGTCCTTCACTTTTTTTTTTTTTTTTTTATGCAAAATATATTATCCTCTTTCAAGTCTTGGATGCATCCTTAAAATGCACACTGCTTGCAAAGGCATTTTCAAAAAATACAATGGAGATTTTGTTGTGGGGATTGGCAGCAATATTGTATCTTCCTCCTTTGTTCAAGCAGAGCTTTGGAGGTTCTTTCATGGATGTAAAATATTTTGAGTGACAAAATATATAAATCAGAGTTATTATATTTATGCTTACTGAATTTCAAACCACACAATGTGATAAATCAAAGAAACAGAAGATCTAGAGAAGCAGAGAAAAGAAATTTAAAGGAAAAAATGAGCATTTCAATGTTTATTTAGTAAAAAAACTTACGTTCCTGCAGGACAAACAGCGAGATTTGATCCTATCTGAAGAGCTTTGATTGAAGTCACCTGTTCAGGATACAAAGCTAGAGAGAATAGAGAAAAAGTCAATTTCTTTCTCATGTTTTAATATGCCTCTAGTTACCAATGCAGTGTTTAAATCTCTTACATCTAGGAGGATACACCACTGAGCAACTTGATACATCTGGCTTTATTGAACTCCTTGTGATACATATTCCCCTAGCCACCATTCCTTTAATATCTCTCTGACTCAACATTTGGAGCCTTTCACTGGGAAAATCTCCTAGAGACAAAGACAACGGTGATGGAATTGTGAAGGATGGGTCCAGGATTAGTTGGTGGCTGTATAAATCCTGCCCTGAAGCTAATCTAACACCTTTATAAGACCCAGTAACCTGCAATGTTGGTTTAAAAATGACAAAGATGAAATTCCTTTTGCACTTGACTTCAACCTCGTCTCTTCTCACAAAAAAAGTACTAGAAAACACAGATCAAAGATGTATATCTGCACCTTATCCATAAGCAGCGAAACAACCGGCATTCTTAGAACCTGAATCACAAAAGTATAAGATTTAAATAAGCATATATGGTCAACAAAACAATAAACAAAAATATTTTTAAAAACATGTAAGCAGAAAAGTAGTTAACGATGTTATTTTGTTTGCCAACAAAATATCAAAAAACATCCAAACATTAACATCAAGAGAACAAAGATAAATGAGTTTCATCCTAACCCAAAAGAAATATATTGTTATGATGTCAACAAAACACAGAGATAGTGGCTTCACTAAATTGCATAATAATAAGAATTAAGTATCCTTGTCTAGTAAAATTTGAATCCATCCCTTTCACCACAACTACCCTCCTGGCTTTCAGGAAGAAAGATCCAGGAAATGCCAAGCATGACAACATGATAGCTGAACCATGTTTCCTTCTATCATACATATGATATGATGACACTTAAGTAACAGTATAAAATTGGAAGAAAGAGATACAGACAATAAACATTTAATATATAGAATCTTCGTATCCCATTGCCCAGAGGCTCTTCGCTATGCGAAGGTATGGGGGAGGGATGTTGTACGCAGTCTTACCCTTGCATATGCAAAGAGGCTGTTTCCGGATTCGAACCCATGACCAACAAGTCACCAAGGCACAACTTTACCGCTGCACCAGGGCTCGCCCTCTATTTAATATATAGAATCAATGTATAAAACAATGTTCTTATTTTCTGTTTTGATAAAAGGCATCAAACAAGTTTTAAAACAAAAATATGCAAGCTTGAAAGAAGTTACGGAATCTAAAAAAAATTTCCCTAATAGTATCATATATCCATTGAAACTTACATAAATGCAACCTTTGACAGCAGCACGACGACAAAAGGCCTGTGGTAGTTCTCCTTCACCATAAATAGGATAAAGCAAAGCCCCAGGAGCATTGGGAAACCTGAGTGAAACAAGGTAAATATCTCATAAAGAAAAACTAAACGGGATCCCTTAAATTTTAAAAAAAAAAAATCAAGGCAAATGCGGTACATGAAACAATAAGAATAGGAAAATACCTTCCAACAGATGAGCTGTATTGAGCTAAACAATCTATTCCATCTTTTGTTTTAAGTAACTCTTCACAAACCTCGTTGTTGTCTTGATCATAATCTAGCATGGCTATAGCATACAAAAGAATCCTGAGGAAGACAAAAAAGCCATTACCTTAGTGTACTGAAGAAGTTCAACAGGCTATGCTTGCATTATATACGGTTTGAGTTGACATACTTTACTCAAAAAGTGTCAACAAAATATGAAAGAAATAGTTCTCTTCATTGCACAAGAAGATTATCAACCTCACTTTTTCAATCAAAAATATATCTAATGCCATGTCATCAGACTGTTTAAGGACCCAAATCAACAAACTAAGCCAGTACCAAACACTTCAAGGAACTAACCAAACACTAATGCACCAATTGCTGGGGGGAGAATATCAAAACTTTACAAAATAATCCCTAACATTATTCTATTAGTGCAAGCCACATCCACTTTGTGATTTGATTCTGATTTCCAAAGCACAACATAAAATCCTCACCCCTATATATTTCTAAATATGACAACATAGAACTAAGGCGATAAAATATCAAACTAGAAACTGAAAATTTCACTGCAAACAAGAAACAACAAGCAGAGCAATATTTTCTTCAGCTTTTGTCTTGACAATTGTTAAAAGCTAAAGAACTGGAAGCGCAGAAACTTCCATCTCCAGTACATTGGTAATTACTGGGTAACAAAACACTCTTATATACTGATCTTAAGACTTACATTTTGGCATAAACACATGCATTTTTTTAAACAATATAACTTGAAAGTGTTCTGAATCAGACACGGCATAGTGAAAAAATACTACTAATACTGCGCAGAAATATAAATAAAATCAAATCTCACTAGTAAACAGAAATGGTGAATACGATTTTATCTTAGGCGGCAACTTCATCTTCTCCAAGAAACTAACAAACGGAATCTCCAAATCCTCCTTGGGAATCTTCTCCTCCTGAGTATCATCGAGGTGCTGCTGAACCAGCTTGAAGAACCTCATCAACTGGTTCTTCTCCTTCAGCGAAAGCTTCTTGTCTCTGAAAATCGCTCCTCGAGAATCCGGCACGTTCGCCAAACCCGCGTTCGCTTCATAGACGAAGCTCTCGTCGATTCCTTTGAACTCCAAATACTGCGCAGCGCCCGATTTCATCAACAGATCGATCGTCTTGTCCGCGCAGAACAGCGCCCTGGGACCTCCCAAATCGATGTTGAATTTTCGCGAATTTTCGCTGAGAAACGCGGATTCATCGTAGGTCGCGGTTTCCGCGTCGGTGCAGAGGGGTTGGTGGACGAGGTCGACGACAACGATGTCGTCAGAGTCGGAGGATGCGGCGGCGGTTGCGGCGGAGGGGAGGGAGTGCGGGGAAGTGAGGTAGGAAGTGAGATCGTGGAGGGAGAGAGAAGCGAAGTGGCTGCCGTAGAAGGAGTTGGGGTCGAGGTGGAGGATGGTTTTGCCGACGGCGGAGGCGGCGGCGGCGATGACGGATTCCGATAGGGCGGTGCCGACGATGATGAGATCGAAGTTGACGGGGTCAATGGGAGGGTAGGAGAAGGGGTCTTGAGGTTCGGTCATAGCGACGGCGGCGCGTGCAGGTTAATTGCCGTCTGTGTCGTGCTGGTCAATTGACTGATGTTATTATTGGATTGGGTTACCTAAGGTCTGCGGAAGAATCTTGTTTTAAACTTCGGATTTTTTTTTCCTTCTCAAATATCTTTTTAATTTGAAAAAAAATTCTATTCCCATCTTAAAAATGTGTAGTACTGTCACATTAATCATTCAAAATAAGAAAATTAAAAAGAAAAAATGTTTACTTTTAATGTAATCTCTGAATATTTTACTTCCAAATTTAAAAAATTCGCACGAGTTGAATGATAATATTAACAAACATTTAAGTAGTAAGCAGTTAAGTTTAAGAGTTTATTTTAAATTTTCTTATCTTTAAAGACGCTTTAAACTTTCAACCACCAAAATGATATTTTATCTTTTTAACTTCTACAAATTATAGATATTCAGTTTTAATTTCTTGAAAAAAAATTCAATTACTCTTCCTCTTCCATTATTTTTTTTCATATTTTTACCATAAGTAATGACATAGTAGTCTACTCATGTGACATGACAACTATATAGTTGTCACATGGCAGTAGCATCGTAAGTGTTGTTTTAAAAAATGATTTTTGTCTCAAGAAAATTATTATATTTTGATTTTAATCCTCATTAAAATGATAGTATGTTGCAAGAGATTCAAATTCGACAACTTCTAATCAGTTATACACACTCCATAGGTGTTGGTTGCATTTCACCAACCTTCAACTTGTTGAAGGAAACAAAACATGAAATACAGTTGTATACTTGTATTTGCATTTCAATTTGATTACGGGAAAATAAGGAAATGATGTATTGCCTATCACATTACAAGCACATGATGAAGATTGCATTGAAGATTGGGTTTCAAACGTTGTTGTCTATATCTATATTACTAAACAAATTGAAATACTTAAAAGCTAGTTACAACTGATCAATCAATGATCAACCAGATTGAGAAGAACAATCAAAGAACAAGTTTCTTACAATTGTAAGAGATGTATTAAGCACAAACACCTTCATTCTACTTCAAAACCAAGATTTGAAGCAGATTAATTTTCACGATGAAAATCGTTGTTATTTATTAATTTATTTGCTATAAGCTCGACGGACAAATCTGCAAACCCTAGCAGATACTATTAACCAAGATATTATCCCAATCTGCAACGATAAAAAGACAATTAGAAACGACTATAAATTCAAAAAATAAAATAAAATGGATTGCTGCCGACAATTGCAAAAATTTACCAACTTATCACTGAAGATTATCTGTTTAGAACATCCATGATCAAAGTTGTTTAATGAGTTGCTAATAAAAAAATGTTATTAATAAGTTGCTTAATTCACATATATTAATTTCATTTTTCCTTCTCTTCTTAATTATATCGACAAATCAATTTAGCCAAAAGTTTTGCCTTCTTTTTTTACTGATAAGAGTATTTAATTTTTAAGTCAATTCTTATATTACTTTCATACAATATTCTTCCACACATTTAAATAAGTATTCATGTGATATGATAAACTCAAATAAGTAATTCTTAATATAGGTCTTTCTAAATGTAATTGGAGTAATCAAGACAAAAGGTATGCCATTTTAATCATTAAACTAATTTCTTTCAATTGTTGTGGTAGCTAGACAAGGCCTCAAAAATGATGGCAACAATACCCAATTAAGAGACCTTACCAAGGAAATGGACGATCAATTACTTACCGTGACACTGTTATTTTGAACTCCTCTGGTCTTCCAAGATAACAAGCTCCCTGCAAAGAGTGTAAAATATGTTCACAAGTCAAAGGAAAAGCTTCTTATTTCTTCTTTCTCTAATAACAAGGTGAAATTAGACATGCAATTTATTTGTTAGGCCTTCATTTGGAAAGATTAGAAATCCAAAAAATGAAAACAAAAATCTGGTTTTTGTATTGCATGCTAAAAAAATTTGGCAAGTCTTGGTCAGATAAGTCAGAGGGTTTTTTATGCATCCTAGTAAAATTAAAGTATATTATATATTCATAATTGCATTACCAAATGGTTGCACGAGTTGCAGAGATATGCTAGCCACAGGAACACGCCAAAACCAGATAAGCAGCACTCCATATGTTAAATACTACATGGAACAGTAAAAAAAGGTATCTTATAAACCTCTACAAAGAAATTCTGTTAAAATAAAAATAAAAAAAGCATGTCTGAACATACCTTTAAGATGAGAAGCACTTTTGCGTATGAAGCATCATCTTTGTGACATGAATTTTGGTCTGCATAATAATTTAACTATACTTTTAACAAACACGAGGGTAAGAAAATTAATTTTAATTAATTAACAACCAATAGAAAATAAAGGACATGAAAATGAAGATAAAACTATATTCATGAAGGGGAAAATGTCATGAAGGGGAAAATGTCATGAAGAAATATTGTTTGAATAATATTCTTAGCACAAACAATGTACAATTAAGAATGAGAATCCGGTTGCCTGGAACTTATGACATAACTTGTAAGAAATATAAGTATTAAATGTTTGATTCAAATTTTTTTCTCTTCATGAACAAAAACAAGTATCTTCTAATATTAATTTAAGCAATAAACTATTTGAGGTACTGAGACTTGATAATATTCATTAGACTAATCGTTTGTATTGGATACAATTTAATATATGGAACACGATTCATAAAATTTGATTGTTACATACTGAAACTTTTGCACTCTTATAATATCTCTAATCACACTTGTTTTTTATCAACCAATGTTAGTTGTTAATTTTCGTCAGAATGTTCCTGAGGTGAATTGAATTCATCACCTCTCCTCCACCCCACCCCCTTCTCCTTTCAACCCTTAAACCCTCATTCTGAACCATTAATTCAACCTTATAACTCCTTTTAATCACACTTGCAGTTCAATTACCTTCAAATTGAATTAAATTTTCTTTTTGTATTGTTGGTTTTTTTTGTTTACCACAAGTAGTCTCTTTCAGAAGCAATTCTATTTGAGGCAAGAAATAAATGTAGTTATTTCTTCTAGCATATGTAGATTTGAATTTTGGTTTGTTACGCTGTGAGAGACTAGCTGTTCTAGTTTTAAAGAGACAAGTTTCTTAATCTCATGGCAGAGAGTATATTTCCCACTAAATGCAATATTTACCACTTAAATTGAGATTACCTTTCTTAGTTAATCCGTTCATCAACTTAGGTTTCATGTTGTGCTTGTAAAGTCCAGATACACTGATACATATAGCATTCTTGTCATGAAAGCATATTTAAAATTGCGCATTGCAATGTGTCAGTCTATACTACATTATTGGATAGGATAACATAGCAAAAGTGAAAAACTTGAAAGAAGAAATAAACTCACACTTTGAAAGTTCCCTCTCCTTGGCAACTGCCAGCCTTTTGAGTTTTGCTGCTTGTGCAAAGGTTGATGGCCTGAGAGGATAAAGAGGTACACACAAGCATAAGTGTTGCAATCATATCTTGCAGTCATCTCTTTTTTAGTGATTTGTACTCAGGTTATTTTCCTTTTCTTCCTCCTATACCCACCTGATTTCTCTATTTGAATTTCCCCACAATTCCATACCTGACAAGGCCTTTCTTCTTTGTTCTACTAGTCTAAACAATGCCAAATATTTCTTATTAATTTTTTTTGTTTAAAACTGAAATTAACTTTAATGTTTAGTGAATACTGATATGTCTCTTTGCAGATCACTTCAATTTTTTCTCATTTTGCTGCCAAAAGACTGTAACACTTGTCACAGTGGACTTTAGACAAAATTGTGGATTTACCCTTTAATTTCCAATTATCAACCACACACATGAGCATTGGAAAATGCTTGACCTATGAAAACTCATCAAATGATAACATTAGCTCAAAACAAAAACGGGTTCCAAAAGAGGACCCCCCTTTTTTTCACAAGAGGAATTATTGGCTAAAGCATTACTTACTGCGACATTGAATTTGCCTCCTTCAAAAGTTGTTTTATTTCTGCACGCAACTGAATTTCTTTTTCACTATCGGATCCACTCTGTAGCAAAATCATACGTGTAGATGTTAATGCTACATGGTTTTCTTTTTCTTTTTTTTTTTCCATTAATAAAGATATTTGAAAAATGCTTTTTGGTTAAGGAATGAATTTAATTTCACTATCAATCCTTTGATTAGTTTGTCCAGAGAATTTTAGATTCTTATAATTATAAGGTAGATGACTTTGAATTTATAAGCTTTATCGTGACAGTGAATAATATTTATTATTTTTGTTTTAATTAATCAATAATTAGAATTTAAAAAGAGGATGATACCTTCTTAACATGATCCAGACAATAGTATGCAAATTGAAAAGCAGCCACAATCAGAAATATGAGAGGAGCTGCTAACGACCTTTCACGTTCTTGGCTTGCTTCGTCTCCCATAATTCACTCTCCTCCCCTCCGTGATTCAATTGTAAGGAAGATCAATGCAGAGTGAATTTCAATGCGTGTGTTTTGTGCTTTCCTATCTTTCAGTATGAATGATTCAGCCTATTAGGCCCAATTATCATCTTAATTTATTTTTGTTTCTTTTCCTATTTAATGCATAGAATTAGAATTATTATTTAAAATGAGTTTAATATGGATGTATTGAAAAAAAATTGATATCGTTAATTAATTATTATAAATTGTTATGAATATAATTTTAAAAATAATTACTATAAAAATTATAGTTTGAGTTTAATAATCATACATTAATAATATAAAACATTTTTATATTAATATTTAATCATAAATTGTTATTAATATCATTTTTAAAATAATTATCATAAAAACAAATCAGTTGATGAATTGTGATTAAGCAACATTATAAAACTTTTTATCTTGAAACTTTATAATAATTTTTCTCTACTAGTATATGATGAAGTGATATATTAAGCTTGTGTTGTGTCGCATTACATTGACATTGTATTTTTAATTAGAAAAGGCGCAGAAACAGAAACAGAAAGAATGGCTGGTCCCGGCAAATGCTTCCTCGTGACGGGTCCTCCGGTGAGTAAAACCCAACGTTCTCTCTCTCTCTCTCTCACACACACACACACACTCTCTTCATTCTGTGTTTATTGATTTTGATTTCACTGATATGTTCAGGGTGTGGGAAAAACCACTCTTATTATGAAAGTATTCGAGTCCCTCAAAGTCAATCCATCCCTCAAGCTTCAGGGCTTCTACACTCGTAACCATCTCTTCATCTTCCTCTTCCTTCCTTCACCATCTCACATATATAATGTAATATTCATTACTACAAAATGGTTGGTTGGTTTTGTAGGGGAAATTAGGCGCGCCGGCCAGAGGGTTGGTTTTGAAGTGGTCACACTCGACGGTCGCACTGCCCCACTTGCTTCCATCGACATTTCAACGTTCATTTTTTCATTCCCTCACTCTTTAGCTCCACACCATAAACATCTCAATTTTTAGTTTACCATAATTAGTACTTAGGACCCATTATCTGGTGTTTCTCTGTTTGGTAACTTGTATTTATTGCTCATGCCACTTGAGGGTCTTTATTCATTTTTCAACAAAGGTACTCATGTGATAGTAAATCCTAAAGGGGCAGGCAAAAAATAGATGAAACGAACTGAACTGTAAAAGGGGTTTAGGCAAACTGAACTGAACTGCAACTGAATTGAACCGGACTGTTCTAAATAAACATCTTATACAACTCTGCCTATTTGATTAAATGGTGTCATTTGATTGCATTGACTTTGGCAGCCCCGAGTCTCTCAGATGGCCTAATGTTGGCAAGTATAAAGTTGATGTTGCTTCCTTCGAGTCACTAGCACTTCCCGAGTTACAGGTCAGCTCGCTTTCTTTAAATGTCTTACTAACTAGTTTCCCTAGGGTATTGATTAAGAAATTGAAAAAAAAAAGTATTTTTTGTGAAAATCATAGGAGAGCACAAAAAAGTCATGGGCAACGCAATTTTACGCATCCCAATAAAATCATTCTCCTTTTAGTTTCTTAACCAATGCTCCAAGGACACTGGTTAGCATTTGTGTTTCTTTAATATGTTTTCTCTATGCATTTTTCCCCTACTAACTTTAGTAGGAGATTGGATTACTAAATATTTTGCCAACTATATTGCTATCCTTGCAAATGTGGTATGATGCTCTTCAACTGTTCCGTTGCATTTTTAAACTAAAAAACTTCGTACCCTATTGCCCAGAGGCTCTTCGCTATGCGAAGGTATGGGGGAGGGATATTGTACGCAGCCTTACCCTTGCATATGCAAAGAGGCTGTTTCCGGCGTTGCATTTTTAAACTATTGGTGTATTTTTATTTTTATTTTCTCAATGTGGATTTGTCATTGAGAATACAGAATTTATTATTTGTCATATACCATGTATTAGATCAGTCTTTGAGCTTTCAAGACACATTCAATGAATAGGTTAAAGAAGACACTGATCTCTTCATCATTGACGAAGTTGGTAAGATGGAGTTGTTCAGTTCCTCATTCTTCCCTGCAGTTCTAAGAGTTTTGGAGTCAAATATCCCAGTTTTGGCTTCCATTCCAGTTCCAAAATTCGGCAGAGACATACCTGAAGGTAAGTTTTTTCACCATAATTTCATCTCCATTTCTCACAGTATCTTGTTTCTGTCTTAACAATAGTAGGAACAAATTTCCTTTGCTCAATTCTTTAAATAAACCATGCTAGGACTAAATCTGCCACAAGACCTGAGCTCAAAGATCTGTTGAAGAGATGTTTTGAGGATTTTGGAGCATTTCACTATCTAATTGCTTTGCTGAATTTGTGAATGACTAATGTTCTCGAATTCTGCAGTTGCAAGGTTGCGGAATCATGCAGGGGCAACTTGTTTTACATTGAGCGTTAGTAACAGAGATGCTGTTAGAGAACAGATACGCTCACAATTGGAAGATATGCTGACAAAACACTAGTCATTGCAAGTTTGTGGTCTGAATTCATACCGTGTAATGTAGAATAAATTATGAATTTATGATGGGCTAATACTATTTAGTGAGAGAAAAAAAAGTGCAAATCTTAATCGAGCCTTAAATAAGTTGATAAGCTAGTTGAGCTTTGAATACCATTAGTAGTATACATGACTTATCTGCATGATAGTCCTTTTGTAATGACTTATCTGTATGTCTGTATTATGGACAATATCTTCTGCAGGAAACTGAAAATCTTAATCCATGTAATACATGATATGATTATACTTATCACATTTAAACACAGTATCAAAATATGCATCCAAAACAAATGTATTCAGACAACATGTCAGTGCCGCTATCAGTGTAAAATGAAGCATGAATTCAACATAATTGTGAACAAACTGGTGTATAAAATATTAAAAAGAATATATGTGCAATTAAATAAATAAAATAATGTATGATCTAAGTGTAATCAATTAAATAATGGGCCTTATCAACTTCGTTGCAGCACTTGTTTTGCCAATGATGAAAATGATTTTGCTGTATCTTGCATCTCTGTGGCACGAAGGTTGATACCCTGCCAAGTTAGAAGATATGTAAACAAATAAGTTCTGGATTTTCGCCCCCAAATTTTCTTGTTTACAATGGCATAGGATAACGAAATTCTAACTGTTTTTTCGTTTTTTGTCAAGGTAAAAGATACCCCCAATTTCTTTGTGTTTTCATGCAGCTTGATTCGTGCCCGTTTAGCAGCGGTTGATTCCTGTAGCACCAGATTCCTGATTGATTCATGTTTGAACTCATATTTCAGCATTAAAAGAAATGAAGCTTTAAGTATATGGAATCTGTCTAATTATACAATGATCAAAATTACATGTATCGTGGTATCTTTTTATTTTCTTTTCTGTGAAACTAAGAATGTCATATGTCTATAGGTCCTATAATTTTGATGATTACATAGCTTTAAAGATTGAAAAAAAATCATTGATAAAATCATTAAGCATGCAGTATCAAACGATGTTCATAATAAGTTAATAACTACAGATAGTCCCAAAGTTCCAAACGAAGGTATCATAGAAGAATTATTTGAAAGATTGTCTCTCAAGTGTTGCTACCTCATTCAAAATTAAACTTGAGACAATTTTGAAATTTTTACAACGTTTAGCATGCTACTTTCTTCGCACAAGAATAAAAAAGAACGCTAACACAAAATACAACTGATTAAAATATCTAATGGGTAGGTAATAAATCTTAGATTAAAGATTCTTCGTAATGATCAATCTTGATCGCAAACTATTTTTTGCATTAACAGATAAACTTGACACCTCTAAATTAGAAATTAGCAATAGGGCCTAGGCAACAACTTTCACTTGTAAATAAGCACATATAATGCCATGCTTGTGAACTGTTATGCGGTAGAAAAGTCAAGCATGATGAGAATGCATATGATAGATATATTCTTACATAGGAGGAAGAAGAAAATCCATATTTCTTCTTAATTTGATCCAGCGCGCCATCTTTTTCATCCTGTTGCCTTTCCTTATCTGATGTTTTTTGGTTGTTTCCCTTCATCTCTTTCAATCTTCCTGTATATTGGATGCTCAATTAAATTAGCTAGCAATTAAGAAAACCTGTAATTCAATCACACAGTGTAGTTTGCTAAATTCAACGGATGCACTTTTAGTTGCCAGAGTTTTAGTTATAGTAACGTAGTGTTCATAAAAAAAAATTGGGAATACAAATTAGTATAGTAGAAAAGAATCAAGCTGGCATTTGTGCTCCTCCCCTCAGTTTATCTTCTACTTTTGGTAAGAATATCCTCCACTTAAGTTGGTATTCTTCCAAAAAAGTATAAAACATATGCTTGAATTATATTAACATACCTTGACATGTTAAAGCATATTGAGGTGTTACAGTTTCATCTTTCCATAATGGATCGATATAAACTCATTAAGCATCATCTCGGTCATTTACGCAACAGAGTTTGTTCTAGACTGACCTTTGTATTTTGCCACGAATCAAATGACAACACACAGGCGATCATGAAATTCTGACCTCTATAAATCCTCTAGTGTAGCTCATGTTTCATCCCATGCACAGTAGTTCTAGACTTCAAGTGCTTATTTCTTAGGTCAAATGATGAAACATAAGGAAAATCAATTTTTATAAAATTGAACTCGTTGTCACAACAAACCTTTCAAAGACTGAAATGTGCCGGGCAATTTATTCTTATTAAGGAATCCCAATATGGTTTGTTCTTTGCGTTTTTCTCCATGATCCTCTGGGCCAATGTCATCTATACGGGAGGAAAAGAGAACACCTCAAATTCAAGGATCCGTATTTTAGAAAATATACTATAGGAACTTCCTTAGGAAACAAATTAATCTACCACTGTAATTTAGTCCTGTTTATAATATATGTGCTTTCTGACTAGCAGAGAGTCATCTCATCAATAAAAACAGACTGCATGAATTCATTGACACAAAAGACATATTTCATCTTTCTTGGCCAAAAGTTTTATGCAAATGTTGTTCAGTAGCACATATCTGAGGCATTGTTTTACCTATGTTTAATTCAAGCTGATTTTCATCCATTGTCAGCTTATCAACATTATCATTACATACAAAGTTTGCATGTGAGAATACTGCTGAGAGTTTCCATATACTTTCTTTGGGATCTTCTTTTTCCATAAGGGGCACATGCTTTTCTTTACTGCTAGTAAAATCTTTGATGACGGAGCTGAATAGACCCTGGAATGCCTGAAACCAGTACCAAATACCTTCAGTCATAAAGGATAGTGGATATAGTTGTATAAGTTATTAAAATGTTACAGTTTACCTTTTTCTTTTCCTTATGGATTACAGGGCCACGAACAAGCTCTTCTTGTGATGGCATCCCTTTCCTTCCTGTAGATGCAGCTAACAGAGTCCAAAAGTCTAAAACAAAGTCAAGCATTACGTATAATGAGACTAACATTTTACCAGTTTTGAGCGAAAATGGTAGTAAAGAAGATAACAGGCTGTAAATATCTTTCCCTGAGACAACAAAAATTTCTTGATTACAATTCACCTGTACACTGACGTTGAGTTAATTTGATGTCATAAATTTGTTTAAAAACCTGTTATACTAGTGAAAGATAAAAGCATACCAAAACAAAGATCTTCTTTGGATGAACAACATATCTGGCTATGAGAAAATGACTTCAATTTTGGAGGTGAATAAGTGAAACTCTAATTGATGTCTCCTCTATCAGAGACAACTCTGGCAAAGACCTAACATTGTTACAGATGTCTTGTTAAATTATTAAAAAAATGTTCCATGAAGTTGACATGAAGGGAGACTATTAAGAAGGATTTAGAATACATGAAGCCTCTTGAATATATGATTCAAGATTCAGCATAAAATGTGCTAGAAACCCACTTGGTGGGAGTAAGGATCGGTTGAAGCATTTTCCTTATTGAAAAAATATCCTCAAAATGGGGATTGAATTTTAACACCAATTGTTGTCAAATCTTCTCCCATGTTATATACCCATCAATTCTTCAAAAAAGTATGTGCAGACTTAAAAAAACAACCACCTTAATTCTATTTTTCCACTGGTGAAAAGGAGTATGAGACTAATATCAGAGAGGTTGTAAAGTGTTGATGCCCAGCAACAGGAAGAGGAATGAAACTTGTTTTTGTAAAACATCTTTTTAACACCCTGAAACATGAGAATGAGTAACCGCAAGCATCAGCTAATATTCTAGTCATTCATGACTCATGAGTAAGCACAGAAGTAAAGAACACATTATCTGTAAAGCATGTGCAAAAGAGTATACATACAAAGAACACAGCAAAATAACTGCTTTGCTGTTGCATCTTCAATACGAATCCCTTCTTTCAACTCTGAGAGTCATCTTTTGTAACTGATCCTGTGATTCATTCTCCTTGTCCATCTGTATAACATTATAGAAAGTCTTACACTTTTCAATCAGATCTTTCACTGCAATAGAAAAGTCGCATTGGAATCTGAATTCTAAACATAATAAGCATTTAGATCATTGATAACTTAAATCGATGCATTTCGGAAACTGATCATTGTTTCGACTATGCAAACTCTAACCCAACACCTGCTTAAATATAGCTTTAGAGGGCTTCTTAGGATGAATAATTTCAATGCTTGATGAGTTTCCAGTTTCACCATCTAGTACTAGAACAGACGAGTCGTTCCAACAACTAAAATGTTTTCTCAAAACCATGTAAACTGCAGGTTTTGAACTGCAAAGAGACGATACCGGTGGAAATTTCAATTGCAATATTTTTCCGATACAACAAAGATGGACCATCTATGTTAATAACTGAAACTTGTAACAAAATAGTACAAAATCACACAAATTAGCACAGTGAATATATTAAACAGCTATACACTCTGATAGGAACCCACCCCAACAGATTAAGCCTTTTAAGTTTTATTACACTCACAATCTCAAAAGGGCAATTGTGTCCTAAGTTAGTTAGAGATGTGAGTGTGGGTTAGCGGGAGTCTGTTATATGGAGATGAGTGCTGTCTGTTATGGGTATAGATATTTTGGAATGAAATTGGGAGTCTAGAGATTATTCTCTGACTTGGGAGAGCTTGCTCTCATTTCTCTATCTGTCTCTTTCTGCTATTCTTCTTTTTGCAGCATCATTTGATACAATACGTATCACAATCAAATAAAAAAAAGGTCTAAAATAGCAAGTTTCACACTATCTGATAATCATTCAAGCAACAATATGATAAGTAATTATCACCCAAATATATGATCAGCATCAGGGATAGAATGGAAATCCCGTGTTTCCCAAGTATTACATAAATCTACTAGCGAGTTGCTTAAAGCAGTGACACAATATGCTCTCTTTTTATTTTACTGCTAATGTGTTCAATGGATCCTTGGTAATCTCCAATGGATCTTAAAGTTATAAAGTCACAGGCCACACAATAAGTAATAGGCATGAAGCTGTTGGAGGCATATGGTTCAGGTTTGAATCTATAGATACGAACCTGAAGGTCATGTTTATATCATACGTATTATAAAATAATCATGGGTGACTAGAGTAGAAAAAGGAAAATATCACATTTCACAAAATTCATAATTGAATGAAACTCACCGTTCCACTTTGGTCTCCAGAAACAAGGAGTGGAGTGTTGCTATCAAAAATAATTCGGTCAAGGGTATACCACTTAAGAAAAATCATTTGCTTTAAGATGAAGGAAACAAATAAATACGTGTTAAAGAGAAAGTAAATGATTCCTACAGCAGTTGTCAAATACATAAGAAAGAAAATGAGTTGACTTTAATACTCCAAGAAATGAACTAAAAAACTAATAATGTCTCAAGACTACAACATATTGGAGTATTCAAAAAGTCGAATCCTATTTTGTTTTAAGTAGGTACTTCTATCAATCTATTACTATTTTCAATTAGACTTCAATAAATCAAATTGCTTTCGTTAGCGAGTACAATCAAGATTCTTTTATCATCTAGGCATATGAGTTGACTAGTATGTTTACACATGAAGGCAGCTTCCTTTCTGAAACTGAAACATATACTCTTATTGGAACATAACATTGTTAATATTTGAGCACAAACCAATATTGTCTTACCACTCGAACTCAAAGACTAAAACTAATATTGGATACAAGCTAATATTTTTGGATAAAATTATTACCTGTTGCTTTAATTGCAAAACTGGGGTGAAAAAGGGACATGATGCATCCCAAAAATTTATGGCTCCATTGCTGTGTCCAGTTATGTACAATTTTTTAATGTTTGAAAATACAGCGAAATTGGAAGAACTGAAGTTAATCCCATCTTTGAGATTTGTTTCAATGGGAATAAACGGTGGATAATGAATTAGATTATCAAAATAATAAAAATATGGTACAGTAAAAGAACAGTTTCACAACCACAGTACCTCATCTTCAGAAGTAAACAAATTGGGATTGTTGGAGATGAATTTTGCTGTAGTGATGCTTGAATCTGCCAGTGGTAACTTCACAACCACTTCCTTTGGCAGTGAAGGAGTGGACTTAGACTGGTTTTGCAGTGGATACCTTTCAATCAAATTATCATCATATTGATATACATGGCCTGATTTCCCAAGCAAAATGAAATAATTTTGTCTATGCTTGCTTGAGGTTGATATGATCTCCATGTCAATACAACCTTCTGACAAATGATGCTCCATCTTAATTGTGCGAGATTCTGTATGCTCGTTCAACAACACTACCTGCTTCATATAATACAAATTGCTTGTAGGTATTTAAATTTCCAAATTAAACCTAGCTCAAGTTCATCAAACCAATTCAGTACAAATTAAACCATCCAAAAATCTCAAATTCATGTATGTTGTAATAGGTGAACTTGAATTCAGGCTTTCTTTCCCAGAAAAAGAAAAACTATCAAAGAAAAATACAGATACGGAAATATTCAACCAAGAACAAGTCAACATATATATCTTTTAATGATTTAAGCAAAGTATTGATCAAGCATCAAAACTGACAGGCCATGGTATGGTGTATTTCATCAGTACCACATGCCATGGTTCTTGATCAAGCATCAAAACTGACATATTGCCATTAGAAAATCCAATATACCTGCCAATGCACATACAAGCTCATAACTTTTGTGCGTCCTCATAATTTAATTTATTGATAGCTTATTTCCAAGTAAGCTGAAAAACTTACATAAAAAGGCTATGTTGTATGACTGAGAAACAAGTGATTTCTTCCTTAACAATGTACACGTCTGGCAACAGTTTCTTGTCTATGTCCCAAACCTAAATGTGAAATATCTTTAGGGCAATGAATTTTCTGAATAACCTGTGCCTGAACATGATTTGAATAAAATATTGACATGGTTAAATCTTAATAGTGGAACTCTACCTATACTACCTAGTAATGAAATGCAGTGGCAACTTGAAATACATAACAAATATAAGCAAGTCCATAGATACACTAGCCTCAATATGGTTATTGACAGTAACATTTATAAGGATGCCCTGGTTCTGAATGAACTGCATGCATATATTAAGTACATTGAGTATTGTTATTGTTAATTTCATAGAAAAATAACATTTTTCACGACATCTAGGAAATCAACGAGCAAAATTGGTGAGGAAAAAAGCAAGAAAATATAACCTGTAAAAACTTGCTAGGCACGGGCTCTTTAGATTCAAGTAGGACTTGGGCATTATCCTTTCCAAATAGTTTAATACGCCCATCCCTTAAAAAAAAATCTCAACAAAATCAGTTTCAAGCATAAATTCAAGAAAATACTCACGTTGTAACATTTTTTTTTTGTGAATTAGATGCCAGAAAGGACAGTGTACATAAAAAAATTGACAAAGGGTGAACATACTTGGTAGATAGAGCCTGTATCTTCTGAATATTGTCATAGGCAAACTTGGCACCACCAGATGAAATACCAAACGTGGATCTACATCACTACCTTTTAACCCATCCAATGAATTTCCAAGAGGCTGCAACGCAAATTTACAACTGGGAATTTCAGTTTTCTAGCTAAATGTCATACTCCTAGATGAAGTTCAAGATGAAGTTCATCGATTTTTCTTGCGGCATGTCTTCGTTGGTACAAGTTTATTTGACTAATAATTTATGTTAACATTTATGCTAGTTTGGGCTTACATATTTATGTAAAATTAAAATTAATCACGTTCTTAGATAGGTTTGAACTTTATGAAAATTTTATTTAGATTAGAGAAATTTTTTATTCGTTTTACCAAAGAGCTATGCGGAGGGATATTACAAACTGTTGTAAGAATTATTCTACAAATAATATTTCTCATAAAGTAATGTGAAAGATTCAAATTCAAAATGAAATAATTTCGTAAAAATCAATGACCAAGCATTAAATTAGCTCAGGCAAAACTTGCATTGCAAGCACAGTGCCACACTGCCACGATTGTTCTGAGTTCTGAGGTTCCCTCCACCCTCAGCCCATGGATTCTTGCGGGTTACCCTAAACGAACATAATGATCTCTAACATTTGTATGGGTCCACACAAAAACCTTTCTCATTAAAATTCAACCAATTATAAAGTGAATTATTATTTATTGAAATTGTTATCCCTTTCATGGATTGGCCTACGCTAAAGTGATACACTGACACTGCTTTTATTTTTTCTTAAAACCATTAAGAAAATTATTTGAGTTGGTCCTTCTAACCCTTTCCATCAAACAAATTAAAGCCAGAGACTACGAATAAACAAATGTTTGAGAGCAGTGTCGTTAATACTTAAGACTATAGGAAACAAAGAATAATGTTCTTTCGGAAAGGTTACCGTTTTCCTCAGACAAGTTCACGGTGGCAAAAGAAGATTTCCATGTGGGTCCTAGGTATTATTTAAGGGTACGTGTCACCACTCAAACGAGTTTGCTTCTTCTCTTTTGCATTTTCATTTTTTTATATGAACATGAAAGTTTGAAAGGAAATGAATAATTTGTCCTATTACAAGACAGGCCACGTCACAGGCCTAATTCGAACTTACTGAAATGCTGACAAATAAAAACCCTTTTATCTATCCTTATCTATTATTTATTATTATTGGTAAATTCTTACTGAATTATTACAATGTTAGTTTTGTTTGTGAATAGAAAGACATATTAGATACGATATATCCTTAACCCACGTCACGCATTGAAATTTAAGTTATTCCACTTTAACTGCATCACTTTTGTAAGAAAATCCCAATTATTTTATTATTAGTAATTAGTAAAAAAAATTTGAAAAAAAAATTAACGGTAGGCAATAGTCAATATCACAATGACATTGTTTAGGTCAAATTCAACTCAATTTGATTAAGATCTAATCATGAATGAATTAGATAGTAAATTTTATTTTTTAAAATTCAACCTAACTCATACTATATATTTTAATTTATTATATATAAGCTAATTATTAAATACAAAACGCATTAGTAATTTTTAACTCACATAGTTCATCAAATTAAATCAATCATATATTTTTTTGTCTTTCATCAAATTAAATCAATCATATATTTTTTTGTCTTTTTTAAATTGTTTCTATCGTTACCTTGATTTTGTTTATATTTTTACATGTTAATATCATACTTTATTTCTATTCAAAATTTTAAAAAAATTATATTAACATTGAAATCATTAATTCTATTAGTCAAATATTTTCACAATTTGATCTCTTTTGAGTGCATTTAATTATTATATACTTAAAAAAATTTAGGCAAAAATAAATTATTGTTCTATTTTTTTAAAAAAAAAAGTTTAATATTCAAACCCAATTAACTTAACTCGTTTATGATTAGGTTGAGTTGGGTTGGATCATAAACGGTTGGGTCGAGTTGAATCTGAAAAAAAAAATATACAAACCCAACCCAACCTATAGAATTTTAATCAGATTGAATAACATATTTAGTCAAATCCAACCCAACCCCATCCATGAACATTCTGTATGACAAAAAAAAATCACATTAAAGTGTTTTATGATAAACTTATATTTTGTAGATTTTTTTATTCATAAAAATAAACATGATATAAGAAAATTTATAACATTCATAATGTTAGACTAACAAAATTACACCTACTTACTACAAATTATAGTGTTAAGAAGTAGATAAATTGTATCATTATACATATGAACCAGTGCACCTTCCCACCAACCCCCGCTGAGATAGGAAGGGGATTTTAATATTAAATAGAGATTAAAACATGTCCATAATACGGTGACAGCAGATAAGATGATAAGATAATCAATGAATCATGTGTCATCTAATATAAAGAAGAGAAATGGTTTTCGTGATGTGCATTGGTGTGATATCACATTTGTACACACCAAGTAAGTCATGTGATTTAGTGTGATTGATCTCATCCAATGGAATATAGCTTTTGTTATTCGGATCCACTCATCGAGTTTGTAAGAATTAGAAAATACATTTCGGAATGGGTGATTTTTTTTTATAAAAAAAGTTATATATCAATATGACCTGATATAATTGATAGATAATTATGTTTTTAAAGTATATTTTCAATGATTTGATCTCTAGGCTTATGTATATGGAAGAGTATATGTTAGTCAGGAGAGACCAATCTCTTAAACAAATCTCCTACCTCTAATCGAGGATACCTAATACCCAAAAATAAATAGGAGGTGTATTAGTATTACCCTTGGGCTTCTTAATTTCAACAACAAAAAATGGGCTTAGTATAAAAAAGTATTGCACAAAAAGCTAAAAAAGGCCAAAAGCCCAACTACTTATATTTATAATTGGTTATAGAGTCCAAGTTTATACAAGTCAATTAGACACAATTGGGCTAGCTGAAATTTGAACCAAGCAGCATAATAATGAAGGAATATTGATGGACCTACAAATGGGCCAGGGAAAGCACCCAAACGACAATGAAAGCCAGTCCCAATCCCAAAGCATTACTGATAACAATTACCAACTTCAGGTATGTTCATGATTATGAATCCCACACATCAACTTCATCATCCAACCTTGCCTTTCAACCACTAGTTTGCCACGAAACTTGAAGGGACACCCACATTTCATAGTCTCAGTATTTCTTCTAACAAATTCTTTATTCCTACACCTATACTCACCACTTTTTTCACAGTCAATTAATACAAACAAAGTCTTTCCTCTACTACTAGTGTTTGTGTTAGACCTTATAATGACCGCCACAAATCCGTTTTCATGAGCAACAGATCGAGCCCACTGCAAAATATCATCTCGGTTGTCAAACACCTACAACGCAACCCAGACAACTTTAGTTTTCTACAACACATTCATTTTATTAAATCACTCACGATAATGAACATTATTACCTGAGAAGTATTGAACGCATCCGAACAATCAACTTGTGGTTTATTCACACCACATTCTTGTTCATTTTGATCATCCATATCAACTTCTCCAGACATTATAGTGTCATACATCCATTGATCTTCGTTCATCTTAATAATAAATCAAAAATTTCAACACAGACATACAACACTTAACCGCACTATACATATAATACAAAACTCTACATAATAACTCATGATTAGTAACTGCACAATACATATAATACATCTAATCTTTTACTGTCAGTCACAATAACTCATAATTAGTAAAATGCAAAAACCCTATATCATTCTACACGTATAAACAATTAAATTATTTTTTAAAATGACAATATAAACAAAGTAATAATTAAAAAAATTAAACTTAAATAAATGTTACAAATTCAAAATCCGTATAAGCTTATGGATCAAGTTGATCCATAAGGCTTATACGGATCAACTTGATCCGTACGTTTAATATCAACATACGGATCAACTTGATTCGTATCAGTCTTACGGATTAAGTTGATCCATATGATTTACAGACCACCTCACTCACGCACACCCAGCAGAAATGTGTAGCTCGTTTGTCGCCGACGTCGAACCAATCACCACAACATTAAACACCGACCAGCCCCTTCACTTTCACCGAAGCTCACCTATTGCAAGAAAAAATCACACGGAAGAGAGAAATGGAAGAAAAAAAAGTTTCACAGCGAAAAGCACTGTGCACCCACCTTTTTAAAGAAGAAGATAGAAGAAGGAGCATTTCTGGCTTTTTTTTTTTAAATATTGGGTGCACCAACAATAATGTTGGATGTACCTAGTATGAGCCGTCAATCAGACACAATTGGATTAATTGAAATTTGAACCAAGCAGCATAATAATGAAGGAATATTGACGGACCTACAAATGGGCCAGGGAAAGCACCCAAACGACAATGAAAGCCCGTCCCAATCCCAAAGCATCACTGATAGCAATTACCAACTCCAGTATGTTCATTCGAAAGACCCCAAAACATAGGAGAAAGGGTATGCCCCAGTTAAGAGGAAAAAGTAGAGTGGAGCTGTTATGGAACCACGTGAGAGTGGTTAAAGTTGGCTATATAGAATAAATCCTATGGTCCCCAATTGAAAGCCAAATAATGATTGATGGTGATGACTCATCACTCTCACCAATGTGTCATCTCATCACAACTTCAGGGTTCTCACTCTCATGCACATGAGCGACTCTCTCAAATATAATATAATTACAATAAAAAGAGACCCTTTACAACCTAGGTCCTATTGGCGCCATTACCCTCTCTGAGTTGTAACAAATTGGGCTCCCTTTTATTTTGCCTTTTTCATGGGGAATCCCTCCCAAGGAACCATGTTCCTCCCTTTAGCATATAATAAAGCTTTATTTTACGAGAGAATTTACCCACTTTGGGCCACATGTGGCCCATGGCCATGGAGGTCTTTTCCTTGAAAAGTTTTTAGCTTTCGCAATTAAAGTAAATTTTGAGAACAAAAAAAAAAACAATCAAAAATAAAAATTGTTACCTTAACTCCCTCTTCCTCTATTTCTAATTATCCAAGTTTTTTACTTATCCATGCATAGTTGTGGTGAGACACTAGTCTCTTGTGCAATACCTAGTTTTTTTGGGGGAATAAAACTGAACTGTATTATTATAAGTATTTATATAACAATTTTTTTTAATTAAAATTAGAGTTTTACTTTGGTAAAGTGTTCAATTTTTATTTTGTCTTTATTGTGCGAGTTACTTAGTGAAACTCTAATTTTAGTTTAAAAACACTAGAAAAAACATTTAAGGTGCTACTCTTAAGTTTTATACGAAAATAAATAGAATAGATTTTGGCATAAATAATGAAATACAAAACAATACTTAGTTGATAAATTTTAAATAGACAAAAAGCAATCAATTCACCTAATTGTGAAATTATTAGTATATACTAATAAAACATAGGGAGATAGAAAAATGGATAATTCGTTTATTAAATAAGTGCAGTAAAACTTATAAGGTGTACATCTTCTGTAAGCTTCCATCTCAATAGTTTGCAATTTTGAATAGTGTATTAAATACAAATGTTTAATTCCTTGTCATGCGCCGCTTGTCAATGAAGTTGCAGAAGTAATAATTGAGATATCATCCTGTTGATTACTTAATCGATCATATCAAGTGATATAGGAAGCTTTTCTTTTTCCTGCAATATAATATAGTAAGCATTTTGACTCCCGGGTAAATTATATCTAAAAAATTTTATTTGGATAAATTATATCTATCCACAATGTGTGTAACACAAGGAACAAGTAGTTTGGATCCTCTTTAACTATATGTAGAGGTTTTTATCCCTAACCATGTGAATAGAACCCCACATGTGAAGAGAAAAGTTTCTCTTTGATTGATATTTTTTTTCCTGAAAGATTAGTCTCATTACTTTTAAGTGTGGGAATAATTATCATTTTAATAATGAAATATATCTAATATTGACCGTGTTTGCACACATTTTTATATATTATTAAACATACGGCTTTAACACTTTTTTTTTTCTTTCTAAAATGATAGCCTAACCTAATTAAATTCTAATACTTTATATTCCATGCAACAAGAAAGGCTTTGTATATGGCCCCCCTTGTGACTTGGGAGAACAAGGAGTGGTTGCCAACTTTTTAGGCTTCGACTTTGTCTGAAAAGATCTCTTAGCACGTTAAAAACGACATAAAGTTGTCTTCTATTACTAATTAATAATTAGCAAAATTAAATAATACTACAATTTTAAAATATTTATTTGTATGCAATTTATATATTTTAAAAGGTACATAAATTAATTCATGCATCACACACCAAAAAAAAAAAACTAAACGGTTGAAATTCGGGAAAGTATACAAACCCTCATTTACGTAATGTATATTCAACTTCTAAAAACGTCTATGCATTATCTTTAATTCTCAAGCGTGTATTTATCTGTTTGTGGAGGGTTTTTATTTTTATTTTTTTTAACAATGCATCTGGAGGGATAGTGCACATAATTTACGAGGAAGGTATTAGGTGATTTTTTTTTTAAATTTTGGTAACAAATTTTTGTGTAATTTTCATTTTATTCTCTTTAATTAATCATAAGCCGTGTTCACTTTAATCTCAAAGATTTCGAGCATATCCATCCTATTCTTCCAAAAGCATATATGGTTTGGTCCTTTTCCTTTTATTTCTAAATTAAATAAAATGACAAGTTTAGTCATTTCATTTGATTTCTATGTTGAGAAAATGACAAGTAATATGAGTAATCACATCATGTAAGGAAATAATTTTTTATACCTTTTGATAGAATTTCCTTTTGCCATGAACTACAACTTAAACAAATAGAAGTGGAAACTGAGAACAAACAAATGCAGAGGAAAAACATACATGTAAATTTTTAGTGAACGATTATATTGTTTGGATTAATAAAATTAGGCAGATGGTTAAAAAAGTAAAAAGAATTTTTTTTTTTATTGGAATGTGAAAAATACTCTCCCCAATGATTTTAAAATGCGCGCATGCACTCCTGTGTGATTCTTAATAATAAAAACAAATCATCTTTTAATTCCTTATTACTTAACCGGTGTTCTTAATAAGATCCATGAAATTAAAACAAATTGGGTACACGTTTGAGTTTTAGTAGTTTTGACTCTTTAGTTTATGTATATGGAAATAAGATGAATTAAGAGCTACCATAATAATATGGTTATTAAGTGGCTCTCCCTGGAGGGATAGTGAGGGATTAGAGACGGAAGGGAATAAGAAAAAATGAAGGGGAAAAGAGTGTTCTTAAAAAGTTACTACTACTTCAAACTTAACCTATCCACCATCCGTTCAAATAAATAAATAAATAAAAACTTGTTCACCATTAATGTTCATGACAATGGATTGATATAGTAAAAAAAATGTTAGTTATGGTGATGATGCATTCCAGTATTAATTGACATCTCAAATTTACTAAAGACTTACTATATTAATAAATGGAGTTTTTTTATTCAGTGTAACTTTACAAAGGCTAAGGATCATTAAATATCCACTATGTATATGTTAAGGATCATTAAATAATTTTGATGATGCATTTTTTATATTGTTGTTGTTATTAATGCCTTAAATTTATCGATTAGTGTACTATTGAAGTACCTCAGAGTCAAAGCAAAGATCTAATTAATGACATAGTCAATTGATCAATGTATTTATGAAATTTGGTTTTTTTTCCCGTTGTCTCTTTAAAATCATATCGTTTTTATGATTTTTATGGAGTTGCATTAAATGGACAGAAACAACTTGAAAAAGAACAATAAAAAAGTCAAATCCGTATTTATAATATTTATAAGTTTACTGACTCTTAATTAAATCATTGCAAACTGTATCAAAGTTATCAATAACTAAATCATCTATTAAAAACCTAAGCACTACGCATGTTACTAATCAGTGAAACAAATATTTTATTCATTCCACATCATAATTGTTGTAAGAGAAAAAAATTTATCCTAAAATAATTATTATTTTAATTTTTTAATGTAATAATATATATTACATTTTTTTCACTTTTATATATATATATATATATATATATATATATATATATTTTATAATATTAATAATTGATAACGAGATCTATAAATAAATTAATATAATATAAGATTGTTTTTGTAAAATTATTACTCTTTTTATTTATCTATTATTTTTTCTTAGTATATATAAGATAACATAGGTTGACTATTATTTTAAGGCAATATACAGTATTTTGAATAATTTTTAATTCAAATTATAATAGATAGATTGAAAACGATCCATTAACTCATTTATGGTCCTTTAAAAATTCATTAAAAAAATGTAATATGTCCATTACTCATTTAATAAAATCCATCTAACCTGTCTAATAACATTATTTTATGGATAAATATTCAATCCATCTTATTTTTAAAAATAAAGTTTGTTAATATTATTTTAAAATAATTTATCTCATTTACTCACAAAAATATTTTTTAAAACCAATTTTTTTATAACTTTTTTTGTTTAATTCACTGTAAAGAAATGATCATTTGTTTTATTGATATTTTAAGATAATTTCAAAAATCTGTACAAAAAAGAGATAATTTTAAAAAATAAATAGTTATTTTCAAAGTTTAAATTATTTTAAGTAAATCATAAAATTAATATATAAGATAATATTTAATAAATTAAAAAACATGTTCAATTGATTTTAATTCATAAAGTGTTAATTAGATTATATATTGGATTTGAGAATTAAATGGATGGATTATCTTTCATCTATTTAATTATATAATTCATTCAATCTAATTCAAGTATTTTTTTTAAGAACAACTTAATGAATTGGATTGAGTTTTACAAAAAATGAACCAGATGAATCATGGATAAATGAATTCTTCTAACACCCCAACACATGCATAACACATGTAAGTATGATCGAAATTTATACAAAAAATTAATGTGATATACATTTTAAAAAGTTAAAGATAATATAAGAAGAAAAATATATAAGAAATTACCAAATTAGATGTTTAATA
This sequence comes from Glycine max, assembly GCF_000004515.6. NCBI lineage: Eukaryota > Viridiplantae > Streptophyta > Magnoliopsida > Fabales > Fabaceae > Glycine > Glycine max. The sequence goes on along the minus strand of NC_016088.4, from coordinate 50,780,891 downwards.
GATAAAATTAACAAGGGAGCATTATTTCATATAAGTATGTAACAAATTATTATTTCTTAATTAACGATTCTTCAGTTTCAGTCCATTTCAAAAATGTACTTTTTTTATATTCGAAACAACAGAAGTCAATAATAAGATTGAAGTATGATTAGAACAAATGATGCCAAAAACTTTTTTACAATAATAATAACCATTAAGCGTGTTACCATCTCAAGATTCAATAGTTTGAAACCTGTTGACAGCATTAAATTTATTAACTCAATCATGTCATTTTCTCAGTAAAAAAAAAAAAAGAGTAAGAAAGTAAAGTCTCAACTTGAGATTTGTCGTAAAAGTTTCCCAACGAAATGAAGCATGCAGAACAAAAGGGTCACACTTGCACATGCAGGACGGAGGTTCGAAGAAAATAATGGAAACATTCAAACAAACAAAAAATTATAGGTAAAAATCATACAATACAATTATATCGTTCGTGCATATAAGAATAAACTTTTAAAATTTATTTATTCTTTTATATAAGATTCAATCATATTATTTTACGTATTAATTATTTTTAGATTAAAAATATCTTTAATTAAATAAGAAATAAATTGTATTAACATGTATTTAGAAGAGGAAAAAAACATAAGTAATAATAATAATATTTTAAAAAAATATTTAAAATAAATTTATTATTATTAACTAAATTATTTTTAAAATTTTTATGAATTATGTAATCAGATGTTACAAATAATGACAGTATTAGTTTAAGGTGTAAAATCATTTTTATAATTTTTGTGAATTCAGATTAGAGTAGTGGAGATGAGACAGTGAGAAAAGAAAAGGACAAATAAAAGAATCGAAAATCCTGAGGGAATGAAAAAGAAAAAGCCACTGCCAATGCCTCTCTATCTCTGTCATCTCTGAGCTGTTCTGTTACTTTCGTTGCGTGCACTAACTAATTGCATCAATAATTAATTTGTACTATGTCAGTTAATCTATTGTTTAATAATGTCAATATTTATTCTGTCCTTTCACGTACTAATGCAACTATTTTTTTTTCTTACGTACATGCGTCTTAAAAATACGTTTAAAATAAACCAAATGTATTTCATTAATTGTTTTTATTGCAAAATAATACTCAATATAGTTATATACATAAACAAATACATCTTTCAAGATAAAAATTATTATAAATTTCATAATTTGGTCCGGTAAGGTGTCACAAGTAAGATTTTGTCCTATCATTGAAATGAATAATCTTTAACGTATTTCTCAAGCATGTATTTTTTTTTTACTTATTTCTGAAGCATATTTATTTTATCAATATTTCTCAAGCTTATATATGTGGTAAACTTTATTTTCCGACATCACAACAACATGTCACATCTTATTAGTGGAGAAACTTTGAGAATTATTTTCTTACTATCTTTCAATTTCAAAACGGTAATACGTCAAAAGTTGAAAATTGAAAATAAAAGGAAAGATTCTCATAAGTTACTACATTTTTTGTCCGTGATCCCTGTCTTTATTCAAGTTATTTCTGTGAGTTGTTGTTATGGATTATTTTCTTTTCCTGTTGAACTTCGTGAAAATTAACAACTTGGTATTCAATGGTTAGGATGTATGAGATTTCAATAAAATCAATATCAATAGTTACTCTAAAGTAATTTGATTTCTTCTCTATAAATTTGGTCTTCTTTTTATTTTATTGTTTTTTGTTTTTTGCAAACTTTTTTTTTTTTGGGAAAAATATAAATTATATTAAATCTAAAATAATACAATAATAAACGAGACATACCCCGCAGCTACAGACAATAAAAAATCTTCCTAATACAAGAAAGTCTATATTAAGATGTTAAAACAAATACAACATATGCGTTTGTCTATACATAAGAAACTTAATCTTCCTAATAACCTCTATTACAGAAAATTGATAATCTTCAAAAATTAGTTTGTTCCTAGACAGTCAAATGCAGTAAATTGTAATTGCTATAGTCAGACAACGAAATTTTCCTTGAACACATGTTGTGGATCTACCCTTAATTAAAGAGTTAGTAATGCGCTGCAAAAAAGTGAAACGCCTGTGGAAAGGAGCCAAATCAAGCCCAAACTGGGAGAGATTTTCTGCTAGAAAAGAACAAATGATCATTTGACTCAGCCTCATTTGAATTTCTGCAAGAAAAGAACAAATGATCATTTGACTCAGCCTCATTTGAACATAAAGGACAGAGGGAACCCTTGTTCAAAAAAGCAGTTTTATCAAACAAAACACCAATTAACAGTAGCTTGACACCTCTAATACTTGATCTCTACTATTTTAATTTTGTATTTTGTATTTATTAATTTATATTTAATATTCAATAGAGATATTGATATTCAATGGAAAAAGGAAAAGAAATCAAGAAACAATATTAACTTATAAGAATGTTTTTGTTTTACGGATTAAAAAATTATTCTTGAAAATATAATATGTGAATATTATACTCCTATTTGTTACAAGTTTTCAAATTTTATTTTCGGGTATTATTGATTCCTAAAATGTAATAACTTTCATTTTATCATATATTTTCACACGTTTATTCCCATACGAATGGACTGGGATGAGATATTCCCATGAGAATGAGAGAAAATATTTCGTAAGAGGCTAAAATAGTGAACAATCATCAATTTCTTTTTTATGTATCTTTTATTTAAATTATTTTGAATTTTAAAAAATATTTCTAAAAATATTAAAAATATAACCAAACAATTTTTGTTGAAATTCCTAAAAATAATATTCCTATATTATATTTTCAAAGAAATCATTACTAGGAATGAAAAAAAAAATTGTGAAGACAAAGCCTATGGGGCTATGTGTAGTATAGTTATAGTAGCTATGATTCTTATGAAGAAGAAATACTAAAAGAATTGTCAATTATTTTTTTTTTAAAACAAAACAAATAAAAGAATAACATGATGAGCGAGTAAAGAAAAAAGAGCAGAGAGAGATTCACTCTGGTTTGGCTCACTTATTATTATTATTGAATTTCCGGCAATGAACCTCGTAGCCTTTTCCTTCTGTCATAATCATTCTTCACAAAACTTTTAATCTCTCGCCCTCTTCCTCACTACACACCATTCATCTCGCTTTCAATTTTTCTACCTTTTCCTTTCCACCCAGTTCAATCTTTTCACCAAGTTTGATACTTTCCTGCTTTTCAACCACACCCATCTTCTCCTTTTCATTGATTCACACTTGACGTTTTGCCTCTTCACACGTTCTATGTTCTGAATCTTCTCACCATTCACCGGTATATTGATTAGTTCTGTGTTTTTCTCATCCGTGCGTTGATGTGTTTGTGTTGCTTGGAAAAGGTTGGAAATTGAGGCAGTGAATGATTTGTTTAGCACAGCAATGTTTATTGTTCAGAGTTGTGGGGTTCATGCATTTTCTCAAAACCTTCTATTGGGTTTCTCTGATTGGCTTTTCATGAGTGAATTATGAAGATGAGACTGTTTTGAGTTATTGGGGATGTTTGTACTTTGTACCACCTGAAAGCTTCTCTCTCTTTTGGATCACCATGAAAGCAGTTTACACATTTTGCTGACTTGACCTTTTCATATCACTCTTAAAATAATTCATTGTTTTATGCGACATTGGAAGATATTGGTCTTCAGGTATTCCCCAATACTAAATTGTTTTAATTGTTTGGTTTTGACTTTCATGCTAATTTTGCTCTACAAAGGATACAATTGCTATTTATAAGGCCTAAAGGTCATCCATCATTCTAAATGCAAAAGTGCAGTTGTTGAATTTGTGTGCTCATAGCATCTGAATTGGCATGGAGACTTATGTGTTCTGATGTGAATCAAGATTGGTTGACTGGTTTTCAAAATTCTGAATCCTCCTCATTAGTATACATCTGCATTTTTTTTTTCCATATATAGATTTGTTTCTATTTTATATGTCCTTTTCCTTTTTTGGTTTTAAATGCAATTCATATCAGTCTTATGTTTATTTTTTGGTTAAATTTTAAGATGTTGGGATCTTTGATGTTTGTACCGTAGACTTCTGAATTTTCTTTAACTGATACCTGATGATGACTTGGCATTGTAGGGAACAAACTACACAGGGATATTATCATAATAATCGGAAGACAAAACCAGTGGAAGTTTAATGGAATGAGACATGGAAGATGAAATTGAGGACATGAGAGTCTTTTAGTAGGCCCTCTGTCTGTATGGGAGGCTTATTACACTTTTTTGAATTCAATCAAGGGAGGATGGCCAAGAAAGTCCTTGCTCGTAAGAGACATCATGGTGGTAGGTTTTGTTTTACATATTTAAGAAAAACTTCACTTATGCTACAAAAAACCTTCTTAGGTTTATGTCCCGGCATATTCTGCCAAGGGAAGACACATTATTTGGAAGCTTAATGGTGCACTAATTTCTTATGGTTCACTCCTGCCACGGAAGAATGCTAATAGCTAATTCGCCTGCCAAATTTGTATTTTACAATATTAGAAATGTTATTGATATGATGAAACTGCTGGAAGTCCCATATCGCCTGTCTCATTTCCTATCATGCATGCAGGTTATATATCTATTGGGTGATTTCAGTTGACACCAATTGGTTTTAAGATGGAATCTAATGTGATATCAAAGCTTGTGGCCTATCTTGTGTATCGCCTATTTTGATAGGCATTGCCTGTTCTTTCCGGTCTTGGGGAGCATCTTATATATTTGTTGGAAAATTTCACTTAAGAAGAAATCTAATTGAATAGGCTGATTACTTTGTTATAAATTTGGAGATATGTTGCTGAAATTCAGGGTTTTCCCCTCATTTTTCTCAATATCCATGAAGTCTCGAATGTTCTGCCTTTATTTTAGAATGTTGTGGCTAATATTATTATTAAATTGTGTCATGTAGGCCTGGAAGCTCCTCGCAATAGTCTAGATCTGCAAGTACAAACACCTAAGAACTACTGTCCAGAAGGAAAATTACCAGTATGTTTCTCTTCTCATGTCTTGTTAAGGGTCTAAAACACCATCATATTTCCTGCCTCTATTCCTGTGTTCTTGTTAACAATGACCTTTACAATTTGGAATTTTGAGAATGACCCCTAAAAGTTGTGGGAGAGTGGAGCTCATGTATAGGTTCAGTCATGGCTGGAGTTTTGGTTTAAAGTTAAAACTCCATTAATTGTAGTTTAGTGGATAACTATCAAGCCTCTGTGAGTTGTGTCATTCTTCTCTTCAACTAAGTATAAACATTTTGTCATTTCCAAAATTGATAGTTTCATGGATTTGATTGATTTTCCCTTTGTTTAAATTCACTGATTGCAAAATGTTGAGCACGGTTCTGATTTTGTTATACTACTCTTCTCATGTTTTCATACGTACTTTTTAATCAAATGTGTTGACAGTAAACTCATAATGTTGCATTTCCCACTCCTATCAATAGCAGCAAAATTAGCTTTATTTATTTAATATCTCACAATCTCTCTTCTCATTCTTAACTTGTACTCTGATTTGAATTTTCAGTACAATTATCAAGTAGAAGAAAAGGGCAGGTCTGAGAATAACCGCTATTCAAACGTGGGTTCAATGAAAAAACTGATCAATGAGGAGCTATCCAAACAATCAAGCACCAGACAAAATGCGCCAAGCCTTGTGGCAAGGTTGATGGGGATAGATACAATGCCATTAGACACTAAATATGTTGTTCCATCAGACAAAAAAATAAGTGAAAACATGGGGAAGAGGTCATCAGTCAATGGAGTGAATCGAAGGGTTTCAGTTAGTTGGGGTTCTTCCAACTTTAATTCTTCTAGCCAGATGGATTTTGATTCATTATATAAAGACATAGGTGATGAAGATGATGGATGGAACCGGAGTTTTGGAGAACCAAGGCCGCGAGAACATCCTCAGGAAGAGGAACTCCAAAAATTCAAGAAAGAGTTTGAAGCATATCAAGCAGCAAGGTTTCTGGAGTGTTCAAAGGTTGTTGAAATTGGCAGTGCTCCTAGACAATTGCTTGCTCAAGAAAACCTGAACAAGGAAAAGGTGATGCATAATGATTCAGTTTTACAAAGAGCAGCAGCACGGAAACTTGCAGATCTTGACAGCCATTCATTCAAAATGCCACCTGACAGTTATGGTTCAGAATATCATGGTAACATGATGGACCTAATCCCAGCTATGCAAAGGAGAACATTTCCTCCAAGGAGCAGAACACTAAGTAGAGACTTTGAGGAGTCCTTACTGATGAAATCTTGCAACAAATTAGACATGTCTTCTTCTCCCACTAGGATAGTTATCTTGAAGCCTGGTCCTGATAGCATTCGCAACCATGAAGAGAATTGGACTATTTCGTCGGGAACTATACAAGGAAGAAATAGTATAGAAGATTTTCTTGAAGAGGTGAAAGAGCGTTTGAAATGTGAACTGCAAGGTAAAATTGTCAAAAAAGGTTCTGTGGTTCGAGGGAGTGGAATTGAGACACCTTACAATGAAAAGCCATCTGATCCTAAACTAATAGCCCGTCACATAGTAAAGCAAGTCAGAGAAAGTGTGACTAGAGATACTGACACAACTTTACTCCACTCAGAATCAACAGGATCATACAAAAGTGAAATGCAGTTCAATGGACCAAGCTCCCCAGAATTTTTCAGCAGAGATACCAGGAGGTTCTTGTCCAAGAGGCTAAGAAATGTTGTGAGAAGGGAAGCACATGCTGACATTCCTGAGGGAAAATCAATGTCACTTGCATTAGACAACCATAAAGCTAGACTAAAGCCAGCGGAGAATATTAAGAAGTATGCAAGTAACTGGGAAATTTCCAAAGAGGACACATCAATACAAACAGGATCTTTCAGGCATGAACTTGATGAGAATATATTTCTCCACAAGGAGTTATCACCAAGAAACCTTGTAAGATCCTTGTCTGCTCCTGTATCACATTCAGGAACATCATTTGGTAAGCTTCTTCTAGAGGACCGCCATATTTTAACTGGTGCTCAGATTCGGAGGAAGCTTGAAGCTGTTGAAACTATGTCTGTTGATGTCAAGAAACGGAAAAATGATAGATTTAATATTAAAGAAAGAGTCTCCAATTTTAGATATAATCTTGCTTTAAGAGGGAGGCTTTTTGGCAGAAGGGTTCAATCAATGGTAGAATCACATGGTAACGAATTTGGTCCCTTTGTGAGAGATGCCACAAGTGGACCAACAGTTCTCATGAACTGTGGTGAGAGGCATGTAAGTTTTTCATATATTTTTTTACGGTTCTCAATGATGACCTTTGTTATTTTATTTTATTTTATTTCATATATAGTTGTTATCTAATCACCAGATTTTCTGTCATGTGCTCTTTAGGAGAACTCCACTGAGGTACCTCCTAGTCCTGCTTCTGTGTACAGCAGTGCTCATGAAGACATTTGGAGGCAAACTGAATATTTAAGTCCAATATCAACTCCTGACGTGTCTTCAAGAGACGATAATGTTGTGCCCCAGGTTTTCAGGGATATCAGCTCTGGTTTGAATGGTATGCTGTATGTTATAATTCTAACTTTAATGCATTGAACAATGATATCATAGACTTGATTCATGAAAAGGTAGTTTATTATGGTTTTACTGCATGTGCAATATGAAGTTATATAAATGAACAATCTTTTATTCTTTTCTTCAAATGGATAGTGTACTAGCTTGCAAGATTAGAGGTTGGTTTTTAAGCTAAATTCACTTCAGAATTCCATCCTGGGATAAATTGCTTCAAGGGCTATATAATTTCTGTTATTGCAACCATGTATATCTAACTTGGGTTTTATTTTTTTTTTCCAACATTTTCTTTCATTCTCCACCTTTTACATGAGTTGCTATATCTGGATCTTCTTGATATATCTTACAAAACCCAAATTTTTAAAAACTGGGTATGTGTTAAGTTGGTAACTTGGTATAATTACAAATCGAGGTTAACAATAATAGTGCAGAATCTTTGATTCGGTATGCCAGCAATTAGCTCAGTGAAAGACTTTGCTAATGTTATGGGATTTGATTTGAATATTGTGGATATTATAGACAAATTCAGATTTCAGAGGGATCAACCTTGTTTTGATTTGATTTTGTGATGCTGTTTAGAATGTATGAAAGATCAGAAAAGTGTTCCATGCATGAAATGATGTTGACAAAAAAGGATAATTTTATTGTTGATGTGACAGAGCTAAGGAGACAACTCAATCAACTTGAATCTGATGGTCTTGAGGACTTGACTATGAAACAGGAGCCTGCTGAGTCTGAATTAGACCAATTAGAGAATCCAGCAGAATCTTACATAAGAGATCTACTTGTTGCTTCTGGTCTGTACTTCGGTTCATGGGATAAATCTTTATTAAGAGGGGACACATTTGCAAAGCCTATTGGCAACTCTGTTTATGAAGAAGTGGAAGAATCTCACAAGAAATTGGTCAAGGAAAATGATGAAAGCTGTATCAAGGATCAGAATGAGAGTAAGCTAGACCACAAAGTTTTGCTTGATTTGTTAAATGAGGCACTTCCAGTTGTTCTTGGACCTCCTTTGACATTGTCTAGATTCAGAAGGAAATTAAGCAACCCTTCCATGTTGCCACCTTCTGGAAAGGAACTGTTGAAGTTAGTGTGGGACATTATCCGTGTTTCTTTTTATCCTCCATCTGACATATCTACTAATTCACTTGATACTTTGGTGGCTCAACACCTAGGATCCATCCCTTGGTCTGGATTAATAAATGATGAGATCAATATTTTGGAAAGAGATATAGAATGTCTAATAACTGATGATCTGGTTGAAGAACTCACAAAGGATATGTTCTAAGAAGTACCATTTTACACGATCATTGTGACAATAAAGAATTCTGCACAAGGAGCAAGGCTTATAAATGATTACTGAAATTGGAAGATAACCACCTAATTGATATTGTTGTGTGTATATACAAATATAGTAGTTGGTGTGAGTGTTTGTTATATAGGGGGCATTGAGTTGCGGTAATACATACTGTACATGAGTGCATGAGTTTCTAGGTTTATTTTTTGCAAACCAGAAAATGGATTGATGATTGTAGTTATAATAATATTTTTTTGTAACTTTGGGAGATGTATTAAAGTTGTTATTCTTACGAAAGTCAAATATAAATAATCAATTATGTAGGCATCTACCTCTACCATGTATCATGAATGAAAGTCAAATTTGATTCAGTTTTGATACAAGATTGTAACAATTCTTTGACTTTGCTAAAAAAAATGTAACACTCCTATATTTGTGTGTTGGATAAAACGTGCTCCATTGAAATGGACTTATGTGGATGTTCAAACTTGAAAATGCATGCTTCTTTGTATGTTCATGCGGCAAACCTTTCATATGTGGAAATCCATGGAGTGGATTTGTATAATGGACCGAAAATTCCCTATTTTGCGAATGATTTCATGTTCTAGTGCACGTGACATAAATGTCAAGAGGGTGTTGCCAGGTGCACCCAGCACTTAAGGTGAAATGACGAAAATACCCTTGATCAGTAAGTCATTTAAGTTGATCCATAAGCTTTTTATGGGGCCTTAGATTTTTGGCCGTTGGAAAAGGCGGCGCACAAGCATGCACATGTCTAATACAATCAAATGGTAGATTGGTTGTTGGATACCCTTCGCTGAACAGCACAAGCACATGTAAGCATTTCTTTCATATTGGTGTCATCGTCATCTAAAGTCTAAACGGATTTGACTCCTTTAAAGTGAATGAGTAAGATAAATACTTTCAATGGTTAATGAGAATATAAATGATTAATTTTCTACTATATTCATAATTTATTATACATTTGCATGTAATTTTTTTTCTTTTTACATATATTCTCTTTACAATATAATTCCTTTTGAGTAGAAATGGGTATCTAAACTGATCTAACATGTTTAACGCATGATTCGTATAATCTGCATTTTAGATAGGATCAGATAGGTATGATCCACGAAATAAATAGACTTTTTGTTCAAGTTTGTATTTGGCCCGCAAAAGTTCGCAGATGAATGAATTGGTTCGTGGATTAAAATAGTAATTTGAAAAAATATTTTTTGAAAAAGTGAAAAATGTATATAATTATAAGAAAACAATTGACTTTATTATTTAAGCTAAAATCTATCACAATAAAATGATCCAACATTTTAAGCATAATAAATTAACCTTTACAACATAAGTTAAAAATCAAGATCGTAACCTAACAAATTAGCAATACTTGCACATTAGACTTAGACAGGTTAAAATGAGTAGTCCACGAGTACACGGATAAAGCCCCATAGGTTTGCAGGCATGATAGGCCAAACTCAAAAACATTATACAAATATGCAAATTTAAAAAAAAAAAAAAGAGGTTTGTTATCCATAAAGTTCACAAGCTTAATGGGTCGGTCTCAAAATCTGTGTGTGAGTTGTGACTTGTGAAAGACACTAGTCACTTTTATTACATAACGTAGAAAATGATTTAATGGTGTCACTTTTATTACATAACGTAGAAAATGATTTAATGGTGTTTTTCTTCGAGATTAAGGACTCAAATTTATAAAGTTTGATTTTAATATCAAAACACTTTATAACAGGATAAATTGATGAGATTATTTTTTTTATTAAATCATTTTTAATTTGTATTGTTTATATTTAAAAACATTGGTGTAATAATACTTGCCAGTATTTTTTTTAAATCATTGGTAACTTAATCGTTATTTAATTCTTATTAATTAATAAATATGCTAATTACAAGACATAAAAAAATATTAAACATTTGGGTCGTATCGTTTCTCTCCAGTGTTGTGTTCATTATCGAAACATTCTTTTGTAGAAAGCTTTGTGTTGTGTTGTGGTTGAGCCCCCACATTCCTGATTCTTTTCTCTTATCCGCAGTTTGCTTCACTCTCCAAATATAGCATATCATAAGGTAAGTCTCACGCTTTATCTTGAGTGTGTGTTCTTTTCAACTTGTTTTATTGAAATATTGTCCGTATTGAAATTTCTTGTTGCAAAACTCATTAATAATCCACTCATAATTAAGATTATTTAAAACAATGATAAAATTGATAGTTAATATTATTCTAAAATTTGTTATTAACGATACCATGAATAGTTAATAATATGTACAAAGTTATTTAAAGTAAAACAATATTAATTAATGTATCTTGTGACATAGTAGATTATGAACAGAATTTTAACATTTCCTTGCATAGTACCTCAATTGATTCATAATTCACTTGTTTTTGTTAAGGAAAAGAGAGAGGAGGCAAGAAATAATAGGTTTATTCTGTGAAAGGTATGAAGTTACATGTCCATACGCACGTTCAGAAGCCTTTTATTTATACCAGAAAGTCTGCGTATCCCATGTGTCTAAAACAAAGAAATAACTACCACTAATAGGAATTACTATTCTAGCACTCCCCTTTAATTCCTATACAAACAATAACATTACATCAAATATGCACCACACCTAACATATTTCTCAGCAACTTGAATCTATCAGCCTTCACGCCTTTATCATAATATCAGCAAGTTGCAAATCTGTCCCACAATGTTTCACCCTTAAGAAATGAAACTTAGTTTCAATGTGCTGCCATGGGACACAGGATTCCTTGCTAACTCAATAGCAGACTTATTTTCCACTTGCAGCTCCACAAAGTCATCAATCTTTAGATTTAATTCAGAAATAAGGGACAGAATCCATAGTGCTTGACATGCAGCACTACAAGCTTAAATGTACTCAGCTTCACAGGTAGACAAAGCAACTACATATTGCTTTTTTGAACTCCAAGAAATTGGGGCACCACAAAGTAGAAACACATAACTAGAAGTAGATCTTCTCTCCATTTTATCCCCACACCAGTCTGAGTCAGAATAAGTTGTGAGGTATAGCTCACCTTTTTCTTTCTGATGAGGAAACAATATGCCATAATTAAGTGTTCCTTTGAGATATCTCAAGATTCTTTTTGCTGCTACCAAATGAGACTATTTTGGATTACTCATGAATCTGCTGGCAAGACCAACTCCATATGAGATTTCTGGTCTACTGTGGCAGACGAATCTTAAGCATCCCACTAGCTGCCTGAACAATGTGGCATCTACTGAAGCTTCATGATCGTCTATATTCAGTTTCAGATTTCCTTCCATTGGAATATCTACCTTATTACATTGATCCATGTTTAACCTCTTCAATACTTCTTTAATGTACTTCTTATGGTGCATCACTATTCCATCCTTAGTTTCAGCAAACTCAATACCAAGGAAGTCTGATAGCAAGCCTAAATCTGACATCTCGAATTTAGATTTGAGATTGTCCTTCAACTTTTCTATCTCAATTGAATTACTCCCTGTAATCAGCAAATCATCCACATAGAGGCATATTAGCAGGACTCCACCATCCTTAGTTGCCTTCACATAGATACCATGCTCTACAGTACATTTCTTAAAGTCTTCACCATGTATAAAGGAATCTATTGTTTTATTCCAAGCCCTTAGAGCCTGTTTCAGTCCATACAAAGCCTTTCTAAGTCTGTACACCTTGTCTTTACTGCCTATACTTCATATCCAAGGGGTTGCTGAATATAAACTTCTTCATCTAAAGGGCCATTAAGAAATGCAGATTTGACATCTAATTGCCAAATTTTCTAATTCTTCCAACTGGCCAAGCTTACTAGTAACCTTACAGTCTCAAATCTAGCCACTGGTGCAAATATTTCTGAGTAATCCTCTCCTTCCTTTTGCATGAACCTTTTAACTACTAGCCTAGCTTTGTGCTTGGCTATGCTGTCATCAAGCTTCAGTTTGGTTTTATAAACCCACTTGACCGCTATAGGAGTCTTCCCAATTGGTAAAGTGACTAAATCCCAGGTTTTATTCCTTTCTATGGCTCTTATTTCTTCATTCATGGCATCTGACCCACTTTCTCTTTAACGACATCCTGAAATTTTACTGGTTATTTAGCAGCCATCAAGGCTATATTCACAAACTCACCCTCAATTGTGATTGCACTGTTAGGGAACATGTGGTAATCTTTGAGTCTTGTAGGCATTCTCCTCATTCTTCCTGATCTTATTTGTTCTATGTTTTGTTCAGCATTACCTTCTCCATGTGGTATAGCTTCATCTTAATGTCTAACTGAATTCTCCATAGGCACATGCGCACTGACAGTTGCTTGCTCCTTCTGGTTGTCTTTATCCTTCCAGTATTTTAATTCATCAAATTGTACATATCTACTGTAGATTACTTTCTTTTTCTTGGGATTGTAGAGTTTGTATGAGCCTGTAGGGTGATAGCCAATAAAAATCATGGCTTCACTCTTATCATCTAGCTTTCTTCTTTTCTGATCTGGAACATGAGTGTAGCATAAGGTTCCAAAGACCCTGAGATCTTAAGCTGATGGTTTTCTACCTGACCAAACCTTCTCTGGTACTAGTGAAACTGAGTTCTGAGTTGGACATCGATTTAGTATATAGGTAGCTGTCTCCACTGCTTCAGCCCAGAAACTTAGTGAAAGATTTATGCCTTTTATCATGCTTTTAACCATATTCATAATGGTTCTATTTCTTCTTTCTGCAACATCATTATGCTGAGGTGTATATGGAGTTGTGATCTCATGGATTATGCCATTATCTCTGCAGAAGTTCTCGAATTCTCCAGAAGTGAACTCCCCTCCACCATCTGTTCTTATGATCTTTAAACTTTTCCCTAACTGTTTCTCCACTAGTATCTTGAACACCTTAAAGGTATCAAATACTTCACTCTTAGCTTTAAGTGGATAGGTCCATAACTTCTTGCTGAATTCATCTACAAATGAGACAAAATACTTGTTCCCGCCTAGACAAGAAACTTCAAAGGGGCCACATACATCTGAGTAAATAATATTCAACAAATCACTTGCTATACTAGGGACATAAGACCCAAATGTTGATCTAGGTTGTTTGCTAACAAGACATCTCTCACATACAGCTTGTGGATTCTTAATTTGAGGGAGACCATTGACTAGGTTCTTAGTATGCAACATACTTAAATCTTTGAAGTTAAGATGCCCATATGTTCGCTCTTCGGCAAACCTAATCGGAAAGTGTACCAAGTCGCGCAAGTAATATAATGGTAAGACCGAGTATCGTATCCACAGAGAACTTGTTTCATTCAAAAAATATGTGTTCAATGAGCAAACATTTGTTTAAAGCAGAAAATATTAAATGAGGTTTTATATGAAAATCTAATTAACTACAAACTAAAATATCTAGAAGTTGAGAAGTAAAAACAGTCAAGTAAAAAGCGTTGGGTCATTCTACTGAACTTTCTTTGATGTTGCTAAAGGTTTTTCTCTATTTAACGTTGTTTTAGTGTTCTTATGCTGAAAAATTACCCAAACCAAGATCCCTTGAGTGAATGGGCCTAACTTTAGTTAAACCTCGTCCTTGATCCCTCAACAAACTTAGTTTAAATGAGTTGCATTAAGATTATAGTATAATAAAGACTAAATCACTGCACTCCATTCCTAAACATACAGTTTTCTAGCTTGCTCTATCAAGTTCTAAGGCTTTAAAGCACTTCCCAATGCTAAAAATCCTAACTATACATACAAATGGGTGATCAAGCCACAAGCATGTAAAAATAAGCATAGATAGAAGCAATGAACACATAAGAGCATCACTAAATAGATAGTAAAAGAGTATTACATCAAAGATTCAGCAGAACTCCCCAACAAGAGATTTAGCCTTCCATTACAACCAATGAACTTTTCAGCACAAAGTAGAAATTTTTAGGGAAGAAAATGGTTGAGAATGGTTGATGATGTCTCCTTCAACCTCTAGAACTCTAATCTCACCCCTCTAACCTAGACTCTCTTGGAGGCTGGTGGTTTGTCGCTCTAACTTCTTCTCTTGCTCTATTTTTCTACTCCTATTTTATTTTATGCCAACTTCAGTGTTTTAAAGGCTCCTTGACATTTCAGATTATGAAGGCTCGTTAAGCACGAGTTAAGAAAATCTGGCTTAGTGAGCTGGGCGCGCTGAGCGTGAGAAGGGACAAACGACTCGTTGGACGAGCTGGTGGCGCACTGAGTGCGCATCTTTATGGCTGATTCTCTTCTAGGGTTTCCCAACACGCTAAGCGATCTGTGTGCCTCGCTTAGCGGATGTCACTCGCTAAGCACATATGGCTCGCTTATCGAGACATCAGCTGCTTGAACCTCCTTCTTCTCTTAGCCTGAAATTGAAGTTGATTCACATTAATTCATAAAATTGGGAGTATCTACTGAGTAAAATCAAACTAAACATGAAAATATGTACAATTCCTACAAAAGAACAATAAATTGGGGGAAAGATGCTAATTTCATGCGACTATTAAATACAAAATTTAGTCGTAAATAATGACTAATACCATACCTTATATGCCAGATCCAATAATCATTCATCTCAGACTTAGCTGACAAACATTGGGATTTCAGAGTGCCAATTGTGACTTGGAATGTTCTGTGGGCTGAGAGTGGGGTTTTGAGAACCTTTCTATGCTTACGGCCATACAACTCCAAGATTCCCTGATGCAAGTTCATACTAAAGCCTTTTTCAATCAACTGACCAATGCTGATGAGATTGCTTTTTGTTGCTGGAACGTACAAGACATCTTTGATCATTGCCTGGTTGCCATCCTTTCTCCTGATCAGAATGTCTCCAGTGCCTTTTGCTTGTATAATCTTGTTGTCATCAAACCTTATCTGGCTTTTCCTGCTTTTATCAAAGTGGATCAACCACTCTCTATGACTAGTCATATGATTGGAGCATCCTGAATCCAAATACCAAATTTCTGAGCCCCCAAATCCTTTAATATCATTCATCATTAACAAGAGAACATCATCTTCTGAATCTGCTTCCTTGGCCATATTTGCTTCATTGCCTTGTCTTCCATTATTCTGATTGTGGATTGGGTATTGACATTCAGATGAAAAATGTCCAATCCTTCCACAATTAAAACACTTAAGTGTCTTTCGGTCAAACTTTTTTTTCTTTCCATACCCCTTGTACCTTTCTCTTCTTGAAGATTCAGGTACATCTTGCTCAGTTTGAAATGTTCTTGAGTTTCATTATTTCTCTCTGGATTATCTTTGGCTACCCTATCATGACCCCTTCCTTTATGTCTTCTTCCTCGGCCATGAGCTCCTCTTTTTTTGTATGTTTGTGCTTGGAGTGCTAGATCTGGTGTCTTCCCACCTGAGCACTCAAGAAGTCGTTGTTTGTAACGACCTGCCTCGTCGCTACGATATCATAACTCTAAACTGTGAGAAATTTCAATTTTTAAATGAAAACTCCGTTAATTTGCTTATGAAAAATGAAAGTAAATTTTTTTTCTCGATATACATTCACCAAACAACGCACCATTACTTAAGTGAATATATATATATATATATATATATATATATATATATATATATATATATATATATATATATGAATAGTAACTCAGTACACATCATTCACATAATGGAAAGTAAATTTGTTCATACATATAATTAAATTTGTGATTTACATCTTCAATTCAACAAAAAGAATTACAGAACCAGCTATGGAGGAGTTGATTAACAAAACAAAACTCTCTCCCAAAATAATCCCAAAGTCATCACGTTGGCTCGGTGGCTCCACAAAAGAATCTTACTTCTCGTACTCTACTGCTGTCTTTCTGCTCCCACGAATAAAGGTTCACGATTATCACAGGTACCAACCACACGGTACAAAATTGCGAGGGGTGAGTTTATTATAAAAGAAATTAATACAAAGATCAAATAACCACAGTTAGTAAGAAGACATTAACAAATATCATAAGCTTACACAAACATTCACTAGTCCAACACACACTCAACAAATAGTCATCATCAATCCATAGTTCCAATCAATCATGCTCAGTATGATGCATGCATCTGACCTCAACTCTCAAATGCAATGTGGTATCATCCCCAAGGAAATATCCTAAGCGTGTCCACACGACACTCTCACTTAGGAAAACTAGGCAATAAGTGTCGAGGTCACCCTGTTGTGCACAGGCAACTCCACCCCATGGTGATCAGCCTGAGTCTCAAGGGAGTTTCAAACCAAGTGACATACCCCTAAGTACAAGTATTTTTCCTCATGAAAAACTATGAGTACTTACCGACAAAGTTTGTACTATTTCCATGCAATATGAAGTATGAAACATGGGCACCATCAATGCCTGACTGTGGATAATTAAAGATTCTAAGTCATCCCTCTCCAAAGATACTTAAAACTCTTTAACCACTATATTCCCCCTACCAAGGATATCCAACAAGGTCACTGCACCCCCCACGTACATACACAACATACAACGTATGAAACATGGGCACCATCAATGCACTAACCGCGGATAATTAATGATTCTAAGCCATCCCTCTCTAGAGATGCTTAAAACTCTTTAACCACTATATTTTCCCCACCAGGGATATCCAACAAGGTTACTGCACCCCCTATGTACATACACAACATAACATCATCACAGTGCATTTTCAACATCATTAACATTTCATCTCAATATCATCATCAACATCACAAGCGATCACATTCCACATACATACACATAAATTCATGCCAAGGATTCACATTCCCCAGGTCTTCAGGCAACATAAACCTCATACAACAACAATCTATAATTCCACGAGACTCATATTTTTTTAAGGAAAATTCTAAATTAAAGAGAAAAATTATAGTATTCAAACAAACTCTTATGCCCATTTAAAATTTAATAAAGAAGTAAATAGAAGAACAAATATAATATTTTGGACAGAGTCTCCTCTATATTTAAGACTTTTCCCAAAAATTCCAATCAATACAACAACAACATCATTGACAATTTCTATCATCTGTAACAAAATTATCACATTCCATTAGTTAAAAACACAGTTTTTCTTGAAAACCAGCATGCACATCAATAACAAATATATCACATCCCATTAGTTAAAAACACAATTTTTCTTGAAAACCAGCATGCAACAGGGACAGACATACATCCCCATAGTTAGGTTCCCTGACCCCAACTATGGTATTAAAAATTGTAAACAATAATAAACTCCCTTCACCTATAGTGAGTTCTACGTCAGTTTCTCTTTGCATCGTCAGAGACCTTTCTCGTTCATGTTCGTCAGTCCAAATGCAAGGTTCTATATATCAAATTGAAGGAAATTTAGTATATATTTCAGAAACAAGGTTAATGACAACATTCGGGGTCAAATACTCCTATCAAAACATATAGGATTGAGGGGTGTTTTGAATTCTACTAAAAGGAGACATCATTTTAAAATTCTGATCACGCCAATGTGATCGGGGTTTAGTGAATGTCACAAAAATAACATCAATGTTATAAAAAGATAACTTTTACAATGTCTCATTTTTAAGGATTTTTCAAAGGAAGTGTAAAAAATCCAATAATGGTTCCCAAGTAAGAAGAGATGCAAAGATAGACTCAAACTAACAAGGAGAAGGTTTAGAATCACGGTTACCTCGAAGAAACTGTGAAGGAAGGATTGGAGGCTTCGTTCTCTACCAAATCCTCGAGTTGAGTTTTGAAGATTCCACTTCGATCAAATTATTCTTCTTTGTGCGGTGATCCGACGACAAGCAAAAGTGGCTCGTGGCGGTCATCGGTGGTCAGTGGTGGTGGAGGAGGAGCTTGGGGGTGTTGGGAGAGGGTTTAGGGGAAGAGAAGGAGGAAGAAGATGGTTGTTTTACGCTGTTGGACGTATTTGAAGCCTGCAACACTTGCCCAGGCGAGTTTGGCCCACCTGGGTGAGCTGATCAGGCTTCAATTTTTCTGCTTCGGTAAAAAAATTATTTCTCATACTCAAAATGTTATATTGAAAATCCCAACGGTCATAATATGGATAATTGTTTTAGGAACCTCCAGAAACAATTTTAAGATGATCCAACGGTTAACGAATCCAGGAGGGCGATTTTACTGAAATAGGTTTAGGTAAAAATTTGAAATCTCATAATTTCAACTTAGCTCAACAAAACTCCACATAACTCAACATCCACATCAAGAAATTCACACATCACTAATTCAAACCATACCTCAAATCATTCAAGTCAACCATATAGTCAAATAACACAATATATATAATTAAACATCGATTTATAATTAGTAATATTTTAGGGTGTTACATTGTTCATGGGCTTTGAGTGAGCCTTGGAGCTCTTCTACTTTCAGGATCTCTAGATTTCTTGATTCTTCTATGGCCACCACAATGTGGTCAAATTTGGGGTTCAAGGTATGTAGGACTTTCTCTATGATGGTGAGATCAGTGATCTTCTCACCACAGGACTTCATTGCATTGGTCAAAGTAAAGACACGATTAAAGAACTCAACTACTCTTTCATTTTCCTCCATCTGCATCAATTCGAATTGTCTACACATCATTTGAAGACACACCTTCTTCAACTGTTATGTGCCTTCATTTCTTTTCTACAAGATCTTCCATGCCTCCGATGAGGTTTTTGCTCCAACGATCTTTTCAAAATGGGCATTGTTCACACTCTGGTAAATCAAACATAGGGCCTTGCAGTCGTTCTTCTTATTCTCATTATATGCCACCTTTTGTTCTTTTGTAGCATTTTCTGCAAGTGGTGAATACCTTTTCTCCACGATCTCAAGGACTTCCTGATACCCAAGTATCACCTTCATATGTGCATACCACCAATGTCAATTCTTGTCGTCGAGGATCGGTAGATTTGCCAGAAGATTGCCACCATCTTGATCCATCCTTGATCTTGGATTCCTAGAATTGTTAAGGTTCTGATACCACTTGTTAAGGAAAAGAGAGAGAAAGCAAGAAATAATAGGTTTATTCTGTGAAAGGTATGAAGTTACATGCCCATACGCACGTTCACGAGCCTTTTATTTATAACACAAAGTTTGCATATTCCATTTGTTTAAAACAAAGAAATAACTACCACTGATAGGAATTACTATTCTAGCAGTTTCTGCATTTGCAACAACTTGTTCCTGATTTTATACATGCAAAAAAAGTTAGATCATGACAAACAAATTTAATATAAAAAAATCAAATTTGTTATAAACTCACCTTTCTTAATTTTCTAAGTTTATTTCCTTGATTTCCAAGATCATAATCATCATACTTTCTCATCGGGAAGCTTGGCCACCCATTTGTCAATTTCTACCATATGCCAGGTGTGGAAGGTGTTTTGCGCCACGTGACCCTACAAAGACTATTGTCAGAACCCTTTTGATCATCTGTGGGCCAATATACACGTCATCAATGACCATCCCTTTATATCGTCTCCATATCAACTTAAAAAAGAATGAAGGAAAACAATTAGAACCAAAATAAGTTTACTAAATTTCTTTAAAAAAACAAAAACAAAAAAAATATTTTTACATCAACTTCTGGTAGGTCCTTCAATAATTCGATGGCCATCAAATAATTTGGTCAATTTTGGGATAGGCGTACCATATTGCTTATACAGTTTTGGCACTCTTAATAAGAAAAATACCTACAAAAATGTTAAAAGGAAAAAAAAGTTTTGTAATTTACCATAAGGGTAAAAGAGCATTAAAAAATGAATGATCATTTGTTTAGATAAATTTCTTTTAAGCTTGAATTTAGGTAGCCAACTTGTTGTGTCCCAAGTATAGTCTTTTATGTCACAAACCTCCCACAAGAGACTCAAATGCCTACGGTTGATGGTCGATTTCCAAGTCAATTGGAAGATTGAAGAAGCAATGCCAAACAAGGTTGTTGCCCAACATAGTTTAGTTTGATAGTCTGCATAATCCTATTCGGGCAGACTATGAAAATCTGATACAAATTGCTTTAACTTGAAAATGTTAAAATTATATTTGCGATCTACTTAATAATATTGCTTTGTTTTAATAATTTTGTACGGGTTATTAACTATTCATGTTATCGTTAATAACAAGTTTTAAAATAATATTAACTATTCATGTTATCGTTATTTTAAATAATCTTTATTAACGAATTATTAATAAGTTTTGCTACAACAAAAATTCAAGATGGACAATATTTCAATAATTATGAATGCATAATTTTTTTGGTTTGCTCAGGGCACCAGAGATAGATGCCAATACCGACCTAGAGAATTATCAAGTTTTGGAGAAGTTTCAATTTTTATTGTTTTCTTTTGTGTTCATCATTTATCATTCTTTACATTCTACACTCCAACTAAAAAAAAACAAAATTCTTCACGCTCATGTTGAATGTTGAATGTAATAAAAATAAAAATGATTTATTACACACAAGTCACATTTGACTTCAAGGTTTAAAAACTCATGCAAATTTTAGTATAGAATAAAAAAAGAGAAAATTACACCGACCTCCTTTAAGTTTAGGACGTATTGCACACACATCTCCTTCCTAAAATTGCATTTCTTTTGTCTCCCTTGAACCATCACCATCAATGACAGTGTTAAAATTTTCATAAATGCCAAAAGCACCCTTCTCACTTAAACTCATAGACAGTCATTTCCTCTTTGCAATCTGAGTCAAATTCGGAAATCCCCAATGTGTTGTGTGCTAGGGTTTGCGAAACTTGGGTCATTGTTCCCAAACACTAGGTCATATGAGGTGATGTGAACCTTGAGGCAGGCTTCAATCTCAAACTTGTGCAACACCATGAATTGCAAAATCAAACCAAACCAAGCCCGCCCCTTCACCGTGGACACCAAGATTTATGGCCTGCCGAGGAAGACATCCATGATTGTTGCTGTTAAGAAGTTGGGGAAAAGGAAGCAACACTTTCGCTATGGTATGCGAAAAGGAAGTAGAAGTTTCACTTTTGATCAACACCGTTTTGAGAGCGAGTGGGGAACAAACATTCTAGACTTTGTGTATGTAATTTGTGTTGAAAATTCTTAAAAATTGTTTCCTCCTTTTGATTATATTATGAAAATTCCAAATAAAATTCAAGAGGCAATCCAATTCTTATTTTGTCTAATTTCAATATTGGAACATAGAAGAAGGTAATTTCTAATTTGTGTTATTGTAAAGGTGAGTGTTCAAGAGAGTCTCATTTCATAAATAAATCAAATAATTTTGTTTTACCTTTTAAAATTTTTTTGTTGATATTGTGATGAAAGTGAAGAAAATAGTTTTTCGTGTATGATATAGTTAGATGAGTTATCAATAACTTGAGTTGTTCGGTTTAGTGATGGATTTTCAAGGAAGAAGATAAGGGTATTTAAGACTAAAAAATTTAATTAAAAAGCATCTGGTAGGCACATGCTAGCTTTAGTTAACTTTTTAATGATGTTTGAGAACTTAAGTGTATCAATGTAACAAATGATAAAAAAATAGGAAGGTTTACTGTAGGGTGAAAATAAGAAGGTGTACATAAGGGTGGATATTCGGGTTGGTCCAATCTGTTTAAGTCTCAGCCCGTGAAACTCGTGTTTTAAGTGGATAAGTTTGTTTTGCGAAATAAATTGATTTTTTTTAGGTTCGTATCCGGTCAGCCAAGCCCGCAGATAAACAGACCATTTTGTGGGTTCAATTAATAATTTCTTTTAAAAAATAAAAATATGTTCTTGGTTGTTTGGCACAGCTACAAGCAAGAGAGAGATGCAATGTGGTGGGATGTGTGACTTGCAAGAGGTGGGACACGTAGAGAGGGGCGACACATGTAAGCCGAGGAGGAGGAAGTGACCTTCTCACGCGGTGTTTGGTCTAGGTAAGAGAAGTGTGACGCAGTGCTAGCCAGACTAAGGAGGTTGCGCGTGAGCAGGGGAAGAGAAAGTGATGTCGTAGGCCTCACAACAAAATAAGGGTTGAGGAAAGAGACACGCGACAAAGTGAGAGCTGAAGAAGAAGAAGCGTGCGACAAAGTAAAGGTTTGAAATGAAAGACTTTAGAATTTGAAGTCTCAACTCTCAACTCAAATACTCAATCTTTATAATTTTATTTTAAAAATTATCTTATACGAATTATTTGCGAGCTCAAAAATAAAATTCGTTAAGTCTACAGACTTAATGAACCAGACTCAAGTACATGTTTGTAAAAAAAAAAAAAAAGGCTCATAATCTTCCTAATCTGCAAGTTAATGAACCGGTTCACGGACCTGAATCCATCCGTATATTCACCCTTAGTGTTCATCTAATAAGTCCTAAAATAAGAAAAAAAGTGTAATTTGCTTTAAAAAAAACATATGTGAATCCTATGTTTTGTAAAGGCACGTGATGGGGTTAACTAGTTTAAAAGTCACGTGAGCCAAATTTGTCCAAGACCCACAAGCCCAAACATCAGTCATCTCCTTCACAGGAACCCTAAATCTGAAACTACCTGGAGTCCGTTCTGCCACGGCTGAGAAAATAGCGACGCGGAAACACGCTCGTCTTCACGATCCTGCGATCCAGCGCGACGTGTCCAGCGATTCCTCTCTCTAACGAGTCTACGGAGGGCGAAGAATCGCGAGGCTAGCCGCCGGTGAAGAGTCGCCCGATTCAAGCCCGATTCATCCCCGATGCAGAGATTCAACCACGATTCAGGAACAAAAACGAGACAACCTCCGATTCGTATCGGTAGCAGCTGGAATCTTATCGAATCGTGAGATAAGTATCGTGAATCGTACGATACTAACTACCATGCTTGTAACTATTGGTACCATGGTGTAAACCTAAAGCATTGGAAGAACTGAAAAATTGCCTTATAAAGACTGTGGGGGTAAGCTCCTGTGAAGTGACATTATCTCTAAGATAAAATTCTCAACTCAGAAAGTAAGAGTGCATCCTCTCTGTTCTCAGTCAAATAGACCCACAGATCTTTTTTTTTTTTCTTTTTGTTTTCTAATCTTAAAAGAGTTTTGATATCTTCACTGTTCTTTATGTTTATTATTGCTTGACTTTTGTTCTTATCCACTTGTGTGCGCTTAGCTTAAAACTATGGCTTTTGACTGTTAATCATAAATATGTTTAATTTTGGATTTTTTTTAATTTTTATTTTATCTTTTGTATGCGTGAGTATTAATTATTTAACTTGTATTTATAATCTTCAAAATAGTGGTTATCCCACTGTGCACCATCCCGCTATAGTGATTATGTGGCCAATGTTGTTAAGTGGTGGCAACATGGCGGATTTTTGCCTAACCGGCATAGGCGATTTATGAAGGGAGGCCGGCTATGGTGGCGCCCTAGGCTGCAATGGCATGTTTATATGATGGAATTTTGGCCTTCCGCAGTTGATAACACGGTTTGGGGGCTGGCCGTTCCTCGTGGCTGTTTGGAATTGATAACTATGGGTGCAAGTATAAGAAAAATGATGTTGTTTTTTTCCAGGATGGTCATATTCTCAATAAGTAATGCCAGATATACTTATGTGCATGATCAGAAATATCCCTCTGAAGATGTTGACATACACCATGTCGTATCAAGGAGGAGTAATGCTAAATATCTTTTTGTGCACGCCTCAGCACTTCTTGTATTAGCATGTGCCTTGTATCTATATGTTCTTAAGGTATGTCTTCCAACTTTTTTGTTTTCCAATGACTCAAGGACTTTGAAGATTGTGGCTTTTACCTTTTCTTCTTTCTATTTTACTTGATTATATTTCTTCTATTAACAGGAAAAAGCAATCAGTCTAGTGTATTACAGCTTGCTTTTTGACATATTTCTTGTCAATTTGTTACTTGGGAAGCCTGTTAAGAAAGGTGAGGACCTGCCTAGCAGGGTTTGGTGTTCTGAAATATTAACTGTTGCTTTCATTGTAGCCAGGAACAGGAAATATATTCATTTAATGCATGTTTTAATTTTAAAACCTCATTTTGTCATTTACATAATGTTTGTGATTTTGCTTGCAGAGTCTGTTGTGATTATGCCAGCTTTTGGAGTACAGCTTGAGACTCATTATGTGAGGTAATGCTTTTTGCTGATTGATTATTCAGTCAACATTCAACATTTGTTAAGAGCTCATGTAAAGCCTAACGTTGGTAGGAATATACATTTTGATTTGTAAAGCATTGCGTGCTCCGTAATTATTGTCTTCGAAGAAAAGATTGGGACATTGGAACGCATGTGCTAGTTTACGGCTCTTTTGGCTGTTCATACTTGAGAAACAAATTATTATGTACTCTCTTTGCTTGTTTCATACCTGTCATTGATATTTGAACTACATAAATGGGTGTTCGTGATGAAAATACCTTACTTCAAAGTCTTGTTTTTGGCTGCCAGGTTATATCTAACTTGTTTTCAGCTCATTTAACTACACACTTGCTTGTCCTTCGTAGTGACTCTTGTAGCCCAGCATGGTTTTTCTGTATTTGAGATACTATTAAATTCTTATTTTGTCTCTGTATACTTTGGTGCAGTGGAAAAGTCATCCGATACTTTGTTCCCATTGACAAGATTCTGAAACCTGTTCTAATAGAATGTGTGACTCCAGTGACTTGTTATTGGACTCTATCATTGATTATTCGTGGGGAATCAGAAATGGTGTTAGTTTTCAAGGTAAAGTTACTCTAAATCTAATTAGTTTTCAGTTTCCCATCTTTTCACTATTAAAGATGGAAACACTGTTGCTTGATTTCTGAAAGCTAAAGTGTGAGAAGAATTAATAGCCTAAGGCATTTATTTAACTGGGGATATCATTCTGACTGGTTGTTTGAAGTTTTTTAGTCACTAAAGAAGAATCTCTAAATCTGTTTTGCTAGAACTTACGCCCTCCGGTGAAAATGTTGGCCTATGTCTGGAAGGCCCTGTGTGCTGCAACTGATAGTAAAGAAGAGACCTGTACTCATGCAGAATGAATAATTGACAGTTATGGCTTATGTACTGGTGTCTGGTGTACCCCCATCATTGAACGCCAATCCTGTGTGAGAGAAGGATTGGATTCAACATACATTTGGAAAGTGAAATTTTTGCTAAACCACACTCTTCTCGAGTTGATAGTTTGGGATTGTGCGTTGATTATCAGCACGACAAGGCATTAAATTTAGAGGCCAATTGGCTCTACCTTTTTGAACTGCATAACAGGTAGCTAATGTGAAAGTAGGGGAAAATTTTGTATCATGACACATAGGACTGATAGAACTAGTATGTTTCCGTGAGTCTTTTGTAACTAAAATAGAGCACAGCTTCATAATTTTTTGCTCCCTCAATGCTGCTGTACACTCAATTACAAAAGAATGATTTTGCAGTGAAACATGCATTCTATCAAACTAATTTCACCACTGGTAATAGTAACAACCACTTTCTTTCAAAGATTCAAAATCCTCTAGCAGAATTTAAACACTGTGCTGCACGTTCAACGTGTACTTTATGTCTATGTAATCCATGCCACTCATCACTTGAGCAATCATTGATTGGTCGAAGCTTGGCTATCTGATTATTCAGTTCCTCCAAGTTGACTAGAGGAATAGTTGGTCGCCCAAGATTCAATATAGTAGATTTGGAGCAAAAAAAAAAAAGGTATTTCTGATCAATTAATCTATAATTTAATCAAAATATCAATTATAAACTAGTTTTTGTGCCAATTTAACAATGGAGTAAAACAATTTGTTTTTGTTGGGTTTCTTGGTTTTCATGTAAAGTTTTTACCTCATGATGACGTATAAAAAGTCTCCACAACAAACAATTGTGAAAGTCTCCTTCACAAGATGTCGATGATCATATTTTATGACATAATAGCTTTCAGTGAAGAAAAACATCATACGTTAGCAAAATAAAATGAAAAAAATGTCAAATACGTTTTTAGGCCATGGAAATATCCTTCAACTGTTGAAGTTCAGTGGCTTTTGGTAGCTGTGTGGAGCCGAGGATGTTTTAATCTGGCTGTGAAATCAACATTTTTTTTTTTACTTTAGGGTTTATATTATTAGACAATGATGGTATCACATTATGTGAGCTGCGAACAATTTTAGCGTACAGAGAAAAGGTTTGATAAGTGTTCTTATCTATTTTCTTTTTAAAATCTTTTGGGATCAAGGGATGCATTAAGTCTTTTTTTTTTAAAAAAAAAAATTGGTTTTTGTCTTGTATCTTGTTCTTATCTATGTACAATGTTTTTGTCTTGGCTCAATTGAAATAATATCCCTTTTAGCTAATTTCTCCTTATGTTTTTATATTGCATTTAACGTGAAAATTTCTCCTTTTCTCTCTATGCTCTAAAGTCTATACCTAGGGTTGTTGATGGAAGCATGGAGCTGTTGGAGTTTATACTATATGTGTTTGTC
Organism: Glycine max; assembly: GCF_000004515.6. NCBI lineage: Eukaryota > Viridiplantae > Streptophyta > Magnoliopsida > Fabales > Fabaceae > Glycine > Glycine max. The sequence continues at coordinate 50,753,703 of NC_016088.4, read as the reverse complement.
TAAGGAATCATATTTGTTGTTACCGGCATAATTTTGGTTAATTTTAATTTATAAAAAAGTTTTTTTTTTCATTTTTTTTCTACAAGTGTTTATTTAGAAGTTTATCTAAATGGGAACTTAGAGTATGTTTGGATTGTCGTTTGAGGCAACTGGAACGGACCTTCTGCATTCCGAGTGAGAGCATAGAAGCAACACTACTGTGTCATTGGGTATATGTACAGAAAAAACTGGTTTACGAACACTTAGTCTATCAAGTTTGGGACGGGCGTCCACTATCAGCACTACAAGGTAGGGGTGGGTATGGTCGGTTCAGATCATATTCATTGCATATTTTGGCTCAGATTTTTCCTAGGCCAGAGTTTAACCTGAACCGAACCAATCAATCGGATTATCATTGGAACTGAGGCTGTTTGAAGTATATCTATCGTTCTGGATTTCACAAATGTTAAGATCAATTAAATAAATTGATTTTTATAGTTTTACGTATACCCTGCATTTATCGGGAAGGAAAAAAAAAACTCGACTAATCGACTTTTTCTCTTTGCGTTCAAATTCAATCTATTATTATTGTAAAACTTTATCAAATTCAAACAGAAACATAAGACTCACTGGAAATGGTGCTATCCAATATTTTTCATATAAGCACAGTAGCACAAACTAATTGTATTCTGTACACCGAGTTACAAAAGAATGATTGTGCAGTGAAGTATGAATTCTGTCAAACTAATCTCCACACTGTTAATAGTAACAACCAACTTCGTCCAAAGACTCAAATTCCTCTAGCAAAATTTAAACGCTGTGCTGCACGTTCAATGCACACTTTATGTCTATGTAATCCATGCCACTCATCACTTGAACGCTCGTTCATCAGTCGAAGCTTGGCTATCTGATTATGCAGTGCCTCCAAGTTGACTAGAGGAACAGTTGTTGGTCGCCCATGAGCACACTGCACAGAAAATTCCCATTTTGTCAAAAATGCTGCCTTTCCTCTCAATAGATTCACAAACATGAAAACGTATATCTTACTTGGAAACAGAGTGATGTATGTTTTAGCTCTTCAACTATAAGGGAACATTCTGATGGTAGCAATGAATCCCCAAACATAATTGCACCTTCAATAAAAGAGCATTATGATTAAATTAAAGGAATACTACCGATGACTGCAATATGCCCTCCCAAAATAAGGAAATCTGACAGGATCGGGCTGCCAGCAGATGGGGGTTTCATGCATAGTATTGAGGTAAAACAAAGGTAATATCATATGTTTCTGAAAATAGGGAGACATTTCCCACGAATAATTCAAGTCCGTGGGATTGCTATCAATACTGCATTGCACACAATTATGTACAGAGCCCACTTTACTTTATTTAAGACATGACCCTTGTTGGGGTTAATACAATTAGGCACATACCTCTGCATGCTTTCAAATTTAGCACTCGTAAGACAGAGGGTGGAATTGTTGATGATCCATCAGTGTCAGCAAGCTGGAAGGTAATGATAAATTGGAAGTTAGAATGACAAAAAACGTCCAATTTCTAAAGGGAGATAGAAATAGAAAGGGATCTTATCATGATGTTTATAACCTGCTGAAGAAATTCTAAAAGATCAACATCATTTAATTTGACCCCTAAAATACACGGTACCTACAAGTAGTTTTAATTAAAATCAGTAATATGGAACATGCAAGGCATATGTCATGGATATAAAATTAAGTTGACAAAAATAAATCCAGACATTAAAAATAAATGTTTTCAGCTACTGAAAAGAAAATAAATGTTTTCAGCTACTGAAAAAAAAGTGTTGACCGCAATAAGTGTGACGGCCATTTGTGGTCTGTTGAGGATATCCAAACTCCTGCAAAGGCAAACAAAATTATAAATTAAAAGAATTCAGAATAACAAATTGAAAGAGTTTTGACATAGCAAATTATTCTATTATTTAATTTGAGACCAAATATATAGTTTAATTGGCAGGTAGAAATCTTAAGTCATCTGAGATGCATGCCATGAACAAATAAATAACAGACATCACATAACTATGTAATGCTCAACATAAATTATCTTCTGACAACCTTGGTCAAGGTAAAAATATGCAAGCTCTGCAGGGAAGCCAGAGAGGTATACCTTCTAAAGGATTCAGAATTTTGAGCATGAATGTTGCAGATCCAGCCCCAATCTTTAATCTGTTCACTATAACTATGAAGTAGCTGATAACCAATCTCTGGCAATACCTGTATCACCATTATCATGCATCTTACAAGCAGTATAATAATTTTAAGACTCAGAAAACATGTCATAATCAACATTCACATTAAATTCTCTGATTCATAGATGCATACCAGTTCCTGTTCAGCATCTAGATAGGTTATTGCTTTTTCTTCTCCTGACAATACCTAAGTATTTGAATAGTTTCATAATTAATACTGGAAAATATTTCTCACATAATCAATATGAAGTTTACCTTTTGACGCAATTCTTCCAGTCTGATTCTTTCATCTGCAGCATGCTGTAAAAAGAGTACTACTGTCATTTGTTAACCAACTTTCCAGCAGAGCGTTTATCATATCTGTTAGCAGTTAGCAGGCATTTCTGGAGCTTTATTTATTTATTATTTACTGTAATGCGATTGAAAAGGGCAGAGAAATGGATATGCATGGAAGAGGTAAAGGCTGTGTGAGGACTGAGGAGAGATGCTGTTTGAAAGGATAGTGAAATGAAGGGTTTTAATAAATCGTTGTGGTTTACGAGCTTTGAGCCTGAGCCTGAGCCACGTGAGGGAGTTGACTAGTAATAGACTGGTCTGACATAAAGGCTAACCAAAAGGGGACTTAGTGGCATGGGTTACTCGAATCAATTTATATGCAAATATCTGTTATGCTTTGTAGTTTATGCAAAATTTATGTCATACATAATTGTCATTCTTAAGGGTATAAGGTCCTCCAATCTTTGGGCTTAAAAATGATGAAATTGTCTATAATGGTATCCCCCTACCCTACCTCAAGTTGGGTCTTCTTCATGGCTCACCAAACCATCACCCTTCTTTACACCCCCAGGGCAAAATGCAGATAATAAACCAAACATGCAGGATGTGTTGCAAATAAAATACAGAAACACTGATTTTTTCCATGCGTAAAGATGCAACTCCACGCATCTAGGGCAATATAATTAAAGTGTTCCGGAGTAAAAGTATATATGCAAGCAGATTGATAGGCAGTCAAACATTAAGACACATGGAATTGTATGATTTCTAAGAGTTTCTGGTCATTGACATTTCCATTCAGAAACTATCGTTATTCTCAGTTTAGTATTGTTCAATAACAGCCTCAGTGCACCTAAAAAAGAAATTCAACCATACTGCTATAACGTGCAATAGACAGACCTGATCAATAACAGCAAGGGTTCTGCCAGCCACAACTGGAATGAATTTTTTGTCCACTTGATGCAGAACTTTAGCATCCTCTAGGCATTTCTTACTGATAGTTTCAGGAATCAATGAGTCTCCAGCAAGATGCAAGAATCCAGAAGAAATGTCAAGTATATTGTTTTGACTTTGAATGTTAGCCAGTTTATCATTCTTCTGTTCAAAGGTCATACTAATTGTCAGATCAAACAGTCATCCTCCATACTAATGAATGTCTTCTATGCAACATAATAGGCCACTAAATATTGACAACGTAACTGTAATTTTGGGTGAGCAGTTCCTCCATTTAGTCCCATAATCTATGGAATCTTGCACATCCCTTGAGATCAATTCTGAAATACCATAGTATAGGTTTAATAGAAAATTAACAGTTGAATGATAAGATGAATCTTTTAAAAATATTCAACAATTGATCATATAAACATGAAATAAATTGCATTCATAACCCAAAATAGAATAACGGTTAACTTTTTCAATGTACAAGATGGTGTAAATTACAAAACTTCCATATTTGTTGGTCTTTGTTTTTGGCAGAAAATGCTATACAATAAAGAAACACCCAGCTTTACATAGCATAAAGAAATTAATTGTAAAGAAACTTATTATTTTAGAAATAAATTAGTAGCTCAAAATTATCTGTAAAGATAAGCCAGCTACTAAGCAATAGATTTTCCCCTCACTCCGAATTCAAGGCTGGGCAATTTGAACATGTCTCTTGAGCAGCAACTAATGTATTTTAAATGAGCTCATCTTGTCAGACCAAACTCAGTTTTACCCACACATTGAACTTACCCCCAAATGGAGCACTCTTTTGAATGTTGAAACTTTCAAATTCATCAATATCTGCAATGTCATTATCCTGCATATCTCCCAGAACCTCTGTAGTTTGTTTCACATTAATTCTACGATCAGGGCAAAACCACAAGGGTCAGTAAGAATTTATTGCCAACATTTAAGCTGCTCTTATGGGTCAATAAGATTATCCTACTTGAATTCTTGCAATAAGAAATCTTCAGTGCTCTGGTGAAGAGCAACAGGAGACTGTTGCGGATATTTAAAATTACTAGCTTCTGCAGATTCAAAAGCATCAGTTCAATTTGTGCTATTTGGAAATACTACTACATAACAAAAAGGGAGCAAAGGAGAAAAAACAATGGAAGAAAATGAAAAACCTTGATGATTGAAAGCAGGGTTGGACACTCGGCCAATCTGTCTTTTGGCTATCATTTCTGAAGGATGATTTAAAGAGAAAAACCTCCTTTTGCTTCTATGAAAAGGAGGAGCGGAAAAGCTTCTTCTAGATCTTTCAAGATTCTCCTCCAAAGTTGAATTTCTAAATCGATCCCTTTTGCCTTTGTTCTTGTTAGGTCTCTTGCAGCTTTTAATACATGACTTGGACAACAGCCAGTCTGGCTCCTCGTTTAAAATATCTGACCTTTTTGAAGAATGTATATCACCGAAATCAGGCCTGTCAACTAGTCTGTTGAATATTTCACCACAATCACCAGCAACATCAAAATTAAATCCAATATTTGCAAAACTTGATGCACGGCGATGTTGGTTGGCATTCCTTGACATATTGTAGCTGAATCTGCAATCAGCCTCTCTATCATCAAAATGTTTTGTATGATGGATCCTTTTATAGTATCTAGATATTTCTCCAAGCTCATCCTCAATATCAGTTGTATGACAAACACCCAATGCAGATGCTTGAGATGAGGGGATTTGGTGGACAGGATGCCATTCAAAATTTAACAACTGATCATCTGACCCAGAGCTTCCTATTCGTAATGCTGAATAGCATGAATCTGGAGGGAGACAATTTTCTTCAGACAACGGTCTAACTAGGAAATCAGAATCTTTAGTAATCTTTAATTTTTTTGTGACTTCTGGACAACGATGGACATATAAATCCTTACCACTTCTATAATCCTCCTCTGTATTATGTTTGCTCCAAAAGCCATCAGTTTGGAGTTCATGTTCATCATTTACGAACAAAGCCTTCTCATGCAGGATACTTCCTAGCATAGAGCATCTCTTTAGAAAAGGTTGTTGCAAATCCCCATTAATCTTTACATCATAACCATACCCACTGCAGCTATTATAAAGTAAATCATCTTCAAATGATTCATTGATCACATCAGCTTCTACTTTATGGAATCTTCTTCCATGTGAAGAACTCGGTGCATCAAAAGGTACATCAATGTTGAAACTTTCTACAGCAGGAATTTCACCATAAAAAAAGTTATCACCTTCCAGTAAACTATTGCTATCATGCATCAACAAACTATTATGCTTTCTCATCACAGTGGAGTTGCACTTGGCATAAGAACCATCCAATAAGTTGCCAGAATAACCAGTCTGAAGAAGAAAGTCTCCCTTACTTTGTTGCACTTTGAACATTGTGGCTCCAAAGTAATCAACATCTTCCCTTTTGGATTGATGATAGTCATCTTCAATTAGATTGTCTGAAGTAGAAAAAAAGAGATCTAGGCAATCCTTACGATTTTGGTTTCTAAACTTTGACATATCTGCATCCAAGATATATGACAACAATCTTCAAATGTTTAAAGAGAAAGCAAACCACTGTAGCCTATAAATCATTTAAGCAATTTTTTCTGTAAAATAAGGACCTTATTTTTATCTTAAATATATGAGATGAAGAAAGGCAAAACCACAAAAGTAAATGGTCAAAATTGATCAGACTAAATTAGTGTAACTGCAAAGAAAACTATTTGATAATAAATTATATAAACTTTACCTGATACTGCTGAAATGATGTTGACATCTGCTTTCTCTTGTTGATCTTCTACCATGTATGTGGCTTCATTGGACGGATCTACTGCAAGAATAGATAATAGAAGCATAAAAACCAGTAATTCATTGTACTATATATCAATATGATGCAGTGAAAGGATATACCACAAGCTACGTTTTCCTCCCAGAATTGTTTGATGGCCTTCTCAATGAAGTTTAGTATAGGAGTCCAATCCTTAAAATGTGAGGGAAAAAAAGATAATCAGATTCATGTAGTGTGCATGGTTATGATAAAATAATTCCTAGCGAAATTCCAATATGGGAAAAAGAATATTCAAAATCTCTGATCATTATTGCTTGTTGGAGTTAATTTACACCACCCAGAGTACATCAAGTATAACATAAAAGCCAGAATCTAGACTAGAACCATACAAAAATCATTTATGGAAACAAGAACACAGTCTCACTTCATTGAAGTACTGAAAAGATAAAATAAGTCATGAAAAAGGAAGCCAAGTAAAGCTATACCTTGAATTTAACATGAGTTTTTGATGGCTCAAAGGCCAAATCATACAAAGATCGGGGGCAACTCAAATTCAAGAGATAAGCTGGACATGGTTGACACCTGGTTCTCTTCTTGCTTCGGAATTCTTTATCAGTATTCCATGAGTTCAGATGCTCAAGCCTATTAGCCAGTTGACTCACAAGCTTGTGAACTGGGCCCTTGCAAACAAATTGTGAGTTGACATCTAACCATGTTAAGGCCAACAGGACACATGCATAAGGTATTTGATTCTTTTCAAACATAAACATGTCCATTGTCCACTCTACCCATAATACACTATTTAAAGTAGTATAGTCACATGGATACAGACATACTGCAAGGCCTGCAAAAATGCACCAAAAGTTAGGGGAGGGAACCCAGAAAGAATCTACAAGTAAGGGTAAGATGAGATAGATGATTGACTTTTTATATTAGAAATATGAATCACCTTCGTATACACAGTATTGCAAGGACCAGATATATATCCAGAAAGCTTTACAATATCATTCTCAACTTCTAAATTGTGAAGAGAGCTTGCGACCTCTACCCCAAAGCCACTGGTTACAAGTGGCAGAGGAGAAGAAGCAGAATGTGTGCAAAAGAGCTCATCCTCTCTATTTGTAAGGTATAAAAGAGTGTTAATAAACCAAGAAAAAGAAGATGCAACTTGTTTTGAAGTCATGTAATATACCTTTCAATATCAACAACTTTGAAGGAAATATTTGGGCGCACAAGTGCAAGCCGCATTATACAGTTCTTGATTGATTGCAGTACCTTATTGGGACTTCCAATTCAGAGATGGAATTCACCAGTTAATCCAAAAAGTTGAAACATAGCCATAGTTTTCATACAAGGTAACTACGACTTCAGAATACATATGACTTGTATGGTGGGACAAGAGAAAAAGAACCTGGATTGCATGTATTTTCTCCGAACTGGTTGGTTGTAAAATAAATCACGGACAACAACTGACAGAAACAAGGCCTTAATTAGCAATCAAGTCATCGTGCTAAAAGAATGAGAAGAAAATTGTCATCATCATGAAAGGAATTTCTATCTGAATAAATGTAACAAATATGGACAGATATTGAAGATTGCTCAGTGAGGAAGAGAAATTATACAAACAAATAATTTAATTGCAAGCAAAAGGAAAGATTTATTTTCAAATGGGGGAAGGAAGACAAATTAAAAATGGTCCAATCTAGCTATCAATCAAGTAAAAGATTGCCCTATAATGGAAATCAATGGTCCCAATTAAACAACTGTTCCATTTACTAGATGAGATTTAACAAATAAAACTGCAATTCATAGCGAAAATTAAGTTGCTCTAAGAATTTAGCATTATAAATAAATGGTAATAGTTAAGGAAGGAATGTTATCAAGAAATATTATGTCCACAAAACAAGCTTTCAAAATTTTCCTTCTGGTTCATTGAAAAAAAATGGCAAACAGTAAAATTACCCTAGTAAGAATCAGGAAACTTTCCTGTGAACAGGAATCTTGAGCTATGAAGTACACTCCTCTGGGTTGAGGTGTCGGAATGTAGTACACACTCCCACACTGACACCAGTACAAGTGTACACCCATGTTGCAAACTCCTCACCAAGTGTTTGATTAAAAGAAAAAATTATAGGCTCAAACACTTGAGCCCACACTTCCATATGGATAGACACTTCAAGGACATCAGTATTAAAAAATATATATTGAATTTCTTTAAAAATTTAAAAAAGTCAACTTAAAATATATTGTAAAATATTTAAAATAATACCTATCAGTATTTTTTTGTAAGGTGATTAATATCAGAAAAAAAAATATAATTATCAAGTTATTTTGAGAAGATGAATATACCTTGAAAGATATAATTCATCTTCTCGTTTAGGGATTCTTGTAAAGAGACAAAAGTAGGCATTTGCAATATAGCTTATGAAAAGCTTATTTGAGTTTATAAAAATAGTTTGACTTCTATAAACTCTTCTTAGCTTATTTCAATAAACTTATTGAAGAATTGATTCATTAAATTATTTACCCAAACTCTTCAGAACTCCCTGTCATAGGAAAAAAGTGAAAAAATGTGTTCGAGAACAATTTATTTCCAAAAAAAAATCTCTTACTTTTCAAAAGCTCTCTTAGATGACTGAGAAAATAAGTTATTATTTCTTTATTCAAATCTTGAGTTTCTGGTGCGTGTGTTTGTTTGTGTGTGTGTGCATGTTTGTATATGTAGTGTCCTGGTGTCCCATATTTTGGACAATAACCATGTTGGAATGTCTGCGTCCAGGTTTTATATGGAGTCCACATCGGAATCTATATATACTTCATACATCTTGAGCATAGCTCCCAAGTCATAATTAGTAGCAATACCAACACATCAAAAACATGTGTTATGAACCAACCAGCTTCAAAATACGTGATAAACGATTGATTATAAAATTTAGCAGCTCAGAATTCAGATGGCAACTATCTTTTGTGAGAGAAAAGAGGAAGAGAAGGAAGATTGAAGAATCCCATAAACCCTAGCTGAATAAAAACCAGATAATCAGTAGAAATGTAGAACTAAAGGAAGAATAACAAATTCAATCCACAAATAAAATTAAGTAAAACTAATATACCTCTACTAATTAACCAAGAAAAGCAGCAGATTTATGGAAATATGAATGCCATCTAAGCATTAGTAAGTGTCATATTCAGCATACAGGAAAAAAAAAAGGAACTTTCAGATTCACCAAAAGTATTACCTGTGGTGCCCACTTCCTTTCTATCATCATCAATACCAAGATATAAACACTTGCACCCCTGCAGACAATATAGAAACACAAACCTTGCATCAATAGAAGCAATGATATGATTAATGTCTCCCTGAATAAAGCATAGGAAGTTATCCCCACCTTCAATACTTTTCGATATCCATTGGGCCTTCCATATGTTTTTGTCACAATTTCCAGCAAAGAGACTTCAGATATGGAAGCTAAAGCTTCCCCACGAAAACCGAAGTTCTCACTCGTGGCATTCAGGTCAACCAAATTAAGAAATTTTGATGTTGCTGCTTGTTCAATATACATACATAATAACATTATCAAAGGCAGCAAGGAAACTCAAATTCATGGAAGAACTAAAATTTCGTACCCCATTGCCCGGAGGCTCTTCGCTATGCGAAGGTATGGGGGAGGGATGTTGTACGCGGCCTTACCCTTGTATATGCAAAGAGACTGTTTCCGGATTCGAACCCATGACCAACAAGTCACCAAGGCACAACTTTACCGCTGCACCAGGAATTAAAAAAAAGAAAAGAAAAGAGGATCCCTTCTTTTCTTACATTTTATGCAATATAGGCTAATAAAAAGCCACTCATTACGCTTCTTGGATGTTGAGTTTGAAACATTGCAACAGACTGCAATGGTCTAATCACTTTAGTTACCTTTATTAACTAATTTTCAGAAGCAAGGAATGACAAACTCCTTTTAATACAATTTTCCTAACACTGACCCCAAGGACAGCTGCATTTACGAACTAAAGGTATTGTAACTAAGAAATTTAACAACCTATAATCACCTCCATAAAAGAAATTTGAGCGCACAACAGGCATGGTCACTCAGTCATCTGGCTTACTACATAAAGAGAATTTTATCGCATAACTAAGGACTGTTACAAGGTAGGAAAATCTTAAAACAATTAAAAAATATATATTTTAGGCCCTCTAATCATGACATATCTTTCGTTTCTTTTAATGAACATAGCTTCACACTAAAAGACCAGCAAAAAATGGAGCATGCAGGCAAAACAAATGCACCAACTAGTAACAAGTTCACAAGGTAGAAAAAGAAAGAAACAACAACAATAAATAACACACCATATCTTTCTCCCACCAACTCCAGCTCGTCTCGAGGGATTCCACTTCCTACAAACACATTGATCAAAATCATAAAGAGCGACCAAAACCTAAATGCGCCGTGTAGCTCCAAATTTTGAGCACGAAAAGATAAACAGACATTCATTCTATAAATAAAACAAATAAAATTTTACCGTCATCAACAACTTTCAAATAGCAGCTCCTAGTACTAACAAACACTGATACCTGAACAAAAACAATAGACAGCTCAATCGGTATAACCCGAATTCTCAAAAAAGCTAATGCAGTTTACACTTCTCTGTCTCGACAGAGTGATACCTTACCTTTGTGGCACGAGCATCGAGGCTATTGAAAACAAGTTCCTCGACGACACGCGTGAAGTCGAAGAGGAAAATGCCAGAACGCAGTGAGCTACGCACAGCCTCCGGCAAAGGCTTTATGCTGGCCATTAAGTCCCCGCCGCTGCGATTACGATGAACATGCCCGATAGGTTCTTCGCCTCACCGGCTCCTAGGGTTTCTGATCGAACGGTGTCGTTTGATCGGAGAAAACCTCGCGTGTATTCTAACTCACCGTCTTGCTATTTTCGAATTCTGCACAGAAATGGCGGTTTCTGCGTGCGAAACTGAAACGACCGAGGAAAGTGTGCCGTTTATATACACAGAGGGCATGATAATCTCACCCGCGGAAGATTTTGCCTAAGATACTTCAACTTCAATACTGGATGAGTTGGCATGTATGTAATCACAATGAGGATTGAGATTCTCTCCAGTGAGGCAGTGACATATTTATTCACTGGATGAGATCTTAATCACAAAAATTATTTAATTTATTTTCTTAAAAATACTATAAAATTAATATTTAAAAATAATACACTTATTTTAAAATTCGATAGAAAGAATAGAATATCTCTTCAATGGCTAAAGAGTTCTTTACATCATTGTAATCCTAGTTAGTGCAAGTTGTGATTATTATTTATTGGTCCCTATTTTGATTTTTACATAAATAAAAAGGTTTAGTAAGTAATAAAAATATCATTTTAATCCGCTCCTAATTCTTAGAGAAAGGAGATATCATAGTTGTTTCCTTCATATTCTAAATCAGAGAGAGTTGAAAACAAAAATTAGCTATATATCTATATAAATATACTCACCTTCACTTCCGTCTTTAAATATAATATTTATGTTGTCATTAAGTTTATTTATTTATTTCATTTTTATTTAAAATACTATTGGAAACTTTTTTATCTTTAGTTTATTTTAGAATAATATTTTGTTTATTTTTTATGATGTTACCTTTGGGCAATGTTAATATGCATTTTCAGATGCTACTTCGCTAAAGTCCTCCTATGTAGTCAATAAGATATAAAATGGATTAATATGAAATAAATTAGAATAGAACAGATCCTAAAATTTAAAAAACATTTTAATTTCATAAATAATAAAATAAAACATATTAATAAAATAGAGCATGAATGAATCACATTCTGATGTTGATACCTTGCTAATTACTACTAGATTGCTGTGGAGAGATAAAGTGTTACAGTAAACATTACTGTTGAGTTTGTACAAAAAAAGAAAATATTACTGTTGAGTGGTGTTGACAGCAATATCTCAGATATGTAATTATGTTTCTTTTGAATTCGAATGATCACATCATGATATCATCGTAAATCTGGTCAAACTGAGTACCAAAACAACAGCAGTTAAAACAAATGATACATAATTAATACAGTAGTAAATATTATGAAATACATTTTGTTAATAACTACAGCTTGTAATAACAGTAACAAATTTTAGTGTCCAATTTATAAAAGTAAATTCAGAATAACTTACATAAAACAAATAAATTATCTTCTAATAAATCTGACAGTAAATAGTAGCAGAAATCTGGACAGTATTATGGTGTTTTGGAATATGTAAGAAGTAAGGTTGAAAAAATTAATACGACAGTTGTTGAAAAATGGAGGCAATGACACAACACAAGAACGTTACAATGGCCGATCTGACCTAGTTTGACAGAAATTAGAAGGAAAAAGAAAAAGAAAAAAAGAAAAAACGGAGCAGTGAGTGATTGGCGTATGTTCACTTGCGTGCGTGTTTGCGGAAACAGAAGTGAACTAATCCAAATTCCTTTCACTTTCTGACATCCTCGTAAAACATAAAATAAAATAATAAAAAATACAAAACTAAAAATAGAAATAAATTAGAAAAAAAAAAGAGAGAGAGAGAAAAATTCTTGGTTTTATTTTTCTTCACGCACGCCCTGGATTTTCTTCCCCTACACCTTCACCTTCACCACCACCACCACCTATTTTTTCTTTTCTCGAAAACCCTAATTCATACGTCGCCGTTTTGTCTTTCTCTCTCTGAGTTCTCCACAGGATCAGGTACTTGTGGGCCTCCTTCTCTGCCCATGCTTCCAAATTCGATCCTTAATTTCGTTCAATTCTTATCTATTCTCCTTAATTCCGTTGAATCCAGATTCAATTCTTGATTCATTCACTATCTGAATTTAATTCAAAACGTATCGAAATAATAGTGTTTTCGTGAACGAACAAGAAGCTATGCATGACTTTGCTGCTCTGGATACATAACTCTCTGAATTCAAAATTGCTTTTGTTGTTTGCTGAATTGTGCATCCACGTGCACGCTCTGTTTGGTTTCCCGGAGATTAGTGTTTTCTGTTTTGTTGTTCTGTTTTTCGTTTTCGTAATTGAGATAAATTGAATCGATTGTGCTAGATTTTGATTTTTCTCCTTTTTTCTTCTGGTCAGGAACCGAAGCGTTGAAATGGGGTAATATGATGATGATGGTGATGAATCGAATTTCCATTTCCTGATGTGAGGAACAAAGCACCACCACCACCTTGGCTAGGTTCATGTAGGGTTTGTTGAGAATCTTATAGTTTTTTATTTTCTTTATCAAATTCTTCGCTTGATCAGGAATTGGATTTGTGAGTTAGAACAGGAAATAAGAGAGAGACATTTGATTGTGAATGGATTTGGAATTTAAATTGTGTGAATATTTTTTAATTGTTTGTTGAGAAGCATTGAATTGGATTTTACTTGAGGAGTAGTATATTATGGAGAACGTGTGTGATGTTAATCACTTGGATGCTGATGTTCTTTTGCCCCCTCGGAAGCGTCTTCTTGCTGGGTTGAAAAAACAGAGTTCAGATGGTGATGCTGCTGCATCTCCACCTTTGGTTGTTGCTTCTTGTGTTACTACAGTTTCCGAGGTTGCTTCCCCTTCCTTAACCTCCTATTCCAGTGAGTTTGAAGCCAGGCTTAAGAATTTGTTGGGTTCTCATTCTGATAACCCTAACCTTACCCCTGAGGAGGTTGTGGAGGCTTCGAAAGCTGCAGCAGTGGCTGCATCGAAAGCTGCAAAGGCTGCAAGAGCTGCAGCCGAGGAAAAAGCCGAGACTGCAGCAAAGGCAGTTGCAGCTGCCAAGAGGGCTTTGGATTTGGTTGCCTCTTTCTCTGAAGAGGCAGTGAGCAGCAAGGAGAGGAACCTGAAGAAGAACAAGCTCAAGAAGCACCTCCCAGTTCATCTCTTGTACAAAAAATACCAACCCATTGAAAATTGTGGGACTGATGAAGAATTGGCCAGGAAGTTACATCGCGCCATGAACAGTTCTCCTAGGATCTCAAAGAATTCTCCCAATTCAGACTCAAAAGGGAGTAAACACAAGAAACCTAAGAACTCTTGGAGTTTTGAAATGACTGAGGTTTCTGATGCCCGAATGGCATTTGGGCAGGATTGCTTATCTTTGAACAATGGGCATGCCGTGGTGGGTAAGGTTGATTCTGAAGGCTCCATTCAAGAAGTGTGCTCGAATAAGGAAGATAAGAAGAGTCAAATGGAGATAACAGATAATGGGGAAGCAGAATCAAGCCAATCAAAGGAGAAAAACACAGAAGATTTGTCTTCTGTAGGTAGGAAGAGAGGAAGGGTGAAGCTAAAGAAGTTGCCCTTAAGCATTTGCACCTCCAAAGATAGGGCACTGCCAAAGGAAGGTGTGAGAGCTAGAAGTGCTCCATTGACTGAGATGAACACTGGTGGCAATCATGCTGTTGGTAACATCCCTTTGTTTCCAATGGAGCCATCCACTGATAGGGTGATCCCAATTGAGGCTACAACAACATGCAAATGCCAGGAGTTGAAGGCACCGGCTTGTATCAAACAAAATAAAGCTGTGCAATCATAATATTCAGATTCAGATTTAATTTGAGATGACTGGGGGCTAGAACTACCATCACAGAAGTTGATAGCTGAGGTAGAAACCATCAAGTTTTTTTTCTTTTTTTTTTACATATATGGTCCTTTTTTTTTTCTTCATCTTTGGTTTTGTAATGAATTTGAACTGACTAAATGTAAATTTAGATTTTTAGTTGCTTGCATTACTTCTTTCGGTTCAAAAGTTGTGCTTCGGGTTAATTGACGGCAAAGCTTGTGTTTAGATAGGAAGATGCCATGAATTGAACAGCTTTTCCATTGTGCTGCTTATAAGCTTCGGGTTATTGCATCGTTCTCATTGGTACCTCCGCATCTAAAAAGTTCCATCTTGGATAATATTTTGCTTTGAAGATTTTAGCCACGAAATAAAATAAAATTGACAGAAAATATTTAAATTAAATTTATTTGGTAGATAAAATTTTTTAAAATGTGAGACCTACATTAAAATTTAAAAAATTTCACACAATTTCATCCAATCAAACGTACATGCACACTCAAATTCTACACAATTCTCTTCCTTTTTTCTTTTTTCTATTCTAACCAAACAAATGGGACATGTTGGATATAGGGTTTGGGTTGGAAATGAGGTTCCAACCTTGCTTCCCCAAAAGAGTGAGCTTAAAGCCAAAAATACTCTGAAACCCCATGCCTCCATGATCTTTATCAACAACTAACTTATCGCAGGACATCCAATGTGCTTGGATTCGAAGGGATGTTTAAAAGTAAAAAATGGGTTCATTTTCATTGTTTTACTTTTAGCATTTTTTTGGTACCAATGTTTTGCTTTTTGAGATAGCTATTCCCTGGAGGCAATGAAATTAGTATCGTTAAGATAAACTAGGACTAACATTTGGATTTGCTTTTTTTTTTTTTTTCTGTCAAAAAAAGACTTGAAGTTGATTTAATTTGTTTCGATAGTCACAAAATCTCACGTTAGTTAATAGTTAAGGTTATGTATTATTTATAAATATTCTTTCCTCTCAACCTACTGAGATGTCTTTTAAAAAATAAAAGTGAGCACGTAAATGAACAATAATTAAATGTAAAATGGGGTTCATATACAAAGTTTGGCTTGGCTGCCAGGTTATATTTATTGGCAATAGCTACAAGTTTTAACTTTGGAGGATCGATGTTGCTGTAAGAAAATAAAAAAATAAAAAACTTTGGAGGATCAATATTTCCGACTTATATTCAAATTAAGAATGCATTGGACTCGTATTTTGAGTTTGGGGCGGACAATTACGGATGTGAAACTTTGATTTTAGTATTTGAGACTGAGATCGACAGAAAATTACTTTTCATTGGTACATGAGAGAATATTATTTCATTTCATAGTTTCATGTATTTTAAACTCATTTTATGAAAAGTATTTGAAAAATTCAGATATAGCTTCATGGCGTTTTTGTCACATGAATGAATAGATAAATGCATTCATTTATTATAAAATGCTGAGGCAATAAAGATGTGGCTTGACACTTCTTTGCAGAGCATTAAATCCATGTATATTAATAAGCATACTAGCAAGTATTTAATAATATTATTAAATGCAAAGAATTAATGATAGCATATTTATTTACATTGTTATAAAAATATCAAAAGAAACATTTAATAATAATATTAAATATATTCTATAAAAAATAATATTAAATATATAAGGTAAAAATATTAAATAAAAAATAATAATGTATGATAAAGTTGAAATTATTTTTTAATATTTTAATTTAATATATATATATATATATATATATATATATATATATATATATATATATATATATATATATATTCCATCTGTTTGATTTATTTCAAAATAATAATTAAATAGAATATTTGTAATATAAAATATAAACAAGTGTCCCTTATTTATTGACCATAAATTATTACCTACACATAGAAGAGAATAACTTTTGTTTATACTTTCCATCAAACTAATTATGAACATGGGAAAGTCCTAAACACATCAAGACTAGAAATTAGAAACTGTTTGCCACTTTCTTGCAGGCACAAGTAAATTAAGAACTAGCTAGATTCACGTCAAAAGTAAATGGCAATGAGTAATAACAACTTGGTTGCAGTGACTTGGGTAAATAAAACAAGTGTCTAACCATTGCTGAAATTTACTGACGTGGAAAGAGGAGGTGCGTTTCTTACTTCTTCCTTCGAGTCACGCAATCTTTGGACTTTGGTTTTGGATAAGCACGTACAACCATACGAGAAAATAAGACAGTGATATCGGAATTATCCTCCAACAATCAATATATACGTACTTTTTATGTTATAAAAAACTTGACAAATTAACATTTTCCTTTATAAATCATGATGAGGCTTATGATTATGAAGTAGTATTATTTTTACTGTTTGAATGATATTGTTAAAACAACATTTTAAACCTCTATTGTTTTACTACTATAAGTTATTAGTATTCGAAGGTTATGAATTATGAATTGAGTTTTCATGATAGTTGTTAAAAACTTGAAGCTGAGTTTTCGATATGGTTAAACATGTTCTTATTATCTATAATGAGGTCCATGGTAAGTACCAAGCTGAGAAGTGTAAACATTAAAAATAAAAATAAAGAATAAATTACACTTGGATCCACTATATTTTTTCTAAATTGCTCAACTTTTACATCCTACGAAAAATTTCTTAATTGTTTAGCTCTTTTAACGAAAATTTATATTTAAAATACTCTAGTCTTCTTTCTCACACTCACTCCTCATGTGTTTTTTTGCACCTATAAAAAATTAATTAATTGTTTAGCTCATATTACACCCAAATCCCTTCCATCTTAAACACCGTTTAATAATTTAATAGAAAGTCGACACATGTTGGTCACATGACTTTTAATGAAAATTTATATCTAAAATATCTTTGACATTACATCATTATCAACCTGAAAATATTTTAGCACTCTTCTTTCTTTTTCTTTTTTCTCTAATTGGACGTGAACTTATCTTGTTGGTACGCATGTGTTAACAACCTTCCTTCTTTTTCTTCTTTTTTAGTTTAATTTTTTTGGTGTGTGTAGGTTGTTTGATTGTTGCGTTTTTGTTGGACGTGTTTCCAACAATGTCTATTGATTGAATATGGTCATTTGCTTCAAATTTTAGTGTTTTGCTCTTGCATTTGTGTTTTTAAATCCTTTCTTAAAAATATTTATTTTTAATGGCTATGTGTTAGATATAATGTCTCAATCAAGAGTTACATTTTCTTCAAGTGTTAACAACAATGAACTAAAAGTCAAATATTAAAGGAAAAATTGTTATTGCCTTAAGAAAAGTTTATTTACAGGATCAATTGTTAATTTATCACTGAGTATTTAACAAAGATGTTAGGACAATTTCATCTATTCATATATTTTTTAATTAACGTTAGTTAACGACGTTAAAAGAAGGAGGATAAAAGTAATGTGTAAAAAAAGGGGAAAATATCGGATGCAATTTGAGAAAAACAAAGGAAATGCGATTATAATTTATTAAAAATAAAATAAAAATCATTAAGGATACACAATTTTCAAACGTTAGGACAATTTACATATAGCTATTGTTAAATAGAAATTAAAATATTTTATTTAGATATTGTGATTTTACACTAATACTACAGTATAGTATATTAATCATTTAATGGAGACTAAAAACATGCATAATGATGGACTAAAATTACATCATTTTAATATAAGAATTAAAAATAAATAATATTGTTATAGGAACTAAAATTTTTATTCGCGAGTTTTTCATGAATTAAAATATTTATTTCTCAAACATTTTTTTAATGATTGACTAAATTTATTGGGAAATCCAAAATCCCATCCAAACACATTAAGTCATTGTGCAACTTAATTATTTTAAACCTATAATACTTAAATAATTTATTAATTTATGCTTAATGGAAGTATTTTATATTTTTGTACAAAAATATAATGAACAAAATTCATAATAGTATAATACTATAATAAAGCGGCTATTAACATAATATAATTTTATTTTATTAGCCACCTAGCCATTTTAATTCAAACATTTTATATCTTTTTAACTTACTTTCATTTATACAAAACAATTCAAAAGTTCTTTTTCATAATCTTTTTTATCTCTTTTCATCCTTCACACTTTCAGTTTCATTCTTTTTTAATTCATCTTTACAAACACAATCTCTCTCAAAATAGCTAGAATGAGAAGAAATTGGAAAATGGCCGTTGGACCTTCTTGGGCCCATTCCATCATTGCTCTTAGGCTGGAAGCTGTGCCTAGCATCATTTCAATCCAGCTCCATTTAAACTTTAAAGCTTAAACTGACAAAAAAAGAAAGAGTGAAAAAATACTTCAAAGCTTGAAGAATGCACCATCGTCTAGTGTTAAGTTTGAGTGTTTGACATCAAAACTCTGCTATAGTGTGTGTTTTGATTGCAGTTAGAAGCTTGTCAAAACATAAAGAGAAAAAAAATACATTCTAATGCACCAAACTGAAGCAAATTGAGTGCTTGTTTGCAAAAATGTTCAACTAAACGCACCGGGCGTTCATTCAAAAGCTTCACTATACTTGCATTGTCCTTTTGGCTTTGAAAAACATGTTTTTTCCGTTTAACGTGAAATCAACGTATATGCATACATAGCTAGACTCATTGAGATGAAAGACAATTATGTTGAATATAACTTTTATCCAAACACACCCTAGGTAAACCCTCTTCAAAAGTGTTGAGTCTTGCTTAACACTGACACAGATAATAACATGATTGTTGACAAGATGCCAAAACTATAAAATTAAAAGGATAGAAAGTCCTCACATTAGAATCAACAAATTCTCCTATCCTGTGTTTTATACTATGAGTCTTGACCTCAATGGGGAAAAAGGAAAACACAAGAATGAATGTCATGCCATGACTTACAAGTTACAACATGTGAACAATATACACGCAGATTCTGCTGTCAGATATCTCTGGAGGAACAAAATTCTTTACTGATTTACATCTTTGTAGTTAATAATCCAATAGAAAAAATCTTATTAAAGTTCAACAAAAAAAATAAATCACAATCAATAGTGGTTCATGTGGAAGGAGGGGCTTAAAGATGTGCCTTAGATTTTGACTGTCAAAACACAATTTACCCCTTCACTTTTCCACCCTGATTTTAAGGTTGCTCATCCCAACATCTACCTTTTCCACAGCAGATTCATTTCTCATTTCATTTGGAGGAGATTCCATGTAGTTCAGCCATGGGTGTTGCAGGCACTGTCGTGCGGTCGGTCGCTTCTCTGGTGCAAAATCAAAGAGTGGTAAAAGAAATTCTGAAAACTCTTGAGCATCATTCACTGAAAATTTATATTTATCAGTCAGCAATTTGTCAAGTGGACAAAATTTTAGCCTTCGAATCCTTTTTAGATCCCCATGCCTGTCAAAGAAATCCTTGGATTGAGCTCCACCAGTAGCAATCTGCAACTGACAAGAATTAGATATCGCTAGAATAGAAATAGCTCTTCAAGAAATAATATAAACATACAGTGGGAGTGTACTCTCACCTTCCGGGGCATCTTTCCAAGGAGTTCCATCATTAGGGCAAGGTGATCCTGGAATCAACAGAATGCAGAGTTTGTTATTCTAGTATAAAACAATCTGAAGGATAGAGACTTGTGTTCAACAAGTTTAAGCAATCACAAGTGACCTATAACATTAATGATCATAGAGATTTTTTTTTCCTGAATAAATCAAAGCATAGTTCTGACTCCAGCAATTGCAGTTAAAATTTTATGTTAATAGCATGAAACTCATGATGCAAACACCTAATTTAGACTCCTTTTCTTTTCATCAAGACCACCCAAGAATAAAAAGCTTTAATGGTGGAAACCACAATTTGATAGCTTTCTTCAGCTATTTCAAGAGTTGTTAATCACAGATTATTCGCGTGAAACTTTGAATTTCATCCTTTGATTATAAAAACTCGTTTTCAGAAATGGTTCAGAACCAGAAAACATATTTTTTAGTTACACTGACAACAGGGCTGAAGCATGTAAAAGGATCATAAGTAGATAGAAACAATAAGTACTTTTAGATAAATTGTTACATAAGATCATTCACAATAAAGGTATGACATATGATCTCGAACCAAAAGAAAATTATAAAATAATCCTCGCACTAGAGACATTACTATACAATTACTATTAAAACTAGTTTTTCATGAAAAATGCAAAAAATGCTTAAGTGGTGTAGAAAATTGTCAACCTGACATCTGATGTACTGGTTTAACAAGGTGATTCAATGAATTTTGTTCTTATGTATTTTGTTATCTTTCATATATCCCACAATAAAAGCAATATAAGAGTATTTATAAGTAATAATTACAAAAGATAACATGATTCAACCATTTTTTTCATATCGTTTCAGATAATCATGCTGCATTAAACAGATCACATGCTTTGCGCCAAGTTGAAGCCAAAAATACTTCCTTAAAGAGTTATGCTCCAACCAAATGCGCCAGCATAAGTTGCATGTTGCCAAAGCTAATAATCAAGAATTAGTTATAGCACCTATTCCACACCCAAACCTCCTACCAAAACTCATTAATCAAATTATCGAATTAAGTATAAATATTTTTATCTTTCAATAATGGCAAAGAAATCTAAGCTACACAGTTTGTGCTAGAACATTTATCATAAATTCTACATGCATAAGATAAAGAATGCAATTAAACCATTATAGTTTATTAGTGAAATTATCATACCTCATCCTCACTAAAACCTTGTCCGCCCTTGGGTGTAAACAACATATCTCCAGTGGCAAGTTCAAAAGCAATGCAAGCTAAAGACCACATGTCAACGGAGAAGGAATAGCCAGCTTTCAGTATAACTTCAGGTGCTCTGTACTGCCTTGTCTGTATTTCTTCTGCAAACTGCTTATCAGCCCAGCAAGCATTTCCAAAATCTACTATCTTGCATCTCACATCAATCCCATCAATATTTCTACCAGTCTTTGCAGCATCTCCTATTCCTCCCATTGATGCTCTTCTTCCAGATATCTTAGCAACTGCTGTCCTTGCTCTCCTTCTCAACCTTTTCTCAATAAGACTTGTAACTCCACCATTTGTGTTTCCCTCAGGCCGCTCAAGAATTGGGGAAAGTCCAGACCTTAAAGGGTCTTTGGCAGGATCAATGGTTGAACATAGAAGAATGTTTTCAGGTTTTAGGTCAGTGTGGATCATACCACGATCAGTATGTAAGTAATCCAAACCAGTCAAAACACATTTGCAAATCTCTCTAACTTTATTCAATGGAAGACCTTTATAGCGGTTGTATCTGATCAAGCGAAGCAAGCTATCGCCAAGAAACTCAAGGACCATGCAAAGATGCTGCCCATTTGGACCTGTGTGTTTAAAGTGGTCAATCAATTGAATAACAAATTTTGAATTTGTTGGATTGTGGTCAGCAATGGATGAAAGAAGTTCAATCTCATGAAGGGCAGCCTGAGCAAACTGAGCTGCACTTTTCTGGATCTTGAGAGCAACATATGACTGAAAACCACAATCTTAAAATCAGATAAGATACAAAAAAATACATACATGTTTCACCTTCATAGAAGGTTTTTGAATTAAACATAAATACATGAACAAAGGATGAACTCGGACATGGTTCTTAGAGACAGTGCCCAGAAGACTATTGTTTCACCGAGGAACCACCCCACTTGCATCAGTGGAGAGTGTCCTTGTTTATATGCTGTACAACTTAATCTTATTTTCTTCTTTCTTTTGGTTTGCCCCCTTTTTTGCTTTCTAAATTCATGCTCTAGCAAGATCCTACAAGTTAAGTGACTTACGGTAGGACAAGCCTTGGATCTATAAAGATGGCAGTTATCATAAAAGTCTCGTCAGTTTTAACACTCACCGAATCAAAATCTAACTTCATAACGATAATTAGTTATTACCATTCCATATACACGTTCAACTAAGTTAAATACATATCTATTAAACACAGAAAACAATTGAATGTCACGGTTACCAAGGTGCTTAATACACAAAAGCACCAAACAGGCGCAGCAGGGGCACATTTATTGCACCTCTACATACAGACAAATCATCATCCATGTGAAACCAGGTGGTCACGTTTTGTGAGGACCATTCGCCATTTTCCGCTACTCCAACATGCATAGATTTCATTTTGTGACACATGCTGAGCAAAATAAGGAATCGTAGATTCATAGAGCCGTAGTGGCAATCCACATCAAGAAGCCAAATAATCTCAAACAGAAAACGACATCATAAATATGTCAGGAGGAAGTAAACAAAAAACCGAAGATCTCGGAACCTCCACAACATAAGCAAATTTCAACCAACAAAACACACACAACGAAATCTTCAGACCCAGAACCCAAAACAAAAACGGGTAGTCTCAAAACGACATCTTTTGAAGAAAACAATTAAAAAAACGACAAAAGAAAAAGAAAAAGAAAAGGAAGATGGGTATGAATTATGAAACATACCTCAGTTTTAGTATCGTAAGCGAGCCACACGGTGGAAAACTGACCCCAACCCAACTTTCTCTGCGCTATGTACCTGCCGGCGGCGAACTGATCGGCGACTCTGACGGCGTGGTACCCTCCTTTCCGGTAAGAGTCGAATCCCTCATCACCTTCCTCCGACCCCGATGACGACGAACACGACATCACCCTCTGATCTATTCAGATTCACCAAAAAAATAAAAAATAAATAAAAAAAATCTGATTTTGGTTTCAAAGTTTGCCCCTTTTGATGATAATTGTTTTGGGTTTTTTATGTCACTGGGAAATTGCTTGGACGCGAAGTCTTTTTTTTGTTTGTTTGTTTAAGAGGATGGAGTGTTGTTGTTGCTATTGTATTTGCAGTATGTGTGGCCTTTGCAAGATGCAATTCCTCCACTTTTTTCTCAGTGTTTTCTTTCTTTCTTTCTTCATGTGATCATCATGTGTTAGCTGTGAAATGTGGGTCTTCTATTTTTCGCATTCTGTCTAATTTTCATTGCCCACCCTCTTTTATTTACGCTTATACCCTTCGTTTTCCGAGGTTGGTTTACCTGTGACATTGACCGTTTTCGGGATTCAATAAATTGCATCTGTTTCCAAGTGAGGTGGAGTAATCATCCTTTTCAACAGGTTTGTGAGTTCCTGTAATTTCTAACATCATGCACCTCTCTTTTTTTTTTTTTTTTTATGTGTGGCTTTTTTGTTTGTTTTTTTTTTTAGGGTTCGCAGGTAGTAATGAGCTAGAGCTAGATAATTATCGATAATTTGATGAGTTAAAACTAGGAATTCTTGGTTTATTTATTGGGTTTGAATTTTTGTTGACTTTATTTGACTTATTAGTCTAATGTGCCATCAATAATGTTGAACTAAAATTTCACGTATTTAATCACTTGTGTTTTTTAATGGTAATTAGGAAGTGTATCTCGTGCGTATTATTCTTTTCATAATTGAATGCCTGGTTGATCATTCAAGGTCAGTCTCTTTCTAACTACTCACTTGATGAATAAAAACATCTTTCAAACTATTCATTTAATGTCTAGCTACAACTAATATGTAACCAATAAGCTACAATTACTCTGTAATTTATAAATTATATCTCACATATCAAGTACATCATTGAGGAGGATCTACCTCAAAAAGAAAAATAAAATAAAATTGAGGACAATAATTTGTTTTAAAAGTGTTTCATTAACTTATCCATTTTAATCGTTGTTCTATTTGTTACTGAGATTATTAATGTATATGGTAAGCTCTTAAATTTCATCAATCATTCCTTTTCCCTTTTAAGATTTCATATACCGTTTAAAGCTAACAATTAATAAGAGTATAAGACCGTAAAAAGTAGTGGAGTAAATTGGAATAGGCATCCTGTTCTAATTACATAGATTGGTATAATTAGAAATAAAATCATGTAGAAAGTGATTTGTAATTTTGGAAATAGAATGGACGCCGAAGTTGGAAAAAGGCATGAAAGCATACATAATATGATGAGGGGGAGAGAAAGATAATATTTTATAAATTATCAGAGCATAACTTGTATTTATGTTGTACAGTAATTTAGTTAATAATACATTAAGAAAAAAAAAATGAAATCCTACTCCTCAAAATATCGATTCAAAACTCACTTTTACAAATAAAATTGCATGACTTGTGAAATGAAATTCAAAATAGGTGGATGAATGGAAACAGACATAAGACTTTTCTAGTCTAAAGATATAACATAAGTATATAAACAGTTACTATACATGTTATATTTTTATTGATGAATTAATCGTTGAAGTTTTTAAACCCAAGATTTGGAAAAGTTTCTTTAATTTTTTTTATCAACTATCAAATGGTTCATGAGTTGTTGTGTTTCATTTTTTGCTCGCGTTACATATTGGGCCAATTTTCTTTTTCTCCAACTGCTGACATCATGTTTAAAAAATAAAACAATAACGACTTGATTTAGAAGTTAGAGCCATAAGTTCTGTACTGTAAAAATGTAACAAACATAGTTGATAGCAGTTTCTCCAGCCAGTAAAATCATCTTAATGCTGTGAAATCAAGCTAATACAAAATTAATTATGCAATATCTAATTCAAACACAATGATTTTCAATCTCAAATTCGGGTTTTGCTAGTAACAGACAATCAGACATGGTCGCCATTTCTAGACCCATGCTTGCATAGGGTCATTGAATTGCACGAGAGAAAGGGACAACTGCCTACCACCCTAAATTTAGGCCAAACATGAATCAGAAACAAAGCATGAAAACTAATTAAAAGTTCTGAGAGTCTCTCTTTGATCCATAGAAGCAAAAGTAATGAAGCAGAAAATCTCAAACAGCTAACCCATGGAACAATTCTCAAACTTTATTATAGGTCCATATGCTACAATTTTTACATAAAAAATGAACAGCATACAACAACAAAGAATAGATAGATTGATCAATCAAGGACAAACCAAGCTTACACTTAAAACATGTAAAGCACGGTTGCCGCATAAAAAAACCTCAGTTTCTCCCATTGTAACATGTTTGGATTTTTACCATTACACTCTATTCAAAAGTACGTTCAGAATAAAAGATACAAAAGAGTAGTATCTTTCAGCATCCAAAATGGTTATCCCCAAACAAGTTGTTTTGTGCTGAATCATGATGTAGGGGTAGGCCAAAAAATCTCTCCATCACAGAAGTGAAAGTCCCAGTGACAGCAATCACAAACCCAAAAACCGCAATTGCCCCATCCCAAAGAACACACCTCCACCCCAACTCCTCCCTAAAAACCATACAATGAAACATCGCAGGCAGCACAAAACTCAGAACAACATACACACTGCTCCCCACCAAGGACAAAAAAACCGCAAAATTGGGCACCAAAAGCGCCACCAAGCTTATGGCCAACACCATCACCCACCTCAGCCACAAGCAGTACCTCGATCCGCAGAACCGTCTCTACTTCACCTCATTCACCGGGTTCATCATAATCGGAAAAGTGAAGAAGAGATTAACACAAAGCCCCAACTGAACCAATACACTAATCACCCCAGGCCCCAAATTGGTGGTAATAATATCCTTAGTTTCTTCCCCAAACGCTAAGTACCCTAAACCCCCAAACAAACCGAACCCATCCCCAAACCCAAAACCCTACCGAAATTCTTCTTGTCCTTCGCCTCAGTTTCCAAAGGCAAAACCATTCCAATTCCCTCGAAAGCATACACAGCCACACCTATGCCGTAGAAGAACACCGATAAACCCCCGAATATTTTCAAATCGGGCTTGTTCTTAACAAAAACAAAAACATCCTCGACCATCACGATACTCTTGGCAGCGAGGAGGAGAGAGATTCTCGTTTGCGGCGGGTGTGGAAGGCGATGGCGAAGAGCATGAGGAGGCCCATGAGCTTGAAGCTGAAGAAGTGTGTATTTTTAATATATACCATTTATATATATTATAATTAATCAAACAAATTTGACATAATTTTTAAATTTATTATTAAAACGAATAATTTTTTAAAGATAAAGTTATAATAATGATAAACCTAAAATCAGGGTGGGCGGAGATTTTGACAGCTGTGTCACTTGCGGCCTAAAATATGTTGCCATTCCACAAAAATCGCAAGCTCCAACAAATAAAGAGAAGGAGACAAAGAATTACAATTAAAAAAAAATGAAAAAGCTCTTACTTTATACGAAATTTAAGTCATTGTTTTATTTGTAACACATTTTATCATATTTTTCCTAGGATGATTCTGTTTTAAACTGTAAAATTGATAAAAAAAAATAATTTAATTAAATTAATTAACAAAATAAAACTCAAATAATCATTTGAGTTTATTAATATTAGATAAACTCAAATAAAAGATATATTTTTTATTTCAGATAAAAATAAATCTTGAAATTATTATAATCTTAGTAATTCCTTATTTTAAAATTTAAAATTTGACATATCATATTAATAAATATGATGTTTTAAATTTAATATTTTTTTTATAATTCCTCATCAATTTTAAAAGTCTTATATCTTTAATTAATTTCTATCTAATATAACAAAAATATTTATTATTCTTTTCTATTTATTTTTATTCATAAATTCATATAAATTTAAAAATATATCCGTGTAAACTAGGCACTTTTTTTTTTTTTTTACAGAACTAGGCAGTTGCTAGCTATATAAAATTAATATATTAATATCTTACCATAAACAGTAACATATTCTAATAGATATATTTATAAGGGAAATAATTTTACACTTTGATAATATTGTTTATTCATAAAAAACACCACCAGGTTATTTCTCCTTTTGATAATCTTTCAACAGACGTTTGAAGTTTTGTACAAAAAATCATGTCCAGTGAGATAGGGAGTGAATATAATTCATTTGATGTTTATCTTATAGATGAAGAACCAAGCAAACATCCAAATATTTATCTGTGTGTGTGTGTGACAGTGACAAGCTAACTACAATTACCTGGCCTTCTCCAACCAATAGGTCAAGTGTCGGTGTACCCATTCATAAATTTGGTGAGTCCCAGTTGATTATTTCTGGTTGTTTAACAATAAGAAAACGTGATGTATTTTGCAAGCGACAAAAGTATACAGACACCGAAGAGAAGAGACAGTTATTGTGCTAAGATCTCTACGTAAATTAT
The DNA here is from genome assembly GCF_000004515.6 of Glycine max. Taxonomy (NCBI): domain Eukaryota; kingdom Viridiplantae; phylum Streptophyta; class Magnoliopsida; order Fabales; family Fabaceae; genus Glycine; species Glycine max. The sequence goes on along the minus strand of NC_016088.4, from coordinate 50,725,784 downwards.
GGTTTTCATCAGTATATCGAGAACCAAGAGAAATTTTGTCTACACTTCACAATTAGAAACGGTTTAAGATAATTCAGTAAGGTATAGAGACCCATAACCATTGAGATGAGGTTTGTAGGAATCAACTAGGAGCAAACCACCAATTTCATTACTGAGTTATTATTTTATCTCTTAAAATGAAAAAAAAAAATGTTGAATTAAATTTTTACTTCCTCAACTTTTTTGGATTCTAATTTTTAATCTCTTAAATTTTTTTATACAACTTTTAGTTATTTGTTAATTTTCTGTCAGCATTTTTAGTTCTAAATTTATTTTGCCTATTTTTAGTTTCTTATTTATTTTTCTGTTGAAAATTGGTCATTGTTTTACCAATTTTAACCCCCAATTTATTTTATATTTGAGATTATTTTTTAGTAATAAAAATAAATGAGGAACTAAAAATGAACAAAAAGTTTTAGAGGAATCAAAAATTAATAAAAGACTAAAAGTTGTCAAAAATATTTTAAGGGATAAAAATTATAATATTAAAAAGTTGAGAGACTTATCAATAAAGAATATTAGTCAAGTGGTTTTAAAAGTATTAAAAATTATACTAAATAGTCCTGCAACTATTAAAAAAACTATTTAAATTAGCCCCTGAACTTTATTGAAATATATAAAAAAATATTCAATATTTAAAAATTAGTTAAAAAATACTATCACCTTACAAATTAATTAAGAGAGAAAGTAATACTAAAAAGTTACTTGGTGTTAGATTTAAAAACAATTGATGGAAGTCTACACCAATCTCCATTTTCCTCCAAACAAACAATGCCCGAGGCCATGAATACCTATTACTAAAAGGTGTGCTTGCTTTGCCGATGGACATGTGATGACATGAAGTCCAACACGCATTCACTGCAAAAACATGACAATTGGTGTTTCTCGGAAACGGAGGTTGGTTTGGACCGGAAATCCAAACACGCACTAAGTGGGGCAGAGTTTGCACAATCCACCCGAGTACTAGACTATGTAATCTATGTTGAGCATATTCTTACTGAAATGTCTTTCTTGACTCAGACTAAGTAGCAGTGAATTCCAAATAAAAAGGTCAGGAAGGATGCCCTTGTCTACCATTTGCATAAAGACCTGCATGGCTTTCTGAAGGTCCCCATTCCTACATAGGACATCAATCAAGGGACTGTAAGTTTCTGTGTTCGGTACACAACCTCTTGCAGTTATGTCTTCCACCAACTTCAAGGCACTCTCAACTTTTCCTTGTCTGCAAAAACCAGTTATGACAGCATTGAATGTAGATGGAATGGGGAAACAGTTATTAGCAATCATTTCATTCATCAGCTCAACGGCCTCCCGGACGTTACCTTGTTTGGAAAATCCATGCACTAAGCAGTTATAAACTAGAATACTTGGAATTCCACCTTCATCAATCATCTGATCATATACCCTCTTTGCATCCTCAATAGCACCCTTCTTGCAGTGCTCTAAAATCATCAGGCTTCTGTCAACAGCCCTGGGGAACAAGTTCCCCATCTTTGTTAGAAACTCAGCTGACTCATCAAATCCATTTTTCTTTAACAGGCCATATATTATGCTATTATAAGGACTTATGTGCCCTCTAGAGCCTTCTTTGCTTTCTTCCATTAACTCCAAAATAGAAAAACCATCTTCAATTCTTTCTTCTGAACACAAACCTCTGATTAATGTGTCAAATGTAACAAAGTTCCATTTGATCCCGTCTGTTTTCATATCATTAAAAAGATCAAGAGCCAAATCCAACATCCCAGACTCACTGAAACCAGATATCAGTACATTGTAGGTATCCACATTAGGTAGACAGCCTTTGTTCTCCATCTGCTTCAAAAAATGAAGCCCAACCTTCACCTTCCCTGCTCCACAAAACCCCTTTATCAGGGTGTTGTAAGCCACAACATCTAGCAAACCTCCCATGCTCTCAACTCTCTCTAAAACCTCGGCCGCCTCCATGGTGCGGCCAGCATTGCACAGAATCTCCAGCACCTTAGTAACACTAACAACATCAGGCACAAACCCCATGCTAAAACTCTTCTCCAGCAGGACAAGAGCCTGAACTGAATTTCCTTCCTTACAATACCCAGATATCAAAATATTAAAGGTAACGTCATTAGGGTCCTCCATCTCATTCATCAAATTCCTGGCCCTCCCAACCTTCCCATTCCTACAAAGTGCATGAAGCAAAGTGTTGTATACCACAGTGTTTGGGGCAACCCCTCTAGACTTAATAAGCTGCAAGAGCTTAAAACCTTCACCTATCCTATTAGTGAGGCACAACCCTTTCATCAAAATCCCAAAAGTGTAATCATCCCCCTCAACCCCACTTGCCATCATGCTCTTTCTGTAAAACTCCCTAGCCATGTCAATGTCCTCCTTCACAAGGACATCCAAAATTGAGTTGAAAATCTTGAGGGAGGGGCTGCCATGAAACTTGTACACCAAGTCAAGCACTTTGATGACAGTTCTAGTCATCCGGGCACGGCCGAGGCCGCGGATGATGGTGATGAAGATGTCATCCCCGGGTGGCGCGCCGAGTGAGTGGGGCATTTCGTCGAGCAGTTGCTTGACGGTGTCGAAACGGCGGAAAGTGCAGAGCTTGTGGATCAAGGCGCGGTATGTGGATTGAGAATGGACGAAGTTGGGGACGGTGGAGGCCCATCTGAAGTATTCCAGTGCCTCGGAAGCAGATTTCTGGTCCAGTATCAGCTGCGAAACATGCTCCTGGCTTGGTGCAGAGGATGAAGATGAATGCGTCTGAAATTGAAAACGCCTTAGAAAATGGGTTGGGGAGGATGTAGGATATGCGAATGCTTTCCAAAGTTTACGCATCTCATCAATCAGTAGCAGCTACTCTACTTTTCCCAGCCACAAAATCGCCTCACTCAGTTGACACTTCACACACGCAAGTTTTTTTTCTTTCTTTTCTTTAGTTTAATAAGTAATTTCGAATTTTAATATAAGATTTTTAGTTGTATTGAATACTTAGATAATTTTTTTTTGTCATACACTAATCTTTATATGCTTAAACAAGATGGTCTAAAACTCTAAACAGAATACCTCTGACCTTGAGAAAAAAATTATGTAAGAAAAGTGGAAAGTAGATTTATACCGTTAATAAGAAATAAGAAATTATTATTGATATAATTTTTTTAAAGATGAAAATAACAAAACATATGAATACTAATCATTATAAAAATCTTATAATCTTATAATTTATTATTGAATGATAGTGTAAAATTGAATCCAGGAATAACTTAAAAATTTGAGCCATGATTTACTATTTTTATCCAATTTCATTCTTTCACCAATAAATATTCATACATAAACTTGAATTTTAAATCATTTGACATCTTATCATTATCAATCCTCCGAGCTCATAGATTAATAGATATAGCATTTGTAATTCTTAAATAATCAACTGTAACTTTTTACCGGTCAAATTTGAGATTTACTTTTGAATGTTTATGGTTTTCTTGAATATTATTTAACTCAATCAATCCTTCCTGATTATCTTGATTTGTCTTTTTAAGAGATTTATTTCAACTGAGTTGTTGTTCAGCCGAGTGGATGTTATATCTTAACTTTGTAAGTGATTCTTTGTTTTTCCTTTAATTTGCGAAATGTGTAAAGGCAAAGACAGGTCAACAACAACAATTAAAAAACAACGAGAATGTTTCTAACAAATTTACAATGACTTGAAAGTGTTGTAAAAGATAAACCAAGGGGAAAAGAAAAAATAAACATTTCCTTCATAGCTCTTTTCAGTGGACAATGAAAGTTTGTTATTGTGTTGTGTATTTGTATCACTTCCAGCCATTGAAAATGGGAAGACTGGCGCTGAAGGATTCTCAAAAAATTGGTCTTCAAGAAGCTTGTTGTAGATAACAAGACCAGAAGTATACTTGAACCTTGCCTGGTGAAAGTTCTTGTAATAATCATATAGTAAGTAAAGAAGGCTCTGAATCTGATTGGTACTCCAAAATTCGATTTGTTACAAAGTTGTGTAACATTATTATTGACATTTAAACAAGCAACAATGTTCAAGAACACCCTACTCAATAATCTGTACAAATCAGTAACGAGTTTTATTCATCTACCATTCAAAACTCCCTTGAGAAGATCAAGGCCCTCAGCAGAAATACTCCTCCTCCTATATGATCTAGGAATTTCAATTTTAGGAGGTGGATCTTTGGAGAAACACACCACCACAACTGTCAGGTTGTCACACGTGTTGCGTTGGAGGGCCTCAGAAACAAGTACTTTTGCACATGTGGTGGGATCATTGTGCTGCATGAGCTCCGTCCTCACCATTGTAACAGCACATTGGCTACTCATCACATCCCACAATCCATCACAACCGATTATCAAAAACTCATCTTCTTCTGTCAGCACAATCTCCTCCAGTTCAGGTTCAGAACTTAAGGGACTCTTGGAACCTTTAGAACCTTTGATGTGCCAATCTCCAAGAGCACGCGCCACCGATAGTTGGCCATTGAGGTATCCATCATAGATGACACCACCCAGTTTCTCAATTCTTAGTCTTTCAGATGTGCAATTTGGTTTATGGTCTTTGGAAAGTTCAATGGCTCTGCCCCGTTTGCCCAATACAGCACGTGAATCTCCTGCATTGGCAATAAGCATGGAACTGCAAAATAGAGTAGTAGTAGTAGTAGTAGTACAATTATTAATGTGCTAGCATACATGAAAATACGTGCTTAGATCTGAATTGATAACTATATGGTTCTCAGTCCTTACCTTCCCAACATAAGGGCTATTAGAGCGGTGGTGCCTGAAGAACTATCAAGAGCACTAGCATCTCTAAACGCAAGATCAACCTTCACAAATGCACACTTAACTGCTTTCTTAATTCCACACGGGAAATGAGCATCTTCAACAATAAACTTGAGAATGTTCTTTCTGGTAAATGATGCTGCATCAACACCACCATGGCCATCAAATACCTGTATATCAATCTCCATGAGTATCTAATCTATAAGGTATTTAAATGGCAACCAGATTGGAATATTAATAAATAGTTTAATACATGTTTTCAACTCAGTAATTTATATCGTTTATATATCTTTGTAAATCTTTTAGGCCTATATGGTTAATCAGTGATGGGAAATTCATTCATGTCTTGGAGATTACACCACTTATGAAGAGATTTGGCCCATTTCATTAGGTAAATAATGGGATCGATCAAACTCAAAACGAATAAGCATACCCCATAAAATGCTGCAGGAGAAGGGAGGTCTTCCCTTAGATCGACACATTCACTAAGAATATCAGCACATATGAACTCATCCTCCATGTATTGCTTTGGTCCTTTGTCAGAACAACATCCAGATCGCAATACAACTAAAAAGTCTGGTTTTTCTTCTGTGCTTGATTTAAGTCCAACAATATTAATATTTGATTCCTAGACAAAAGAAGAAAGGTCATAATTACTAGTTAAGACTATATCAAAATACATGGGTTACCCCAACTTGAACAAATAAACATCCATTTTCTTTCCATGGAACTCAAACGGCATTTCTCTTTCTATGCATTCATAGACATAGACACTCTAATTGAAACAAACTGGTCAAAAAAAGGACACAAACCAACAAACGCATGGAGTTACTCAAAAGATTAATACTAAAATGCCATTTTACCAACTTTCAAGGAAAATTATCCTAAGGCTGGAGCTTTTGTAAATCATCAATAAAAATCATCAGAAAGTTTACTGACCATTTTGCAATTAGCTGCAGATTCGATAAGATCCAAGTGCATGTTTGCAAACTCGTTGAGAAATAAAGAATAATGTTTAGGATGTGGAAGCTATACCTTATTAGATTCTCAATATACACGAAAAACCACATCTAGGACGTGGAACCAAACACGCTACAAGCCTCTTTTGTAATACAACAATTAATAACAGTGCTAGGATGATATCGAAACAATAAAAGAGGAAACAATATGTTCCAAGCTTTCCTAAATCCTAGATTTGTACCAATTTTTTTTCACATCCATCAAAAGCTGCAAAGCTATTATTGAATCTAGATATCCAATCCACGTCGACAAAAACATAGGATTTCAATTTCATGATATATACTAACCGGTTCAGCAGACCAAGAAGAGCTGCTGCAATGGCGCATAACCGAATGGTCCCTTGGAGGTTTTGCAGCATTCTGATTCAAATTCCCCACCGTATCACCATTCAGATCTTCCATGGAACACTCACTATTGCCCCTGGGGCAGGGGCACCCACCACCAACACCACTCATTATAGCTGCCTCACACGTGAAACCTGTCCTTGTCCCATAACATCAATCAAACCACAACCACAACCACGACCAAACAAAAAACCTAAAGATTTATTTGTCCCTTATGCCAGAAGCTTCTATAAAACTGTTCAAACAACCGCCACATACGCCATTTTTAAACCACACCCCAGATGATCACACAAGAAGAAAAAACTATTCCAAACGTGGTTCGCACTTGATCCGAGAAAGAAAATAAATAAAACCTACTCCACTCAAGGAAACCGTGAGAAACACAACACAGATCAGAAGAAGAGGTTGTTTTGCGAGCAAATGAAAAAGGGTGGTGATATGTGTTAGCTGGTGGCGTGCACAGAAAGAAACAAATGGTGTTGTGCCAAAGGGAGAAGATTAAGAGCAGAAAAACCAAGACCAAAATAGAGATAGAGAGAAGGGGGAACCGTTGAGAAGAGTATGTATAAAGTGATTGGCAATTGCAAGTTTTGCGCTCGCCATTGTAGCGCTTCGAAGGAACTCACATGTGGCTTCTTCTGCTGCCATTTGTGTTACTAGTTGACCGCATGCCCTTGTGGTAAGAAAACCTCTTCTTACAATATATAAGTTTTCTATTATAGTATTAAACTAAGTTATTCTATGTATTCATTTTTATTTTTATTTTATCTTTAATTTGTATGCCTTCTTTTGCCAGCTGAATAGCCCCTCGAATAGCTAATATTTCAGGTAACTTTCTTTCAAAAATTCCTAGAAAAACTTTTCTAGCCGCGGCCATAACGGTTACCATGATCTCGCCAAATAATTTTGACACCAACACATTGTCTTACTCTAACAACCTCATCAATATTGATTTTCATAACTCCTTAAACACTATATGCAATACAGATAGAATGTGTTTGGTAGCAAAAGACTACCTAATTCGAAGAATAAGGAAATAAAGAAGAAACTATTGAAAATAAGCTAAGTAATTCTGAATTGTTCTCTAATATTTTCATTCATTGCATTTCTATTTACAATGTCTGTTTACAATATTAGATATTTATTATATTATCAATTATGTTATAACAAATTGGATGAGCACTAAAGTTGTCTCCTAACAAAATTGAGCACTAAGGCTAGGACCCCTTCAAGCATAATTCTTCAGGTATGTAGGTCTGTTGCGGTTTCAGATTGGTCTGGTAGTGGCTAAGTCTTCTTGTATGCTATTGTTGCTATCAATACCCCTTTCTGGAAAATCAACCTTGTCCTCAAGGTGATAAGCACTTTTAATCGTGTTCCAAGGTTCCCAAGAAGTATCTTATAGTGCTAGATGTTTGCTTCGACTGATTGACAAGTGTACCAATTTGTCCAAGTAGTAATTAAAACAATAAGACCGAGTATCGTATCCACAGAGAATTTGTTTCACTCATAATTGTACATCCAGTATGCAAACATTTATATGAACTAAAAGCAAAATAAATATCAAGTTGGGTTTTTGTACTAAGGTCTATTTAAATACAAACTAAATATCTAAAATTTGAGAAGTAAAAACAGTCAAGTAAAAAGCGTCAGGTCATTCTACTGAATTTTTCTTGATGTTGTTATGTATTTTTCTCTATTTAATGTTATCCTAGTGTTCTTATGCTGAGAAATTACCCAAACCAAGATCCCTCTAGTGAATGAGCGTAACTCTCTTTAAACTTCGTCCTTGATCCCTCAACAAACTCAACCTAAAAGAGTCGCATTAAGTCTACAACATAATATGGACTAGATCACTGTACTCCATTCCTAGACATACACATTTCTAGCTTGCTCTACCAAGTTCTAAGGCTTTAAAGCATTTCCCAATGCTAAAAATCCTAACTATACATACAAATGGGTGATCAAGCCACAAACATGTAAAAATAAGCATAGATAGAAGCAATGAACACATAAAAACAACATTAAATAGATAGTAAAAGAGTTTTACATCAACGGTTCAACAGAACTTCCCAACCAAGAGACTTAGCCTTCCATTACAAGATATATGCTCTCAATACAAAGAAGGAACAAAGTTTAGTGAAAGAAAATGGCAAAGAGTGGTTGAGGATGTCTCCTCCAACCTCTAAAACCCTAACTTCACTCCTCTAACCCAAGCTCTCTTAGTTGCTTTATTTTTGTTGCTTCAGCTTCCCCTTGTGCTCTGTTTTTTGACTCTCTAAACTCCACCAACTTCAGTATTTTAAAGGCTCTTGGACCTTTCAGATTCCAAAGGCTTGCTTAGCGAGACTGGCTTGCTAAGCGAGAGCAAGTGAATTTTGGCTTAGCGAGTTGGGCACGCTAAGCGCAAGAAGGGACAACGACCTTGTTGGGCGAGTTGGTGGCGCGCTGGGCGAGCACATCTCTGACTAATCCTCTTTTAGGGTTTCCCAACCCGCTAAGCAAGTTGTATGCCTCGCTTAGCGGATGACACTCGCTAAGCGGATCTGCTGCACTTAGCGAGTCATTAGCTACTTGAGCCTTCTCTTCTTTTGGCCTGAAACTGAAGTGGTTTCAACATTAATTCACAAAATGAGAGTATCTACTCTATAAAATCACATTAAACATGAAAATATGTACAATTCCTACCAAAGAACCATAAATTGGAGGTAAAGCGCTAATTCTGTGCACATATTCAATACAAAACTAAGTCGTGAATAACAACTAACACTAGACTGTCTCATTGCACCAAGACCTGTTGGGTGGGTGGAGTGGTGGTGTGGTCCATCTTCCAAGCCAGGAGCTGTGATGGTTGGACAATGGGGTGATTGTCAGTATTGGAAGGAGGAAGTGGGGAAGTGTCTATGGGAATGGGCCCATGGTGAAGTTTCAGGAGAGAAACATGAAAAATAGTGTATTTTGGAATGTAGGGGTAATTGCAAATGGTATACAATAAAGCCTATGCGGGCTTGTACTAGGAACAACCCATAATAGCACTTGGATAATTTTGAGTAAGTGGGCTGAACTAATGTCTGCCTGTATGGACGGAGTTTAACATAAACCCAATCGCCTATAGCAAATTCTAAATCCCGTCGGTGAACATCAGCCTGGGTTTTCATTGAAGCCTGATATTTCTGTAAACTTCGTTGAAGGACGGAATGAATGGCGGCTCGTGAAGTGAGTATTGTGTCAACGACTTCCATTGTTGAAGAACCTTGAAGGTATGGTGGAAGGGAAGATGATGGTTTGCCATATGTAACTTCAAATGGAGAAAAGTTCGTGTTGACATATACAGAGGTGTTATAAGACCATTCTGCCAAGGATAAGAATTTGTACCAATGATGAGGTTGGTCATGTGTGAATGAGCGCAAATACTGTTTGAGGACTCTGTTAAGAACCTTGGTCTGATCGTCAGTCTGGGGGTGGTAAGCCATACTCATGCGAAGCTTAGTGCCACTCAGGCAGAACAATTCTCACCAGAAGGTACTGATGAAAATAGGGTTGTGGTGTGACACTAAATTGCATGGAAATCCATGAAGCTTGCAAATGGTTTCCAAGAACAACACTGTAACTTTGTGTGTTGTGAAAGGATGGGGAAGAGGGTCGAGGTGTGTGCCTTTTGAGTACATATCAACAACGACCATGATCGTTGTGAAACCATTGGAAACTGGTAATCTTGTGATGAAATCCATGGATAAATCTTCCCAAATAGTCGAAGGAATGGGCAAAGGTTGCAACAAGCCTGCAGGTTTGCAAGTTTCATATTTCACTTGTTGGTAGATAGAGCATTGGGCAACATAACGACAAATGTCTTGACACATTTGAGGCAAAAAGAAATTGTGCTAAATACGACAAAGTGTTTTGGAGACACCCTTATGACCCCCAAGAGGAGTTTTATGAAATTTTTCCATGAGTAATTCAGTGAAACCATGTTTAGAAGGAAGCCAAACCTTATCGTTGAAGAAAAGGAGGTTGTTAGTCGTCATTTACGACTAACTTTTGTAGAAAAGTATTGCAAATATGTATATATTTTCCCCAATTTATGGTTCTTTTTGTAGGATTGTAAATATTTCTTGTTTAGTTTTTATCTTTGCTTAGTAGAGACCTTCTGCATAGAATTAATGTAAATTTCACTTCATTTTCAGGCAAAAAGAAGAAAATTTGGAAGGTGCTGAAGCTGCTGTCTCGCTAAGCCTGGACCATGTGCTTAGCGAGCATCAACCGCTAAGCGAGACATCAGCCCGCTTAACGAGTAAAGGGAATCTTGGAGATAATATGCCACGCTAGCACGCGCTCAGCACGTCATCAGCTCGCCCAACGAGAAGTTTGTTTCTTCTGGCGCACGAATATGGCGCTAAGCCAAAATCCACTTACTCGCGCTAAGCGCGCCTTCGAGGATAGGAAGCCCTTTTTAAGCCTGAAGTGAAGAGAAAAGAAAAAGGTTTGAATAGACTAAGAGCTTGGCGGATATAGCGTGAAGAATAGAGGAAAAAGAAGAGCAAGGAAGCAAAAACCTTAGCTTTTAGGAGGATTTTAGGTTTAGGAGTGGTTTCTAGGTTTCTAGAGGTGGAGGAGACATCCTCACTACCTTGTAATCTGATATTTTCTCTGAAATCCTTCTCTTGTTTGTGAAAGGTGCTCCCTTGTAATGGAGGGTTAAAATCCTTTGTTAGGAAATTATGTTGTGTATTTGATGTAAACTCTTACCATATCTATTTAATGTTGTTTTTATGTGTTCATTGTTTCTATCTGTGCTTAATTTATGCATACTTGTGGCTTGATCACCCATTTGTGTGTAAAGTTAGGAGCTTTAGCATTGGAAAATGTATTGCATCCTTAGAACTGGATAGAGTAGGGCTAGGTTATTGTATGTCTGGACACGGAGTCCGGTAATCTAGTTTTTATTATGCTGTAGTCGTAACACTATTCGGTTAGGCTAAGTTCGACGAGACATCTGAGAATGAGGTTTAATTAGAATTAGTCCAAACTCATGAGAAATTGGTGTTTGGTATTTGAGCCCTCATCATAGAACACAAAAATAACCTTAAATAGAGAAATACATTTAATTGCATCAAGTATCTCAGTAGAAGGACCCAACACTTTTACATATCTGTTTTCACACCCACTTGCTCACGTTTACTGTTTTTAATTAGAATAGAAATCACCATTGTTTTTAATTCATGATAATCAATTCTTTATACAAAATGCCTGCTTACTGAATGATGCTTTGCCAAATGAAGAAAGTTCCTTGAGTTCGATACTCGGTTCTTACCGTTTTATTATTACTTGCACAACTCGATACACTTGCCGGTTAGATTTACGCATCCATATTATCAAGTAACATCGGGGCATAAACAGAGGTCCTGGTTAATGGTGAAACTCGGGTGAGCTTCGGGGTGCAACTTAACCTAGTGGGGGAGTTCCCTATAAGCGGAGTTCGCTTGACATGCTTGTCGGAGTTGCTCCATAAAAAGGAAACTGGGAATGTATAACAATAGTTACAGAGTTGGTGTCTTCGGTATCCTGGATAAAGTGTCTGCGACCGTATTGGAAGAACCCGATTTATATTGAATAGTATAATTATACCCGAGCAGCCTGGAGAGGTATACTTGTTGTTTCGAAGTTTGGATGACTTGGGACATTAAGTCCTTCAAACTCCAGTGGTCAGTCAGAATGATGAAAGAATGGACTAAAAGGTAGGGGCGCCATTTGCGAACTGCAAATGTGATTGCATGTAGCTCACGAACATAAGTAGAAGCTTGTTGCAGCCCGGGGCACAATTGTTTGCTAAAGAAAGCTATGGGGTGGGAATTCTGCAACAAGACTGCTTCCATGGTTGTGCCTAAAGCGTCCGTTTCGACGGTAAAGGGAATGGTGAAGTCTGGAGTTGTAAGGACAGGGGCCTGAGTCATCATGGTTTTTAACTGTTGAAATGCTTCTTGAGCATCGGGGTTCCATGAAAAATTTTCCTTACGCAAGAGCGCGGTCAATGACGCTGCTATGGTGGCATATTTCCGGATGAATTTTTCTGTAGAATCTCATGAGGCCCAGGAAACCTCTCAAATTCGAGGGTGATGTCGGGGTTGGCCAATCAATCATAGCCTGTATTTATCTAGGTCTAGGGCTGCTCCAAGTGGAGAGACAATATGGCTAAGGTAACTCAATTTCTGTTTGGCAAATATGCATTTAGAACGACGAAGGAAGAAGGCTCCCTGCGAAAGTGAGGAAAAAACAGTTTCGAGAAGTTCCAAGTGTGAAGGAAAAGAATGAATGTATACCAATATGTCAACGAAGAAGACAACCACAAATTTCCACAAAAATGGCAGGAGAAGATCATTCATAGTCACTTGAAATATGGATGGGGTGTTACATAGCCTAAATGGCATAACCTTGAACTCATAATGTCCATGGTGTGTGTGGAACACGGTCTTCTGAATGTCATCCTTATTCATTCGAATTTGATGAAAACCTTGACGAAGGTCAAGTTTAGAAAACCATGAAGCGCGTCCGAGTTCGTCCAGCAACTCGTCTATCGTTGACATGAGAAAACGATCTTTGATGGTGATAACATTCAAGGCTCTGTAATCAACACAGCAATGCCAGCTACCATCTTTCTTTTTAACAAGGAGCACATGGGAGGAAAATAGACTATGGCTTGGTCGTATCATACCGACATCAAGCATTGTGGCAAGTTGTCTCTCCAATTCATTCTTCTGAGAATAAGGGTAGCGATAAGGTTTAACATTCACATGTTTTGAATTGGGTAGAAGATGAATATGATGAGTGATGGTGTGTAGAGGGGGAAGTTGTTGTGGCTCTTGGAAAAGATTATCGAATTGGTGAAGAAGATGGTTCAGGTACCAAAGGGCACTTGGTATCGTAGTTCAGGGTTCTACCATTGCCAATCATGACATGCATCATGGCCATGGAAGTAGTATCCAAATGGAGAAAAGCGGTGATCCGTGACCTGGATGAAATTATGTGTACCACCATCATTGACGAGAATCACGAACTAGTGGTGGGTGACAGTACCATACATGCGAAAAGTCTTAGGCGCAGGCATCCCCGATAACATGTTGAGGCTGATTTGAGGCACACTCGAAGGTTCCTTATGTTGAAGGATTGTGCTCGAATTAAGGTTTGGAGACAAAGGGGTGGAGATAGTCCAGTCATCTTCATCATCTACAATAAAGAGATGAAGTTGCGGTCGACACCTGTGACCGAGAACCCATTTCTCGTCACAGTGGTAACACAAACCCTTGTCGCGACGAATGACCAATTCCTCCGCCGAAAGTCGTTTGAGGGGAGGGCGGAAAAAATGGTAAGGGCGGCAGACCCACTGGAGATCGAAGGAATGGGGATTGAGGAGGCCGAGAGGGACGTCTTCTGTCTTGGAGTTTCTTCTCTTGCAACTTCGCCAAAGCCACCACCTGAGGGAGTGAGATGGCTTGTAGGGCTTGGACTTCCCTACGGTGCGAGACCAACAATTTGATTGGTGAATCCTTTAAACTCGATGAGATAATCATTCACCGAGCCTTTTTGTTGGAGTTTAAAAAGGGCACCATGTGGGCTTTCATAAAAGGTGGGGGCAAATTGTGATTCAAGAGCCTGTAACATGGCCGGCTAGAATGTGATGAACCCATTGCGGGCCATCCATTAGTACCAAGACAAGGCGGGTCCATCTATATAAAATTTCGCAACCGTAAGTCGTTCATGGTTTGGCGGTCCTTGATAGTCGAAGAATTGTTAGATTTTGAAGATCCAGCCAACCGGATCTTGGCCATTGAAATGAGGTATGTCTAATTTCATATGAGGTTTGGAGGGTTGTGTTGATGAAGGAATCACTGGAGATTTAGGGGAAGAGGGGTTGATGGTGAGAGCAACAAGATGATCAAGGATGAAGTCCATCTTGATGTTCATTGTTGTTTGTGCTTGGGCGAGGGATGCATGATTTTGTGTAAGGGTGGCTTGGCCTTGAGTCAGTCGTGAGACTGCTTCCTCGAGGCATTCAATGGCTATTTGTCTGGTGTTGTGTTCTGGCATGGCACTGAGCTGAGAACAGAGCTGGTCAGACCAAAATGGTAGCAAAAGACTACCTAATTCGAAGAATAAGGAAATAAAGAAGAAACTATGGAAAATAAGCTAAATAATTCTGAATTGTTCTTTTCTCTTTTCATTCATTGCATTCATATTTATGATGTTTGTTTATAATATTAGTTTATTATATTATCAATTATGTTAAAACAGAATTGGATGAGCACTAAAGTTGTCTCCTGACGGAATTGAGCACTAAGGCTGGGACCCTTTCAAGCATAATCCTTTACGTATGTTGGTCTGTTACGGTTTCGGATTGGTCTGGTAGTGGCTAAGTCTTCTTGTATGCTATTGTTGCTATTAGTGTTAAAATATTACAGGTTAATTTTCTTCTTTAACCAGTGAGATTAATTCTTTTATTCTCTAATAAAGTTAGATAGAAGAGCAAAATATATATAAAAAATATGGGTTCTCTAAAATGAGCAACCCACTTTAAAAAGTAGTCCCCGAGGAAAGCATTAACGATTAATATTACATGCATATCCTTGAGTGGGTGGCTCAATTTAAAGGAATCAAATTTAATATAAAATCACCTTGAGTTGTATTTATATTGTTATCAACTATTAATTATAAAATTATTTTAAATAATATTGTAATAATAATTCTATTTAAAACTTAATTAAAAATAAAAATATCAAAATATAATTAATTTTTGAGTTATAAATGTTTTGTAGATAAAAAATAAAGAATAAAATAAATTTACTATATATATAATTACATTTGCCTTATTTTTTCCTTTAAATTATGTGTATAAAGTTAAGAAGAACATTTACATATTATTACAAATACTCAAACAAAGAAAACAAAAATGAGTCCTTTAACATGTCAACCTAAATAATATATATTTATGACTTTAATATGTTGGAGAACCCTGAAATATATCTAAATTTTGCAATTGATCGTGAAATTTTTTTTTGTTGGGTCCCTGAAGCTTTAAATTTTTTGTGGGAGATCCTTGTTGTTAATCTTCATCCAAAACTTGATGACGTGCCCGTTAGTTGGACACGTCAGTGATACATGTATGAAATCACGTCAGAAGTATCAATGACATTACAAGTCACATGGATTTTTTATATTGAATCTCATTTAATAAACTATTTTATTAATAAGCATTTTGTTGGGTTGCGGAAGATTTGAGGTTTTCTGGATTTGGGTGTTGCGAAAGTAGAGATTTTGTTGGATTTTGGGGATAGAGATTGAGGTTGGGTTGGGAGGGGTGTGGAATGAGGAAGAGAAATTGACGATGGTGGAGGTTCTAGGTCGAGGGGTGTAACAACCTAAAATTTCAATAACTGAAAATAAATGTTTGATGTATTTCTTGTATTATTTGATTATTTAATTGATTTGGATGAGTTGAGGTGTTGTGTGAATTAGCTATGTATGATTGTTTGATGTGGATGTTGATAGGGCCTATGCTTATTGCACCCTCACACTAGAAACCAAAACTGAGTCTTGAAGATGAAGTCAAGGGAGGAAGATAGTGAGCAAGAGAGCTAAATCGTGTAAATGAGTGGAATGATTGCATTAACCATTTACAGAAACAATAGCTTCACTTTTATATGGCTAGCATAGGAACTCTGGATTCTAAAACAAGTTGCAGCTAAGTTCTATCCTAACAGAAATACCTGAAATAACAAAAATACCAGAAAGCTAACGAACTAACTAATAGGTACAACTTATCAAGAACTGAATTGATATCTATGACTAACTCTAAGCTTCAACAGATGTTAGGTTACGTGGAGTTTGATTGATCTGCGTTGGAACTGTGTGATTTTGAGATTGACCCAAAGCCTATTTTGGTAAAACCATGATCTTGGATTCGTTAATCTTTGGATCACCTTCAAATTTGGATCGTAGGGTCAAAACTCACGTCTTCAAGTGTTAACTTTGGGATTTGCGGAATAACATCTAGAGCCTGAGCTATGACCTTTGCATAGAAACAGTGAAATATGTTGCAGCAAGAATTCGCCCAGAACTCACCCAGGCGAGTCTGAGTTGGGCCAGCTTGCCTAGGCGGGCAAAATTTCGCCCGAACGAGTTTTGTAGGCTACAAACACGTCCAACAACATAAAACACACATTTTCTCCCCTATTCTCCCCCAAACCCTCACTCAATACCCCAAACCTCCTTCTCCACCACTCATGACCATCGGTGACTGTTGAGCTACCGTTGCTTGTCGTCAGACCACTGTACAGAGAGGAACCCTTTATCGAAATCTTCAAAACTCATCTTGAGGATTCGGTAGAGTACAAAGCTTCCAATCCTCTGTTCACGGTTTCTTCGAAGTAACTGTGATTTCTAAACCTTCTCCTAGTTAGTTTGAGCTTATCTTTGCATCTCTTGTGACTTGGGTATCATTACTGGATGTTTTTACACTTCCTTTGAAAAATCCTTGAAAATGAGACATTGTAAAAAGTTGTCTTTTTATAAAATAGACTTCATTTTTGTAACATTTGCTAAACCTTGATCACAATGGCGTGATCGGAATTTCAAAATGACGTTTCTTTGATATGGATCTCAAAACACCCTTTTAGTCCTTTTTTAAATTGAATGGGTATTTGACCCGCAAAGTTGATATTAATCTTGTCTTTGAAATCTATACTAAATTATCTTCGATTTGGTATATAGAGTTTTGCGTTTGGACGAACGGACATGAACCTAAGAGAGCTCCGAACAATGCCACAAGGAACTAACAGAGAGATATAGATAGGTGAGGGGGGTTTATTGTTTGTTTACAAGTTTTGATACCATAGTTGGGGTCAAGGAACCCAATTATGGGGATATTTTTATGTTCTTGTGCATGTTGGTTTTCAAGAAAAACTGTGTTTTTAACTAATGGGATGTAATATATTTGTTATTGATGATTGAATTTGTGAATGATGTTGTTGTTGTAATGATTGAATTTTTTGGGAAAAGTCTTAATTGCAGAGGAGACTCTACCCAAAAATTTTGTATTTTTATTCTATTTACTTCTTTATTAAATTTTAAATGAGCATAAGAATTTGTTTTGAATATCATAGTTCTCTTTTTTAATTTAGAATTTTCCCTATGAGGTGTGTATTGTTTGAAGACATGGGAAATGTGAATCCCAAGCATGAATTTTGTATCTATGTATGTGGAATACAATTGCTTGTGATGTTGATGATAATATTGATATGAGACGATGTTGATATTGATGATCATATTGATATTGAGATGAGATGATGTTGATGTTGATGATGACATTGAGATGAGATGATGTCATCATGATGGATATATATTGTGTATGTACATAGGGGGTGCAGTGACATGTTGGATATCCCTGGAAAGGGAAGGAAATATTTAGAATTTTTAACTATTCATGGTTAGTGCATTGATGTTGTCCATGTTTCATACTTCATAATTGCATGGAAATAATATAAACTTTGTCAATAAGTACTTGTAGTTTTTCATGAGGAACAAATACTGGTACTTGGGGCATGTCACTCGGTTTGAAACTTCTTTGAGACTCAGACTGATTATCATGGGGGAAATTTGTATGTGCATGACAGGGTGACCTCAACACTTGTTTCCTAGTTTTCCTAAGTGAGAGTTTCATGTGGACATACTTAGGCTATTTCCTGATAAATGATACCACATTGCATTTTAGAGTTGAGTCAGGTGCATGCATCATTATGAGTATAATGGATTTGAATTATGGAAAGGTTGGTGACTAATTTGTTAAATGTATGTTGAACTCATGGATTATTGAGAATGAAAGTGGTTATTGTTATTGTTTTCTTGCTAATCATTGTCATCTGGTGTTTGTTGATCTTTTATAATAAACTCACCATTGTAATTTTTGTATCGTGTGGTTAGTGCCTGTGATGATCTCGAACTTTCGTTCATGGGAGCAAATGAGCAGCAATAAGTGACTTAGAGGGAAGTCTTTTGTTGGAGCCGCCAAGTCGACGTGATAACGTTGAAATTTATTTTGGGAGAAAATTGTGTTTTGTTATCAACTCTTCCTTAATTGGTTCCTTTACTCTTTTTGATTGGGTATGTAAATCCTAGGTTTAGATACACGTAAAAACTGAATTATGTTCTGATATGTGTATAATGTATAATGGTTTAATATATATGTGTGTGTGTGTGTGTGTGTGTGTGTAGTTATTCACATATTTGTGCGTGGTTTAGTGAACGTTTATCGCAAAAAAATTTACCCTCGTTTTCATAGTCAAATTAATGGAGCTTTTACTTAAAATTGAAATGTCGCATTTTAGAGTTAGTGATATCGTAGCGACGAGGTGGGTCATTATAATGGGTGTTTGATTACTTGGTGGTGAATTTAGTTTCGAACGAGAATCTATTAATGACATTTGGGAGCAATGAGAATTTGCAAAACAAGTTATTGGATCTCGTGGAGCACTCGGATGTGTCGAACTTTAGTTGGAATTACACCATCTTCTAGTAAATTTCACAATCAAAGTATGGGGATTGGGGTGAGGGGATAGGTGTTGTAGGGAGCCAAGAGAGGGATAAGAGGTTGGAGAAGTGAAAATTGTTGATGATGAGAAGGTGTAGAGAAAGAGGAAGAGAGTGTCGCAGAAGCTGCACATGACTTTTAGGGGGTTCTGATGAGGACATTTATGCTCTTGGGTTGGACCATGTTACCAATTGCTTCCATGTACTTCTCTTTTCCCCAGGGGCTGGGGGGTCTAGGTAAGTGTTTTGCTTTTGGTAAGCATTTGTGGATTTCAGATATGTTCAAATCCGATTTTGATTACTGTGAAAGGTCTTTCATGGCCAAATATGCTAGGATTTAGACTATTTTGGTGCCTATTAATTTGGGGGGGGGGGGGGGGGTGAAGGTGAGGGATAGAAGAAGACTGGGGAGACAGAAGAAAGAGGTAAATGAAAAGGGCAAATGGGGAAAGATAAGCAGAGGTAGAGAAAAATAAAATAAAAAATTGGGATCGTATGATGAAAACTAAAATAAAACCGACGATTAAAAATTAAATTAAATAGTTTATCGATAAAATAATTTATTAAATTAAATTAAATATAAAAAAAATCAGGTGGCACGTCCTCTAACGTGATTTCATATATGTATCTCTGACGTGTCCAATTAACAAACACATCATCATGTTTTGGACGATAACTAAAGATAAATATTTTCCAAAAAACTTTTGAAGTTGTAAGGATCTAATGAGAAGCAAAAAATTTTAAGAGATCATTTGTAAAATTTTAATATGAGTATCATTCATATGCTTGGGCTATTTTTTATATTATTTTCTAAATAAAGAATTTATTTTAAATATTTTAGAGGTGAAATAGCTCTTAAGTCATAGGTGGTCAACTTCATCAACAAAGATTCATATATATATATATATAGCTACTCCTTTTATTTTCTTGACTTATTGGATATGGCTCTTATTGATTTTAGGCTCTTTGTGCCGAAGTAATATGAATAATTTTTAAGAGAATCTAGACCAATTAATTAAGCAAAAGTATGTGAGTATATTATTTTTTTATTTTTATGTATAAAAAATATTTGATTAATTCAACAAAAAAAAATTAAGAAACCAATTTTTTCTTTTTCATTTCATTTGTTTTTGGTGAATGATTTTTTGTTTTCCATTTGGGCCAACCTCCTTATCGAAGTGTCTCATCATTCTTCTTAACATACTAGTCCAAGATGATCTATTAGTTTTGTCATATCATGTGTGTTCTTCATATTTAATTTAATTGATTGAGTAAGATATATAAATTATTATAAGTCTTCTCTCACTATTTTTTATTTCTACATATTAAAAAATTTGAAGTGGTTATTATCGACCTAATGAATGAATGTTTTTTTTACATATGTTGATTTTTGGTACTCCCTTTAAAATTGAGCAAGGCAGTGGTATTATTTTTACTTTTAATAAAAATAAAAATAAAAATAAAAATGATTATTATGTTGACTTTTGTACCATCATGTAACTTTTTTTTAGTTCAAACTTTATGCCTTTCGAATACGAAATAAGAGCCATAAATAAAAGTAACGGGGAGACAAAAGGTTGTAAAATTAAAAAAATTATAAAGTTAACTATTATAACCTACTTACCCTTCTCTCTAGTATTAAGTAATAGTAATAGTAATTTTAATTTTTATAATTATTATTTATTTTACGTAAAGTTTTGTTTTTTTTTTTCATTAGTTTTTTCATTAAATTAATTCATTAGTCCTTTAATTTATTGTTTAGATTCGATTTGATTTTCTAATATTTTTTTTATTCAATTTGATATTCTATTTTTTTAAATGGATTAAAATTGTTTCGTGTCATCTAAATTATGCCAACATGTTAAGAATCACATTTTGTTATCACTTAAAATCATTTAATAATAGCACATATTTAGATAATATGATCAAATTTAAACCACATGACTATTCAAATTAATTTAGTTGACAAGATCATATTGAATTGATTTTAAAAAGTAAAGGATTAAATTGAATAAAAAAACATTAGACTAAATTGAATCAATCTTAAAATTAAGGATTAAATCAAACTTTTAAAAAATAAAAAGCCAAATTGAAAGTTAAAAATAAATTAAAAGAAAAAACTTATTTAACTTTTTTTTGCTGAATAATTTTTTTCATTAGTCCGTTGGTCGTTTAGCCTATTAGTTTTTATACCTGTATAAAAACTTTAAAATGAACTATGTCTTTAAGATTGACTAACAGATCAAGCTAAATTTTCAGATTAAACCTAAAAAAGCCCCAAACTTGATTCTTAATTTTTATTTAAATATATAATATATAAAATCTTATTCGACTAATATTTCTACTCCTATTTACATTTATGTGATCATGATTTCAGGAATATATAATTTTTTTATCTATAAAAATAAAAAATAGTATTAAAAATTTATAATAATTTACACACCTCGCTCGCTCAATCAATTGAGCTATACCCTTAAACTAAAAACGCATAATTTGAAGTTATAAGAACTAAAGTAGAATTATTAAAAATTAAGATAATGAAAATCATTAAACCCTATATTAGAGAGAGAAACCAATCAATTAAGGCCACGTAAATGACACCATTTCTTTTTTTTAAATGCTTGATCATTTTTATTTAAAATCATTTGTATCTTCTACATTGGGCACGATTTGATTGATTTTTGACCAAATCAACTTGGTTAAGTTTTTTCTTTTTTGGATAAAATTAGTCAAGTGAGAACATGACACTGAGCTGATTCCCGGACGGAAACAATATGCCCGTGTTCCGGAGTCATATAAGAGGTATAATTTCACTTTTTTTTTCCAATTAAAGTTACATTTTGAAGAACAATTAAAATTACTTAGACATATCTTAATATATAGTTTTAAAAAAGCAAGTTTGAAATGAAATCCTTATCACATACCAATAAATTATTAGTAATAAAAAAAACAAAAAATTATGAGAGATCTTTACCTCCCTTTTGTTTTTTGTTTTTCTTTCCTTTCTACATTTCATTTTCCGTCTTGATGATGGTGTCCCACTGTATTTAGAATGATAATGATAATCCGCTTGTAGTGCGTGGTGAGATGAATACAATCGCATGCATGAACCATTACTTTCCACCCAATTCACTTTCAAGTTTCAGAGGAAGCACATTTATTCTCTGAAAAGCTTGTACAATAAAATATTAAAGATATGCTTCTATGAAAAGAAAAGAAAACAGAGACAAAAGAAAATACTAATAATGATATATATTTTTTTATTTAGTTGAGGGAAAGTGAAAAAAAGTATAAATAAATATTTAGTTTTTATTTTCTTTTTTAATTTACATTTTATTTTTTATTCTTTCTCAACTGTACCAGTTTAAAGTGAAGTTAAATTGGCATGTACTATTAATGTAAACATTTTTACATCATTAGTTAATAAGAAATTATTGTTAAGAAGTTAATTTAATCAATCTTTAAAACAATTATTAAAAAAAAAGTAAATAAACTTATTGTACAATGATTTGTGATCTGGTAATACTATAATCTTTTTTACACTTTCCATATATTTCAATTAAATTCTTAATTTAAATGCATATGTTAATTACATTTCATTACTTAAAATTAATTTTTATCAAAACTAGTTTTAAAATCATTGGTCTCAATCATACATTACTTTTTTGGTAATGATTCTTACATTACTTTGATTTTGTATAATATAATTATTACACATGTAACACACCAATAATTTAACACTTATAACCAATGATCCCGTCAATTATTTCACATGAAAAATCAAACATGTTATTATTTTATATCAAAACGTACCAATTCACAGTGTGTTAATCATTCATTTGTTCTACACAACACAAAGTCGTCTTCCTATATAGTATAAATAGCAGCAAGTAAAGAAAAACGAGGAAATGCTATATTCGGTCCAAGAAAAATTCCACGTCATTGACACTGATTTGAAGACAATCAAATAACTAATGATGTGTGTGAATGTATATCCTGTTCCAGAATCCGACCCACCACTCCTGTGTGAGAAGACAGTCCTCAGAGTTCACATCATCACGTTGTTGCCTTGTGCTGTTGTATACAACGACAATTATCTTGAACGCAATTTCACACACACGGTTCAAGTTCAATGCCCAAGCTATTGATGCCAAGGGTCACTATTTCCCATCATCATACAAATACAAATAAAAAAACAAGGAGAAAACAATCATTTTTTCCCATTGGCATTAATTTTTATGGACCATATCTCTCAGCACCAACCTTAGCATTAACTATCCTTTTTGCCAACTCGGGGCTCCATTTTCTCCACTTTTCTTCAGTGCCCAGATTCTCCATATACCATTATGCTTTTGATGGTCTTGCTCTCCTCCTACTTCTGGTTCCCTCTACCTGTGCAGCTATTGGCCACTGGTTAAAGTTTATCTTTTGGTTCTATGTATTTGATGCCACCTCCTTTTGTGTGAATCTACCAGGCATGTATAACCCTTTTGAGTAAATTTCTATTTTTTACATTTGTGCTGTTTGTCCTTGCAATCCTATACTGTTTTTCTTTAGTAGTATGCACTTTTTGATTTTGGGGAGGAATTTATTTCATTGCTACAAATATGGATTATTTAAAAGAATAAGATATGTATTTGGATATTTCCCTTCAACTTAACAAAAATTGAATTCTTTTTAGTGCTTTTTTTTCTTTCCTATCTTGATTTGTGTGTTTAAGATTTGCTTTAGATCTGATGTGTGTTTAAGATTTGGCTTTTAAATTTGTGAGCTATAACATCCTTGGTTTTGTGGTTATGTTGCTACCTCTTTCTAGGATCTTAATTTAGTTGTACTTTTTTTTAGAAAATAAAAAAAAATGGGGATGTTGCTTCACTGGATTGTGGAGGAGGCTGATCATTAGTGGCTATTGTTCTATAGGCCCCTCATCCAACGATGATTAAAGCTTGGCTCTTGGTTTTAATGGTTCTCTCCAATGGGTTCTTTTCAAATGGGGATGGCATGCATAATTCCACAATACCAGATTTTGTAAATATTGGGGCTCTCTTCTCTTTCAATACTAGTGTTGGTAGAAGTATAAAAATTGCTATAGAAGCTGCGGTTGAAGATGTAAATTCTGACCCTACTATTCTTGGTAAAACCAAGCTGAACCTCTCACTGCAAGAAGATTCGAAGTATAGAGGTTTCCTGAGCATTTCTGAGGGTATGTCTTTCATAGTATCACCCTTGTTATGTGTTAAAGCTTAAAAATAATCTTTCTCAGCCACAGATGATGTTACTTCAACTCTATCAGTTATAGTTCTGTGTGATTACAGTTTTGCAGGTCATGGCAAGACGCACTGTGGCAATAATAGGCCCCCATAGTTCTGTAACAGCTCATGTCATAACTCATATTGCAAATGAGCTCCAAGTTCCTCTGCTGTCATTTTCAGCTTTGGACCCTACCCTTTCTTCACTTCAATTCCCATTCTTCATTAGAACTTGTCACAGTGATCTTTATCAAATGACTGCAATAGCAGACCTTGTTAACTACCATGATTGGAAAGATGTTATTGCTGTCTACCTTGATGATGATAATGGGAGAAATGGAATTGGCGCATTAGGCGATAAGCTTGCTGAGAGGCGTTGCAGGATATCATATAAAGCACCTTTGAGCCCTGATGCATCTATGGAAGAGATTACTAATGTGCTTGTTCAGGTAGCTCTGGCAGAATCACGGGTAATAGTTGTTCATGCAAATACTCAATTTGGCCCCAAGTTGTTTAGTGTTGCAAAGAATCTTGGGATGATGGGAACTGGGTATGTCTGGATAGCCACTGCTTTCCTCTCTGCTCTCCTTGATATCAACAGTCCCCTCTCTCCAGATTCATTGGATGACATTCAAGGAGTTCTTACACCGCGTATGTACATACCGGATTCACAGCTCAAAAGGAGGTTTGCTTCTAGGTGGAAAAACTTGACTAGTGGAAATACTGCTAATGCCCACCTTGGATTGAGCTTTTTACCTCTCTATGCTTACGACACTGTGTTTGTGCTTGCTCGTGCACTTGATGCATTTTTCAAGCAAGGTAACCAAATTACATTCTCAACTGATTCAAAGCTATCTAGCTTACATGGAGACAACTTGAATCTTGAAGCCTTGAAAATCTTCAATGAAGGAAATTTGTTACGCAGTAACATCTATGAGGTTAACATGACTGGTGTATCAGGTCCATTCAAGTATACATCTGATAGAAACCTTGTTAATCCTGCATATGAAATCATTAATGTCGTTGGAACTGGAACTCGGAGGATTGGTTATTGGTCTAATTATTCTGGACTATCAGTTGTTCCTCCAGAAACTCTTTATTCCGAACCCGCCAATCTTTCCAGGGAAAATCAAAAGTTGTTCCCTCCAATTTGGCCTGGAAACACTGGTGAGAGACCTCGTGGTTGGGTTTTTCCAAACAATGGAAGACTCTTAAAGATTGGTGTACCAAAAGGTGTTAGTTACAAAGAATTTGTCTCACAAATAAAAGGTACTGATATGTTTGAGGGATTCTGCATTGATGTATTTCTTGCTGCAGTGAACCTGTTGTCTTATGCTGTCCCCTATAAGTTTGTCGCATACGGGGATGGTAAGAGCAATCCTAGTATGACTGAGCTTGTCCGTCTGATCACAACGGGTGTGAGTATCATGCCAATAACTTTTTTTGTGGAGTTTGAATGTTTTAAGGTAATCTTCTGAGACCAATTTTCTGCTTCTCGTGCAGGAATTTGATGGTGCAGTAGGTGACATTGCAATTACTACAGAAAGAACAAGGATGGTGGATTTTACTCAGCCATATATTGAGTCTGGTCTGGTGGTAGTAGCACCAGTTAGGAAGTCAGAATCCAATGCTTTGGCCTTTTTGGCCCCTTTTACCCCAAACATGTGGTGTGTCACAGCTATCTTTTTCATATTAGTGGGAGCTGTTGTTTGGATTTTGGAGCATAGGGTGAATGATGAATTTAGGGGACCACCCAAAAAACAAGTAGTTACTGTTTTATGGTAAGGAAATCTGGTATCTTCCACTCTTTTCCAAGGCTCATCACATTGAACCTTTTTAGAACACAACCCATGTTAATGATACATGCAATAATTTTAAAGAGGTTTCAATTTTCATATTATATTTACTTGTAGCTTTGGTTATTATGTTTGTAACTTGTTTGTGTTGCATCTGGCAGGTTTAGTTTTTCAACAATGTTCTTTTCCCACAGTAAGTGCCAGTTCTTTGTCTTTTGTGACATCTATTGTCAAAGTGGCAGCTTCCCTTCGATTAATCAAGTTGCTTTTGTCTACCATGCAGGGGAAAATACAGTGAGCACACTTGGCCGCTTTGTGTTGATTATATGGTTATTTGTAGTTCTTATAATTAACTCGAGTTACACGGCAAGTCTAACCTCAATCCTCACAGTGCAACAACTTTATTCGCCCATTAAAGGCATTGAAAGTTTAGTAATTGGCAAAGAGCCTATTGGGTACACACAGGGTTCTTTTGCTAGAAATTATTTAGTTCAGGAATTGAATATTGATGAGTCCAGGCTTGTTCCTCTAACAACACCAGAAGAAGCTGCTAAAGCACTGAGAAAGGGTCCAGAAAATGGGGGTGTAGCTGCTTACATTGATGAGCGTGCCTACACTGACATCTTCCTCTCCAGCCGTTGTGATTTAACTGTTATAGGTCAAGAGTTCACCAGAAATGGTTGGGGATTTGTAAGTATCTCTCACATGTTCTTTACAATTTACATTGGTTTTTTTTCTCTTTTCTTTTCCTTTTCCTTCTATAAGAAATAACTGTAACTACATGTTTTCCCCTCAAGTATTTCTGGTCTGTGTGCATTGCTGCCAGATTATACCAACTGCTAATGTCAATGGACTTTATTACTGGGTAAACAGGGATAGGATTGCAATCTCTGACAGAAACATAACTTGCCTGCAAAATTTAGAACAACTGCATATATAATAAGGGTTTTGTTAACATGTGGCTTAGGACACATTAAAGGATGAAAATAGCATTTATCACTCATTTTAAAGAAGAAAATATTAATTATGCTTTGAATGTCTGAGATATTAGATAATTTATGCTTTGCATCAAATAGTTTCTAAGGCAGAGGTTACCAATACCCATATAATACTTGCATGCAATAGAAATGTCACCCTAGCTGTTCTTTTCTTACTATTCAATAACTCCCCCTTCTCTTTATATCCTAATCTATTTACTACTCGAATGAATTGAATTCAACTTGTTACTCTTAACTGGGAAAAAGAGTTGAAGGAAATTACTTTTTAATTTTATACATTTTGAGTTCAAGATTGTTGGTTCCCATATTTGGCAGCTTATGGTAATATCCTTAATTTTTCTTCAGGCCTTTCCACGGGACTCGCCATTAGCAGTTGACCTGTCAACTGCCATATTGCAAATGATAGATAGTGGAGATTTGCAAAGGATCCATGACAAATGGCTTTTGAGTAGCGCTTGCTTATCACAAGGTGCAAAGTTTGAAGTGGAAAGACTCCAACTTAAAAGCTTTTGGGGCCTCTATATGATCTGTGGGCTTGCCTGCTTGCTTGCACTCTTCATATATCTTATACAGATTTGGAGGCAATACCATAAGCACTACGTCTCAGAGGAACTTCATTCTACTGACGGCCAAAACATAGGATCAAAATCTTCACATCTCAAGACTTTCCTTTCATTTGTAGATGAAAAAGAAGAGACCTTTAAGAGCCGGTCCAAGAGAAGGAAAATGGAGAGGATCTCATACAGAAACAGTGAAGGAAGCTTATCCATCAGCTCCAACCAGGGATATGCTTCACGCAGAAGCGAATGTGCTAGCGAAGTATGATCAATATTTCTACATCATTTTCTAGCCTCTTATGCTAGCTACAACACCAACGCTCTTCATTCATGCTGCAACTACTGGGCTACTAGTACTTCCTTCTTTTCAAGTAAATATATATGTTGGATACTTTAGAACTTTTGTTAGCTATATGTAACACTTATTTTTAACACGGTCTTTATACAAAAAATGAAAAGTTTTTTATTCAGTTTATGCGTGTAAAATCATTTTTCATTTTCAAAACAGTGTCATTTATTATGTGGCCAATGGATTATAACATAGCATCACCTTATGTTTGACTAAGTGTTTTTAATTATTTCTTTAGTCTATTTAATTGCGGGAAATTGTTTACTCCTTGTAATCTACTGTCATGATATGTTAAAACAAAAAATTCTAAAGCTTTCTACTCATTTTGGTAGTAGACAGATGAAAGTAAAAATATACATAAGCAATAAGTAAAAAGAAAAAACTCTAATGGGTCACTATGTAGCTTTACTCTAATGATAATAGCCTTAGCATAGCAACGAGCTTTCACTGGAAACAAAATGACATGACAAAGCTCCCACCATTTCCATGTGCTGTACGAACACTTTCCTGGTTGACACCATAGTTAGTTGCTAAAGCATGTACTGCTACAGTGCTACATCTCGTAGAACACTATCTTCCTCCTAGTGCAGCTCCTCCATCATAATTTTTGCATACATTTCATGTCACATTTCAAATTGTGGCGAGGTTTCTATCGATTGCGCTTTTCTCAAGCTACTTTGTTTCCTAGCCAGTGTGATCACATTGAGCATAGTGAAAACTACAGTCCCAACAGTAAACCAAGAATCCAAGTTGAGGCAAATTTTTTGCTTCTTTTTAATGGTGAAGAAGAGAAAAGGAGGAAAAGAACTGAACTATTTGTGTGCACTTCACTATTTATCACTACTACAGACAACGAATGTACAATTTTTTGAGTAAGGACCGATCATAGACGAGAGTCACATATGAAACTAGAAACATATCTGATAGAAACAAACACCAATTTGAGCCACACACGGGATGAATAAATGGAGTTTTCATAAATGTAGACAATAGGAGTCAACTGAATAATTTCACGTACAATTTGTTTTTCATATTTTGCAAGAATTAAATTAAAACAAATTCTAGACCAAAAATTAAATTTAACCTATATGTAATGTCAATTTGGAACTGCACGTGATACAAAATTTTCAACTTCCACTCCTTCTATTAGATTTTCGTAGAATACACAATATAGAGCGAAATCAGATGAAAAATTCAAGCACGGGATATTTGAGATGTCATAATAATCATTTATTTTGGTTATACATGAACTAACTGCCTGCTTCTAATTCCTGTCTGTATAGACCTTCGAAACATTTGAAGTTTTTTACAATTCTTAATTTCTATATGACTGAGAGAGTTAAAGTAAAAAGGTAATCATTCAAGAATTCTCTCCCACCTTCACATCAAAGCCATGTAAAATATATTAATGTACATTTGGCTGAATCCTCTGAACACTAGGGTCTAGGGATTAGATGGTGTTCCATTGTAACTTTGGGGTAGATTAATCAGTGGCCAATGGCAACATATGTACATTATATTACCTGACAAGTCTACTGCTCCATTCTATAAATGTAAATAGATTTTGCTCCATGCTGCAATCAACCATTTTTTTTCCTGCTGATGAATTGTCAAGCCATCCGAGCAACAAGGCACTAGTTAATGTATCTAAAATATCTCTGAAAACATTCATCGTCCTTGCAACTTTTGTATATAACTTTGTACACTTCAATTAAGAGTCTTGGAAATCGACTTGCAAAGTAGTCATTGAATCCTTCCGGAACAGGTCCTATCAGTTCCTGATAAGCGAAAAGAAATTAGTTAGAAGCCACACACATGTAAAGATGAGCAAATCATTCCCGGGTTATAAGCAATGGTTAATATGCATTATGATGAATTACCTTCACAGTTCACATTCCCTGAAGTTTAATGAAATTACACTCAAAAGCCTCTCATTTTTTAACATTACACTGACCTCCCTCAATTCATAAAGAAATCAGAAAAGTTGATATCAAAGAATCATAAAAACAGGCAAAAAAAAAAAAAAAAGACAATTATGCTGGAAATGATGGGTAGAAATACTCAATCCTTCCTGAAAATCGCATTCGTATATTTCAGCTTAAAGAAATGGAGGTTGGCTCATTCCCCTACTAATGACCTTCAACCCTACCCATGCAATCCGTAAATCCAATTCAGTAACTATCCAACCATGAAAAATAAGGGAAATATGAAATACAAAGCAATAAAAGGAAATGCACTCGGAAACCATCTCATGTGCCCTTCTTGTAATGAATCATTTGATCAAAATACTCCTCCTTCCTAAACACTCCCTGTTTCAGAATTATCCTTCATCTTTTCTTTTCGAATTGTATTTGAAAGTTTATTTTACCAGAAATGGTACAAAATATTATGTTGTTATATGAATTGAGGGAAGTCTATTTGTGATTAAAAAAAGGAGGAATATGGAGTATAATTTCATTAATACTTAGTGAGTGAGTGTAATTTGCCTTATATATTATCAATAAGTTTATGATCTTGGAGGATTGTACCATATGTTAATAGAGATGCAAATTAGACATCTTATATAAAAAAAGATATCACCAGTAAATAAAAGAGGGACAGTAAATTCAAACAATCGATTTCAATGAAATTCATTATGAAAATTAAAAACTTAAATTCAAGCACAATCAAACAAATGCACAACTGTTATTCACTATTTCAATCAACAAAGACCAGGACTTCTAAAGACTAATTAACACCATTGCATTTCCCAATCACATCACAAGATAACAACATCAGTAACCACAAAAGTTACAATACTATCATGGCAACCAATCATCAACATTATCACCATCATTATCTGCAGTCAAGGTTGATGTACTTGGCTTAAGATTCAATGCACAATACGCTTCATAGTCTACAGAATTTTTTACTGTGACAATTGCTGTTATGATAAAAAATCAGAGTTCAGATATGGTTTTAGTTGAAAATAAATTTTGAAGGACGTGGGTTTAGATATTGGGGGAAATGTTGCAAGAGTTGATTGTGAAAAAAGAAAATATTGTGGATATTGTAAGGCAAAATCATTATTAAAGTGAACAATTACTAAAACACAGCCATAAAATAATAAAATATTCAGAGTTTCACTTGGTGTAACTGGTATTAGGGATGAATTTGAAAAATGAAGTTGACCACAACATTTAGAGCTAATTTTGATCAAGAGCTACATTTTTTTCTCTTATGGTAATTGCTACATTTGTTAAAGTGACATTGAACTGTTTAATACACTTCAAGATAATGAGACTTCTAAAGTGAACAAATAGTTTCATGGGTTTCACCAAGAGAAAACAAATTATCACGAGAAAATGTTAGTCCAAGAAAAAACCTGAATTTCTTGAGGCAATTCCCTGTAGTGATTTAGCTTATTTCTCATGACCCTCAGCAAGTGTCGAACACTGTCATATTTATATCTCCGGTAACGACCAATGTTAGTTATGAAATCAGGATCTAGCTTCTCATCCCATTTTGCACCTAAAGCCAGTGGAGCAATGCTTTCTAGAGCCTTCAAAAGATCAGAATCAATTTCTCTGTCTTCAAGTTCCACTCTGTCACTTACATCACGAAGAAATGAAAGTCTCATCTCAGAGCTCCAAAAAAGAGGATGATGCAATACTTCAATCGCTGTTAGTCTGACAATAAATGAAATAACTTCAATGAATCACTTACTTGTGATAAGACAAACACACAAAAATATGTAATTCCAGTTTCTCTACTCATTGAAAGTTATCAGACAATCCCTCTGAATCTTATCATAATTTATGCAATTATATCTCATGTTAATTTGGCAATTGCATGCAACATAATCTCTTTGATAACCTACTACGGATAATTATTTCGCTCCAACCATGCATCTGCATGCATGTGCAAGGCAATCACCTTTCCTCACAATTTGCATTAATTATACAGTAAATAAGGATAAAGTGCATAAGGAAACAAAGAAATATAACTATAAAATCAAAATACAAATCAGAATAATGTAGATCCTATGTAGATAATATTTTCACCAAATAAGAGATTCAATTTTCCAATAAGCTTCTTCGTCTGGAATTCATTCATGGCCCAAAAGCACCAAAATGAGTATCCATACATTTAGAATCATCTTGCAATGTTCAAACTGCTATTGGAATTAAAAAGCCAGTTGAAGATGCACTGGCAGCATCATTAAATACAGATGTTTCAATAACTTTCATTAGAGATCAATAACAAATGTGTCATTAGGTCCATAACAACCTAAATGACTTTTTTTGCATTATATTCAAGATGAATACCTCCATGTGACCATGTTAAATCACATCATTTTCATTTAACCCATTCTGACCAATTTTAGGCTCAACTTAAAAGAAGTCTGATTAATATAAGGATATATTCAACAACTCATAATACTGACTATTACAGATTTATCAAAACAACATATCACTCTTCCATTTTATTATTTATATTGGTCAATTGAACTTTGAATACTAGAGAAAAATCTCAATTGACATTTCATACATGTACAACATCTAGCAAAATCAAAAGCTGGAATTTCAGAGGTAATAACAAATTAACATTTCATATGTGAACCCATCATTTATACTACACGACAATTAAGTAATTCATAACAAGATGCAAATTATTAATAAATATATGAGAAGGTATAATTATACACCTGAGATCAGGGTTAGGGTTTAACAAACAAGAAATAAGATCGTCGGCTTCAGGAATAAACTCCACTAAGAAAAGATCCTTTTGATTTTTCACAATATTGAAATCCCGCTCAAGACGTTCTCCAAATGGATGTCTTCCTCCAGTCATGCAGAAAAAGAGAACGCAACCTAAACTAAATAAATCCACAGCTCGTGTTTGACGTCCTTGAACAAGTTGCTCCGGTGCTTGCCACCCTGAACTTCCACAGCCTACATGCAATTAAGGAATTGAACCTTATTGTAAGATTAAGAATAAGAACAAAGAATTGATTAAGAGTTAAGACCTGTAAAATTAACGCTTCTACTCACCAGTAACAGTGTGACCCAAAGAAGACATATCCTCAAGAAGGCGTTTACTAATTCCCATATCAGAAAGCTTTGCACATAATGATTTTTCTTTTAATATCAAAACATTTTGGGGTTTCAAATCTCGATGTATTATTCCTAGTTCATGCAAATGAACAAGTCCAGAAACTACATCCCTGTGTTTCAAAATAAAAGTGAAAGTGAAGACAATGGCAACAGAAAATAAACAAATAAGTTAGAACAATAATGTAATAATTGAACCCTCATGTTTGAGCTATACTAAATAGAAACACCTATCAACCTCCAATGACAGAATGATCCTAAATGGAAATTAAACAACACTCTCCTGCATATTCTTAACTTTTTTGGTCACTTCTACCCTTTCTACCAATCTTTTACTATTTTATCCTTTTACCTCCATATGTCGTATTTGTGTCTTTCACATCCTATTGGATTCTCCTATTACAAGGTAATGCCCAAATTGTTACTATCTCACCTTTTCTTTATGGGAGCTGTCAACCTATACCACCTTAGATCTAGCACCACATTTACGATAGATCCTTTTCTTCTTTCTCCAATTATAGAAATGCTACTCCACATCACCTTAACTAGGTAGATTTTTTTAGCCTAAAATTGAACTACCATATGAAACTTTAGCTTCTATAGCTTATTAAAAAAATGGTTTTTATAGTTCTATTTCTAATAGCAAACAATTAGGCGCATGTCAATCACAAAAGTTGTTACCCTAGTTGGCTACAATACCACTCATTGTCTCATCCATGCATAAGGTATCTCCCTTGTCTGCAAATTCAGGTAGTTCTAACAACTTTCACTCACCATTTTTACTAATTAGCTGAGAGAAATATTACAACCTTTTTCTAATCTAAAAATGTGATACATCACATCCAGTGATAGTTGACTGAATCAACCAACAAGTGTTTAATATTTTCACTAACCTCATCAGTTTCAGTAACAGAGGTGATGGAAATCCATTTGCTTTCCAAAGATATCGCATATCATTCCTCGTATCGATTCGAGCATTTTTAAAAAAATTAGAATATTGATCCTCGCAAATTGTCGGGTTCTCTGATATATCAGAGTACATATGAATTAAATCATCCAAGTTGCATGTACAACGTTCTAGAGCAAGATAAACAAAATCATGATCACATTCCACCCCATACCATCGAACAATGTTTGGATGTCTATCAGATGCAATGAGATTTTGGATTTCTTTATGGGCTACATCATGATGGGCTTTGACAAGACGTTTGACAGCAACAACTCGGCCTTCATATGTCCCCTCAAAAACAATGGTACCATTGCTTCCCTTAGCAATTTCTTTGTTTGACACAAACAGTTTACCAATTCTGCGTCCATCAACTTGCATTTGTGTATATGTATCAGTGTTTGTCTCCTTACGTGCTAGTTTATCCTCCTCAGCTGATGACATAGGTTTATCCTGTCTGTTGTCAATGGTGATATTGTTCTTTACTGACTTGCGTGCTTTCTTCTTCTTAGGAGGTAAACTTCTTGAATTTAACTCCCTGTTTTGGTCTTTATTTGTAACCACCAAATAGTGGTAGAAAACAAAAAAGCCAAGAAAGATGGTAAATAATATAAGGGGTAGTGTTGTTGACCATTCAATCACCTTTTTTGGATCAACTTCCTCTTGTGTACTGATCTCCATAAGAGGCCAAGGGAGCATGGCTACATTATCATTGCTCTCACAGAAATCGAGTTTTTGTTGCAAAGAGGGCAAAGAATTTGATATGGGCAAAGGTAGCATCATATTACCGCCCTGACCAAGGATAAATCCATCCATATCAGGTTGTGATGGAAGCATCAGCTCTGAAGTATGGAATGGGAGCATAATATTCTCTTGATAAATACCAGACAATCTTCCAGGGTCAGCAGGATGTAACAGAAAATTCTTGCGTTGGCGGTAGACTTCATTCAGTTTCATGTCCCAACATGCATACGGCATAGCAAAATCTAAGCCACGGTCTACAACATACCCATCCTCTGCATCAAACGAATCCCTTCCAGAAGGATTTTCATTATGTTGGCAAATTAATCTAGCCTTAAATTCTGCCACGTTCATAGTCCACAAAACTATTCCTGCTTTACCAAGAGATTTCAAAACATAATCAGACCTAGTTATCTTGAGCAAAAACTCAGGTGAGTCCAGCTGTGCAGGATCAACAAGCTCATTATTCTTTGTAGTTGTAACACGCTGCAGCCGATCATCACCACTCAACACCACATTAGAAGCATTATCAAGATCATAGTGCGTTCGAACAAGCGCTCCAGTTTTAGCATCCACTTCAAACATAGTGTCTTTTTTGGATCCAAATATCGATGCTCCCTCCTTTGTTTCGGTAGGGGTTAAAGCAACATAATTTGCAATTGATTCGGAGAGTCTCTGCAGGCATGAAAAAAAGCCTTAAACGCAACAACTTCTAGTGGAATAAATAGTGCATAATCAATCATAAAGTTAACGAGTGTTGTGTCACTGGACTCATAAATTAATTCCAATTACGAAAAGGAGATAGTAAATCACAAACCTAATGTTTGTCAGTCATATCACAGGACCATAGAGTATAAAAAAAGCATTGACATATTTGATGTGATATACACTACCGTTTTACCAAAGCGAGCATCGTGGACGATCAATTCCCAGTCATCTCCGCATTCGATGAGACCGGTAACGTTGTTGTCCTCAGGGTCATTGATGGGAGCACGATAGGAGTGGTGGTAGATGGGAGATCCAGTTGAAAAAGACCAAAAAACCCTCCCAGAAACACTGTCCACCAAATACATAGTGCCATCGAGGGCAGCAACAAGTGCCGTGGCCGGTTTAAGCGAGGGTGCTGGTAGAGAGGGAAGAGAGAGTTGTTGGGATTGTGAGGCGGATAAGCTGAAGAAGAAGAAGAAGAAGAAGAAGAAGAGAAGGATTAGGGATAACAGAAAGATTGAAACACGACACTTCATTTGCCTTGTTTGGACATCAAAACAATTCCATTTCCTGCGATTCGATGCGATATTCTGTGGTTGGGATCGCCCACCCCCCCTTTTCCCTCAAACTCTAAATTATGGATCAGAATACCAGATTTTGCGTTTTCTTTTGGCTTAATTATCTTGTTGCTCAAATTATTTTAAATACATTAATTTATTCTTCAAATCTTAAAAAAGGTTTATTTATGTTCTAAAAAATGAACTAATTTGATTCTTAGAAAATAAGTTGAAGATCTTGATTCATTTTCTAAAATTTAAAAGGTGAAATTAAATATTTTAAAAATTTATAGATTTTGACATGTCAAATGTTAATTATCATGCCTTTTCACATTTAATGCCTCGTTGTCTACCATTATTTTTTTACTATTTTGGCGTGTCAAATGTTAATTATTATGCCTTTTCACATTCAATGTCCCGTTGTCTAAATTAGAGATTACATATATTCTTTGAATTAATACTAGTAATTAATTAGTTAAAATTTATAAAAAAATATAATTTAAATATAATAAATAAATTTTGGTTTAAATATATTATTTTCCTTCTAAGTTAATATTTTTTTATTTTTTATCTTTGAAAATTTATTTTTTTAATTTTAGTCGTTATAAATTTGTGCATTTTTAATTTTGATTCCTATAATATATTTTGTTCATTTTTAATCATTAAAATTTGTTATTTTTAAATTTTAATTCTATAAGTATAAACTTATGAGAATTATAAATGAAAAATTATTAAATAATATAATTTTGGTAAGACTAGTTTTTGAGATACAATCGTCAGAATTGAACTAAAAAATAAATAACAAAAATACAAAGTTGTACACACTCAAGCTGAAAAAATGGCTACAAGTGGATTTTGTTACAGTTCGTATCCTCCATATCCAAATCAAGTTGAAAATGTTTTCTTAGCCGGAAGGTTTCTCTAAGTGTTATCTTCCCACGTGGATATGGGAAAACAAAATGGATATCATCATCTGATACACACTCAAGCTCAGCATCATCAACTGAAGCTTTTGTACTGCAAGATAAAGCAACTTTAAATTTTATCATTAACATTGTTAGGTGATGTACCATTGATAGAACATTGTAATTTGTTCTTGTTAGATGAAGCAAGTACTGTGGCTGATCAACAGAAGAGAAGTTATATTATTTTGTCTTAGTTGTACCGATAGCAAGAACAAAATCATTATCAAAGTACATTAGAACTATCCTTCCAATTTTGGCATTCAAGGTAAACATAGTATCTTCTTGAGATCCAAGTATGTCTTGTCCATCTATCTTTTGTATCAACAAGGTGAGAATGAGCAACATATTCTGCAAAGATTCAAAAAGTAACAACATACACAAGAATCATTGTTGAACACCATTAATGTGAACCTTACTTTGTTCTTTTTTTTTTCTCTCTTTACCCAAGAAATAAAAACGCATACACACTCAACAATAGTGGAATAGATAAATAATAAGCAACAACAAGAAACAATGACAAAAAGCATACACAAGGGAAACACTTGAACAATGTCTTACATCAATTCAAATCAATTCCATCATTACGTAGTAAAGAAGAATTTATATGATGTGTTGAATTGTTTTACAAGAGTCACTACCAGTGGTGGCTCTGACATGGTCAAGGTGGGCAACCGCCCAAGGTCCCATATTTAGAGGAACATGATTTTTTTTATTTAATCTATATAAATATTAAATTTTTATACAATGTTATAATTTAATACTATCAAGGGGAGTAGGGATATTCATTATGCATTTGGGTTAAAGTCAAATTGAAATGATCCAAACCGTTCATATACGAGTTGAGTCATGAGTTTAGATTTAGATATCCCATCAAAATCGAATTGAACCAATCAAAAGTTTTAGAATTGTTTGATTTGACTTTAAATACTGTTAATATTAAGACTCAAAGTATTAGAACGACAAGTGTTTGAACTACTAGTGTTGGAATTTCTTAACATATTACTTTTAGGTATATTGTTATTTGTTTCACTTTTTTTCATATTTATTTTTGTTGTCATGTTTATAATATTAATGAATCATATTTTGTTTATTTATTTCAGCAAATCTGGTTGCAACAAATCTAGTTGTAATAAATCTAATTGTAACAGAGTTTATTGTAAGAAAATTTGTATCAGTTTATTTTAGAATATTATGTTAATGATATTAAATAAATCAATTTTACTACTTTCAAATATTTGATAATATTATATTAATTATATTGGATATTTGATGAATCATGATATAAAATAGTAATTCTAAGGAAAAAAATAAAATTTAAATGGGTAACCCTTTAGTTTGAACCTAACCAGATCATTTATGAATGGGTTGGGTTTCAAAAAAAATTATAAAAACCAAACCGAACCAAATTTGATTGGGTTGAATCTTAAATTTGACCAAAACTGATCCGAACTAGCATGCAAACACCCCTTTAGGGGAGCTTCAAGAATTGTTTTTGGCATGTTAGATTTCAAAATATAACAAGGGATAAGTTATAAACATAAAAGAAAACAACAAAAGTTGAAAATTTTATAAAACATGACAATTCTCAAGGTTGGTCATGAGATCTTTGGTGCCCTAGACAAACAAAAAAAGTTACATGTTTATAATTATTGAAATATTGTCCGCCTTGAATTTTTTCTTTTACAAAATTCATTAATAATTTATTTATAATCAAGATTATTTAAAACAATAATGACAACATGAGTAACTAATATTATTCTAAAAAGTTGTTATCAACAATAACATGGATAATTAATAATTTATAGAAAATTAATAACCCTCAAACCCTTCCTACTCCTCCCCACCACTACCACCCAGCCTCCTTCCTTCTCCCCACCACAAGTCTTTCCCCGGCCTCCTCATCATGGATCATCCCACTTCACCTTTACCTTGTGACGATGATTTCTTCATTGTCGTCATTGTGCTTTTCGTGATAAATGAGATTATTTTTTACTTTCCTAAGGACAAAGAGGTGTGGATGCCGACTTTTCGAAGGACACAAGGGTGGATGCCAAATGCATCCACAACCTCGTTGAATGTAAAGTTAAAATGAAATAGGAAAAAAAGAGAGGAAAGAGACCCCATTGCTTTTAAATAAGTTGTGAAGATTATAGTTAATATGTTTGCAACTATGAGAAAGATGAAGTTGAATCCATTCTTTAAATTTGATGGTTGAGAGTGATCATAGAAAACCTTACTAAAGAGGATAAATAGAGGCAAAGCACCATGTTTTTGAATGGTGTGTTGACCTCCTTTTCAAAAAATTTGATCATTGGGTTTTGTTGGAGACAAAGAGAGGTGATAACTAAGACATGTGCTTAGTTGTGAAGTTGTTGTTAATTAAGCGTGTTGGTGTACCTATTTGTCATCATCTTGTGTTTTGAATTAAATTTTGACTGGTTGACTTTTGGGTAAGATTTCCTAAATAGTAGCATGATTAGTCTATAACTCTAATTGTTGGTATATACAACATTTGAGTTTATTTTTTGTTCCTTCTACTATTCTTTTGTGTGTTTATTTTAATATTTTTAATTTTGATAAAATCATTTACTAGATGTAACGATAGTGAAAATGTTAAATTTTTATTTGTGATCTACAGTGTCACAAGTCAGATTAAATAATTTTGCTTTGATTTATATAAATTTGTACATATGATTAACTATCAATATATGTTATTATTAATAACAACTTTTAGAGTAATTTAGTTATTTATGATATCATTGCGTTAAATAATATTGATAATGAATATATTATTAATGAATGTTGAAAATAAATCAATACGGATAATATTTCAATAATTATGAGGGTGTAATTTTTTTGGTTTGTCCAAGGCAACAACCCTAGTTGCGATGTATTATTTCCAAACTCAAAAACATTGCTAATCCAAAGAGTCTTTCCAGTAGGTATACAGTGTCAACCACGAGTATGCATGGTGACTTGTTTAGATGATGATGGGAGACAAAATTGTTCGGGTTTCGATGTTGGAGAGGGAAAGACGAAGAAGAAACAAAGGACGGATAGGAGGAGAATCTTCTTCATCTCAAAGGAGCGGGAAGACCTTCATTCTTTGCATGTTACTCACACACCTCTTCCAAATGCTATTATTACCATTTTTAATATTTTTATCTATTGGAATATTAAACAGTAGTTAAAGTGATTGTTTTAACCAAATAATTAATTAAAAATATTAATTTATCATTTTGAAGTTTTTAAAAATACATATATATTATTAGCATTTTGACTTAATTATACTCTTGATATTTTTTTATTTGTAGTAAATAGTAATATATCGAATTTAGAATAACTCGTATCACACCAACTAATTATACTCTTGATGATATATTCAAAGTATAACTAATTTTAGTTAACTAATTTGTAATGTTAATTAACTTTCTTTGTTTTAGAACTATTTTTTTATATATATTAGATGAATTTGTTTTTTATTTATTTTCTTCTAACTAAAATCACTAAAGTGTTATTTTTCATCCAATTATTTGAGAATTTGTTATAGATTTGAGAAATAAATTAATTTTAAAAGTTTAAAAATAAAAAATATGAGTTAGCACTAACAATGCAAAGTTTTTTTTTTCACCAACATTTAATTTAAAACTACTATAATAAGTTTATTGATTTTTATAATAATAATTTTAAAAATTATATTAATAATGATTTCTAAGAAAACTTATAATAATTGTTAACCATTTTCATATTTTATTTAAATTCTTTTGTAATTCCTTCTAAATATGTCTTTAAGAATGAAAGCTTCTAATTTCATTGACTATAAAAAATATTTTTTTGCAGCATAATTAAGGCATTTCATTCATAAAAGACTGGTAAATACAACAAGAAAGGATTAGCGATAATCTTTGAGTCTAATAACATAATTTGTTGCTCCCCTTACAAGCAAGTGTACGTCCAACATTATTTGTCTGTCTCTTTACAAATTCTATCCTAAAAAAGTTTTTTTTTTACCAGTACTGTAAAAAGTTATTGAATAATACAAATTTGATAAGACTAGTTTATGAAATACAACTGGAAGAATTGAACTAAAAAATGAATAAAGATGCAAAGAGTGATTTTTTTTTATTTTCACAATAATTATTTTAACTTTTTCATTAATAATGACTTCTAATTGATTGCCATTATATTTTTTTGCATTGGTAATGTATAAAAATTAAAATCATAAAAAATAAAAAAATGAAATATTGAAAAAAAATGTGAACTTAGTAATTTAAATTAAAAAATAACAAGAAATTCAATAAATTACTATCCCATATGAAACTTCCTGAAAAAAGTGAAAAGGCACTTATTTTAATAAATATATCAACAAAATTCTTAAAATACATTTTAAAAACTTATAATAATTATAAATCATTTTGATAATTTTATGTAAATTCTATTGTAATTCTTTCTAAATATCTCCTTAAGAATGAAAGCTTCTAATTTCATTGACTTTTTTTTGTGTGTGTGTGAATACAATGATCGCATTAAAATTTGAATTTCAGATTTCATATATATTACCTCAAACCCAACCATTCTCATTGACAATAAAAATTTATTAAACAACATAAATTCGGTAAGACTAGTTTCTGAAATAGAATTGGAAGAATTGAACTAAAAAATGAATAAAAATACAAAGAATCAAAATGGAAAAAATGGCTATAAATAGACTCTTTGTTTTGGTTTCC
This sequence comes from Glycine max, assembly GCF_000004515.6. Taxonomy (NCBI): domain Eukaryota; kingdom Viridiplantae; phylum Streptophyta; class Magnoliopsida; order Fabales; family Fabaceae; genus Glycine; species Glycine max. The sequence continues at coordinate 50,684,337 of NC_016088.4, read as the reverse complement.
AATGGAGAACTACATAAAACACAAACTTTTTTCAGTACCTAAAATATTACTTGTCGTTGTAGGAGGTGACGGAAAAGGAAGACATGCATGGGTGAAATGAAGAAAAATACGTACATGTTGCTAGATACTTAATTTCTGAATGGCAGTGTCTTGTGTTGGGGACAAGAAAGCCAATAATCACTTCAGTCTCCTAACTTATTTGTTGTGTGGCATGGGTTGATATGACAGCACGCATTGCCAAAATTTCACTCAATCGTAAACATACCATTCTAGCTTCTTTCATTATATGTCCTTGAATAGAACAAAAGTGGTGAAAGAAAATTGTTGTATGACATTGTCAGTCACACAACCATTATATATGGTTCTGTATAGAAGAGTTTAGCCAGTGAAATCAGAAACTAAAGACGCCTTAAGATAATAGCCACAAGAGGAATGTTGACCAGGCAGTGAGTGCTATGGCTGCAGCAGTATATGTCCACAAGAGAATAACTGAACACTCTTCATTTCCTACTTCAAACAGCTGAGCCACGGTACCTGCATAATAATATCATTAAATTTTGACAATAAGGAATCTATGGCTAATGAAATATCAAGTGAATGGGAAATATGGAATGGATTGTATCACTTACTAATATTCATAGCTGGTGGCATGGCATACTGCATAACCAGCACATATTGGAATAAAGGATCAACAGGGAGTAAGCCCAAATTTGCTGCTGCTCTTACAATAAACAATCCAATAACAGGTAGTAAGAAAAGTCGAGCTATGATGATGCTAGTGAGGGTCAACGGTTTGACACTTGATGATTTCAAGCCTGCAATTTCATGAAAAAGTTAGCTAAGCCCACGAAATTGGTAAAAAAAAATAGCCGCTAGGATTTTAGATACCTTGAGTGAGGTTACCACCAAGCAAAAGGGTGATGCAAGGAATGGTCCCATTCCTGCAAAGCAATGAGTTCAATCAGATAACTGTGTGGTTGGAAAAGAAATAGACACTGGAGAACAATTTGGTTTCATGAGCAAAGATGCATACCCAAGCAACTGAAGAGAGTCTTGGATGACTCGCAGTGGAGCATTGTCTCCTATTATTAGGTTCCTTAGCCATGCAACCGCACCAAAGAGGAAACCAAAAAACTGATCATGGAATATGGAAGTAGATGAATGTCAAATTGCATTGATGTAGTACAAACTAGAGATTAAAAACCAAGAAACAAATCTAGCAAAGAAAACAGAAAGGAAAGCAGAAAAAAAAAAAAAAAAACTCACTGTTGCAATTGCCGGTGGTGACACTAATTCTGCCAGAAGATGGCTCATAACTTCTACCATTCTATGCCAAGATGATTCTGTCTTTTTCGATACATTGGACTGATCTTGGTCTACAATCTAAAAATTCACATCCCTTTTAGTAACTAGTTGTAGTTGAGAATGTTTGATATATTAGGGGCTATATGCATGCTTTGAGCAGGTGAAAAATAAGAATACCTATATATATATATATATATATATATATATATATATATATATATATATATATATATATATATATATAATGGGATAGGATTATACTTATTATTGTTAATTTCTTACATTGTTAACTGTGTGAATAATCACTTTCATATGGATAAATTTTGATGGGGTGAAGGGTAAATGAGCAGCACTTCATTAAACTAACACGCCAACACCGAGTAAATGCATACTAATTTTAATTTTGAAAACCTTCCTACTGAAACAAGTATAGCCATAGTGTAGTGGGTTGTCAAGGTCTTACAATTTGGTTTTCAGTGTCACCAATATAAGTCGATGTCGGCACTTCTATTGTTGTGTCTTCACTGTCATTATCCTTGAGAAGGTGAGTTTCAGCATTAGCATCAAAATCTTTGTTGGGAACCTTTACAATCTCAGCAGCCTCGAGTGCCTTAAATTTCAAAGATCTGCTTTTTACCGTCTGGTATGTGTAGGTCCAAATGAAGATGCCACCAAGCTACAATTAACAAAACAAGCGAGTTAATAAGATAATCTACACAATAGTATGCTATAAGCTAATATTTTAAATGTAAATAGGATGTCTTACGGCCATAGAGAAAGATGCATAAGAGAGTGCATTATTGCGGCAAATATCACGTGCACCAAATGGGCCTCCTTTCTCATCACAGATAGCAGGGATGATTACAATAGGAAGGTTACCCATATTTCCTGATCAAAGAAGCATTCATGAAATAAGTACATTTTTAGATGAAGGTTTTGCTAATAAAATTAAGACACGGATTGGTAGGAGTGAAAATTGAAGGAATGGATGGGGATGGTGGCATAAATTTTACAATGTATTAAGATTTAAGGCATGCATGATGCATCCATTCCTTCAAATTTTACTCTTGTTGAGCATACTAAGTAACTATAACTTTGATGCTATGCTACCTGATGAACATGCAGCAATAATAAGACCTTCCACTTTCAAATTAGGCTTCAGTAATTTTACAAGTATCCATCCTATAATCCCTCCAATTAAGAAGGTAAGTCCAACATTAACAGGCATAAACCACCTGCATAGATGGGTCAACATGATATGGTTTAGCACAATCAATTAATACAAAAGAACGCCCTACTTTTACTCTACTTTCAATCAACTAACATGCATTAATTATCCATCACTACTATCAATGACAAAATATATCAAAGTCAAAGTCTGTGCATTGTGTGTAATAATTAATGACGCTTATAGCTCTGTACTCTGCAGTGCCAATGAGTGAGATATCTTAACTCCTTACCTGTCCCCTAATTAAAAAGGGACACTTGTTTAATATCACTCTCCACTGATTGTAATTTTTTTACTCGTATCACATTTTAAACATTTTAATAGGAGTGACAGGTAATGAAACGGTATGTGTGATTTTATTCCGATCATTAATTAGGTGAACCACAGGTATTAACTCAGCTTGTTTGTCCAAAATTATGCTACTATGTCTAAAGCCATAACGAGCTTTTATTTAGATATGTAGCTGTAGCTACCCACATTAATTAACGATTTAATTTTGTGCAATAGCTCTTAATCCTTAGGATAACAAATGTGATCAAACACAAAGCTTAAAGTTCATTCTTAATTCCGCCTCAATAAGGATGCTCATGTAAGTGTATAATCTGGCTTTGTTTCGATTGACATGTGTTCGGTAACCTTTTATTTTTGTTAGCTTTTTTTAGGCTTTTTATGAAGAAAAACAGTTCAAAAAATAATACATATTAAAAACAAAGATGGTATACTTAAGAAACCTTTTTTGCGTATAGCGAATACAAAATCCACATGTTTATGTATTAGTGGACAAATATTGAATTAAAAAATAAAAATAAAAACTTTAATGGAAATCAAAAGTTGTTGGCTTTATATGCAAAATTTGTGCGACATGAATTGGCACTATTAGCTTTTCGTTTGACACATATCCTTTGTGGATACTGGATAGATGCCGAATCGAACAAGTTATAAATACTTTTCTATTCAATAAGACTAGCACTGCTATTTAGCACAAATAGCACTGAGGCGAAATAAACGAATGCATCAATGCAAACACGGTCACAAAAAATGAGTGAGATGTTTAGGACAAAGTTGGTCATTATAGTTATTGAAATTGAGATTCACTGTTACTTCAGTAATTTGTTTCATTAAGTCTTTAAACTTAATTATTTACTATCATTTTAATCCTTAAACATACACTAATATTATCACTTAAGTCATATTATATGTAACTTTTGACTAAAGCAAGTGACAATTACAATCTCGAAAACTTTTTTAGGATTTTGTTAATTCTAGAGATTAGTCACAACAAATCATAATTTCAGAGACTAAACTCAATATTTAACGTCAAATAAGTTTTGATGGAAAACATATAGTTCTTGCTTGTTTGATGAAAATTGTTTCGTCCTAGTTAGCATTTTTCTAAAAATGACACAAAAATTTGGAGTGGAAAACAAATCCATGCGTACCATGATATCATATCATCAAGTGAAACACTCTTGGCGAAACTGGAAAATACAAGTGAAGGAGTGAATATAAGGAAGACAATCTGCAAAACAGGCAAACCAAAACACAAAAAAAAAAAGGTTACTATATATTGTTTGATTAGAATCATGCAGAGTTTGTGCTGCATTTGTTGTCTATTCAAAGGAATAAATGGAGGAGCAATGAACAGGTGTTTATTCATTAATCATTATATTTATATATGTTTAATATAGCATGCATCTCTTACCTTGTTCAAGGCTTTCCGAATGTCTGGTGAAAGAAGATTATCGAAATACTGAGTTGCCATCAAAGCTCCTAATGCACTGATAAGTAGGACTTGAATAACTGGCAAAGAAGCCACCTCCAATAGTTCCAGAAAACCCATCTTTAACTTCCTTTGTTTTTCTCGTGTTGATCTACTTCTTCTGTTTGCCGCTTAATATTACTTCTGGACATGAAAACCCATTTTTATTAACTTTTTCCTCCCCCCTATAGGATGAGTTAACATGAAAGAACAGCGATGAATCATTAGAATCCAAAACCAGACAAAAAAATGTGACGAAGTGGGACAGTAACCAATTAATGATTAACAAGTGTTGTTAAGTGGGGACAGACCGCAATTTCAAGTACCAATCACTGAGTCTGAGTGTCCAATTCAGTATATAACTTGTTAACATGGTATATGTATCTAATTTTCGGGCAAAGCCAAATACTATTCATGACCAGCACATTGAACTCATCAACGTGCATGTGTTACTATATGCATATGTAATGTCATTGCTTAGTTGCACCACTCCCTTTATGACTATGTAAATGTAGATTGCGGAGTGCATGAAGCTTTGATTCCTAATCCAACAAGATCTCTTAAATTATTGACAACCAAACAAACATTTATATCGTTCAGATTTGTCATCAAAACTGGAAAAGATTATAAGCGTTACACAAGAGAAAACTGTTGTCTAGCGTGATTCTTGAAAGTTTGAAACTAGACACTGAAGATAATTCTAGAGTTTCTTCAACCGAGTTCAACGTTTTGTGTACCTAATTTTTTGGAATATATGGATGAAAGAAAAAGAGAAATAGAGCAAAAAAGTAAACAATAAATATGATAAAAATAAAGTAAAATAAATAAATAAATATAATAATATGTGGTGCAAACTACATCTAAAAACAACAAATCCATTATTTAGAAACAACTGATGAAACTTTTGTTTGAACGAAGATTTTATTTATTTTTTAGAAGCTCACTATTCAGGTATCTACATAGTTGTAGTTGTAAAGTTGTACTATAATTGTATTATTAAAAGAGGAGGTTTCGTAAATACTTCGACTTTTGGTTTAGGCTGCTATGAATCAGAATAAAAAAAAGATTTGGCTGCTAACCTGCTGTATTATCGTATTCATATTGGCAACCTCTTAATTTCCATATCGTTCTGTGGCCTCATCAAGGTTTTTCAGTAAAAATTCTATTTTGATTAGTGGATAATTAATTCAGACCGTAGATTATTTGGAGTACTACATCATTAGTGTGCACATCCTTTTCAGCTATACAATTAAAATTTTAATTTTGAATAATTTATTTAATTAAATTATATTTTGATTATATAATTAGTTTATTGAAAAATAATTATTATTTAAACTGAACGAGCATTTTTATAAAATAATGTTTTAATAAATATTAAAACATACTAATTTGGTACTTAATTATGAAAATTATAAATTTATAGACTGACCAAATGAAAATAATTAAATTTATTATTTCAGTTCAAACATCATGTCAAGTTGATATGGATAATGCAATCTGATACGCTTGTTCACATGGTGTTTGTCTCTTACAATAACAGTACTCCCATAATTGATGTCATTTATAAATCAACCTCTAAAGACTAAAACCAGCAAAGAGAAGAGAGATAATAAACTAAGAGAAAAAGTCACACGCATGATAAGAAAGAAAAATATAAAAATAAGATATATATATATATATATATATATAATTATTATTTATTTTCTCTGATCTATCTTTCTGTTTATCTCTTGTATATAAGTTTCCCCATTTTCATTAGGCAAACAAAAACTTTATTACAATTTAGGAAAAATATTAAAACTTTATTTCGTAGATATATACATGGACAAAATTTAGAATTAATTTTTTGTATTTTTAATGTTGTCTTTTAACCAGAGTTAGAGTTTTAATTATTTCAATGATCAGCTAATTAATAATAATTTGCATAAAATATCGATATAAATTAGCAAAATGAAACTTCAACTCAAATCTAAATGAAGAAAAACACTAGAAATACCTAAGAAATTGAATCTAAATTTTATACTGTATGCACATACATTTGTATGTATTGATATAGGTAGAGCTAATTAACAAGCATGTCCCGGCTCACCAATGAAAATGGTTGCCAAGAAAAGTGACAAAATGCAAACACAGAAGAAGCACATTCTAATTAAGTGGGTCAGCCTCCAGAAATTTAGAATATCTCAGCAGCCAAAAACTTTCTCAGGAAACAAATTATCTTTTAATTTTATATATGATTATAAAAATCATCTGAAAAAAAAAAACGTAGAAGCCTTTTTATTGACGCATGTTAAATGTTTGTTTTGTCAGAATATTATCAAAGTAATTCAAACTTATGATTCTCTCTTTCCTCTTTCTTTCTTAACTATGAGACCAATCTTATAACTCTCTTGTTAATATCTACATTTGAAATGAAAAATTATGCTTTCTGAATCGAAGTGTAGTATATATATATATATATATATATGAATGATGAGAGAGAATAGATATATAATGCTAATGCATATGCATATACGTGAAGAGAGGGGGACTAATGAAACCTGGGAATGAAAGGCTCTGATGAGTACACGATATATATTCGCCTCAGAGGATTGAGTTAATACAATACATGCCTTGTCTTCGATCCACACACATACATACATATATATATATATATATATTGACAGAGAGACAGAGAGATTGTTCTTTCTCTCCTCCAACTTTGACCAAAGCCAACGAGTCATCAATTAATTAATAAGCTCAATATAAGCAAATATCAGGACCAAGTTAAATTTAATACTACATATTTATGTTCATGTTCCCCTTTATTTTGGATATGTTAAAAGAATCTACACTAACGTAAATAGAAGCATTGATAATTTATTAATTATTTTAAAAATTCACAAAATATAACAGTTACCTTTTATTGTATAAGAAAAAAGAGTTATATTCAAATATCTCCAAACGTTCTCACCTGTGATAATTCAAATAACCACTAAATCAGCCTATTAATTAGACTTATAAAGGCTTGTGAAAGACACTTGCTATTGCTACATTCCTAACTTGAACAAAAGGAACAAGTAGAATTATTATTATTATTATTATTATTATTATTATTATTATTATTATTATTATTATTATTATTATTATTATTATTATTATTATTATGTCAAAGACAATGTCATTTCATTTATAATTCATAATTTATACGATATATATGACTTCATATGATATGCTCGTTTTTCTTTATAACGAAAATCATTAATTATCAAAATAAAATAGTTATAAATTCGTTTAACATTAATTGTCCTACAGACAAATCATATTGAATTGTCAGACCTTTTCATGCAATTCGACAACACTTTGAACAGCTAATCTTAATCATGTTGCATTTCCCTTGCTATATATTAATTTTGGGGCGTTAATTATAGATTTTTTACGTTAAAAAAGGGTACCGGGGGAGTACACCATAAAATGATTGTAGATGAACTTGCACAAATGACTATCCCTTACTCTGATAGAGCTGTTTGGGTGGAATACCAACGTAAGTACGTAACGTAGCTATTTAAGAAATACAAAAAATACTACTGGGAAGCGCAACTTCAGGTGAGAATCACAACATTCAGCTGCCATTATATTCAATCTCAAGCTCATCACAACACCTAGGAGTACTTGCAAATTGGAGGGGATAGATAGATTGAATTGAAAATAATTACATTAGGCAGAAGAAAATTGACAATTAATAAAAACAAGCTTATTACTAGTTGATATTAAAAAAAAAGAATGAATTTAATGTCTATATATTATCAGGATAAAACAAGATTATTTAATTATAAATTATCGTTTAAATTATTTTAATTAAAATAATTATTTTAAAAGTTAATATACATTCTGATTGAATAATTATATAAAAAATTTTATACTTGTCAATATATATAATTCTTTTTTCTCTAAAAGAAATTTAATTTATTAAAAAAATAGAAAGCAAAAATAAGATACAAACACAATACAATTAAGAGTATAAGCACACCCGACCAAAAGTATAATTAAACTTTTTTGTATTATAGAATTCCAACTCAAATTGAGAAGGAAGAGTTTAATATCAAGTGGGTGACTAACAGCGTATACGAACAAGACAGAATTTGTGAGTTCTGCATTCAATGAATTAGAGTGTATATTAACTAATTAACGCGTACTTAATGAAAAATTGAAAAAAGACAACTGTTGGGAAGTTTTTCTAGTCAAAATATTTTATTTGAGAAATTAATATCTTACCATAATAATATTCCCAGAGATGCTCTGATCAAAAATAAAAATAATAAACAACAAATTGTTACTCGAACTGAGAGTAGAAAGAGTTTAATATCAAGTGGGTGACTGATAATTTGTTGTCTTTAATATTTTTTAAGGATAAATGTTAGCTTTTTTTATATCAAATGTTAATTGTTTATTAATTTGTTGTTATATTTAATATTAATTGAAGAAAATTAAGCATTAGGTAAATATAATTTAAATAGTTGGTTAATTAGAAGAAAATTGATATTGATCTCATTTTATTTAATTTGAGTTTAGAATATATATATATACATGAGAAAAGATACACAGTGTTGTCATGAGAGTATAATATCACCACAGAAAGGAATATAAGCTGACTTGGTCCACATGGATTCAATCCTTGTTGATTTGCAAATAAGTAGTGATACATAGATATTCCTTAATTTTAAATATCACACCAATATTTCTTATTTATTTTTATCTTTTTCTTTATGTTATATCATAAACTCTGTTATACTTATATATTTTTTTTCTCTCACCAAGTGTTGAAATCATTGAATCATGAACCAATGTCAACGGCCACCAATATTTACTCAAAATAATTATAGGAAAGAAAGGCCAATCCCAAAGCAACCCCATTTCTTGAGTTTTGTTGTCTATTGGTTTGGAGATTAATGGTGACAGATACACTGCAAGCTGCCAAACGATTAAAAAAGAAAAAAATTGAGTCCAAAATCATGGAAGTGTTATGTTTCTCATTGGCTGTTGGTGATGCTGCGCAGCTAACAATTGCTGACTTGGACTGTGATTGTATCTAAAACCGTCGAAAATTTCCTTGTATATGCTTTGCAGGACATTATTAGCGTGGTGGTAACATGTCTATTTACTACATTTTTATTTTATCATTATTTAAGTCTTTCTATAAATAAAAGGGAAAATCGTTCTTCTAAGTTTTTTTTTATACATCATGTCTAATATTTTAAAAATAAAAAAAAACAAAGAAATATAGTGTTCATTTGTTATGCATGTTCATATAATAAAAATATTAACAATTATACTAACATAATTAGACTGACATAATATATCTGATAATATGTCAAAGAAACAAACACTATATTTAATAAATCTTTTACAAACATCAAATTTATGAAAAAAAATCATTAATTACTGAATGTAACTTAAGTAATAAAACAAAGCAAAAAGTGAAGATCATTATAAAAATACATAATTTGTTTTAAATATTTTTATTACTGTATTATAATAATTAAATATTCTTATTTTTAATTATGTCTTTCAGTTTATTTAATATTTTGCATATAACATATGAAGTATAAAAAGTAAAACTAAATAATTATTACTTTGAATTAAGGTCAAAATTGGAAAGTTAAAAATACTAGTTTTGATAATGTCAAAATTAAATAATTGGTATTTTTTCTTAAAAGGAATGGTGTTTTTTTAGGTTTCATTATTTTTCATTGTAGCAAAAGTTTCTTATACATAATAATTTCACGGGCTTTTTTTTTTTTTTGGGGGGGGGGGGGGGGGGGGTCCACCGTGTTATTGCTATTGATGTAAAATTATTATTAACTTTGTCAATAATTAACGTCCAAAAAACAAAAACTGATGAATCATCTTTAGTAAAATTTCTCTAACCAACATTTTTTTTTATTAATAAGGCTTAAACCTAAAAACTTAAGAAAATCTAAGTCTAATTTTACTTGGAACAATGGCATATTAATCTAAATAATTGGGATTGTATTTGAATATTAAAAAAATTAACACGTATCCGCCCTCAATATTATTAATGTTATAAGAAAAAGATGGACAGTAAATTAAATGAATTATTGGTATAACTTGTCAATGTAACAAATTGTCTATTTAACGGAGACTTGTTCAGCAACAGAACATAATCTACGTTTGCTGGAACCAACTTGTGTCAAGTACATACATTAATAGATTCAATGATGCAAAAGCAATTTGTTACGTCAACTTGGAGTAAATGACAACAGCTTTTTATTTGTTGACTTCGATTTCACTTTCATCGCTGATTGGTACTGTCATTATATGAGAAGCAAAAGCAAGTGAGAACTCTTGTTTATTGTAAGAAATGGGAATTGTAAATCAAGAACATATAATTATACATAAATAATAAATATTAAAAGAGATGATAATTTTGTAAGCACAAGACTTATTTAAGTGATCATAATTCATGTGATTACTAAACTTACTTTCAATTTCCTCTGAGTTCACGGCAATTTCATTTGAGTCTTCATCTGGCCGCAACTGTGCAGAAACACCATCTATGGCAGAGTTCAACTGCGCTATTTTCTCAGTTAGCACCTCGCGAGTCCTCTATATTTTCATCACAGCAGAAGATAACATGAATTTCATCATATTGCATAGTGAATATAAAAACTACCCTTTACTCATGGCGTATGAAAAAATAAAAAAAAAATCTAAATTCAAAAAGGACAAATGTTAATCAGTCCCCTTAAGACATCAGTTAAAGAACTAAAAGAAAAAAAATTCATTGGAATGTACAAAATTGTTCTACTAATGATTTTTTTTACACTCTCTCATGATTTCTACAATAAATACTTTATCCTCAAAATCAAACGCAACTGCCACAAGTTCCTCAAATTCTAATTATGTACCACATCACTCTTTCTAAACAAAATTAAAATTGACTTCACATAAGTTCATAACATGGGCTTAAAGTATGAGTCACTTTCTTCCCTGAAAGATGTCCCCCCTTTTCCTGATGCGGAAATGGAATTTGGAAATAACAGAATTGGTGGGAAAGTGCTCTGCGTCATGGATGTTCCCTCTTGTGCCTACACGAAGTCGTTATAGCGGGTAGGCACCTTAACGGTCCCGTGGGTCTGCTGCTAGTGGCTAAGTTAGTGCTGCTATCATCTCCCCGCAGTGGAAGAACAACCTTGTCCACAAGGTTGTAAGATTGCCATAAAGAATCGCAGTCTTCCCACGATGTGTCCTCTGGGGCCAATCCCTTCCACTGGACCAAAACGAGTTTGGTTGGGGGAGAAACGGAGATGTCCCACTTCCATTCCAGAAAAGAGAAAGGTTCGATGATGGGTGGTTGTTTGTGTTTGAATGCGGAAAGCTAGTCGGGGATCCTGGCAGAGGCCCATGGTGGGGCTTCAGTAGAGAAACATGAAAGACAGGGTGTATCTTAGAAGAGGAAGGTAATGCCAACCGGTAAGCCACCAAGCCAATTAGCTCCTGTATCTGGAAGGGGCCAAAAAAACGAGTTGACAGCTTGGTGAAGGTTGGTGCAAAGGAAGTTTGTCGATACAACTGTAGCTTAACATACACCTAATCATTGACAGAAAATTGAACATCCCAGCAGTGACTATCAGCTGCCATCTTCATTGCATTTTGAGTTTTATGTAATCATCTTTGTAATTTAGTATGGATTGCTGCCCAAGTTGCCATCAACGAGTCAACTGCTTCAACCGAAGTTGAACCCTGCAAATATTGGGGGATAGATGGGGGAGGTTTGCCATAGATAACCTCAAATGGTGAAAGGCCAGTGCTGGAGTGAACGGACGTGTTGTACGATCATTTCACCAGTGTGAGGAATTTGAACCAATTGGAGGACCGGTTATGCACAAAGGCACAGAGGTATTGCTCGAGAACTCTATTCAAAACCTCAGTTTGGCCGTCGAATTGAGGATGGTATGTTGTGCACATTTGGAGCTTGGTGCCGCTTAACTGGAAGAGTTCCCGCCAAAAGGCACTGATGAAGAGGGCATCTCTATTGGAAACGATACTTCGTGGAAAGCCATGAAGTTTACAAACTAAATCCATGAAGAGCAAGGCAACCTTGTAAGCTGTATAGTGGGGATGTAAGGCGCCTAAATGGGTCCCCTAGGAGTATCTGTCGACAAGCACAAGAATGGTGGTGTAACCCTGCAAAGAGGGAAGCCCGGTGATTTAGTTTAAAGAAAGATCATCCTAGATCGCCGTCGGGACTGGTAGATAGAGCAGACCTGCGAGATTCCAAGTTTCATACTTGGTCTGTTGGCAGGTTGGGCATTGGGTCACGTACCGGTGAACGTCGTTATGCATATGCGGCCACCGGAAATTCTCCTGTAAACAATGAAGGGTCTTGGCAACCCCTGTGTGACCTCCTAGTGATGTTTTGTGGAATTTTTCCAGCAGTGTGGGGATAAATGCATTGCCAGCCAGCTGCCAAAGCTTACCCTGATAAAGAATGAAATCGCAATGGATGCTGAAGTCAGGATGAGCTTCTGGATTTTGCAGGATTTGTCGGCACAAGCCGACATAAGCATCATTAGCAGTTAATGAGTGGTGAAGCCAATCCATGAAAATGAAATGGGGCAAGGATAACACGAAGAGTTGGCTGACCTCCGTGGTCGGTATCCGAGACTGGGCATCAGCAACAACATTGCATGGTCCTGACTTATATTTGATTGTATAGTCATAACCAAGAAGTTTAGATAGATAAGTTTGCTACTCTAGGGTCTAAATAACCCGCGACATAAGATCCTTCAAGCTTCGGTGATCGGTCAGAATTACAAAAAGGTGGTCCAAGAGGTACTAGCGCCATTTCCAAACTGCTGATGTGATAGCGTGAAGCTCCCAGACATACGTGGACGCTCGTTGGAGACGAGGACAAAATACCTTACTGTAATAAGCAAGATGGTGGGACTGCTGAATAAGGACGGCTCCCATGGCTGTACCTGAAGCGTCGGCCTCCACCGTAAATGGTATCATAAAATCCGGTGTGGCCAATATCGAAGCTTTTGTCATGGCTCTCTTCAGTTGGTCAAAAGCACACTAGGCTTCTGCGGACCAGGAAAATTGATCTTTCCAAAGGAGCTGAGTTAGAGGTTCTGCAATGGCGGCATATCTCCGAACAAATTTCCGCTAGAATCTGATGAGGCCCAGGAAACCTCTTAAGGACATCTGGGATGAAGGTGCAGGCCAATTGATCATAGCCTCTATTTTGTCTGGGTCTGGTGCTACACTGTTAGCCGAAACAATATGGCTCAGGTATTGAAGCTGGTTTTGTGCGAAGATGCACTTAGACCGGCGCAAGAGAAATTGACCCCAAGATAGCGAAGAGAGGACAGATTCCAAGTGTTCCACGTGTGCTGAAAGGGTAGGACTGTATACCAATATGTCATCAAGAAAACGACAGCAAATTTGCACAGAAATGGACAGAAAGCATCGTTCATAGTTGCCTAGAAAGTCGATGGAGCATTGCACAAGCCGAATGGCATGACTTTGAATTCTTAGTGGTCGTGGTGGGTTTGAAACGCCGTTTTAGGAATGTCTTCCTCCGTCATTCGAATCTGGTGAAATCCTTGACACAGATCGAGCTTAGAAAACCACGACGCGTGACCCAATTTATCCAACAGCTCGTCGATGGTGGGCATCAAAAAACAGTCTTTGACTGTGATGGCATTTAAGGCCCTGTAATCAATACAATAACGCCAGCTTCCATCCATTGTTTTGACAAACAGTACCGGAGATGAGAAAGGAATGTGGCTTGGTTGGATAAGACCAACGTTGAGCATCGTAGCCACCTGTTTCTCCAGCTCCATCTTCTGGTAATAAGGGTATTTGTATGCAAGGTTGTCAAACTCGTAATTCTACGTAAACTTGTGGAGGCCCCATAAACTCGACTCGTAGAATCGACTCGTAAACCCATAAGAGTTTACTAAAATATATTAATATTCCTATATAAAAATCATAACTAAATATTTCAACCCTGAAATAAATCAAAATAACAAACTTTAACTATAATTCAATAAACTAATATAGTCCACACCCAATTAAACAAAAATTCATACAATACCAAACATAAGTTCTTAAAATAAAAACATTTAAAAAACATAGAAATAGTTCAAATGTTCATCAATCTTTTAATTAAATCATCTCCAATATCACCACCACCACCACTATCATCTTCATCTCCATCATCTTTAAGCTCTTCTGAGTTTACTTCGAGTTTGGTTCATTCTACCGAGTTTACTCCGAGTTTGGTCTGATTCTACCGACTTTACTCCGATTCTACCACAAAACGATTTTGTGTGCGATTCAACTCATTAGGAGTGTACAAATTCGTAAAATCGTACAATTTTACGATTTAAAACTAGAGTTTGATAACCATGTCTGTATGGTTTGACGTTCATTGGAGGTGAGTTGGGAAATAGGTGAACATGATGGGTGATAGCAAAAATGGGTGGGAGCTGGTGCGGTTCTGCGAAGATGCCGACGAAGGTGTCGAGAAGGGAGAGGATGACTGATGGTGTATTCAGAAGTGTTGTGGGTGATTGGGTGGAAGACAGTTGGGCTGGGTTAGGAATGGGTGTTATGTGGTACAAGGCAGAGATGCGTGTGTGCACGAAACATTTAAGTTGTTGGGCTAAGACCTGTGTTGGAGATAGAGGCACATCAACACAGAGCACAATGGGCTGGCCCAAATATGAAAATGTCATATGTAACGTGGAGTAGTCCGTGGTAATGGAGCCCAACAATTTCAACCATTGCACCCCCAGGACAATATCGGCACCACTGAGAAGGTGTGGCCCTGCAATGTAAGGGGTACGCTAAAAGAGACGGTATTGCACCCTAGGGTGCTACCATTACCCACCATGACTTGAAGGGTTTGTGTCGATGTGGATGGAAGGTGGAGGAAACGAGCGACGCGGGATTGGATGAAGTTGTGGGTGCTCCCTCCATCAATCAAGATAACCATGTGATGATAGGCGATGGAGCTATAGAGACGAAATGTCTCTGGAGCCGAGGTCGGTCCCTGCGAAGGCATGGAAACTGATATGTGGAGGGTAGCCTGGGTCTGGGTCAACAGGGGAAAGAGGCTCAGGAGGAGGGCTGGTTAGTAACTGGTCTAGGGTTGGAGGATCCACGTCCGGCTCGACTATAATGAGGTGGAGGCGTGGCTGGCAACGATGGCCGACGACCCACTTCTCATCGCAGTGGTAACAAAGTGCTTTATCTCTGCGAAGGGCCATGTCTTCAGGAAATAATCTCTTGAAGGGTAGTCTGGGTGCTGAAGGACTTGCTGGTAACGGCGGCAAAACTGGAGAGGTTTGAGGTGGTGCCTGGTGTCAAAAATCACGGCGGCGGTCATTTAATTTGTCTTCTTGGAGCTTGGCTAATGTGGCGGCTTGGGGAAGAGATAAAGGTTGGAGAGCCTAGACCTCATGGCATAATTCCAGCAAGAGACCAGACACGAAGCAGCTTAGTAGAAATGGGGGGAGCGAAGCCTACGATCCGTTTTGCGAGGCACTCATATTCAGTGAGATAGTTATTCACCGTTCCTCTCTATTGCAACTTAAACAAGGCGCCCTATGGATCATCGTAGAAGGATGGGGTGAAACGAGATTCCAACGCCTAGAGCATCGCCGGCCACGAGATAAGAAACCTGTTCCAGGACATCCACTAATACCAGCTTAACGTTGCGCCCTCTATGTAGAAGGAGGCCACCGTAAGCCGTTTGTGGTCTGGGATCGCTTGGTAATCAAAAAATTGGGATATCTTAAATATCCACCCCATGGGGTCTTGTCCATCGAATCTCGGTACCTCCAATTTCACGTGAGGACGAGAATGTGGTGGTTGGATGGGTGTGCTAGGTGATTTGGGCGAGGAAGATGAGGGTCACAAGGTGTTCAAGGATGGAGTCAATTTTAGAGTTGAGGGTGGATTGGGCTTGGGAAAGGGTGGCTTGTGTCTGGGTGAGGTTGGTGTGGCTCTAGGTAAGGCAGGTGACCGCCTCCTCGAGGCGGTTAGTGGTGGTTCGACGCGTGTTATGCTTAGGCATGATCGACAGCAGGTCGAACCAGTTGTTACAGCTATCAACTAAGTTGCAGAAAGATAAAGAAATAAGAAAGAGTTTGATAAAGGTAATCAATACCCCTTTCCCTTATTTCATTCACTATTTATAGAAGAACTATGCTTACTACATCAATAACAGAATTGCTATAATCTGTTGTAACAGAAATGGAATTTGGAAATAACAGAATTGGTGGGAAAGTGCTCTGCATCATGGCTGTTCCCTCTTGTGCCTACACGAAGTCATTATAGTGGGTGGGCACCTTAACAGTCCTCATGGGTCTGCTGCTAGTGGCTAAGTTAGTGCTGCTATCAGATTTACCCTTACTTCCTGCACAATACAATTTTCTTTGTGTACAATGATGGCAATGAGAACCGAATCTAAGTCCTCATGCATCTACTCCAACTCCCCACCACTAGGCTGACCCTAGTGAATTAGATTTTACTTAACAATCTATTTACATTAACAATGAATTTAGCTTATTATATTGTTCTTTTTATATGTAATTGTGATCATTTTGCAAATATTTACTTATGTGTAAGTATTGTAAATTTTCTGAATTCACTACTCATATTTCGGGTCATTGACTTCAATTGCTGGATAAACTCATTAAGTTATACTAGGCACCAATTTAGGTTATGTTTTCTTTTTCTATGAGGCCTAGGAGGAGGAGGGGGGGGAGTGAATTTCATATACTAAACATAAGCTTAAGTTCTTCCTTTTTCACAAACATTCAGACACTCTCAATGAGCATGGTTCAACTTTCAAGTAAATGGTAACTGCGGGAAAATTTCCTGACCTCCAGTGCTTTTTCTTCATCATACATGAATTTTGGAAGTTTCCTCATTAAGTCTTTACTGTCAGCTCCAGCTAGTGCCCTGCTTATCTGTAAAGTTAATAACATAGAAGTCAAAGATAATCTATTTTCTGACCTTTAAACTCATTATACAATCTTAAAACAACACATAAAAAGCAGTTCCATCCACAAAAAATTGCAGTTCATAAACTTGAAAGAAAAAAGTTTAAAAACTAGTAAATTCATTCATGAAGTTCTTTCTTTTCAAGCATGTGAAAACAAACCCCAGCAGTTGTTGAAAGCCAACATATATGCGTGGTTCCAAAGAGAGCCAACATAAATAGAACCAAGTCAATGCAGATGTGCCACAATAAAAAATGAAGAAATCATATTGAAATTTGATGCATGTGTACATATTACATAATCATGGGAATTATCTAGCAACTTTATAAGAGTAAGGTGATGGACATTAATTAATACAGAAAATGTGTAAGTGACGTGTTTAAGATTAGATTCACATCTGATTTTAATAAAACTAAACTTTGACCAAAGTGAAGTAAAGTATATTCTTCACAAGTTAAGCAGACAATATTCCACAATATGGGTAATGAGTCACCAGTAATTGACTATAAATTGAAGAAACAAGAGACCTTCTTCCCAGTCACATGAAAAGGAAAATGTTTAAAATGGACAAAGTTGCTTCTGCAGACATACCTGAGGTGCATATAGACAACCCAATGCTCCAGCAATTAGTCCTCCCAATACAAAACCACCAACAAAAATACTTCCACTACTTGGTCTTCCACCATCACCACTGTTCTAGCAGAGAGATTAGAAACACAATAAAGTTAACGTAATCCCAAAAGGTATACCAACCTGTTAAAATTATGATTGTGCCAATATTTTAGACAAGCAAATGAGTTAAATATAAGATACAATTGACAATCACAACAATATTTAATTAGAAAACAAAAAATAAAACAAGAACAAGAATAGCTGGAGGGTTATAGCATTCGTTGCTACGCTTATATACCATACAGTTATGTACCCCCCCTCCCCCCCAAATAAACAAAAAAAAAAAAAGATGCACCACAAAGTTAGGTCCTCCTACCCAGCTCGAATAACAAGTGGTTGGTTACTTGTTGCTTTAGCCCTTAAAGAGAAATCTGTAAAGTGTCCGCTGGTGCTGATTTTCAAGAAGCATTTGTCCATCGACATGAATGAGGAACCTGACATTAATCTGAATATAAGATTTCCTGGAAAATCACTAGAAAGGGGGTGTTGGATAAGCTTTAATACATTACCATTCATAATTACAGTAGCAAGAATCAAACAACATTCTTTATTCCTTGAATTTAACACAAGGATGTTTTCATTAAGTTATTTGCCAGTAGTACAGATATAAAAATCCCTAAAACATGGAAAGCGAAAAAGGCCCACACAAATACCTTGCCCAAGCCTGCATCCCCTGACATCAGGTGATCAGAATTGTGTGGCTCCAAAATTACATATTTACATTTACCTCTATACTAACTTCAACTCATATCCACAAAAAGCTAAATAAACCAGACCAAATATATAATTTAATCCTTGAAAGATGTTATTCAAATTGTTGTGGTCCTTGAAGATTTTTGTCTATACAAATAGCCAAATAGGTCATGAAAGTGTTAGCTTGCTAACAAGTTCACTCTACCAATGTAAATAAACTTGCTAACAAGTTCATATCTTTGGGGATCAATTTGTAAAGCCGGAAACTTTTGGAGACAAAAAAAGAAGAAAAAAAAAACACATACACACACAATTACATGACAAGTAACATCTTTAGGGGCCCAAATTATATACTTTTCCCTAAAACAAAAACAGAGAAAAAGAAGGCAGCATGAAGCATGAATGTATCAAGAATCAAGTATCACATCCTCCTCAAAATGAAACCAAGAGAAATATATGTTTGGTATGGTATAGTTGGTCGGAGTGAAAAAATGGCAATGTATATAGGCATACAAAACAATCAAGTTTAGTTCACATTCTCATCTTCCACCTGTTCATTCTCACCCCAACCAAACATAACCTAAAGGAAGTGGATTCTCTTAACGCAATTCAACCAAATGAGTCTAATCAAGCTTCCCCATTATCTAGGAACCAAACACCAAAGTCACACACAACTAAAACAATTCCATTTTTTTTTCGATTTTCATTTGACCCCCAAAAAAAGGATTTTTGGAATATCCGAGAATTACAAATACACAAGCACAAATAAATAAAAGCTGCAAACTTGATATACGGAACGACATCAGAACGGAAAATACAATCTAAGGAACAACAATGAATAGTGCAAAAGAAAAAAAAGGGAAAGATTTTTCACTTTAGAGTGGTACCCTTTTGGGCAATGGCAATGGTGATGGTGATGGTGATGGTGATGGTGATGGAAGTAATCACCTGAGAGAAAGTGGGTCTTGGGATTCTTCGGCGTAGTAATGAAGCTTGATAGAGTAGCCATTTCTACAAAGCGAAGCTGAAACTGAAACTGAAACTGAAACTGTGTGATTTTCTTTCTTCCTCTGTTATTGTTATTTTGCTTCCTCGTAGAAAACGAAGAACAACAGATCCTACTTCTCGTTTTGCGCTTCGATAATATCGCTAGATTTCGTTTTAGTTTCGTTATTAACAAGACCGTTGCGGTGCATTTCACTTGAAGTTGGGCTCGTTACTTTTGGGCATGGCCATAGGATTTTATTTTTTTTCAAAAATATAATTTTGGAATTAATTTAAAATTAATGATTCCAAGAAGAATTAAACATGTATCTTTTATGTTATTAACACAACTTCTAACCAACTGAATTAATCGACCAATTATGTTATAAAATAATTAATATCGTTATATATAATACTAAAATTTCTAATGTATATTTAATGTACATGTAAATTTATATAATAAATTTTGTGATAATTAATTTTTTACATATATAAATTGTAAATATAAATCATAGGTTTAATAAAAATTTACATATATAAAAAAATATCAAATTTATTTATTTATCAATTATTGTAATAAACATCTAAATACATCATTCAATTAAATATCATATTTGTTTAATTTTTAATCACTATAATAAACATCTAAATACATCATTTAATTAAATATCAAATTTATTTAACTATTAATTACTGTAATAAACATCGAAATATAACACTCAGTTAAATATCAAATTTGTTTAATTATCAAATTTTGTAAATAAAATAATGTATAAAAAATATAATTTTAAAAAAAATTCAAAACATACGGATTATTAATAATCTGTATGAATCATACGAATTGTCAATCCGCATGTTTTGAATTTTTTTAATATGTATTTCTTCTTCTTCTGTGACGAAAAACCACCAAACTTCATGTTTGCAAACAGTGGCGAATCCAAGACCCTAAGTCAGTGGGTGTAAATTATAAAAAATAAAATCAGTGGGTTCACTTATATAAATATAGATAAAATAAAATATAAAAATATAAGATTTTGTTTACAAATTTAATTAATTTTAAAAAATGAGGGGGTGCAAGTGCACACCCTCACTCACATGTAGGTCCGCCAGTGTCTGTAAACAATGCGCGTGGATCACCGACCACCGACGACAACAAACACTCACAAGAAGATGCTAACGAAAGCAAGTTACATTAAGAGAGTGTGATTTTATGGGAAAAAAGACACTACAAAAATGAAAAAATTGATGCTATTTGTAATCAAAAATACCCATAAGGACATTTTTGGTATTTTGGAAAACAGTGGGGTGTATCAGTAAAAATGTTGGTGCCCCAAGCAGTTCCCCTACTTGTATCTTTTGCTTTTTTATTTAAATTATATTTCAAATTTTATGTAAACTAAAAAGAAACTCATTTCTTTCCAAAAAAAAAAAACTCATACAATATACAAGGCATTTATCAAGTTATATTAATTGCTATTCTGTCAAAAAAATTGCTATTTGGAATTTTTTTTATCATTTAGGAAATAATAAAAAAAATCCTGATAGCAAATCCTCTGTTTCTTTTTTGTTGTCATAATAACTCACAAAATAAGAAGAGAATTACTAAATTGCCACGTTGGCTGATAAATTAAAAGAGAGAGAGAGAGAGAGAGAGAAGTAATTGCCCGTTGAAAAAGTATTGGATTTTACTACAAACCAAATGTACATTCTTGATTGCATTAATGTTGGTATTTCCATAAAAAAAAAAAAAAAAAAAAAACGTTGCCATTAGTTCTTCTAAAACAAATGTTGGTAATAGTTTTGAAAATACCATTCAGACCTGATTATGTATTTGATTTGTTTACAGGTGATTTAATACAACGAAAAAAATGCTTGCCAATTGCCATACATATCTTGTCACATTTGTTGATTGGTGTAATTAAAAAGTAAAAGTATGATTAATTAAAAAGAAAAGGTATAAAAACTGTACCAAGTGTTGATAGTGACATCAAGCATTTTTTTTCGTTTATACTATGCTAAACATAACGGAAAGGAAGAAGTACTAACTAATGCCATCGACAAGATGATTTAATAATAATTGAACTCAATTAGCAACTGGTTCGTCAAATACTAATCTTAATCATCCCCTTAGCATCTTGATTTCTCGTACACTTGGTGCTCCAAAATGATTCTCAAAGTTTTAATGACATAATTGATTCTTCTTCTTTTTGGTTTACTCATAGTCTCTATATAGTTTGCTTTGACCAATCTCAACTTGTAATATATTTAAGTAATCAGTGTGGATTAGTTCTCATCATTTTCAAGCGTTATGATAGTCACGTTTTCCTTGTCTTTGTCTAGATCATTGGATTATAGTCTCATTTGGAATACTAGACCGCAAAATGCTCCCCATTTATATAAAGAATGAAAAATGGAAGGAATATATATATTCTCCATATTGAAACACACTTTTTATATTAGTTAAAATTTATTGAAAAAAGTAAAATTTATACTTCTGACATGTTCTTTAATTAACCTTTTATGATTTTACAGTTTTTAATAATTTTTAACTAAAAATTAATTATTAGAAATAATATGTTAAATGGTGTGTTGCAATCACACCTAATAAAGAATTATAACTGGTTAATCCATTGCTTCTCCCTCACGGCACACTTTTAGCTCTCATTTGGTGAAGTTTTTATCTGAAGATTTCAAAATGGAAATTAATTATCAATCTTATTAGAGAGAGAGATCGCACAGAGAATTATAATAATTCAAATATTGTTGCAGAATCTATTCATCGCATGAAATGTAAGATTTGGCAGAGAGTAGCATTATCAATTTTTTTATTTAAAACAGATGTGAAATTTTGTCCATTTTAATTTATTATCAATTAAAAAATTATAATTTCAAGATATAATTTAATAACTGTATGTATTTGTTTGTAATATATGCAACCAATTTTCTTTCTTACTTTTTCTTTTTAAATTTTATTTCAAGAGAATAAATACCATACTACAAACTTTTGTGTAAATTTATGTTATGGAATACTAATTATAAAGTAATCAATAATTATATACTGTAACCGACAATATTTCTTTATTTATTTTTTGCTGAATACCAACAATATAATATTCCTTCACTTTTAGAATTATAGATAGATAAATTTTCTCGATATATATATATATATATATATATATATATATATATATATATATATATATATATATATATATATATTGCTTGAAATCTTAATTAACTTATTTTTAATAATATAAAATTAAACCTGAAATTCAAATTTTAAATATAATGTGCGTGCTAAATAATTAAATCTGCAAAATTCAATATATAAATATGAAGGGACAGGAGGGTAATGGAGAGTATTCGGCTATTCCCATAATCATGGTTGATGGGGACCTATGGTTCTGTACAACTACAGTGTAGGTCAATGGATCATATTTCCATAAATATCAAGACCAGTTGATGATTACGGTTAATTATAGAAAATCAAATTGTGGAAATATATTGTTCTCAATTTTCTAATTTGAACAGTGATACACAAATATTTACTTTTTTAAAAATACTTTATTAACACTTTCAATTTTTATTTTTTTTATATCATAAATTCTATAATATTTTGTTTTTGCTCTTGTATTTTTTCTCTCTCTCTCTAAATGTCTTTTATAGCATAATGAACGTTGATGAAACATTTTTCTTATAATTTCTATGGTTCGACATCCTGTACTTGACTAGTAGGTGAGAACTGAAACGATGCCTCGTTAAGTATTGTGTCAAAAACAGGAATTAAAGGACCCCCACTTTTGGACTATACGAATTTAATTGTCTTTTTTCTTTATCACGGGTTTGAAATGTGGAACATATGTGTGAAATCACTAATATCAGATAAGTTTAACACCCTAGATATTAGGGTCTCTTTCCTTATAAATAAATAGTTAGATACACACTGAATTTATGCATTTTTCCTTATGAGGTTGGGCGGTGACAATTGTAGGAGAGGACAATGTCTACCAGAATTAATATTCCCTGTGTTTTATGGTTTTTGATGGTGGAAGCTTCTGGTCCTGGTTATGCATGCAGTATTAATCGGTGACTCTTATTAATAATGTGTAACCATGTACCTTGAGCATTCTTGTAAATGTTTATGGCACCTTTTGTGCCTCATACATATAAATATATACTTATTTGCTGAGTAAAAAAAAAATCTTTCTATCTTCTATGAATGAAATTTATTATTCCATATGAGTAAGCTTTGGGAGAGAAGTTGTTAACCAAAAATAATTGTTGTTATTTGATAAAACTCCATAAACATAAATTGAAATTCGAGACGTGTCATTAAATATTGATTTCCTTGTATATACAAACAGTCATTGAGTATATTCCCCAACCAGTTTCCCGGTGGGGTGATACTATGCTCCATAATTATCAAAAAAACAAACTTTTATAAAATAAAAAAAATATATCAAACAAACTGTGAAATATGAAATCAGGAAAAATGATTCAGCGTTTTTGGAGACGTTTGGAGTGTCGGTTTGCAAAATAGATTCAACGCGTATGTTTCCCAGTTCATCAGCAGAAATTATTGGACTTTAATTTGTTGTTTTTAATCAGTATTATTAAGTTGTTTTAATTAAAAGGAAAAATTGTAAAATTGGTTCTCCACTTTATCTTTAATTACGGATTTGGTCCTCCTATAATCTAATTCATAAATTTGGTTCTCCAATTTCATAAATCCCTGCAAAATTGATCCTGGAAGGCTGATTTGAACGTTGACCGCCACGTGTCAGTCACGTATCAATGTCACATGTCAACGCCTGAGTGGTTCCTTGTAAAGACTTTATTTTTTGTAGGTAAAATTGTATTTTTGGTCCCCAGTTTTACTCCAATTACGATTTTGGTCTTCCTATAGTTTAATTTACACATTTAGTCCCCCAGTTTTATAAAATTCCTTTATAAATTGTTCCTACAAAATTGGTCTTTTGAATGATTTAGCCACTAGTGCTAGAGACAAGGTAGGTCTTGATAAATCTCGCACTTCTTTTTCATCGCAAGGTTTTCACTCGCTTGAAATTCAGAGAAAAATCACTCTTTGTCTCTCTCACTTACGAGGTTGTTCAACTTGAGAAAGTGGTGCATAAATCCCAACCTGAGTCTAAAATTTTAAGATCTCTTACTTTAACAGGTTCTGTAATAACCCTTTTTTTTTCTTTTTTTACTCCCTCATGCGGTATTATGTGTATACGATTGTTTAAGTGGCCTATGTATGACAATGGTATTTTTATTTGAAATTTGAAATACAACTTCTCCAATAATGAAATTTGGCTGAATTTATAAGGATTTATAAAATTGGAAAACCAAATGTGCGAATTAAATTATAAGGGGACCAAAATTGAAATTGGAGTAAAACTGAGGGATCAAAAGTACAATTTTACCTAAAAAAATAAAGTTTTTACAGGGAACTACTCAGACATTGACACGTGGCATTGACATGTGGCAGTCACACGTGATATTGACACGTGACAGTCAACGTCTTAAGTTAACGGTCAACGTTCAAATCGGGTTTTCAGGACCAATTTTGAAGGAATTTATAAAACTAGGATCAAATTTGTGAATTAAATTATAGGAGGACCAAATCCGAAATTGAAGATAAACTGGAGGACCAAAAGTGTAATTTTGCCTAATTAATATTCTCAAGGATTGTCTCAATATTAATTTTCAAATGATTAATTTTGGTCCATTTGTTTATATATTATTTTTCTAAAAATAGTTTTGATTAAACATTAGGGTTTTTTATAATAATTAGACAAGTCTTTTTTAAGTCAAGACTAAAAAAATAAGTTTAATTTTTTTAGATGTTAAGAATAAACTCTAGAAGAAAAAAATATAAACTAAAGTGGTATGTTAAAATAAAAACTAAAGTGGTATGTTAAGTTTTTTATAAAAAAAATTCCCATTGCACCTTTGTTTAATTAGTTAAATAAACCAATTAATAAAAATGCATAAAATTGATCAGTTTAGCATATACCTTTGATTCAAATGACAAGTATTACTATTTATCATGCCTTACACATTTTCAAGGAGAAAATCCATATATGAAAAATAATTTAATTTTTATACGCTGTTGGTATAAAATTTTCCACATTGTCAAATAATTAAAATTAATTCAAATCTGACTTTTAAATTAATTATTTAAAAATAATAATTTCATCATACACAACCATTTATGATTAAATAGTGATTATTAGTTTTTTATACTATTAATATAATCCAATTAAATTCTACAAAGCATTATATCAAAGAGTCGTAAGATACTAAACTACTGCAAATATAGGAGTTCTGACTTATTGAAATTATAAAGTGAACAGATGCTTTGCATAGCTTCTTTAATTGTTGACATAATATACAAATTTAGGGTCAAAAGTAAGGATGGTAATTAGTTATAAATTTAATAGTTATCGACAAAAAAATATATTGATAATAAGTAATGTAGTTACTTATAAAACATATTTGAGTTCATATTTAAATTATTTACCAAATTTTGTGAGGGAGTACGAGTATTACAATATTAATTTGTATGAAAAGAAGACATAATAATATAATTTATTTAACTACATAATGTTGGTAATTAGTCCAATGTTATAAGTATACAGGTACTAATAGGATGGAAATTAAGTGTTAAAATGGAAAAAATGATATTAGTATTTTTTTAGGCTTAAATATATTTTTAGTCTTTTAAATTTGGATAATTATTTTTTTAGTTCTTAAAAATTATTTTTATTAATCCCTTAGAAAAATTACTTTTAGTTTCTTTCATTCTTTACATTAATGATATCATAATTTATAGCAATTTTTTGTTGTTAAAAATGTTTTTTTAAAATTTAATTTCTTGAAAATTAATTTGTGTCATTTTAAAATCATCAAAATATATTAAAAAAATCACCACAATTTCACTTTCATGTTTTTTATTTTTATTTTTCTTTAAAAATGTTAAAATATATATAAAAAAATGGTTATCAAACCATGAATCAAATATTTTAGCAGTTTAAAATTATCAGAAATTATTTTTTGAAAAATAAACTTTGACCATTAGAAATTATCACAAATTATCAAACCATGAACACAATAAATAAAAAGAGATTACAAATAGTTTTTCAAAAATTCAAGAGAATAACAACAATTAATTTAAAAAAAAAACAATTACTCAAATTTAAATGATTAAAAATATATTTAAATTTTT
Source organism: Glycine max (assembly GCF_000004515.6). Taxonomy (NCBI): domain Eukaryota; kingdom Viridiplantae; phylum Streptophyta; class Magnoliopsida; order Fabales; family Fabaceae; genus Glycine; species Glycine max. Next base: position 50,657,443 of record NC_016088.4, on the reverse strand, counting down.
TTTATATGTACAATTTCATCAATGAAATTTGAGCATAAAACTTGATGTAAGTTATCCAACACTTTCTGACTAGGCCAACCAGTTTAGAGATAAGCCATATATGATGAAGGTTAGGTTCTAATTAAAATATCATACATAATCTTGATCAGACTTTTTTTACAATAGCAAAAACTATATTTATTAAGATATAAGGGGTATTCAGATCCCACTACAATAATTAATGCAAGTTCAACACAGTGTTGACAACTTTGATTGATGTAAGATATTCGATCCATATACCAACTAAAATATATAAATTTAAAAGTATTCGAGTTCAAAGAGAACCAATGCCATTATAAAACAATATACAAAAAAAGAGCCATGAACGAGTCTTTAAGTATAAGATCCATAAATTTATCCATATCTACGCCACCATTATGAAATATCATCATCTTTTTAGACAAAAAACGGGGTGATTGCTGAGTCAAGATTGAGACAATTTAAATTAAGTTGATACCCTTTCAATGATGAGGCGAATGTAGCTTGCCTCAAGATATCATAAATAAATATGAAAAAAGAGAACCAACAAACACCTTGGGGGCAATAACCAAACCCAAGCCAACAAAAAAAGAATGGAGGTGTTCACAAACTAAATTGATAATTTATTTACTGAAATAATATCTATTGAATTTGATTCCTAACTGGATTTAGGCTTAACTTAAAAGTTCACTATGAAGTATCAATTTAGTTTGTGAAGTATCACCTTAGGTTAGCTTAGAAAGTTTTGGCCTGCGATTACATTGTTACTACTTAACCTAAACTGATATTTTGTTTATTAACAATGGGTTGTCTTGAGCGCCCTACCCCAACTTGAATTGACACCACTGTCATTACAATTTTTTTTTATGACCACTACTATTAGATATATACTGTTATTGACATAAATAAATATCTAAATATATTAGTTTAATTTTTATTTATAAGATTCAATTATCTAATTCATTAATATTTAAAAAAATTAATTTAATTAATGATAATTTTATCTTAAATTTATTTTTTTTCAAAAACATAATTATCATCGATGTTTCTCTCTTTTAAATACACGTTAATATAAAATTTCTTTTATTTAACTAGGAATATTTTTAATCTAAAATTAATTAATGTATAAGACAATATAAATTAAGTTATATATATATATATATATATATATATATATAAACATATAAACATGAATCATGATAATACTATACTCAAACTCGATTAATTATCACCCTTACCTTAAAAGTTAGTGTCAACGGGGAGTTTAATGTTAACCAAACTCAACTAGTGTCCGGAAAATGTTTTGGCTGATTTTTTGGATGCCCTTTAATGGTGGCATAACAATTTTTTCTTTTGATTTATAATAATCTCGTATTCCCTCTTCTTCTTTTATCATAATAACAATTTTTTTTATTCGATCGTATCCATGGAGATCATGCTGCATTATTCAATGAGCATCTCAAAACCAATGAATATAGAACGTGTCAAGAGGAAGACACTAAAAAAAAATATTTATCCTGTGGACTAACGTTAATTAATTAAGTCAAACCATGTACAGCTTCAAACAACGATGAGCGAGATTGCTTGATACATTTTTATTAATAAATAAATATATCAGCATCAACCAATATTTTATGTATAAATATATAGTAATTCCTCAAATAAAAAAGAGAAATATTTTACATATATTATTAAATATTCGATCCTCAATTAAGGAGTCTAGCTTAATTCCAATATACCTGATACATATCTTTGATTTATACAAATAAAACAAAATATTTGATCCTCAATTTTTTTATATCTATATTATTAACAAAGAAAATACTTTCTCTTGATATACATATTTCACTAGATAATTTTATATTTATATTTAGATGTTTAAATTTTTACTATTCTTTTTGAAACTACGATAACTACCCAACCCTTATATTAGTTTCTTCCTTTTCGACTACCTTTATTTTTTTCAAGTTAACCTCTTAAAATATTTTATTTTCTTATTTTATTTTATGTTTATTTAAAAATAGAGAGCCCCTGGTATATACAAAAAAAATTATTAAAAGTTGAACTTCTTAAATAAGTCTCGATAAATTGATCTTTAATCTAAGACAGATAATTTTGAATTCAACAAAAAAAAGGCAAGTTCTCTAATAAAAAAAGAAAACAACTATATTTTCCTTCCATAAAAACAATAATAAACTAAAAAGAAGGAAAAAATATTTAATATAAAAATAACAGAAAAACGTAAAAAAAAAAAAAGTTATGCGTAATATAATTTTACATATCTCAATAATTTTGTTAACACTTTAATGGATGACATAAGAATAGCTGGTAACATTTGCATAGATTAATAATGGTGTCTGTAAAATAGCATAGGGAACCGGGCTACCTGACCCAAAACCTTAACGCTCAAGTTTATCAGTCTTCTCCTCACTTATATACTACTGAACCTTTCTACTTTTACTCGATGTGGGACTTCACCTCACACTTGTAACCCAACATATGCAAACCTGTCATATTCCAGCTCTGCAGCACATACACCATTTACAACTTCCTTCCTTCGTTCTAAGCATCATTCTCAATTCGTATGTAAAAACCTTCTTTCTTTATATTCTCTCTTCACGAGGAACACCGACACATAAAACCTGTTTCTAAGTTCTTACAACCCAGTTTTCTCCTTCATTCTAGTCTAGTCTTTTTCTTCTTTTTTTCCCCCATGTATAGCTCCAAGTTCAGAAAGCTGTTTTGTTCTGTGTTGTTTTCATGGCTCTGTTTTGGAGGTTTGGCCATGGCAGCAGGTGAAAGTAGCAGCAGCTCCAGAGACCTAGACCAGACACCAACGTGGGCCGTTGCTGCTGTCTGTACTGTTTTCATCTTGGTATCCATAGCACTCGAAAAGAGTCTCCACAAAGTTGGGACGGTATGTATGCAGTTAATGAAACTCTGAACCTCTCTTTCTGTAATTATTATTATTATTATTGTTTTCGTTAACTCTCTGTTTGTGCGTTTCCCTTTGAATTCAACTGTCTTTTCCACGTCTCTTCAATTTATTTCAGAAAAACGGTAGTGGCTGCTCTCAATTTATGTCCCCTGTAATTTAATTTGGAAATTGAAATATCTTTTTTTTTTCCTTGCTGAATTTTGGTCATTGGACCTACATATATAGATGAATAATTTACTGTTAGCTATGACATTACGTTCCTTATCTTGTGTTTGCGGTTCTCTTAAATTGTCTTTGTGAGAAATTTTCAAAACACCAATTTAAATTAAAAAAAAATTCTTCCTTAAAGTTGAATTGATTCATTCAACTTGAAGAATAATTTTTTGTTTCGTTCAAATTAAGAGTTCATGCAAGTTAGTTATAACAATTTTAAATTGAAGTTGTTATTGCTGGGTTTTAATTTTTTTTCATAGGAGTGAGTTTTTTCTGGTTTCCCTTGTTTTGAATTCCCGAGGACGATTTGGAGAGTAGTAGTATTTAATTAGAGTATCTTTTTTCTTTGTTATTGAAATTCAGGCACATAATTTGAAGTGTTAGTGTTAGAAATATAGGAGTATCAAGTTGAGGGGTTGGTCTGATTTGTTGTTGTGATCATGATGGGTGTTTATTGGAATTCTCTTGTGTACTCTTTTCCTCACCCATTTGAAATTTTCTTCAGTGGCTTGGACAAAAGAAAAAGAAGGCTTTGCTTGAAGCTCTGGAGAAGGTCAAGGCTGGTAAGAATTTTAACAAGTCAAAGGCTCTTTTCAAGCTTTATTTGCAATAAATAACCATTTCATTTGTCATATTTTAGCAGTACTAGTATATTTTATTCATTGATTTGTTTTTTTCTTGCAGAGTTGATGATTTTAGGTTTCATTTCACTGCTTTTGACTTTCGGGCAGAGTTACATTGTCAGAATATGTATTCCCGAAAAGCTGGCAGACAATATGTTACCATGTCCGTATAAATATAAGGAGGACAAAAAGGCATCAGATAGTGAAGAGGAACATCGTAGGAAACTTTTATCTTATGAACGTAGATATTTAGCTGCTGATACTACCTCGTTCAAATGCAGCAGGGAGGTATAACTGTGTTGCCCTTTATTCAGTTGTTCTTTTTCATCTATTCTATGTTCTTTTTTGGAATATTGCCTTGAAGAATTTATCTCACGGCTAAACTTATAACTATAGGTAGTGGATGTAGGTTAATCGATTGGCAAATTGAAAACAATTAATTGCTTATCAAGTTAGTTCTTTTATCAATTGCTCTAGAGAATAATAATAATTTTTACAGTGATTTTCAATGTTTATTTACAGTTTTTACTTATGCAAATTCTTTATAGTTACCACCTCTTCTGTATATTTATAATGATATTTTGATTTATTCTATTTATTTATGTAAGCACAATATAAACAATTTCTTTTTCACAGCCTGACTTTATTAACAATTTTGTCTCCTAAGAATAGCTGCTTATATAATTGTTGGCGGTTACAGGGACACGAGCCACTTTTATCTGTCAATGGATTGCACCAGTTACACATCCTCGTATTCTTCTTAGCAGTCATTCATGTGCTTTACAGTGCTATTACAATGATGCTTGGAAGACTAAAGGTGTGTTTGTTCTTCTATACTTTTGTAGACTAGCCCTCAAATGTTTTTGAGGAGTGCTAGCAAGACACTCTCTTTCTAACACATACTTTATTGCTGGTTAAAATTTATTGAAAACTACAAAATTAGGAGAGAAAGTCATTAAATGAGATATAAAACCCACCAAAATTTGTGTTTTTCGATAAATTTTAACCAATAATAAAGAGCATGCTCAAAAAAGTATGTTAGAAAGTGTGTTTCTAGCATTTTTCAATGTATTTTCCTTATCTGTGCAACTGCATATTAAGGATACACAACCTTATGCCTTTTCTTTTCTCTTGCTTTGGAAATGTTAGTCTAGAAGTACACTTTTGGTTGTGGTTAGATCTTTAAGCGATGTCTTAAATTGGTTTAGTTTTGATGAAACTAAATTCCGTTATAGTTCCAAACCTCAGAGTTTTCTTTCTGCAGATACGTGGATGGAAGGCATGGGAAGCGGAGACTTCAACTCATAATTATGAGTTCGCCAATGGTATGGGTTTCAACAATGTGTATTTTCTTCTAGTAAAATTACTATTTCTTCAGTTTTACTTGCAAGTTTAATCTTGGAAATACTATTAGTATTACATGAAACCTCATGCGTATATTTGGGCACTTACTATTTATGTGTGCATGCAGCTGCTTCAAGATTTAGACTTACTCATGAAACATCATTCGTGAGAGCCCATTCCAGTTTTTTGACTAGGATTCCCATCTTCTTCTACATTGTAAGACCCATCTTACTTGTCTCTAGTGTAATTTCGCTAACAAGATGGAGGCACCATGGCTAGGTAGACATGTAATATTTATTAAAGAAACAGAAAGCTGGTACTTTAGGGGCAATAATTTGAGTTATAAATTGAGCAGTGATTTAGAAAATCAAATTGGTCAATTTTAGCAAACTTTGTATGTCAAAACTCATTATGTTCTATATCTTCTATTTCTCATGCTTATTTTGAAGTGATGATGTAACATAGCTTCTTTTTTTTTTTTTCAATTTCAGCGCTGCTTCTTTAGGCAGTTCTATAGGTCTGTAAATAAGACTGACTACCTCACTTTGCGCAATGGGTTTATCACTGTAAGTCAACCCTTCTTATGGAACAATTATGTTCTTTTCACAGTGGATTTACCTTATATTGACAGTGAATTATGAATATATATAGGTCCACCTGGCTCCTGGAAGTAAATTTAATTTCCAAAAGTATATCAAAAGATCATTAGAAGATGACTTCAAGGTGGTCGTGGGAGTTAGGTAAAACTAACAAGTAACAACAGTAAAATGTATATGCAACATTATATTAGTATTATGTAAGGTTTTTCCTTGTATATTGGAAATCTGTGCTAACTATGTTATTGACAGTCCTATCCTCTGGGCATCAGTTGTAGTTTACCTTCTCATCAATGTTAATGGTAAGCAACTATGTTGTCTGGGGTGTCCTATGGAATTTGTTAATTTTGTAGTTGAAAATTCAACTAAATTCAATTAATATAATTTTGCAGGATGGCACACCGTACTTTGGGCAGCCTTAATTCCTGTTGTTGTAAGCATTCTGTTCTTTGTATATATGAAATTCTCAAATTGGCTGTGATCTAGAATTGTAAGCCATTTGATTGGTTGCAGATAATTTTGGCTGTTGGAACAAAACTTCAAGCCATATTGGCAAATATGGCTCTTGAAATCACGGAAAGACATGCAGTTGTCCAAGGAATGCCTCTTGTCCAAGGCTCAGACAAATACTTTTGGTTTGGTCAGCCACAGTTAGTTCTACATCTTATCCATTTTGCTTTGTTCCAGGTATGCAATAGATTTCCTTTTAGAAGATACTGGGATAAATGTTTTTGATACGGAATAGACAATATATAACTACTGAGATTTGAAGTTCAATGCAGCCTTTGAGGCAAATGTATACTTCTCTGTGTAACACTAATTATCTATAATGCTGAAGATCACATATGCTTACCTTGAAAACTTGTCTGTCTGTTCAGGCAAATCTTGTTCTTTTTTAATAAACAGCTTTAAAGCACTCGACTTTTTAAGTGTATTCAATTTGAGATAGTTTGGTGGATCTTCTATAAACAATTATATCAAACTACCTATACTACCTATATTAAGCTTTTTGTACTTGTGAGAGTTAAAATGTTTATCTGAAGAAGTTTTGTTTTATTTTATTTTATCAATTATTAAAAGTTAGCAACTAACTGATTTTCTTACACTTGCAGAATGCGTTCCAAATAACATATATCTTGTGGATATGGGTAATGAAGTTCATTACACTATCTTGACTATTGGCTAATGTGTTTTAGTTGTCTATATTCCTGAATAATAAAAGAACAATTTTTTATTTGCAGTATTCTTTTGGGTTGAGAAACTGTTTCCGTACTGACTACAAGCTTGCAGTAGTAAAAGTAGCTCTAGGGTAAGCCTTCTGAAATTCTCTTGCTTGCCTAAGAACACATTTCGTATTTTAATTGGTGTCTTATGTTGTTAGTTGAGGTTATCTCTTTGCATTTGAAAACAATAGTAAAGAGGGAGTCTTATAGACACATCCAGCATTAGAATGATAAACTAATTGGATTAATTCTCATGAGGTTTGCAGGATTTTGATGCTATGCCTCTGCAGCTATATCACCCTTCCATTATATGCTCTTGTAACTCAGGTATACCTTCACATTTTTATTTCCTGGTTTTTTGTTGAGACATTCTTGCAAGGTTTGATGATTTCAATTACTAATATATTGGTCTGGCATGAACTTAACCGAGACATATGGCACACAAGTGTTGTTTATCCAAAAAAGAGGGGTAAACAGAAGAAATGACAGCTCCAATATAATTACCAATGCTACTAACCCTCCTTATGTTTTTTAAGCTATTTTAACCAAACCATTCAAATGAAATCTTAGTAAAAATTTAATTGTGATGTTATTTACAATATGTCTTTACTCTTTAATTGCTCTGCATTAATAACTACTCCTATATTTTTTTCTCTATCTATTTTGAGAAAGAGAATGATAATATTTTGACAACCTTTTATTTTAAACGTCCAACCAAAACTTTTATTTATTTTTTTCTTTTTATCACATTACATTATCTATCATATCAATGTTTCTTTCTCTTCTCTCTATCTCTCTCAAGTTATCAATTGATGTTGGGTGTCTAAATAACTTTTTCCTTTGGAAAATAACATACAAATCAGAAAATGTGCTCTTTTCTTTTTTGATAGAATCTGAGTGTATTCTATTAAATATTTTTAATATATAGCAAAGGATGATATAGGATTATATGTTAAGGTAAAGTTTGTGTAACTATAAATATCAAGTGACTTAAAGTAAATTTTGGACCAAATAATATTCAATGTATTCTACTAAATGTTTTTAATATATAGCATTGAATAAATTTTGTGTAAGCCCTTAAGTTACTAATTAACATTCTCATTTTTTGTATTATGTAATATTACACGATTTACTTTTGCAAGCTATGAACGTTTGAATTGGTCTAATTGACGACAATGTATCACTGTAAACACACACATACATACACGCAGATGGGTTCAAGGATGAAAACAGCAATATTTGACGAGCAAACAAACAAGGCTCTGAAGAAATGGCACATGGCTGCGAAGAAGAAGCAGGGAGGAGCAGTGACGCTAGGAAAGTCGAGTGCACGAATCATGGATGGAAGCCCCATTGGTAATTCTTCAACAGTGCACTCCACTGGCCCCACACTACACCGTTTCAAAACTACTGGCCACTCAACCCGCTCCTCATCAACAGCGTACGAGGATCAAGATCAAGATCATGAATATGAATCCGATGGTGTTGAGTTGTCTCCGTTGGCGTCGCAAACAACAAGCTTCATTGTAAGAGTTGATCATGGCGACCAACAACAAGCAGAACATAGACAAGATAGTGAGGGAGAAACCAACAGTAGTAGTGAAGGTGAATTCTCATTTGTCAAACCTGACCCTGTGGAAATTAGAACCACCACATAGCATATGATCATATATTCATCTCTATTCTTATACATAAATCTTTACATAAAAAAGAAAAGAAAAAAAAAACACTTTCTAGATTATGGGGTATCTTGAAACTTAGAGATGAACTTGTACATTCTTGATCAGCATAATTCATTGCACCTAATGGAAGCATTGCCCTCACATGCTTTTAATGTTGATACTTCTGATCCATGCTTGAGAAAAAGGCTCCGAGGGTGCAAAATGAGGAATGGATTTTTAAATATAGTGGTAAAGTATTAAAAAATACAAGTGTAAATTATTATTTTTTGTCTCCAAAAAAATACTTTAATTGCACTCTCTTTGTTTTTAAAATATATACTTTCCTTCTTTGAAAGATGAATATATAAGTTGCTTTTGACTCCATTTCAATATAAATAAATTTTGAGATTGTTTTCTCTTGAAGTAATTCTTGGCATGATTAACAACTAGTATTGAATATCTACTATCAAATTTTGTCATCTTAAAAAAATGAAATATTTTCGATATTTTAAAGCTGTTGTCCAAAATTATTGCTAGTGTGACTATTTGCGGTTAGACAAAGGTCTATACTTAAAAAATTTAAAGAATCATCTCAAAAGAATTGTGGGCAACATTAAAGATTGTGAATGATTAAAATAAGATATAAATCAAGAAACATATAAAAGAAAGGAAAAAAAAAAAGAAAGATTCTATAAGGATGAAAATAAATCAAAGCAACAATTCAATTGTGAATGTCTAAGGTATTTGGTTTAACTTATGCGATCAGTTACGTGTAACACAATTATTCTATAAGTCATTTTTTCTTAATTGTTAACCATTTGTTTCAAATTTATCAGTACCCAATAAATCCAATTTCAGTATTTTTTTCCAAATTATGATTCTCAATGATCATGCAACCGAAGCGATAATTGAGAAAAGCATGAAATCTCGATAGATTAATTTGTTACTTTATTAAATACTCATTCTGTCCTATTGTGATTGTTATGTAAGAGGGAAAAAATCATCCTAAAATAATTATTATTTTTTTTTTAATGTATCATTAATTTTTTACTTATATTCTTTGTAATATGAATGTTGGACAATAAAATTTATAAATAAATTAATGATGATATAAAGTTAATTTTATAAAATTATTATTCTCTTTTTATTTATTTATTATTTTTTATCTATATAAAATAAGTTAAGACGAATATTATTTTGAGAGAGTAAAAAATTATAATTATTCTCCTATCTAATTTATTTTATAGTCCCATTAATTAATTGCAGTTCAGTCATTGTATCAAGAATGATCAATTTCCAACACATTGTTCAAAGTAATAGAACAAATCCATCATAAACATTTATAATGGTTGCACTGAGATCAAAGTAATTAAACTGGCAAACAAATAGTGTAACACATAAAAAAGGAAAGTTCAAACTTTACTGATGATTCATAAACGTTAATAATGGTTGCACTGAGAAAATCTATCATTCATGCACATTATCCAAATTCCATCAGTAGTATATTACATTCCATTATGTTTGACATTGTTTTTAAAAAAAAAAATGAACTTCGATTATTAAAAAAATAAAGGGAAGTAAAATAGCAGGGTCTTCTAAGGGTTCAATTCCTAATTTTGTATATAGAAAATATTTTCTTAAAAAAAAATATAAGCCACTTCGATGATCTTCTTTTTTTTAAAAAAAAAAACTACGTTTTAACTGTTTTAGTTTAAAACTATCTTTATGATACACACAAAAGTAAAATAATTAAACATTCAAATTAAGTAGAAATAGGTAATAGGTATATACATATAATGAAGATATGCACAACTTAATTTCATAAGCTATTAATGTAATTATCCAATATATGTTGACAACTGATTTTATAAATTTAACTGTATTTATCATTTTACTTATCAAAATATAGAGTTGGCTGATGTTAGGATAAACATAGTCGGGATGGGTTTCATGATTGGTGCCCTCTTAAGAGTAAACGATGGGGATAAGGATTCAGCATTTAAGTAGATATGTGAGTGAGTTAAAAATGAATCGAAAGAAAGAGATAAAACCTAATATTTATAGCGTTAGAGGGGTGAGTCTTTGATTGCAGGAGTTGTTACAATGGTGTAACATAACAATCCTTATAGATAATTCATTAGTTATAAATGATTCATTATTACTAGATGAGTAGATACATGCATCTTAATAAAAAAAATAATAATATTATCATTAAAATTAAAATATATAAAAAGGACTGACATGTCATTTATCACATTAATTTGTGAATCTCAAACAATACAATAATCATATAAAATGACAATATACTGAATATAATATGGTTGTTCTTCCTAGTACTAACATAAAACTTTTCTATGCTAGCATTGAATCAAAATTAAATGTATAATCTTATTCAGATTAATAAAATTAAATAATGTTAATTAATTTTCTTAATTAGTGTAGAATTAGTTAGTTTTATTTATATATGATTATAGAGGAAGTATAAATTACAATTTCTGCTGATTATTGGTCATTTATTTGTTTTTGCCATAAAACTTAGCAGTAAATATCTATTTGATGAAATATATCACATGGGCGCGCGGAATCGCCTTGTACCGTTTTCAAAGATTAACGATAAAATTGATTTCATAATATGATGACATTTAATGTTGAACTAGACGGTAATGGACAACAATATTTGATAAGTAATGGACTTGTAATGATCACTTAAATATCTTCTCCATTTGTGCGATCGATGGCAGTGTAGTGATTGTTATCGCTACACAAAAATCAGTGAACGGAGAGAGTAGAAAAGGAAAGGGAACCGTCACGAAAATGACCATCTCAGTGTGCGTTGAATATTGAAACAAAATTCAGTGAACAATCACATTAGATGTTTCTATATATACGAAGAATACCACGATGCTACGGGTTCTTAGTTCTGGTAAATAAATGTCCGATTCTATTCTAGAAAAATATCGTAGATATATATAAATTTTTTCTATAAATGGTTTTTTTTTGCGATATTAAAAATTATTATTTTATTATTCATAGACAAGTTATCATTTATAAAAGATTTTCATGTGATAGTAAGAAAATATCAAGTGACATTTACCTAATGGTAAATCTTTTGGTCGAGACTTGGTGTAAGGAAAACGTTATCCCTATGATATCATGATATATATTACCCTTGATGTGGTTACTCTTCAGGTCCGTGATTATGACTTTCCCCATGAATAAATCATCACAAAGTTTTACATCTACATCCACACTGTTATATGCACCTCGTAAAGGTTCCAAGTGGCAAATTTTAGTCAAAGAAACGCAGCGGGGGGTGTAATATACAGTCAGGGCAATATATCTTGGCGTGAGGTTTCTTTATATAAAAATAAAAAATATCTATAGAGATCGATAATCCCCTCCAAGTACTTTTTGTACTTTATTTTATAAATCACAAGTAATAGAAGAATGGAATTATTATAAGTATAAAAATTTTACCTCAAATATTTAATAAGATTTAAATTGAAAATTATTAATTAAATTTAAACAATTTTGTGCCAACTGATCGACATATCTGATAGATTATTTTAAAGAATAATTGAGTCATAACATATTGATAATCTTTAACTTTTCCTAATTATAAAAATTAAGTTCTCAGTTAAAATCATTTTAGACATAATACCTGTTTGTTCATTACCTTTAATTTCTCTTTTGCATCTGAGAATACACATGAGGATGGAAACTCTCTTGTCAAACTAAAAAAAATCATAATAGTACTTTATTACTTTAAACGCAATAAGATTTATTTCGAATAATAAAGATTTTTTTATTATAAATAAGAGATAAAGTAGCGTACAAGAGGAAGTTATTTTCTTAAAAAGATATTTCTGAAAAAAATATTTATATATTAAAAATTACTAAAACCAAATAAAAAAACATTTGATTTCCAGGAAACATTTTATAGTCATTTCCTATAATATTTATAGTTAACCGAAGTAATTTCAATTATTTCTAAAAATCATCTTATCCAAAATCCAGAAAATCACGATTATAAAGTATGAAAAAACCCTCTTACCAAACATTCTAAAAGTTGCACCTCCTGGGAGATTCATAAATTAGTGAATAAAATAGCTGCCCTTCTTGTGAACGGGACGTTGTTATTATTAGAATTATGTTTGTTTCGCCGTTCAAATATTGGTAGTACAATTTCTACTGTATTTAAACGGAGAAGTAATAAAGGGTTTGTTTTGGCAAAAGTACGTTCAAAATACTTCCAATGGCAATCCAAAGAGACGTGACGTGAAGAATTTCTTACCAAACGTTGAATCGTTGATATTTCTTACCAAACGTTGTTACTATCAATTTTCAGGAAATATTATTATTTGGATATTCATTTTTTTTAAAAAAATAAATTGTACCCTATAATCCCTTCAGTTTATTTTTATTCAGTTGATAAAAGATTTATATAGGAAGTTTGGCATTTTTTTCACTTCTCTTTTATAGATTTTTGTTTACCCTGCACAGATTACTGATTGGATTGGCGCGTATGCATGTATGATATAATGATGTATAAAAAATTGTAATTAATCGAAATGTAAAAACTTAAAAGTGTAAAAGACTGTTTTCTATAACTTATTTTAAATGATTATTTTCCTTGTTAGATATATGAGAAAATTTTTGTAAGAATGAAAAGTGAAAACCCCACGTTGTTGAAATGATTGAAATTTTCCTTTTTAATTACTTCAGAAAAAAAAAGTTTTAAATAATATATAAAAAGAAGGACGACTTTTTTTTTTCTTCTAAATATGAAGTGATTAATCTCTATTAAAAATTGTGAGTACACATAGTATAAATATTTTTCTTTCAACATAATTTATTTTATAATTAAAAATTTGAATTACTCAATTAAAAGAAACAAACTAATCACTACCATTTGTTCCGGAAAAAAGACAACTTTGCTTATTGTTGAGTATATTTTTCTTTTATTGATCAGTTGTATATTGGTTGCTCTCTTTTACACGAATAAGTTTAATAGGGAAAAGTTCATTAATTATATTAAAGATCTTATCCAAAACTTACTATCCATGCACTAATTTAGTGTTGTTTTATTATTTGTAAGGACTTTTCACTTTTTTCAAGAGTTGAATTTAGATATTTACCAAACCGGTATCAATTATAAATTTTTATCCAAAACTAATTGTTCATCCATAAATGGAGTGGTATTTTATTCTTTTGGGAAGAATTGTCTATTTGTCTATAGAAGTTATTGTTATCGTCTGTATGGACTTTTTCCTAGAGTTGAATTTAGATATTTAATTAAATTCTAACAGCCAATCACTATTCACTTTTCTTATTTTAAACAATAAATTATATTTTTAATAATAAAGGTTCTCTTATAATAAATAAAGACTGCAGAAGTAGTGTATATAAATAAATTATTTTTTCTAAAAGAGTACTTCTAGCCTCAATTATATATTATCAACAAAAAAATTGGTAGACTCGTTCTCTTATCTCTTATGATATATATATATATATATATATATATATTATTGAAGTAGTTTATATTAAAAAAAATTCTAAAAAAGTACTCTTTCCGGACTCAATTATTATATGCAAAAAAAAAAAGTTTGGTGAACTCAATAAAAACAAAATGTAAATACTTTTACCTTATTTAATAATATTATTTTAAAAATATCTTTCAATTAATTGAAATTGTACTTTAATGACTTTTTAGGGAAAAAAAGTCAATTAATTGAAATTATATTAAATTTTAATTAAGAACATTTTAGGAAAAGAAGTTTATTTTCAAATGTAATTAATAAAATTAAATGATATTAATACTTTTTTAATTAGTGCAATAAGTAGTTAATTTTATTTATATTTATTTTGGGAAGGAGTACCTTTCTAAATATATTATAAACAAATTGGTAAATGTTTGGATTTCAGTTATGACTATTTTACTTCCAAAACTCTTCTTCATTTTGTGTATTGAAATTCGCTATTATGCATTAAAATTCACAAAAGCATTTTTCTAATTTTAATCCAAACATAGCTTGAATGAATTAGAATAGACACCCCTGCTTGGGAACGTGACGTTGTGTCTCTCTATGAAGGATAAGCCATTGTGACCTCCTTAAAGGATAAGCCATTATGAAACCCTGTTAAGGATTTTTACCTCCTTTCCTGTCTGTCTTGCCTGACCATAATCTCATGCTTGTTGGTTTATGCATGTTTGTTATCTGTGGCTATTCGACAGAAAGTGCCTAGCCTTTTCCTACGAATTAGTTGGCTCCATAATGCAAAATGAACTAATCACTCCAACAAACAACAAATTATAAATAGACACTACATCCAGCTAGCTACATGCATGGTCTACTGGGATACAGCAATAGCAATAATAAACAAATAAATGTTGTGATCTTTTTTCTTCTTCGATCTTGTTATATTTTGCTGCCAAGGACACATGCTGAAAGGGAAAGAGGCGATGCTTTTTTTCTGCAGTGTCACGCATCCACTGCCGAATTGAGAAAGAATATGGGGGTCACGTTAGCTTTAATCTCTGTCAATCATTGATTTGGAGATTGCAACACTAGGCAACAACATTATATATATAACAAATGTTATGTTATGAATTGAACTGAAAAGTAGTTCAGACTTTACCCACGGTGCCAGACACTAGCACATGTTTAACGAGCCTTAGTGGCTCACTCATCAAAGTAGGATGAAAAAAAGGGCTATAATATAAAGTCTTCAAAAGGCGACGCACTCTCTTATTTGGGTGCATTAAATCCTCTCCCTCTTGCCCACTTTCTTTCTTGTCACTGCTCATAGATTTTAATTTGTTGGTATTTTGTAGGATATTATGATATAGTAGTATGATATAGCCATACGTTTCATAACTTGCTAAACATTTTCTTGGTAAAATTTATTTAAATTATAAAATTTATATGTAGTTTTGATAAACTTGTTTCAAGAGAAGAAAAAAATTACATTTAAAAGTAATTAAAATATAAAGTAAAATTTAAGAAGTTAAATGGGTGATGGAATTTAGCCGAAGAGATGGGCTTGATTAATCTTTAGATTAGACATCTCTCTTCTGGCCAAAACCAAAAACCCTGTAGTTTGAGGTGAGATTTACATCAACTTTTCATAAAGGCCAATACTTTCCACCTGCATCATGAATCTGTGATCTCGAATGGCGGCAACATATATCTCACATTTAAAAAACAAATCACGAAAGAGAGCTTTATTTCATGCTATCAATTTAGAGAAGTTAAAGATTACATTTTATACTTATCGTTGAAGAATTAGGTAAGGTCGTAGGATATTTATATATAAGAAAATAATTTATTTAGTGAAAGAATTTGTGTTTGATTTTTTTTATATGTTAAATTTTCCTGAGTCAATAATAATTATATAATGTGAGCATGATTAATCTCTTGACCTAATAAATTGGAGATACCCATAATAATTGATTTAAGATCAAAAATAAAATAAAAATGCATTTTATTTTTCAGTATCATATATGTTTTCAATAAAAAATAAAATCATATTTTCTGTCTTTACTATCATCTTTCTGCAAATTCAATCCTCTTATTCTTTTAGTCTTGTAAATTCAGTTCATCTAGTAATTAACAAAGATACTTATGTAATAGTGTAATAGAGTGTCAATGAAGTGTTGCGTTGATAATTTTGTTAAATGTTGAATATAGCTTAATGAATAAACTATAGAATAATACAATTAAAATAACAAGATCCATGAAAACAAATGGGAGTGCCATATTCGCAAAATTAGAATCTCGAAAAATAAATAAAGTAAGGACAGAAAGGCCAAAGCTTAAGGAATAAGGAATACGTACGTAAATATGGCTTTCCATTCTTCGTATGTACATGCAGCCTAAATGTGCGGTATCAAGTGGCCAAAACTTAGATGCTGGACAGTAGTACTCAGTTGCTTATGTTTTCTTCCAAGAAACACGAAAAAGAGTGAGAGGGCCACTTGCTACTATTTTATTTTTGGTTATTTTAAATTATCAGCCCTATTTTAAAAACGGTAAACTAAACAAAGGTAAACATGTGGTTGTGGTTTTGAACGCACGCCCACAAGTTGATGACACAATCAGGCTAGCTTGATACAGCAGCAAACATGAAACTTACTTTAAATTTAGTGGCACAATTGGCTGCAAATATTTCATATTTCTTCTCGATAATTGGTACTCTTTCCCAGTTAGAATTTAAAATACCCGAATTCGAGATTCGCATTTATTTCATGGACGGTTTTAAAATTGAGTTCTTGGTTCAGTTTTGTTTTCTTGTCATTAAATGTATTTTTAATTCTTCACGTCTTTTGGCTCAAAATATTGAATACCCTTACTAATGAAATCTAGTTTGGTTAATGATTCATTAAACAGCTATGTGAATATCGTAAATTTCTTGACACCAATAACAAAAATATACTTAAGAAAAACTGTGATCAAGTGACTACTTACCAGTGGTATCCTCTAGAACCTACTAAATTTTTTGACTAGTAGTTACTTTTGCTTTGATAAGGGACGGACTCACAATTATCTACTATAGTACGTTCATATATAAAATCAAACCAATTTATACTTATTAGATAACAAAAAGAAACCAAAACCTATTATACATGGCCAATCAACAAAAGCAAAACAATTTTTATTAAAGGTTAGAATATTAGTATTTATTATTGTTCTTATTAACATTTAACAACATATATACTAGTGGGCCTTAAGAGATAAGGTAAGAAACATTGAAAGCAGAACAAGTTCAGCCAAGGCTTGAGTTATGTCCACTTTTGTCCCTTACCTTCCTCACCCACTTGGCGTAGCAAGAAGGGTCCACTTTATTCGTATCTACCGAACAAACAAAATACTCCTTCAATTCGATCATCTTTCTCACTACCTTCTTTCTAGTCATGATCTTGACTCAAGTCTTCTCGCAACCCTTAATCCCTTATCTTCAACCGCACTAACCTCAATTTTTTCCCACTATCAAAGCCCAAAACCTCTGCCAACTCAACCTATTAATACCTACCCCAATTATTTAAACCCCGAATTCCACTCCAAAACCCAAACACCAAACCAAAACCCTCTCTCTCTCTCTCTCTCTCTCTCTCTCTGTTCACTCTCACTTTTTGTTTTCACCTCCTCCTAATTTCCAAGCACACTTTCTTTGTTTCTTATTTCTTCCTGTCTCAATTATAAGTAAAAGAAAAACATATTTTTAAGGAGATTACTGGGACAGCTAGATGACGCGAGCGTTCAGAATTCTCGGGTCCGCGGACAACGCCACCTCGCTGGCAGCGGTAGCGGCGCCGCCGGAGGCGGTGGCGCTTGAGTCGGACTTCGTGGTGATTCTCGCGGCGCTCCTCTGCGCCCTCATCTGCGTGGTGGGGCTGGTGGCCGTGGCGCGGTGCGCGTGGTTCCGGCAAGGCTCCGGCGGCGGAAGCTCTCCCCGGCAAGCCTTGGCGAACAAGGGCCTAAAGAAGAAGGTGCTGCAGTCGCTGCCGAAGTTCGCGTACGTGGACAGCAACCCCAGCAAGTGGGTGGCGACATCGGAATGCGCGATCTGCCTCGCCGACTTCGCCGCCGGCGACGAGATCCGCGTGCTGCCGCAGTGCGGCCACGGCTTCCACGTTCCCTGCATCGACACGTGGCTTGGGTCCCACTCTTCTTGCCCCTCCTGTCGGCAGATTTTGGCGGTGACCAGGTGTCAGAAGTGTGGGCGTTTTCCGGCCACCGGGGCCGGAGCTTCCAGAACGCCTGCGACCGAACCCGAATTGAAGTCCAGAGAAGACAACAATGTCGCTAGTAACAGTAGTAACAATATTAATAACAACAGCGACAGCGGTGGCAATAACAGTAACTGTAACATAGAACATCATCACAGCCATCATGTGAATAGTGGGTTCTTGCCATGAACATAGTAGCTACTATTTATTAGCTTTTTTTTTTTTTTTAACTTTGTACCTTTTTATCCCTTCAAGTTGTTCAAGAAGATCAGAAATTGGGCATTTTTTTCCCCTCTCTTTATAGATTTTTGTTTATCCTGCAAATATTACTAAGTGCGTATGATATAATGATGTATAAAAAGATGTAATCAGTCGAAATGTAAAAAGTTTAAAGTGTAAAAGACTGTTTTCTTAAAGTTATTTTAAAGGGGGATACTTTTATTTTTATTTATTTACCGAAGAAATGATTGTGTAAGAACGAAAAGTGAAAACCTCAGGGATTTTTATATTGTTGAAATGATTAGAGTTTTCCTTTTTATTAATTTCAGAGGAACAGGATTTTAAAAATATATAGGGAAAAAGACAGCTTTGCTTGTTGTTGGGTTTTTTTTTCTTTCTTTCATTGATTAGTGTTTTGGTTACTTTCTTTTAGCCGCGGCTAAGTTTAGTAGGGAAAAGTTCGTTTTATTAAAGATTTTATCCAAAACTTACTACTTTTCACGCATTTAGTGTTGTTTTATTCTTTTAGGAAGAATTATCTTCTATAAAACATTTAAAGTTATAGTTATCGTTTGTAAGGACTTTTACCAAGAGTTTAGTTTAGATATATAATCAATTGGTATCAATTTAGATTTTTATCAAAAGCTTACTATTCGTGCTTTAATTTATTGTTGTTTTATTCTCTTTGGAAGAATTATCTTCTATAAATAATTTAAGTTATAATTACCCTTTGTAAGTACTTTTTCTACGAGTTGAGTTTAGATATCTACCCAACTAGTATCAATGTACATTTTATCCAAAACTTACTATTGATGCATTTAATTCAGTGTTGTTTTATTCTTTTTGGAAGAAATATCTTCTATAAATAAAAAAACTTATAATTACCATTTGTAGGGACTTTTTGCAAGATTGGACTTTAGATATTTACCTAATAGGTAGTATTAATTTAGATCTTATCTTAAACGTACTAGTCATGCATTAATTTAGTGTTACTTTATTCTTTTTGGAAGATTAACTTCTATAAATACGTTATAATTATCATCCGTAAGGACTTTTTCCAAGAGTTGAATTTAGACATTTTACCAAATTTGTATAAAGTTTTAATTAAAATTGTTACAGCAATCACTATGTTGAAATTTGTCGATATCCAGAATGTTCGAGTTGCAATGGTGCGCACGGTAACGCGGAGTCGGAACATTGATTTTGTCGTTTTGACGAGGGAAAGTTAGGAGGTACAGACTACAGATACTGCAACGTGTATCTTGTCATATGATTTTTAACTATTTCTGAGTTATATTAAAGTTGTTATATTAAGGATTAGGTAGATGTCATATCAATTAAATAAATGATATATTTTATTAATGTACAATGAAAAATAATGAAATTTAAACTTCAGATTTTATATAAAATTATTTAAAATTTTTTATATTACACTGGTTTTAGTAGTTATGCAAAATTCCTAAAAATAATATGTTACATATTAGGTCTTATTTATACATTTATATTTCTTAGAAATAAAAGAAAAAATTATGTTAGAAATAAAAAATAATTATTAAAAAGGGTGCTGATACATATTAGCACAATCATAATTCTACAACTTTGAGTTGGTTAACAAATAGAAATAAAATTTCATAAATCTATAAACTAAAATATTTATGTAGTTTTTTCTAATGTGTACAATTAATATTTTTATTAAAAGTTATAGAAAAAATACGTTTCTTGTATAATTTTTAAGATTAATATTTTCACACTTGGCAATAAAATTAAAGTAGAAAATACAAAATATGAAACAAATTATTTATGATTAAATGATAAAATATGTACATATATGTATCACCATTTTTTTTATTATCAAACTTTCGACATGACTATTTATTAAAATGAAATATAATATAATCACCAAAATAATGAACTTTTGTACGTCTAGTCGAATCTTGTTGTCATATTAGTTTTAATTTAGGTTTGATTCTCAATTTTTTTTATGAATAAACAATATAAAATTTTTATTATAAATTATTGCTGAGATATTTTTGTTTTGAAAAAATATATGTTTTTTTTTCTTGATTTAAACTTTATAGTAACAAAATAATACGATAAAAAAAATGAAAAATGATATTTTGGCTGTTGATAAGTCATGTCAATGGCATTTAAAGCAATCACGTCTTTAAGAGTAATTACAATGCTTAGTCACCAACTTGACAAAGCAAGTTATGAAAAGGAAAGCATATATGTTTTGTCAGCCAACCAACCTTAACCAGAATTTCACTTATCCTAACAAACAAGCAGCGCACCGCAGTGGTTTTCCAACTTCATCTCTTCGATGATCCCCTTGTTTGTGTTTTCCCTTTTTGTTGGTACTTACCATTACCTAGTACGTAGTAATGAAAGTACTCATAGCATTTATGCCCATTGGTCATAAACAAGAATCGCATTAATCATTTTTTCGTTAGTCAAAGGGGATCAATTAGTAACGTGCGTTATTCTCCCCAAGTGAAAGAAGTGCTTACCATCTCTACTTGGAAGGGTTTGGATTCTCTCGGATTACTGAAATTTTTCGGTAGAAGAAATACAGTCACAATGGATTTATTGGTCCCACATGTTTTCATTAGAAAAATATAGTCAAAATAAACTTATGGATTCCTCATGAGTTCATATCAAATCCAAAAGTTTATTGTAACTATATTTCTCTTACTGAAAAATTACAGTAAATGGAAGGAGAGGAGTATTTTCCCTCTCCATCAAGGTTGATTATTTTCCACTATGCCTATATAGATCCTCTACCCCTGCCTCTTCATATTTTTAATACCAAAAGGAAATGCACACTTTGATGGAGGCAAAATCAAATCAAATAAATATATAAAGGGTAGGTAAGACAAAAGAGTGACATAAAGTTAGCACATGCATGTGTGTATTTTTTTTTTCTATGAATTTGAAAGAAAATAAAGTTGGAGATGCCCTTTGGCAGCATGGTCCTCTTCCGCATCTATTGAATGCCCCCTCAAATGAGGGACTATAAGAGTCCGGACATACCATTGATGCCAATAGAAAGATGATAATTGATGGCATCTTCTACTCTTTTTTTTTTATTTTTTTAATTATTTTTTGGTTGGACTTGTGTGACACGTTATTAGGACCCACACACCATTTATCTTCCTAGGTTATTTTCTGTTCTCTTCTCCTGTCCTGGCCCATTGTGAAGTGTGAACAACTCAGCCCGAAAATTGAAAGTTAATAAAACTCGCAAAAAGCAAAGCAAATAGCAATATCTCCCCTTTAATCCTTAGGATACGAGATTTGAGAGCACAAAGGTTGCAAGATATTACATTATTTCCACTTGTCACTCTTAATTACTACTACCCCCCACTCTCTAGTACATTGTTATTTTTCAAATTTTCAATCAAGTAGTGATGAGGACTCATTAACTTGCTACTTTGCCTTTGCCTACTTTTTGCAAAACTTTAATTTTAGTATGTGAACGTGACTTATCAGAACGTGACATCTCCGCGGGCAACTTGTTCGCTTTGCATTGCATGCTACCTACCTTTTTCTTTCTCCTGCGGCTGCCTAAACAAATGGGTCAAATTTCAAACTGCCTTATCCGTTTTTTAGTATCTAACGTGACTAATACCTAAATTGGCGATGGCATATATAGTAGTGGCAGTGCCATTGTATCACGCCTTCCTCGATCTTAATTAAGGTCACACTAGCAAATTAAGAAACACAACATCGAAGCATATAGAAAACTAGAAAAGGTTGATGTTATCACTACCCAGCTACTTCGACGCTCTAACTGTAGTTTGATGTTATATTTTTAAAGAAATACTTCAAGAGATACTTAGAGCACTTCATTTAATAAAAGAAGAAGTGTAAGTTAAAGCATGCAAACCAACTTTCTTATCATTATCGATATCGACTAAAGTTACGATTGAGTGTGGTTATTTGTGATTTTGTCATGTAGTAAATGAAAAAAAAAACAACTTAAATACAATTATTTAGGTATTTTGTGTTGTTTTTTAATCAAAATTCGAGTTTGATCTGAATAATATACACAATAAAAGTTTACATTAAAGGATTATAAGGATTATCAAGATGAAACTCAAAGTTTGATTAGAGAATAATATAAATAACAGACAAAAAATTGTATCTAAATTTTCTCAATTGTAAATAGAATTTTTTTTATAATAAATTTTAATCAATAAAAAATATGTTTAATAGGTATATTATTGAGTACATTACTAATATTTTCTCAATAACTTTAAAGATGTATTGAAGATGAGAAAGCATATTGGTTGTGACGAGTATACTTGTTGCAATTAGTTAACATGAATACCAGTAAAACACTCATATATATATATATATATATATATATATATATATATATATATATATATATATATATATATATATATATATATATATATATATATATATATATATGTTATTGTCAAAATTTATTAAAAATTATAAAAATTTCATGAATCTTAATTTTTATTTAATGGATTTCATTCATAATTTTTTAATAAATTTTGATTAATAAAAAATATTAAAAGAAGTATGTTTAAAAATATGTTCTTAATTCTCTTCCATCTTTAATATCGGGTATTACTTGACACTCTCATCCTGCAATGTAGTGCTTGAGGTTGATAGAGTCACTACAAGGTTCTCTGAATTCGAGGACAAAGGGGCCTCCTAGAAATAAGGTATTGAAATTCTGCTTGCCCATTTTATTCATTCATTCAGTATATGTAGCAAGAGTACTCAATGTGCATATATGTCCTTTATTCGTACAAATAAAGAATATTAGGAAAGGACAAACTAACAGCCATGACAGCACATGGACCATCCTAACAAACTCAAAATCCACTAACAACAAACTTATATTCCTATAGGATCTACTAGCAAACTTTATTTCTATTCTTTGAAACGCATAGGCTTGGTGATGGTTCTCTTGGGCTTGTTGACATTGGTTTCTTCCTCCCTTAGGCCCTTTTTGTTGTTGTCTGTAGTCACAATATCACTAACATTGCCATCCCCTGAGAGAATCACCTTGTCCTCAAGGTGAAATGTTCGAGAAAGATTGTCCCAGCATTCCCAAGTTGTATCTTCATGGGAAAGGCCTAACCACTAAACCAAAACCCAATGAATGGGAGGAGTAGAACCATGGTCCCATTTAGATTGCAATATGGTTAGTGGTTGAATAAAGGGATGATGATCATGGAATGTGGAGGGTAGAGCTTCAGGCTGGACTAGTGGGGGGCCTCTATGCAGTTTGAGTAAGGAACAGTGGAAAGCCGGATGAATTTTGAAGTGAGGGGGTAATTCTAATTTGTAAGCCACAATCCCAATACCCTCAGTTATCTAATACGGGCCATAAAATTATTTCACGAGTTTGGTATATGTTGACTCGAAGACTGATGTTTGGTGATAGGGGCGTAAATGAACACAAACACAGTCACCAATACTATAGGATACGTCCTTGCGTTTTTTGTCAACTTGCATTTTCATAGCAATTTGAGATTTGAGGAGATTTTTGTGGAGAGTTTGCAGCATAGCTTAGCGCTCTAAAAGCAACTGGTCAACAACCTCAATAGTGGAAGATCTAAGCAAATAATGGGGAATGGATGGAGAAGGTTTACCATAAACCATTTGATAAGGGGATTGTCTTGTGACTGAATGCACGACAGTGTTATAAGACCATTTTGCGAATGCGAGGAATTTTCCCTATCTCGACGGGTTAGAATGCACAAAGGCTCGGAGATATTGTTCCAGCAATTAAGGACCTCTGTTTGCCCATCGGTTTAAGAGAGATAGACGGTGCTCATACGGAGTTAGGTGCCACTAAGCTTGAAGAGTTCACGCCAAAATTTGCTAATAAAGACAGGGTCGCGATCAAAAACCATGCTACAGGGTATCCCATGGTGTTTGTAGACCAATTCAAGGAATAATTGAGCAACCTTGAAAGCCGTGAAGTGTCCCGAAAGATCACCAAAATGAGCTGCCTTAGAGAAACGGTCAACAACAACAAGAATAATGGAATTGTCATTGGATTAAGGAAGGCCTGTGATGAAATCAAGGGAAAGGTCCTCCCAATGGTTGGAGCAGACCAGCTGGTCGTTTGGTTTCATACTTCGTAGATTAGCAAGTAATGCATTGTGCTACAAAGTTTCTGACATCCTCGCGCATTCCCTTCCAAAAGAAGTTTTCCTGCAAACGAGCAAAGTTCTTAGTAACACTAGTATGACCAATGATAGGTGTTTAATGAAATTCTTGTAACAAAATGGTGTGAAAGGGTGTGGCAGGGTCAACCTAAATACACCCCTTAAAAATAACCAGTCCTTTGTGAATGCAATAATCGCAAAATTATGCAGGGTGGCCATTAATATTGCAGACCAAATTTTGGAATGCCTCACTTGAAGATAGGTTGCATCGGAGCTTGTCAAAGAAGGCGAATTGAGGGACAAAAAGTATCAAGCATTGGTCGTCCAAACAGGAAAGAGCGTCTACAACCATATTATGTCGTCTGACGTGGTATTGGATCGAATAATCGTATCCCATGAGTTGAGAGATAAACTTGTTGTTCAGGTGTCTGTATACCGACGTCATGAGATCCTTGAGGCTCTTATGGTTTGTGAGAATAACGAAAGGGTGTCCCAATAAATATTGTCGCCATTTCTTCACAGTTGAAGTGATAACGTGTAACTCGCGAATGTAAGTGGAGGCGCAAGCTAAGCATGGGAAGAATTTCTTATTGAAAAAGGCTATGGGGTGGTTGGATTGCATGAGGAAAACGCCTATAACGACTCCTGAAGCATCTGTTTCCAAAACAAATGGTAAGGCAAAATCTGAAAGGGCCAAAACAAAGGCCTCAGTCATGGCTCGCTTCAAGGAATCAAAAGCCTGTTAAGCACTGGGTGACCATTGGAAGGAGCCCCTTTGGAGTAATTGGTTCAAATGATGGGCAATAGCAGCATACCCTTTAATGAACTTGGGATATAATCATGTGAGTCTTAGGAATCCGCAAAGAGCTCGAATAGAGGAAGGGATGGGCCAATCGACCATTGCTTTAATTTTGGAGGGTTCCAATGCCACTTCAAACTGAGATATAATGTGACCAAGGTACTCTAAATGACATTGGCCAATGATAAATTTGGAACCCCTAAGATAGAATACATTTTCCTGAAGAAAAGAGAAGACACTAGTTAGGTGTTTGAGATGGAATGACAAAGAACGGTTGTAGACAAGGATATCATCAAAGAAAATGGCCATGAACCGGCAAATGAACGGAGCTAGTGTCGTGTTCATGGTAGCCTGAAACGTGAACGAGGCGTTACAAAGCCCAAACGACATCACTTTATATTTGTAGTGTCCATGATGAGTTCAAAAGGCAATCTTTGGTATATCTTCCAGATGCATACAAATCTGGTGAAATCCTTGTCGTAAGTCGAGCTTAGAGAACCATGAACTGCCACCCAATTCATCAAGCAATTCGTCGATGGTTGGAATAGGAAATCTGTCGCAAATCGTTATTGCGTTCAAGGCTCGGAAATCTACACAACAACGCCAGGTGCCATCTTTCTTCTTCACCAAGTGTAATGGAAAAAAATAGGGGCTCCGACTTGGTTGGATAAGGCCTTCACGTAATAATTCATCAACTTGACTTTCAATTTTTCATTTCTGAAAATGCGGATACCGGTAGGGACGAATGTTGGTTGAAGAGGCATTGGGGTCAAGGTGAATTTGGTGGTTCGTAGGACGATCAGGTGGGAGATCGGTGGGAGTAATGAATAGGTGCTGAAATTTATGTAGCAGGGATGAAAGGTAAGGGTTGGGGTGGTCAGGATAGTCAAGGGTGAGTGTTGGAAGTAATTGAATATGGAAAAAGGTCGAGGTAGCACGGGTCTAGACCAAATGCTTGACCTGTTGGGCCGAAATGTCCAATGGTGGTGAAAGAGGATGGGAATGGAGTTCTACTGAGGTGTTATCCCTAATAAATGACATGGTAAGATCCTAGTAATCGATCACAATTAGGCCCAGTTCCTTAAGCCACTGGACGCCAAAAACCACATTAGCCCCACTGATGGGTAGTACATGGAGGTCGACAACAAAATGGTGCCCTTGAATGGAAATAGGAACAGTAGAAGTGAGGTGCAGGCAATCAATGACGAAGTCGTCACCCACCATGACCCGTAAGGCTGGAGTTGTTCGAGAATGGAGGCTCAAGAACTTAGCGACCCTGGTCTGGAGGAAGTTATGGGTGCTTCCTCAATCGTAAGGGGGTGGTGGTTGATAGAGCCTTACTAACGGAGATCCTTGTAGGTGGGGTGGTCGGGCAATGCATTAAAACTGATCTATGGATGTGGCATTTCTTGGTTGGGCTCCTTGGAGGAGCCATCATCCACATTAGTGACTTCTTCCTCGATGATGAGCAGGAAGAAACAAGCCTTCCAGCGATGATTGGGGCCAAACTTCTCATCACAGTTGTAACACAGACCCTTTTCGCGACAATCAGTTATCTCTTCAGGGGATAAATGACGATAGTGGGGCCGAGGTGTTGCTGGAGAAGATGGAACAAGAGAATGGGTGGGAGCGATTGCGGATGATAGGGGTGGAGGTCGTGGCTTTGTGGGAAACAGAGGTAACGGAAGGGAGTTGCTGATAAGTTTAGGGCGATTGAAGCGACGATGATCCTTCAATTTTTCCTCCTGTAACTTCGCAAGCGCCACAACTTATGGTAAGGCCACTAGTTGTAAGGCCTGAACTTCGTGGCGGATTTTCGATTGGAGACCCGAATTTAAGCAGCTAAGTAGAAAAAGGTAAGGGAGGCCAAGAATGTGATTGGCCAGACGTTTGAAGTTGTTGAGGTACTCCGTGACCATGCCACGCTGGGTGAGCTTGAAAAAGGCATCTTAAGGGTCCTTATAAAATGAAGGAGCAAAACAAGACTCCAAAGCCAGCAATAAGGCTAGCCAAGAGGTGTGTTGAACTATTGGCAAGTACACCAAATTGTCACAAGTAGTAAAGTTAAAACGGAAGTTTGAGTGTCGAATTCACAGGGAGTTTGTTTGTACTTAGGTAGGTGAATATATAATTTTTAAACAATAAATGAATTGATTTAAAAGGTTATGAAGAAAATAGTAAAATAAATTAAATTAAAATAAATTAACATAAACAAGGAAGAAAAACAAACATAAAAGTAAATTACTTAATTAAAATAGAAAAGATGAGAGAAACCAATATTATTGTAGAAGGAAATTCAGAAAATGAAAATGTTGAGAACTTAGCCTATCAGAACTATTTTTTGATGTAATATTAAAGATTTTTCTTTATTTATAATTATTCTAATTTACACCTGCATCTACTTATATACTCTAACCATGATCCTTCGAGTGAAAGAGTTTAATTTATCTATTTTCTCTCCCGAATCTCTTTGCAAACATAAAATAGTAAATTGTATTAAGAATAGAGATGTATAACAGGCTAAACAAAATCAACCTATCCCTAGTGATGACTTTATTTAGATACCATTTCCTAATTCTATTAGAGAATAATGTTTTTCAACGCTACCCCTAAAACTTACCATGCAAATTGGTGATCAACCCATAAACAATAACATTAAGCACAAGAAAGGATAATGCAAAAGGTAATAATATTAAATAGATAGGAAGAGAAATTACATAAAAAATAGTTGGCTACCAAGTTCCCAACAAAGGGGGTTTAGCCTCTCATTGTCACAGGACCTTACAATTGCAAGAGGATTATGAATACAAAAGGGAATAGATAAAAAAAGGGAATGGAGGGAAGGAATGACTCCTAATGATTGTTTCTCCTTCTTCTAGTCTTTGTCTTCTATAAGAAATTGTATTTTCTTAAAATTTCTGTGTGTTTTTTTCCTTCTTCTCTCTTCTTTTATATATGCAGATTAGCTTAGTTTTCACGCAACCTTCGCGTTGAGCGCGCTTGTTGCGCTTAGCGAATATGGCGATATTCATGCTCAGTGCGTGTTTTGCACTAAGCGCACCTTCATTTTCCATAATTATTCATACTTCCTTATGCTAAGCGTGTGTTGCCCGCTGAGTCTGTGCATTGCACTGAGCGCCTGAGACGCGCTAAGCGAGCAACTTCAGATCATCAATTTGCTTCTCGGGCTTTACTTTGTTTTTCTGTGCCAATTATTCACAAGCATAAAAAATTCATCACCTTTTAATATTTTCTGCACAAAAACTTAAATGATGTTAAAATTCTAAGTATTTGCACAAAAAGGAGGAATAAGAGAGAAAAATTATTAATTCCTATATAATTTAATCCCAAAATATACCTATACATAACAATTACAAGGTGATAAGCCCATTGTGGTACATCCACTGGTACCAACTGAGGGCAAGACCATCCATATAAAAGGAAGCGACAGACAGGCGCTCGTACTCAGGGTGTCATGAAACTCAAAAAATTGAGAAATTTTGAAAATTCACCCTATAAGATTAGTACCATTAAAACGAGGGACATCTAGTTTCAAGCGGTGTTTGCAGGGTGGAGAAGAAGGTGTGGGAGTAAAGGTAACAAGTTGGGTGAGGATGGAATCGACTTTAAAAGCCAAGTCTGATTGAGAAGTGGATAGGAGTTTGAATGATTCCTCTAAGCGTTCAATGGACTTGTCGCGGGTTTGATCGACCATGTAGGAAGGCAATGAGAGCACCAATTTTTAAAGTCACTACAAGGTTCCCTGAATTCGAGGACAAATGGGCCTCCTGGAAATAAGGTACGGAAGTTCTGCTTGCCCATTTTATTCATTCATTCACTATATATAGCAAGAGTACCCAATGTGCATATAGGTCCTTTGTTCGTACAAATAAGGAATATTAGGAAAGGACAAGCTAACGACCATGACAGCACATGGACCATCCTAATAAACTCTTGAATCCACTAACAACAAACTTATATTCCTATAGAATATACTAACAAACTTTATTTTTATTCTTTGAAACGCATAGGCTTGGTGATGGTTCTCTTGGGTCTGCTAACATTGGTTTCTTCCTCCATTAGGCCCTTTTTGTTGGTGTCTGTAGTCACAATATCACCAGCAGTAGGTGTGTTGGATTTTTGGTGGGAGAGTCCAAAAATATGAGAGTAAAATTAATTTAGAAACATGTTTGGTTACTCTCCAAAAGTATGCTTTGAGAGTAAAATTTTCCTAAAAATTAAAAATGAGTTTTGGATAAGCAAAACTTTGATATTTTTGCAAACTTAAGTTTGATCAAAACTTAAGTTTACAAACTTTAATCCGAACATGTAATATATTCCAAGCAGGACCATAACTATTCTGATGTTCCGTGATGATTCTTCATCCCTCAATAAACTAGTTCCTTCAGATTCGGATATTCCATACTCAGTGAACTCTTTGAATAAGAATTGACAGCAGAATCGTTTTGTGTGTTTAATATGAAGTGGATAACCTGGAATCAGGTCCACTTTGTTTAGGATACATATCATGGAATTGAGTCCACTTTGTTTCCAATGCAAAATAATATCTCAAAGTTTTCGAATACCAGTGTATTATACGCAATCTTGAACTGCAGGTAGGGAAGACATGTGCACATATATATAATAAGAAAAAATGAAGTTATTTCATGAAAAATGTCACTTCAGAATTCAAATGCATGATTCAGCACATAACTTTCCTCATGGATTAAATCGTTAACAACTTAAAGAAGAATCAACTGAAGGATCGATGCTGACATCACTCATGTCAATAGAGAGCAATCCTGGAATCAAATAATACTGGAAGATAACACCCAAAGTGAATTAACATGAGCATCGATCATCGGATTACGCTTGGTTAAAATCCAAAACAGAAGGCTAAATTACTTCACATGATCTATTAATTGTTATGTTGTAATTTGGTCTCTTATTTATTTATTAAAAGTTATAAAATGATTCCTAGCTTAAATAATTATTTTATAACCTGCTCGAACCAAAAATAGATATAAACCAGATAAAATTTTGCTGAAAAATATGTTTTATAAGTAACTGAAAAATTAAAAAAATCTTTTAAAATCATCCAAAATATTACTCATTTATAGGTATAGCCAGGCTATTAATTTCTTTATTCCTTTTTATTTTTACTAATTTACTTGAAGGAAAATGTTAAATGTTATGAAAATTTCAATGTACAAATCCACAGGATTATATGTTGCTACTAATTATAATATCTTTACCTCCATGTTTTCTGTCAAACCAAATCTTAATTAATGTACAAATCCACAGGATTATATGTTGCTACTAATTATAATATCTTTACCTCCATGTTTTCTGTCAAACCAAATCTTAATTGACTGCAGCATAGCTAAATCGAAGTTAAATTAATTGATTCGTGCATTCCGTGTTTATGTTTTTCGTACTTACTTGAAATTTCTTTTTATGTTGGTTTATATTTATTGGTAAAAAAAACTAACTTACTAAATAATCCTACTAACAAAATTATTAATTTATTTTATATCACATTTATACGTTGTGTTGGTGAGAAAGCAATTCTTCTTCAAAGGCAATATCAAGAGACATGCAATGACTGTAACCGTTGCATGTAATCTGGAACGAGAAAGATAAAAAGGGAAGACACTTGCGAGCGCACGGAGAAAGCGTTGCCCGAGTTCCAACACTAGGCTGAAAATAGGTCAGGCCCAAAACTACTTCAAACTAGGCCCAGCCTTTTCAGATCAGGCTACGACTTATGTAAAAATTTATTTAGTTTAAAAGGTTAGATTTTAGATTAAAGAAGATTTGGGGGAACATGTTATGTCCTCCTACAACATTTAATTGAAAATTCTCTGTTATTTTATAAAGAAAATATTAAATGAAAAGTAAATATTCCATCCGATCTCAAAGAAAAAAATATATTTTTTCTTGATTTTAAATATAAGAAAACGTCATCTAACTTTATTTTATTTAATGTTAGTATCTCTAAATTGTATTTCATTTAATTGAGGGGTTATTTTCAGTGAAACTTTTTTATTCCTGATATAAAATTTCAGCGAAAGGTAAGTTGAAAAAAAAAATTATTTTAAATTCGTACAATTAAATTGTGGTTAATTAATTTTCTTACTTAGCATGAATCAATTTTTTTTATATATAAAATCGAAGGGAGTGTATTAATATATTAATATCTTATATATATATATATATATATATATATATATATATATATATATATATATATATATATATATATATAAGTATTTTGGTAAAAAAAACAAAAATATTCAATTTTTTTTAATGAGTCAATTTTTTTAAAAAAAAAGTTACAGGAGCATTTAAAATTATTAAAAAAAATCTTACTAACTAGTATATCACTTATTAAATAATTAATTTTTATCAAAAATTACGTCGGATATGCATTGCCGCTAAACAATTAAACCCAATATCCCCACCCCCAAAGATAAAATCAAAGTGCAATCTGATGATATCTGAGGGGAGCTTTGTTTTGATAAACTCTACGTCAAGAAAAATCATTTCCGGCCCATTTTTGCCTTGTGTGTGTAATTTGAACTTAGCATTTTAGTTTATTTATTTATGTCCTTTTCTATTAAGTAAATACTAACTGTCTATTAAAAATGAATTTGACCTACCATTTTCATGTCATCTAGTTTTTCTATTAACTGTTATGGATTGTCAAGTAAAAACTTCTATAGAGTCAACTAAATAAAAAGTACTATTAAAATATCTTTTAAAGTGATTACTATAAATTTAACAAAATTATCATATATATGATATAGATTGTGATTGAATTAAAGTCTAAAACTAATTTACATTATTAATACTTAAACTATTTTCTCTTAAACTAATTCAGTTCAATATTACATGCTATCATATTAATAATTTATTGTTATATTCAATCAATTATGAATGGGCTAAAAATTTATATTCTCCTCTTTTAAGTTTCACTATATTTTTAATTTAGTCCCCAAATGCATTTTTTATTCAATTTCATCATAAATATTACTGTTTTTTTCAACATTATCCGTATTGTTAAAATCAACTTTTACAATTGACAATTGTTAATGAGAATCTTGTATATTCTTTTACGTAGATCTTACCTATATGGTAAAATTGTAAATTTGGTCCCCCAGTTTATTTTCAGTTTCAGATCTAGTGTCCTAGTAATTTAATTCACGAATTGGGTCCTCCTATTTTGTAAAATCATGTAATGTTGATCCCTCAGGATACACTTTAACGTTGACCCCACGTGTCACGTTCTTATTGGATTATGACGGTCAGGTGTTATGTTTTGATTGGTCAATGAAAACAACAATGCATTTCATCTTTCATGGAGTTGACATCCAATTAGAACATGAAACATGACACGTGACAATCATCATCCAATAAGAACGTGACACGTGACAATCAACGTCACTTGCTAACCACGTCTAATTGTGATCTGGGAGATCAACATTGCACGATTTTATAAAATAGGAGGACCCAATTCGTGAATTAAATTACAGGACAACCAAATCTGAAACGGGAGATAAACTGAGGGACCAAAAATACAATTTTGCCTACCTATATCTCTTGTGCTTTCTTTGAAATTCACACCATTTTCTACTTCTTTTCTCGTATAGGAACCTCTTTTGTTTAAAATACATTACACTTATGCTGACTGTCTCTATTATTCAAGAAATACATTACATTGTGTGTCTTTGTTAGAAAGTATAACAAAGATAATAAGATACTATATAAATTTCAAAAAAATCGTAGGAGTGTCAATGTAATTGCTCAATATTATTCTATTTTTGTCCCTAAAACTTGATCAAAGTTTAAAATTATTCTCAAATAATTTTATGTTCCGGTCCACTTGGCTTGCAACATTATGATGAATGCACTTTAATTGCCTGACTGACTTTGATTGTAACTTGTTTGAATTACGGATAATGTAGAGACACGCATAAGGGAAAGGGACATCCGAGCTGACTCATGTGATCAACAGCTTACAACATGATAAAAAAGGGCAATGATGTTGTCTCATGAAAGGTTCAATAATTTACAAACTTGGATGCATGCCAAATTGCCAATTTGTGAGATCATGTCTCGTGGAGATTTTGGTGATGGGTACAGAGATTTAAAGAGCTTGTGCTGGTTATGTTCGTGGGTTGCCAACAAATCAACAATGATATTATAATGGGATAATGACTTTACTTTGCTTGACCTACCTGATGCTATGCTCAAGGATTGGTGTATTTGATAATAAGTCTGATTTAGTTGGTCTTGGAGTCCGGAATAGAAGTTGATAATGGAAGATATGTTTTTCTTTTCATTTGTCTTTTAAATGATTCTTGTGGTAGGTGAGGAAATTTACGATGGTAGTTGTGATTTGTCAGGATTTCATATATATGATTCCTGTTTGTACAAGATAGTGATAGTGATGCATACAATTTTAAAAAGGCTACAGACTCTATTTTTCTTCCCTAAAATTGGTCCTAAGTTTCAATTTAATACATGTTAGGTATTACATAACTTTTGAGTTGCCACCTTTGCAAGCTTAAGTTTAGATATGGATCATTTTTTAATCTTAGGTATGATCACGGATACTTAATATACAGACTAGACCGATAGATAGACTCGTTATTATAGAAAACACAACCAGTATACTGATGACCTTTTCAGACCTCAAATATCACTAGAGCACATCACCTGTTCCAAAGCATGGTGAAAAACCAAAGGGCAAATGCTAAGGAGTGAAAAGATAAAAGAATACAAGGAATATTCTAAACATTAATCATAATGTGTATAAATAAATTACTAGATTATACTCAATTTCTCCTAAAAGCACAAAAGGGGAAGTCGCTGCATGCTGACATATGTCCCAATGCCAAATAGTTTCAATCTTCCATACTTCTCAACTCATTTTAGGAGGAATCAGAACCTTCTGAATTTATAAACTTATCAGTATTCACTAAGGTGTCAGCCTTTGATTCCCAATGCGGCAGGATCAGTACCAGGCTTTGCACCAATAGCAAAGAATTCAATAATAACTTCTAAAGGCATGCCTTTTGTTTCAGGAACTTTCAAGTAGACAAATATCCATGAAATGATGCAGCCAACAACAAACAATCCAAAGACACCAGTGAGACCGAGAAGCTGGAGCAAGTAGGGGAATATCAAAGTGACAATCAAGGTGCAACCCCAATATGTAAGAGAAGTCAGAGAAATGCAGATTCCGCGAACACTTGTTGGAAAGATTTCAGCACATATGATGTTGGGAATAACGCCAAAGCCCATGCAGAAGACGCTTTCATAAACCACAACACTAATAGCAGTGATTGCTGCATCGACGACAGAATTGATTTGAAAGAACTGCTTGATCACTAGTATCAGGAGACAAACTATCAAAATGGGTACAGTGTACAGCATGATGGACCTGCCATGAGAAAAATACATAATGTCATTGTCACCAATTGCTGCATTTCACTCCAAATTTTGTTTTTCGAGATAGTTAGCCATTCATAGACCTTCAGTTAAGAAAATCTTGCACTGATAGGACACTATCTATATTACAAAAAGTGATCCTACCAAATGTCAATGACAATGCAGCAAAAGAAAAGGATGAACCAATTGTGACTGTAGAAATTGAACAATGTTATTGTAAATATAATACTGTAATATGGCTACGGCTCCATACATGAAACAGAAGCAAGATCAAGATGAAATTCAGGCTAAGTCTTAGTTTAAACATACCTTCTGCCAGAAATATCCATGAGTCT
The DNA here is from genome assembly GCF_000004515.6 of Glycine max. Taxonomy (NCBI): domain Eukaryota; kingdom Viridiplantae; phylum Streptophyta; class Magnoliopsida; order Fabales; family Fabaceae; genus Glycine; species Glycine max. Next base: position 50,622,130 of record NC_016088.4, on the reverse strand, counting down.
TATCGCAATAGCTATACAAGGAAGCATACAGAATGTTGTAATGATATTTACAAGAAAAGAAGCAGATGCTGAACTAAGGCCCAAATTTGATAAAAGATCCCCTACTCCTGCTTTCTCAAGAATCTGGGGAGCATAGTAGAGAAACCCATTTATACCAGCAGCCTGCAATACATATTACATTTTCAGAATCACAGGAGAAGAAGCTAGAGTGTATGTGCAAGTCTTCATTGCGAGGAAAATAACACCAAGAAGCATTATGTACTTAGCATATATGTCCAAGAATTTTGTCAAAATTGTTAGAAAGATGAGATGAAGAAAAGGAAAGAACAGAATACTAACAGTGCAAAAACTAAAGGCTTGTTTAGTTTGAGAAAACATTTTCTATTTCTATTTCCTGCTTTCAATAATAATTAACAAATTTTTTATGTGATTTCATTTTGTTTTATGTTTTCAAAAGATTTGCACAGAAAATGATTGTAATCATTAGTAACTACAAAAAATGAAAACAGGAAACATTTTTTGAAACCAAACAACTCCTAAGATCCTCAAGGCATTATTGTGTAGAGCAACTGCAAAGTGACAGTAGATTAAAGGATAGGATAGGATACACCATACAACCTAGAATTAAAGTGGTTACAATAAAGATATTCATTTGAAGAAGACTTGTAACATTGAAATGATCAAATCAACACCTTAATACTAAACTTGTCATTAATTATCTTCACGATTATTAATCCCCAACCTCTATGAGGTTGGGAGGGATAAAAATATATGACAAAGTACAACTGAGGGAAAAGAACAACTTCCTCATAGGGTACTGGTCTTCATGACATAATTCTAACACCTCAATAACCATTCAATTTTAAGATGAATGCATGGAATATCAATCATAGCAGGACACAATATAATCAAGTGATGTAATACTACTAAAATGCCAATTAATTGTACCTGTTGAAGTATTTGAAGTCCTACTCCAACAATTAATGCACGCTTGACTCCTGGCTCTAGCAGAGCTCTCCATTTTGGCCCTTTTGCAGCAACTTCTGTCAGATGCAACATATCATGAGTACCTAGAACTGACTGGCTGACAAGAGCAGCAGCTTGATATGCTTCACCGCCATCTATCGGTATGTCATAGCCAGAAGTTGAAACAAATGAAACATGCTGAGAGTGAGAAAGTGCAGCAGTATCTGCGTGCAAATAAACCCTTTGGAGTCCTTCTCTTTTCCCACCCCCAGCACCATCAGCTGATTTATAAACCAACTGCCAACCTCCACCAATGTTGGTATTTTTAGGAGCATCAACAGCATTCCCATGAACCAAACTACTATTACTTCTCAGGCTGCTATTGCTCCTCATGCCTAATATGTCCTTGGACCCATAAGCCCTATCCTTCTCCCCAGCACCCCCTTGAAATGACATTAGTGGCGCATGCAGGTTGTCACTGGTACCAAAGGGACTCGACGTCTCTCCAATGCTAAAGATACTGTTGGCATTATGAAGTAGCATACTGCGTGAACCTCCACTCTCAGGGAGAGTATTCTCGTGCAAACTTCCAAAGAGAGTGACAATAGGATCCTTAAGACCACCACCAGTCAGAGTTCCAAAGCTTCCTTGCTGAGACAACATACTACGGGATATCATGCTACCCTGTCCATTCACTGGTTGAGCAACCATTGTAACTCCCTCATCATTGGGACCATACAACTTTATATAATCTTTCTCTGCTTCCTGGTTAACAAGAAGCTCACTAGCTGGGGCAACCACATACTCTTCTATGGATGTGGCTTCACCCCCAGGGCTGAGACCCTCTGCCAGCAACGCCAATTCCCCTACACATCAAAGTTAACTCCTAATCGGTACAAAATGATGATTCAATTCAACAAATTTAAAACCAACAACAAGTGCAAATTCAGTGTCACCTGAAACATCTTCGATGCCACGAAGCCTTTTCAGAACTCTTTCGGCCTCGAGTAGCCGGCCTTTGCTCACAAGCCACCTAGGAGACTCAGGCAGGTAAAACACAGCCAGTAAAAAATAAGCAACAGCAGGAATGAAAATAACCCCAAGCATGAGTCTCCAACTTGGCGAATCCGACAAGGACATTGAGAACACCAGGATGTAAGCCAAGAACATTCCACCAGAACAAGCAAACTGAGTAAGAGTGTTCAATTGGCCCCTGATGTCAGCCGGCGCTACCTCAGATATGTAGAGAGGAGTAAGAGTAACAGCAAGAGCAATGGCAACCCCATCAATTATCCTCGCTAACAGAACAATAACAACATTAGGTGCCCACAACATTACCAAACCACTAAGGAAGAACATGATAGAAGATGTTATCAACATAGGGCGTCTTCCAACCAAATCACACACTGTCCCAGAGAAAATTGTCACAACAGTGCCGATTATAAATGACATGGACACGATTAGCCCTTCAAGTGTGGCATCCAAGACAAATTCCTTCTTGATGTAGGTCATACCCGCTGCAAGAGTGTACAAACATGTATGTTCAATTTCAGTAATGAGATCTAACAACACACCCTTTTTGCAATTCCTATTCTAATTATTTGAGAATTGGGGTAATTATCATTTCAGCTTCATGTTCCCAAATCATAAAACACTATATGAGAGAACAAATGATTGCATAGATTATGATCATACATGACATTGAGATTTTCAAAACACACACATAACTGAAAAAACACTAGCACAGCATAATTATTAGATGAGAAAATACAAACCTGCAATAGTTGAACTATCCCATCCCATCAGAAGATTTCCAAGTGTAGCAGCAATTGCAACAATCACAACCTCCATCATTTTTTTATTCTCTCTTAAATCTCCTTGTCTGAGAAAAAAAATCCAAACTCAATCACTTCAACTCAATTTGAAAGCTTTATAACACTTCCCAGATCTTCATCATCAGGAATGTGAAAATTGAGATGAGTGATTTTAAAAGATAAATGGTAGTAGTAAGTAAGTAGAGTTCAAAGAATGGACACTGTACACGTTGGACAGTTTGTTTCGTATGAATACAGTTGGCATCAATATGTCGGGAGATTTGTTTGCTTCGTTTTTTTCCAAATCATAGTATATCTAACTCAGACTTAGCTGTACGAGGGAGGTGTTGTTTTTATTGTTATTTATCTTCATATGATAAACCAACTATTAATTAATTAATTAATTAATTAAAAAGTCAAAAGAATGTTGCCACCCCAAATTTTATACTACTATTGTTGCGTTTCGTGACAAGCACCTGAAAATTGAATTATCTCTGCGATTTCTGCCATTGTGGAGTCGCCACGACTGCACCTTCCTCGACAGTGATTAACATTTTAATTGATAAATATGGTATGTGGGAGAATATATTAAGTTATTAACACTTCCCTCTTTTTTTAAGAAGTTATTAACACTTCCTAATGCACTTAGTTTGTCATGTAAATATATTTATGTTATATCACCAGAAGAATATATTTATAATATTATTTTATTGTTTACTATTTTAAAAAAAATACTTGATTTTCCCCCTTTTTTGTGAGAAATAAATTTTGCTTTATTTCTATTTAAAAGATTTGAATACCTATCAGTCATATGCATTAAACATTGCTTCTCTCCCACGTCTTTGTATTGACAGATCAATTGATGATTTGATGTGTTTTGTTTAAATTATTACGTGGCCATCAAATAAAAGGATTTGATTTGGATTTTTTGAATGAAAAAAAAAAAAACAACTCGAAAATGGAAGATATTTGATTACTTGTTACTATTGCATCAATAGTTCAAATTCGAGGCCGGTTATCTTATCCAGCCACGTGTTTCACGATCACATAAAAAAAATCAATAAGTGCACTTCTTACAGAAATTTCAAATTTGTCAAATTCAGAAAAGAAAGATAAAACAATGTCCATTTTGTTTTATTTTCCTATAATGATATGCGCGTTTGAGATTATGTTTTTAACGGGTATGAATTTTCATTTCCCATTTGGCATTTAAGTATTGGTGTTTGGTACTTTCATTTCATTTAGTATATTATATATTTTAATTTAAATAAAATTTTCTCATTAATAAATACTCAAATATTTTTTCGTTGAGTTTCCAATAAAATAATATTTTTTTATTTTTGTACTTATTTTAATATCTGATAAATCAGTAAATTTAATGAATTTTATTTTAATCTTGACTAATAATAAATGAAAAAAATTATCAAAGAATAAACATAAAATTCACTAATTTATCAATGATTAAAAATAAGTGAAAAGAATAAAAATAAATTACTATTTTATTAGGACTCACCACAAAATAAAAATTTATTAAAATGTAAACACAAAAATAAATATTTATTAACAATAAAAAAATATTTAATTGAAAATTCAATACTAACAGATTAAATATAACACATTAAATATGTTTTTGATCTTCCATCAATATATCCTTAAATATCATCTTAAAATTATTATTTTATATATACACAAAAGATTTCATTAAAACAAAAAGAGTTTAGATTGAGCAAAATTAACCAAAATCAAAATAAGTAACATCTTACATCTAAGTCCGATGAATAAAAAAATACAATTGAAAGGAATAATTTCACTAACAAAGATATGCTTCTTTTTTTTTTTTTACCATGAAGATATGCTTGCTTCAATCTACTTAAAAGTTATTTTTAAGTTTAAAAACCTTTACTGTAAAAAAAAGTTTAAAAACCTTTAACAAAAATTGAAGTTGTTTGTCGATGTTTTAAAATTTTAGTTTAATAAGACCTTTTAAATTAAAAGTTACTAGTTATCTCGTCCAATTAAAAATATATTGAAATAAAAACTAAATTTATAAAAAATTATAAAATTAATTTAATTTGTGTAATATTTTAATGATAATAAAAAACATAAAAAATACTAAATATATTTTATATGAAAATAATTTTAAAAATATAAAAATTACTTTAATGAATCAAAATTTCATTTTAATAATAATTTACAAATTATATATGTATAAGCGGTGTAATACCGAGGGGGATGACTCCGAAGGATAATTTTGTAATAATATTTTTTTTAATGAAAATTAAAAACTAACGAAATTTTAATGGAAAAATTAAGGATTAAATATCTTCCTTTAGATAATTATTTTTTAGTCCTTCAAAAGATATTAATATCTCAAATTTTTGAAAAGTTACTTTTAGTCTCTTTTTATTTATTGTGTTTCATAATTTGTGACAGTTATTAATCAATAATTTTTTAATTTTATTTTTTTTAAAAATAATTTTTAATGATTTTAAATCATCAAAATATTTGACTCCAATGATTTGGTTGCACCTTTTTTTACATATTCTAACACTTTAAAGAGGAAAAAAAAATGAATGTGAAATTGTGATAATATTTTACATACAGACAATTTTAAACTATCACACATCATTTATTAACATTAAATTTTAAAAAAAAATTCTAACGGTGAAAAGTCATCACAAATTGTAACATTATTAATGCAAAGAATGAAAGAAATTAAAAATAATTCTTTTAATGTTTGAGATAAATAAAAATAAAATTCTTTTGAAGGGAAAAAATAATTATCCATATTTAAATGACTAAAATTATATTTAATTAAAAAATTAAAGATGAAAGTAAGTGTCATATAATTTGTGAGGAGGGTACATTTTAATATAAGAGGGAAATAACATGTAATATTTGCTTCTCTTGAAGAAGAAAAGTGTAATTAATTCTAATTAGTAATTAATCATTCTTTATATTCTTAGTTTATACTGTTCCCATAATAATAATAATAATCTTCCCCGTCCCTGCGCAAACCAATTTCAACGTATAAATTAGAGTTTTTCGGACATTACAAAATTTATCTTTAAAACAAATTAAATATAAATTCTCACGTAACTTATGTTTGGTAAAATTAACTTAAAAATTAGTTAGTGATCGAAAATTCAAAGCTAATAATTGAAAATTTTTAAATTGACTAGCTAAATTATAAGTGTTAGGTATAATTATTGTTATAGTAATTAAAAAATATAAAATGAAAAAAATGAACATATTCATATAATATTTTTTATATAAATTTCAATTTTATTTTATAAATAAAATATATTTTGAGATATTATAATTTTATATTTTTAATTAATTTTAAACTTTTATATTTTTATTTATAAATAAATTATTTTCATTACAAGAATTAAAATAAATTATCTAATATAAAATTATTTAAATAACAATAAGAAAAAACTAACATATAACATTATCAATTTCGTGAAATCAATTTCGTGAAGTATAATGTTAAAATAATAAATAAAATATTATAACTAGTGTAACGGTTAAAATAAATAATAAAAAATTATTTAAAAAGAATCAAGAAATTTAATAAATACTTAAAGGATAAAAATAAATAAAATAAGTTACAAATTAATGTTTTAAAAAATAGTAGTTAAAAATAGCGTTTAAAAAAATTAAAAACAATGGATAATTTTTAGTTTGTCAACTAGTATAAATTAACTAAAATTACTTGTGAAATATAACTTTATTAGAGTATGTTATCCAAAGAATATATGTTATAAAAATGTATAATATTAATCTTTCTAATACCCTGTTTAATTCTGAGTGAAAATGTTTTTTTTTTATTAAATTTTATTTATCTCTTGATGAAATTCTAGATTAGTTAAAAAAAAATCTTGATAAATCGGGAGTCAAGAAAAAAATAGTAATTCCATACGCAGAATAAAAATAAAATAAAAAACCCGATTCCATAGGGAAAAGTAAATGTTGTCCATCAATCCATACATTTTGGAGAGACTACCCAGTAATGAATAACCCGTGCAACAGTGTTTCAACTCTGCTTGGCGGGCTTAATACCCGAGATTAAGTTAATTTTTGGAATATACCGAGGAAAATACAAAGCACAATTTTTATTTTTATTTTTATAACTACAAAGCACAATCTTTAGTTTTTGCACTTTGATGACTGCAAAATATATAAAGGGTTTGAATACCTCAAAACACAAACAGCAATCTCCAATTCTTGCAGTCTGATGGCATTGAAAATTTATATAGGATTTGAAGTCACCCCAAAAAATTATAAACAAGGAAATAAAAAAAAATCCTCCCTTCCAAAAACAATGAAATAGACGTCTTTTGTTTTACACACATCAATAAAAAAAATAAAAAAATAAATAGAGTATTATTTTTATATCATTATTAATTTATTTATAAATTATATTGTTTATCATTAATATTATAAGGGATATTAATAAAAAAAAGTAATTAATATTAAAATAAAATAATTTTTTACACTATAATTATAATGAAACCAACAGAATAATAGAAATTAGACAAAGAGTAAATGTTGTCATAAAGCTATGGTCAATCCAAAGCATAAATTTATACGAAAGGCGGGGGAGCGAAACAAGGGTTGACATATGCATTTCGGAAAAGAAAGAAAAAAACGTGAGATAGGATATTATAGGAAAAATTAGAATAGTTTATATTTATAGATATATATAATATATTAAATAAACAGATAACATTGACACATTCAAATTTATTGTATAATAATCATAACCATCACCCAATGAAGAGTCAAAACGCGAAGAGACTTTAGTAAAAATATATTGAGATATTTGACCATTCTAAACGTCCAAAATCAAAACCAGTCGAGGGCGATGGACCTGATGGTGTAAATGTGACTGTATATGACTTGTTCTCATTTTGGTTGAAGCTCAAGAGTCAAGACATCCGGCTCAACTAATGAGACTTGTCTCCTAATTCAAGTGAAACCGGTTTTAGGTTGCTCATAGCTACAGCTTGCATCAATTCACGCCCTACTTCAACTGAACCACTAAAACTGAACTAAAGATACACAGCACAATGAAGGAAACTAAAATTTTAGTAGTCAAATCAATTAAGAAACTAGTACTTGTAAATATTTGACATGCAGTTTCTTATTAGGGAAAAATATCCTCTCCAGTGAATGATTTTTTTCTAGTAGGAGAGACAAGATGTTTATTACCGCATCTATGTCCATGTGTGAGCTTATAGCTGCACCAGCAGTTGGGCCAAATCCGGATACCACATTGACAACTCCATCTGGAATTCCAGCCTTTAAAACACAATCACATTAGCCTTGATTCAAATAATTATCTTGGTGTGACCCATGCATGTTTGATAAGGAAATGAAAGTGTGTGTTGATACATACCAACTTAGCTAGATGAGCACAAACCAAAGCAGAGAGAGGTGTTTGTTCAGCAGGCTTGAGGACCATGGTGCAACCTGCAGCTAAGGAAGGGCTAACCTTGGTGAAAAACGAGAGGGTGGGGGCATTCCAGGGAATTATGTGTCTCACAACACCAATTGGTTCCAAAAGTGTATATGCATGGAAATCCCCGTTCATTTTTAATACGTCGCCATGAATTTTATCAGCAGCACCTGCGTAACTCATTTGCAGATGTAGGAATTTCCACAGCCTTATTAATATAGTACAGCTTCCCAGCATCAATGGCATCAAATGCCGCTAGTTCTTCTATGTTTTCATCAATTAGGTCTGCCAATTTCATCATAACTTTTGCCCTTTCCTGGTATAGCATACCGATGTCAATATTAATTAATATTTTTGAAGAGGACAACATGTGATTGAAGGAATAATTTAAACAAAAAAAAACGATTTATAGTCTCAAATGTCCTTCCTATTTTAAATATAAAGCTTGTAAAATGCTCCCCTTTATTTAATAAAGTTCAGACCAGTGTCTAAGCAAGATGCAAACTCTATTGTCCACCTTTGGGTTTATTTCTCAGTTAATAATTATCATCAAGTTCAAATGACAATAAGGTCAAGAATCAAGACCTGATTTGATGAGTTGCGAGCAACTATACAATGCAAATAGTCCATGTGTCCCTTCAATACCATTTTTACTTTACGAGTTTCCTAGAAACATTAACACATGTTAGTCCATCAGCACAAGTATAGTTATAAATCAAGTTATCCAAGAATTATATTCACCTTCCGTGAATACATAATTACATACAACATCCCAACAATATTGCACAAGAATCACCAGATGCGGCAAAAACAAATCCCCCTTACAATTAAACAAAAAAATATTGACACAAACTGAATCTTGAAATAACAAACAAATTATTGTGACAAACACTCAAAAACAATTACAAACATGAGTGTTGTCAGTAATAGCATTATTCTCAAGGATAGGTGAAAGCGGACCCCAAGGACCTCTGAAAGACAATAGTGTGTGGACATATACAGGACAATCAGAACCAAAAACAGATGTACAAAGGAACTGCTGATTGTAAACTCATATTAATTACCTGCTAGCAGAAGGAGCAAACCCTATGGTGTAATACGTAAGGGCAATCCATATCCCTGATTCCGTAATGGACAGAGGGATCCTAAGAAGCCATATACGCAAACCAAATGCCCATGCACAATATCCACCAGAGATGCTTTTTCTCATCTCATCTCCAACACAATGTCGGCACAAATATCCAATCCAAGTATGCTACACCCTTCATGAATGCATCAATCTCAGGGTCTGCCTTTATTCCTGCTTCTCTCTCCCTTCTTGACAGTTCCTATCGAAGTAGGCAAACATCGCATGATAAACATACGAAACATTGTACTCCACACTGCAAAGTGAAAAAAAAATATTAAAGACCATCAAACAAGATAAACTCATAAACAGATAAAAAAAAAAACCTACTTCATCTCGTACCCATAAAAATCTTGTTAATTTATAACGATTCATGAATATAACTTAAAGGAGACTTAATTTGTTAATTTTTTTGAAGTGAGAAAAGAAAAAAATAAAGAGGAGAAAAGTTAGAAGCAGGGTAACGCACTTGATATGTTCGTTTATGGTAGCCTCGCTGTCATCCGTGTATTTCTGGCCAGTGAGGGAAGCTTGTGGGACGGGGGGAACAAGGTCGAGCTCCTTCTTGACCTCTTAAAAGGGAAGCTTGTGGGATGGTGGGAACAAGGTCAAGCTCCTTCTTGTGGGACAATGAGATTCCAATTGCAATGATAACCTAGAGCTTCTCGTGAGACTTTCTCTCCCGTGCGGTTCTCTTCGGACCCTTTTTCTTCGGCTTCCTCGGGCTCCAGGTCATCATCGTCATCGACGACAGTGAGGGTGATGCGGATCGGGTCTTGCATGGTAGAATCGTGATCTTGGTTAGGGTTGGGGGAATTATGATTGGGGAGGCTTAGGGTTTCAAGGTAGAATCGTGATCTTGGTTAGGGCATGATAATTTCTAAGAAAGTTTTTTTAAAATCATTTTCGTTTGAAAAATCTGTTATTTATAAAATTATCACCACCTTACCTATTAAGATGATTTTTAAAAGTCCTCATCGAAAGTAGGTTGTAAAAAAAAATTTAGTAGTGAATATTATAGGAAATATTAGAATAATTTATATTTATAGATATATAATATATTAAATAAACACAAGAAATTGCCACATTCAAATTTATTGTATAATAACCATAACCATTACCCAATCAAGAGTCAAAACACTCTTCTTAGAATTAGCGAAGAGACTTTAGTAAGAAAATTAGGAGTTTCCAATGACGCCAGGAGGCTCAAAATATATTGAGATAGGACTTCCAACAATGTTCTTTCCATTTGACCATTCCAAACGTCCAAAACCAAAACCAGTCGAGGGCGATGGACCGGATGGTGTAAATGTGACTGTATATGACTTGTTCTCATTTTGGTTGAAGCTCAAGACATTCGGCTCAACTACGATTTTGACAGATGGAATATCCAACGTAACCGATACATTGTATGTTCCTGCGACCCCAACATTAGTAAGAGTTCGAGTGTGCTTAACAATCGTTGGGTTGTTTGTTTTATACACCACACTAAAAGAAGGGTAATTTAGGTCGGCTACATTGTAGTGTTTGTGAGGATCACACTTGTACTTTCTCCTGGCCACGGACTCGATCCTTTTGGGTGTGTAGTTTAACGCACAAAGGAAGTGGAGATAATCATCCGTGGTCGTCAAATCATAAACGAGTCCTGGATTAAGCGCAAGAACTGGGTTCACATGTCCAGCACCAATATCAAATGGTGTTGACGATTTGTTTGTGGCACTATCTATCAAACTTTTACCATTTGTGTAAGTCGAATAAGCAGTGGTCATTAGTGCAGATCGGATTGCGGCGGGGCTCCAATTTGGATTAACTGACTTTATTATAGCCGCTATCCCGCTCACGTGAGGGCATGACATTGATGTTCCCGAGATTATATTGAAGTCCACGCGCCTATGATCTTCTTTGTAATCAGTGGGACCCTTATGTCTTGTCCATGCCCCTAAAATATCAACACCTGGCGCAATTAAATCGGGTTTCATTACCTGTGGCGTAAGTAGATTTGGACCACGAGAGCTAAACTCCGCAACAACTGGCGATGGCTCAATTCCAACCTTTGTTCCTTGAGACACAATCGTAGCCATCGATTTTGGATCATACAATAGGTACTTTTTTATTGCTTTTGTAGCTTCAATACCTACTACAATTGTTGGCAAATTAGTGGGTTCTGTTGCTTGTTCCTCCCCATCGTTTTCCACTGTTCCCAACACTAAGCCCACACCGCCGGCAGATTTCACCGCAAACCCTTTCTCTGCCATAGGAATATTTCCAAGATCGCACAACACAATTTTCCCTTTAACCTTTTTTGGATCCAAGCTTCCAAATAAACACTCATTTCCTAATGGATCAAAGCTTGCAATCCCGGCGTATGTGATTGGAAAGAGAGAATTATTATCGGGCAAAGAATTGCCACTAAACAATGACACTCCAGAATAATTTTTTCCATTCCCAAGGCTAACATACGCTGGGAAATCACGATCGATTGTACCAGCTCCCACCGTGATCACCCAAGGTGCTGTGTTGGAGCCGAGAGACGATGGATCAGGGCCATCATTTCCTGCTGAGCAAGAAACTAGAATCCCTTTCTCCATTGCTGCAAAGGCTCCAATTGCAACGCCATCGTCATCGTAATACTTTGATCCACCACCACCAAGTGATATTGAAAGGACATTGACGTTGTCAGAGATGGCTGCGTCCATTGCAGCCAATATGTCAGAAACAACACAAGAATCTTTCCAACAAACCTTATAGACAGCAACCCTAGCGCGTGAGGCCATCCCACGCGCTGTACCGGAAGCATAGCCGAATAGGCTTGCGCCTTTCACTACAGATCCCGCGGCTGTGCTTGCAGTGTGGCTGCCGTGGCCGTCAATGTCTCGAGGCGATTTGGTTATTCCAATAATGGTACCCATCATAGCCTCGTAGCCTTTTGAATAAGACCTAGCTCCTATCAACTTCTTATTGCAACTTGAGGCATTGAAATCAACGCTTGATTCGCATTTTCCCTTCCATGTGTTGGGGATCGGTCCTAGCCCGGTGTCGTCAAAGCTCTTGCTTTCGGGCCAAACACCTGTGTCGAGGAGTCCGATAATGATGTCACTTCCTTCGTTTGACTCAGGGACCATGTCGGCGATTTTGTCGAGTCCAAGGAAATGTGGTGTTCGAGTTGTGTGTGGCTTGTATATTTTCTCTGGTTGCACTTTTAGAATACCAGCTTGACTCCTCAGTAACCATGCTTCTTCATGTGTTAATCTGGTTGAGAATCCATGAATCACATTGTCATATGTGTAAAGCATTTCTGCCGAGTTGGATGCTGATTTCAAAACTGATTTGTACCATATTGAATGCTGATTGAAGCTTGATGGCATTTCGGATTTGGCCAAGTGGACTATGTAAGTACCTTTCGGGTTCTCTGCACTTTTATTCTCCATAGTTGCCAAAGATACATCATAGAGGATAAAAAACAAAACTAAAAGAGTTGCAACAAATGGTTTCAAAAACATCTCCATGCTAATCAGTTTTGTTTTTGCAATGAGACTGAGAGCAATTTAATAGAGAATTTGGCTTAATAAAGGGATAATGATGCAATAAAAACGTATTTAATGCATCATTTATTTTTTTTAATGCAAATGTTAATATTAGATGTAAACAAAATATTTATTATGGATTCAAGAATTAAAAAGATTAAATAAAAATAGTTACCAATTTTTTTCTTTTTCTTTTTTTAGTTAACCAACTTGAATTTAAATTGAGTAAAATTACTAAGGGTGACAAAATATAATTATATTTTCAAACTTGAATTAAGACTATTATTAGTTAAGTATTTTATTAATCCGTAGAAATCAAAAGATAATATCAAGAGACTCACAAAATCAATGTATTATGTTGAATCAACTAGTTAAATTTTTAGTAGATTATATATTATTTGTTTTTTTTTTGTGTTTTGAAATAAAAGATAGTCTTATAGATTAAATTCTTTAAATGTTGACCTATGAAACAAAAATTAAAAATTTAATCCTTTTTGTTGCTTAATATTTTTTAATTATTTTGTTTTTTATCTCTCTGTCTCTCTTTTATTTGGTCTCTTTTGTGAAATTACTAGTTTTATTAGAGATTAGAGAATGCTACAATAGACAAAAAAAAAAAAAAACACGACAGATTCAAATGAAATAAAAAAAAAGTCAAATCAGATAAATGATTAAATAAAAATATTTAATGGTTTTTAAAGAATTTAGTAATAAAAAATCTTAAATACAAATGCTAATATTAAATGTCAACAAAATATTTAATTAAATTGAAATTAAAAAAATTGAAAAGTAGATAAATGATTAAATAAAAATATTTAATAGCTTTTAAAGAATTTAATATTAAAAAAATTAAATATAAATGCTAATATTAAATGTCAACAAATGGATTCAAGAATTAAAAAAGATGAAATAAAAAATATTTAATAGCTTTTAAAGCATTTAATATTAAAAAACTAAATACAAATGTTGATATTAAATGTAAACAAAATATTTATTTTGGATTACAGAATTAAAAAGATTAAATAAAAATGGTTACAAGCTTCTTTTTGGTTTTTTCTTTTTTAGCTTAAATGCAATTTTGGTTCTCATATTTTGCTCGATCTTTTACTCGATCTGTAAATTTAACACTCCATTTTAAAATAAAAAATTTGGATCTCGTATTTTAGAAATTAAAAATTAAATATTCAATAACTTTTAAAGCATTTAATATTAAATACAAATGCTAATGTTAAATGCCAACAGATGGATTCAATAATTAAAAAGATGAAATAAAAAATATTTAATAGCTTTTAAAGCATTTAATATTAAACAAAAATTAAATACAAATGCTAATATTAAATGTAAAAAAAAATATTTTGGATTACAGAAATAGAAAGATTAAATAAAAACGTTTACTAGTTTCTTTTTTCTTTTTAACGTAATTTTGGTTATCCTATGTAATTTTAGCCCTCATTTTAAAATAGAGAATTTCGATCCTCATATTTTAGAAATTAAAGTTAAATATTTAATAACTTTTAAAGCATTTAACACTAAACAAAAATTAAATATATATGCTAATATTAATTGTCAACAAAATATTTATTTTGGATTACAAAATTAAAAAAAGATTAAATAAAAATGGTTACAAGTTTCTTTTCTTTCTTTCTTTTTTTAGCTTAAATGTAATTTTGGTTCTTCTATTTTGTTCAATTTACAATTTTGATCATTTTATTTTAATATAAAGACATTTAATCCTTATATTTTATAAAATTCATAAATTTTGTAAAATCTTCAATTTTATCTATGTTTTATTTTATTTTTTTATTTTGTTTAAATTGAATCCTAGATCCAACAATAACATTAATAAAGTGAATCATAGATCTAACATAGGAAATTGGACTAAAATTACGAATTTTTTAAAATAAGAGGACTAAAAGTTTATATTTTAAAATGGAGGAACTAAAATTATAAATTGAACAAAATATGAGACAAATTATATTTAAGTTTTTTTTAGTTAACCAACAACCTTATTGAATTTACATTGAGTGGTATTATTACGAGGAATAAAAATAATTATATTTTCTAATTTTGAATTTAAGACTATCAATTACACTAAACCAACTACCGCCAATTTATCTATGTACTTGCATATAAAATTCTTTAAATATTGACCCATGAAACAATTTTTTTTCTTAATCCTTTATTATTTTACTTATTATTTTAACCTTTTTTTCTTGTTATCTCTCTTTTGTTTTAATTTGGCCTCTTTTGTGAAATTATTATTTTTATTAGATAATAGAAACTGTCACAATCGGCAAAAGAATCAAATTAAAAACACGCGAAATATCAAAGTACCAAAGTTATCCATTCAAGTTATTTGGACTCCACCAGCAGCAAAAAACATGAAACTTAATGTTGATGAAAGATTAGGATTCAGGGGACTCATTAGTGACTATCAGGGACATTGAATTCGAGGCTTCTCAGGTTCTTGTGGCATATCTTGGAACCTTTATTTGCGTAGTTTCATGGACTTCATTAAATCCCGAATTACTATTTTTAAAATATTACTTATATAAAAATTAATGAGCTTAAACACTTGGTAGCCTAATAAGCAATAACCTTCAGTTATTAGAAGTACTAAAAGATAAATATTTCTACACAAGTTTCTCACTAAAGTACTCCGACAGGGATAAAGGGTTAGATAGTTGGGAATTTCGGGAGGGGGAGGGGGTGCCCCTATTGGGGTCAAATTTACCTTAGGGGACCAGTTTTAAAAACTTTTTACGGATTGGGGTTTGTTTTAAAAGTATTAACGGAAGGGGTTTGTTATGTGGGTGAAATCTGCCATAGTCACTGGCGAGAGAGCTTAACCCACGATAGTCACTGGTGAGAAAGGTGAATCCGCCACTACCAGTGGCGTTACAGGCCACGTAGGAAAGGAGAGAGGAGAGTGTCGCCTTTTGTATTGGCGACACACCTCCACGTCTTAAGGGATGTTTCTTTATTTAAAAATGAGGACAATTACATATTGAATTGAATTAGTTTGGAGAGAAAAAATCACCCGACTTAATTATTTAAGCTTTGTTTTTAATTATCAAATACATAATAAATTTGATTTCAAGGTTAAAATGGATTCTTTTTTTTCTTTGAATTCGATTATTTTTTAGCTTATTAAAAGAGTTTATAAAAAATGAAAAATTTTGCAAAATACATCACATTCTATGTATAACTCAAAACCTATTTCAAAACATAAATTCAAATTATAAGTTGAAAATAATCCATAATCTTTCAAAGAACAAATACCCAATAAATAACAAATTCTTAAATATGATATTATCACTAATTAATAAATATTCATAATAAACAACGTAGTTCCATTTTATTAAAAAAATAATCCATTTATCAAAATTTAAATTGGATTGCACAGTTTGCATTAAATTGAATCAGTTATTAACACCCAGTTTTAATGTGAGAGCTTGGATGTCTCAACAGAGACATAGAATTTAATTAATATCGCGGGTATACTTTTGTCTTGATAAAGACAATTTTGATTGTCCTAAAAAGAAGTCATCCTACCAAAAGTTTGTACTATTGGTATAAATAATTTGATACTTAAATCTTTTAATTAAAGTTTGAAGCTTAATTTCTAACTTCAATATAAAATGACAACTAAAAGTATAAGCTTGTTTAAAAAATGAACAGATTTGATAGGAGCTAGGGAGATTACACCTCTGATTCATATAAAAAAAAAACATCACATCATGCTTACCCGTTTAATAGGCATGGAATAGACAAGTCTCTAAGTTAACACGGGAAGTGCGAGGCATGAAGCGCCAATCGCGAGGGACAAGTAACCAATAACCATGAACTGAACATGAAGAAGCCTCCTAAGTTAAAAATAAAGCGCAAGACGGTGGGATAAATTGGGATTAGTACAGCGTTGTAGGCCAAAATAAAACGAAAAGCGGAATGGGTTGTAGGCCAAAATAAAACGAAAAGCGGAATGGGGGATGGGGTGTATCGCTAGCAGGAATGGCGGCTTGGAAGGCTGTATTGCCAGCAGGGTCAGCGAGTCCCACGTGGAGGTGTGTTGCCAATGCAAAAGGCGACACTCTCCTCTCTTCTCTCCTACCTGTAACGTCACTGGCACTGGCAGTGATGGGTTCATCTTTGTCGTCAGTGACTATGGCGGGTTAAGCTCTCTCGCCAGTGACTATAACAGATTCCACTCACATAACAAATCTCCTCCGTTAATACTTTTAAAACAGACCACAATCCATAAATAGTTTTTAAAACTGTCCCCCTAAGGTAAATTTTCCCCTATTGGGCCTAACGTAGTTTCGCTCCTTGATGGACTACACTCTTCTAACATATATGTAGTGTGTATTTAAAATTGATTTTTGATATTTAATATTAATACTAAAACTTAAAAGTACAAGAAAATATATCACATGCATATTATGAGAATTTTAAAATTATATATATATATATATATATATATATATATATATATATATATATTTATTGCATGACATTGTAAATATCTACTATTAATATTGTAATTTAAACTTTTAAGGACAAATAATATAATTTATATATTGATATTCTTGTGTGAGAAGTTTCCATTTTTTATATATAAATATTTATCATATGATTAAATATATAGGAGATATAAAACTCGTCCTTGCAATTTATATAATGATTGTTACTTATTTTATATGATGTGAATAATTTGTTTACATTTTTTTTATAATTATTATTATTAATTATAATAATAAAAATTAGATATTAAAATTGACTCATAATACATATGATAAAATATTAGTATATATATAAATTATAGAATAAGATTATTGTTAAATAGACCTCCATTAAAGAGTACATTATAATGATTATTTTGAAGTTTGTGTTAATTACACCAAATATTTTTTTTTACATTTAACTCCTTGTACAAATAAAATGTGTTAAGTTGCCATTTTATCCTATATCTTCTTTTTCAATTTCCTCTCTAAAATAAACAAAACTACTGACACCTTCCTTGATGTCCTCCCTTAACTTTCTTTCCCTGCCATGTGTGAGTATGACACTCACATCTTTAAACTACTCCCGCCTCTTTCACCAGTTCGGTCTCCCTGCACCGCCATCTGCCGCCATATGAAGAGCAATATAAGAGAACAGTTTGAGGAACAAAGCGAGAGAGAAGCCATAAATATTCGCTTTATACTTTTCACTTGCTCATTTGCACCTATACTTTTCAAATTCACCTGTCCTCCGATTGCAAGTTAGTAAAAAGCTACAAACCTTCAAATTTCACACATTATTAAGATAATTGTATGGGGTACTTAATGTATGCTATAATATTTAATATGTGGGGTACTCATTCTTAAGATTTTGAAAGGTTCCATTTGAACAAAGTCACGAGCCACTATGCAATAGTTTTGCAGTGAAGTTGGCCAAAGTTAGACTGTTTGTAGTTGATTAGATGATAGTTGATAGTTGATAGTTTTAGAGAATTATTTTAGAAAGAAGGCTATGTCATTGATTTCTTGGATTGTCAATTACAACATATCAATTGCCTATTTATAGGCTCAAGTCACCAATCTCTCAATGGTGGTGAATGTTTCTACATTACTTTAGGTTTTTCTAGAGTTTTCATGATAGATTAGTATCATGATAGTTCTAAATTCTTCTATCTTATACATACGCTTATAGTTCTAGATTGTTCTACCATATTCATACACATTATAGTTCTAGATTGTTCTACCATATTCATACACACTATAGTTCTAGATTGTTCTACCATATTCATACATATTATATTTAAGAATATTTTAGAAATTTGTAGCAATTTCAACACTCCTCCTTGATGCAAATTTTTGTGACTCCGAGCATAGCTCATAATTCTTCAAATCTTGGTCTCAGCAAAGCCTTCGTGAATATGTCTGCAATTTGATCTTCTGTTCTGCAGTAGTCGAGTTTGATCTCTTTAGTTGCTTCAGCTTCTTTGATAAAGTGATACTTGATTGCTATGTGTTTTGTTCTGCTATGATGAACTGGATTCTTCGCCATTGCAATTGCTGATTTGTTGTCGCAGTTGATTTTAGTAGGCTCATCTTGTTTTTCTCCCATGTCTTCAAGTATCCTACGAAGCCATATAGCTTGACTCGTTGTTTCAGCAGCTGCCACGTACTCTGCTTCTGCTGTTGATTATGCTACTGTAGCTTGCTTCTTCGACGCCCAAGAGAACATTTCCGATCCTAGTGAGAAGACATAGCCAGAGGTACTCTTCATGTCATCTGCCGAACCTGCCCAATCACTGTCGGTGTAGCCAAGTAATTCTGAGTTGGTTTCAGTAGTATACCATATACCGAACTCTTTTGTTCCTTGTAGATACCTCAAAATTCTTTTTCCTGCTCCAAAGTGTATTTGACTTGGGCTTTGCATGAATCTTGATAGAAGACTTGTAGCATACATTATGTCAGACAGTGTAGCTGTCAAATATAGGAGGCTTCCAATTAGACTTCGGTATTTGGATGCATCAGCTTCTGGTGCTCCATCATTCTTCTGTAGTTTCTCATTTGTTATGAGTGGAGTAGCAACAGGTTTGCCATCATACATCTTGAATTTCTTAAGTAATCCTTCTGTGTATTTCTTTTGCGAGATGAATATCCCTTCATTTCTCTGACTTACCTCTATGCCGAGGAAGTAACTCATCAAACCAAGGTCAGTCATCTCAAAGGTCTTCATCATGTCTTCTTTAAACTTCATCATCATCTTAGTATTGTTTCTCGTGTAGATAAGATCATCTACATATAGAGAGAGTAAGAGAGTGTACTGCCCTTGAGACTTGATGTAAAGTGTAGGCTCACTCTTGCTCCTCCTGAATCCTCGATCCATGAAATACTGATCGATTCTACTATACCATGCTCGAGGTGCTTGCTTCAAACCGTAGAGTGCTTTTCTTAGTCTTAACACTTTGTTTTCTTTGCCTTCAGACACGAATCCTTGTGGCTGCTCCACATAGATCTCTTCTTCAAGTACATCGTTAAGGAAGGCGGATTTGACATCAAGTTGATGGATACTCCATCCTTTTTGTGACGCAAGAGCTATTAGGGCTCTTATGGTATCAAGACGAGCTACTGGTGCAAATGTCTCATTGTAGTCAATTCCGGGTTGCTGTGAGTAACCCTTAGCTACTAGCCTCGCCTTGTGTTTCTGTATGGTGCCATCAGGGTTGAGCTTTGTCTTATAGACCCACTTAACCCCAATGATATCTTTTCCATGGGTACGATTTACTAACTCCCATGTGTTGTTTTTTTCAATCATCTGTATCTCTTCTTCCATTGCCTTGACCCATACTTCCTGCTTTGACGCTTCTTCAAAGCTTCCAGGTTCAAGTATGGCCAAGTTACATGTTTCATATATGTCCACCAAAGATCTTACTCGTCTTGGAGTAGACTCTGGTGATGATAGTTCTTGATCTTGTTGTTGTGGTGGAGGTGAAGGTGGGTCTTCTTCCTCAGCTTCTTCTTGAGGTAGTTGAGCGGGTATAAGAACGTTCTTCTCCACTTTTTCTTCATCCCAATTCCAAGAAGCGTACTCATCAACTTCAACATCTCGACTGATGACGAGTTTCTTAGTTTGCAAGTTGTAGACACGGTAGCCCTTAGAGATATTGCTATACCCAAGGAAGATACCTCATATAGTCTTGTCTTCAAGCTTGTGCCTCTTCACGTCTGGAATATGAATGTAGCATATAGATCCAAAGACCCTTAGGTGTTTTGCTGATGGCTTCTTCCCGTTCCAAGCTTCAATTGGAGTCTTGTCTTTTACAGACTTAGTTGGACATATGTTGAGTATGTAAACAGCAGTGTAGACTGCTTCAGCCCAGAATGTGTTAGGTAGTCCCTTCTCCTTGAGCATCGATCTAGCCATCTCCATAACTGTGCGATTCTTTCTCTCGGACACTCCATTTTGTTGAGGAGAATATGCGACTGTAAGTTGTCGCTCAATGCCTTCATCCTCACAAAATCTTTCAAACTCGCGAGAGGTGTACTCTTTGTCGCGATCACTTCTTAGTACTTTTATCCGTTTTCCACTTTGATTTTCAGCAAGAGCCTTGAACTTTTTGAATACTCCAAAGACTTCTGATTTTTCTTTTAGAAAATATACCCATGTCATTCTAGAGAAGTCATCAATGAAGAGTATGAAGTACCTGTTGTTCCCATGTGATGGCGTCTTCATTGGTCCACAAACATCCGTATGTATCAGCTCCAATAGATCTTTCGCTCTCCATGCTCCGCTTGTTGAGAAAGGAAATCGGTGTTGCTTACCAAGGAGACATCCTTCACACACTTCATTGTTCTCCTTTATGCTTGGAAGATCTCTCATCATGTTCTTCTAATGCAACAACTTCAAGGCATGTGTGTTGAAATGGCCAAATCTTCGATGCCATAGCCATGAATCATCAACTTGTACCTTCATGGCAATGTTTGTTGCATATTTTAAATTTAGAGGGAAGCTTCTATTGCTCTTATTCATCTTTACTTGGGCTATCTCAGACCTTTTATTTTGTTGTCTAAGATTTTGCATACACCTCATTCAAAGTGAAGTGTGTAGCCTCTCTCCATCATTTGGCCAATGCTTAGAAGATTTTCTTTTAGGCTGGGAACTAGTAAGACATTATGGATGAGTCGCGTACCTTTATCTGTCTCCACCATGACAGTGCCTTTGCCTTTTGATTCAACCACACTTCCATTTCCCAGTCGAACTTTGACTTTGACAGACTCATCAATACTTTTGAAAATAGTCTCATCCTTGGCCATGTGATTGCTACATCCACTATCCAAGTACCAGCTTCCTCCCTTTTCTTTTATTGAGTCTTGAGTGGCGTAGAACGTACATTATTCTTGATCATGCTCCTCTGCGATATTAGCTTGATGCCTATTTTTGTTGCGACAATTTTTCTCTACATGCCCGAACTTCTTGCAATGGTTGCATTGTGACATATTACGGAACCAACAATTTTTCTCTGCGTGGCCTTGCCTTTTGCATATATTGCATGGAGGATTTTTATTTGTTTTGTTCTTAAGGAAATTCCTAGAACCTTCTCTTCTTCTGAAAGTTTCTCCATAATTTTTCTTTCCTCTATTTTCTTTGTTTTGGGGTTGAAATTTAAACTTTGACTGGAAGACATTTTCAATTGTATCTTCATTATGCCTATACAGTCTTTGCTCATATGCTTCAAGAGAGCCCACAAGTTCTGTCTCTGATAGAGTAGACAAATCTTTGGTTTTCTCAATCGTTGTCACGATTGGGTCAAACTTTTGGGGCTTAGTAATTAGAATTTTCTCAACAATTTTCTTGTCAAGAATATCTTCCCTAAAAGCTCTCATTTGATTAACTATTCCTTTAACTTTAGAATAGTAATCTTTAACTGTCTCAGACTCCTTCATCTTCAATAGTTCAAAATCTCTTCTTAGAGATTGAAGTTTAACGGCACGTACCTTAACACTTCCTTGAAACTCCTCCTGCAATGTGTTCCACGCTTCTTTGCAGTCTTAGCTCTCATAATTCTTGAGAAAATTGGATCAGTCGCTGCTTGTTGCAAGGTGAACAACGCCTTTGAATTTTTCTGTTTATTTTTCTTTAACTCTTTTTCTTGAGATGCATTAAGAGCTGAAGTATCCACGGGAATGGTGAAGCCTTCTTCTACTATGTCCCATAAATCTTGAGATGAAAAATATGTTTCCAGTTTAACACGCCAGAAATCATAATTTTCACCATTGAAGATAGGAACAAAAATAGTTGACGATTGAGTAGTGTTATCCATAGCTTAGAAAAAAAAATATTATTAGAGTGGGTTAATAGTACAAAAGAAATTTTTGAAGTAGTTGGGAGGATTTTGGAATGGTAGGTAGGCAATATAACTACGCCCAATGTATGACCGAACGTAGCTCTGATGCCACTGTTGGTATAGATGATAGTTGATAGTTGATAGTTGATAGTTTTAGAGAATTATTTTAGAAAGAAGGTTATGCCATTGATTTCTTGGATTGTCAATTACAACATACCAATTGCCTATTTATAGGCTCAAGTCACCAACCTCTCAATGATGGTGAATGTTTCTACATTACTTTAGGTCTTTCTAGAGTTTTCATGATAGATTAGTATCATGATAGTTCTAGATTCTTCTATCTTATATATACACTTATAGTTCTAGATTTTTCTACCATATTCATACACATTATAGTTCTAGATTGTTCTACCATATTCATACACACTATAGTTCTAAATTATTCTACCATATTTATACATATTATATTTAAGAATATTCTAGAAATTTGTAGCAATTTCAACATAGACTATGAAGATGAAAATATTTTGGGTAGAATATTTCAATAAGAATCACGTGTCAACCACATGACATGTCTCATGCATATTCTAAGCTTCCTGGCCCCTTCCTCTTTCCCAGTTTCGTTGATCCCCTTTCCATATATTTTTCTGCACTTCCTGTGCTTATTATTATATTATCTTCTCTTTGTAGATAAATAAAATAAAATAAAAATATGACAAGTCCCATTTAACTTTTCTCACATCCTTTACGTCCAATGGGTACGTGTGTTACATCGATCAGTTACGTGATAGGCAGTTGTTATAGTTTTTAATTTGTATAGTTTGAAAATGATTTTTATTTTTTTATTTTTTTTTAATTTTTATAATTTAAAATAATTTTTTTAATTCTTATAGTTTATATTTTAATTTTTTTTTTATCCTATATAACTGAGTTATATATTTGAGTCTGGGCAAATAAGATCAATGCATTTCGTATTCCTATGTAGCTGGGTTATATATCTCAGTCTGGGCAAATAAGGTTCCAGGTGTGTTTGTTTGGCTGTTTCTATGAAGAGGATGAGTCCAATGTGTGTTTGTTTAAAGAGTGTCGTCTATGAATGTGAAAGACAATTTACGTGGGTTGAATTTCAATTGGCTTCCTTAGAAAATAGAAACTTCCAGAGGCGCCAGAGTTGAGAGGTGAAATAAAATATATGAGATTATCAATAATATAATTACAATGGTCCAATAATCGGCACGTGTTGGTGATAGGATAATATTTCAAGTCTTTTTTTTTTTATTTTAGCTTTGACATGATAAATTCTATTTCACTATTTGATAAATAATTTTTTAGTAATTGAAAATTTTATTTCACTATTTGATAAATAATTTTTTAGTAAGTGTTTTTTTTTAAATTCTATTAAAATAGTATTTTTAAAATGTTAGTTTTTATATTTTTTATATTTTTTTATTTTTATTCTTAATATATTTATTCAATTTTTTAATTATTTTTTTTAAATAAATCATAATTTTTTTTTTATGATTTTATACTTTTTAACTGTTTTAACAATTAATTTTGTTAAACACTTATAATTTAATAAATTATTTATTTTACTTTTAATTTTCAACTAATTTTATTAAACATAATATTTTTTTATTCTTTTAGAAAGGGTTTCAATATTAATTAATAATATTATTAAAATTGTCCAATCACAATTACATGTTGATCGGATAATTTTTCAATTTTTTATTTTTATTTTATTCAATTATTTAATTTTTATTCATTTTTATTATTTATTTTTTTCAAAGTTCATTACATGTTGACAGAATAATTTTTAAATTTTTATTTTTATTTTATTCAATTACTCAATTTGTTATTTATTTATTATTATTATTATTATTATTATTTCTTTCTTTCAAAATCCATGTCGCACACGGATTTCAATGCTAGTAGTTTATAAAACCTGCCAAAGGAAAGATAATTATTGTTACTTGAAGAAGGACACACACAATTATGACTATCTTATCTATCTACAATTTTTTTTTTTAATCGATGTGCGCGTGGGGTTAAAATAGAAAGAAAAGTGTTTTTATTTTTTTTACATATGAAAAGAAAACCAAAAGAGCGGGAAGCTAGGGCATGTAACAAATGAACCAAATCCAAAAATAAGATCAAATGGGACACTCTTTTATTTTGTTATAGATTAATCATTAATTAATATTATTAAGATAAAATTGTATTTTTAATCCTCCAGTTTATTTCTTGGATTTGGTTCCCTAATAATTTAATCTCCTATTTTGTAAAATCGTGCAATGTTAGTCTCTCGGACTCACAATTGGACGTTGACTGTCGTTAACAAATGATGTTAACTATCACGTGTCATGTTCTTATTGAATGATGATTGTCACGTGTCATGTTTTGATTGATCAATGAAAACAACAATTCATTTCATCTTTCATGGACATGTGACAGTTATCATCCAATAAAAACATGACACGTGATAGTTAACATCATTTGTTAACGGTCAACGTTTAATTGTAGTTCGGAAACACGATTTTATAAAATCAGGATTAAATTTGTGAATAAAATTACTGGGTAATAAAATAAATTGGAGGACCAAAAATACAATTTTACCTATTAATATTATTAATCATATGAAAAACATTAAAAATGTTGGCTTAATGTCAACTGAACCAACTTGATCGTGGTCAGCGCGAAGAAAGCGCTTAATAAGGATTGTGTTAGTGTTAGAACTCGTGGATGTGTCATTTTATGATAAAAAAATTTAGTAGTATTTATAATGACAACGAATACTGCTTCTCTTAATTTGTACACTTCCTTTCTGTTTCATCTCCACTGTCTTGTCTATGTCCTTCTCGATCCTTTCCGCATCTGTTCCCTTTTTTATACTATTAAATTTCACAAAAATAAATGATATCTTAATTTAAGACTGGAAAAAATCAATTCAAAAGTCATTTATAGAATAATAGAAAAGTTAATATAAACACCTTTTAAAGGAAAAACAAATTCAAACTGCGGACTGTATGCAATATTCTATTTTATTACTATTTTTATTCGAAAAAGTATCTATGCCTTGATATTGTTAAATGATTTTATATTATAATAAATGATTAAATTAGATAAGTATAACTTTAACTATTATTATATCATTTTTATAATTTAATATAAAATTTAATTTTTATTGATCTTATTTTATTGAGATCATTTATGTCAAATTTTATTAAAATTATACAATAATAAAAAGATAATCAAATGATTAATATTTTAGTATATTTTAAAATATTTATATTACGTTAATTTTAATTTATATAAATAAGATAATAAATATTTTTGGATTAATATGAAATTTTATATATATAATATATGTAAAAAATAAAATCAATCTAACTGTGAATTTTAAGAAAAAAATTATAAAATAATATAATAATTATCAAAATTATACCAATATAACTTAATGTCTTTTTATACTATTATTTAATTATAAATTATTATATATATTAAATTTATTAATTTTTATAACAATTATACTAAAAAAGTTATGACTATCACTATTTCTAATTTATTCGCAATATCATACTAACAATACGTAAAATTTAAACTCTTTATTTTTGCGACAATAACATTCATTTTCTTCTCATACTATCTTATTCTATTTGACTGATTGTCTAATTCTAAGTCGTCATACCATTCCTAAAATAAACCATAAGGATATATTTCGATATTATAAATTTTATCATGCACCATTTTTTTTGTTTCATAGGAGTGGTAGGTCTTCTGCTGATTTTTCATAGTTTTAAGTAAGTTTTAGTTTAAAAAATTGTTTAATATTTTAAACATTTATGAATTAAGTAAAATAGTAAACTCGTACAAAGTTGATAGTATTATTAATTAAATTGATTTAATAAATTATTTTAATATTAACATCAGAAAATAATTTATTGATAAAAATACTTTTAAATAAAAATAACATAATTTAAACAATACAAATTAATCAAGAACATAACATTGAAAAGTACACACAATATCAATATCAAGTTATCTTACTGGACAATTACTCTTCTATTTTTTTATTTAAATTTATTTTCTTTATAAATCTTTGCAAAAATTTAAGTATTTTATTTACATCATTTTTTAAAAATTTGGAAACAAATAATAATTCATAATATAAAAAAACAATATAAAGTCATCATTTTTTAGAATAAATTAAATATTGCATCACAAACAAAATATTAAAACAAAAAATATTTTAAAATATATCAATACTAATTTTGTTGTATATTAATATTAAAACAAAATATTTTAAAATATATACACGCGGCATTACAAAGAAGTTGTATAAAATATTAAGACTTTGAAATCGTGTAGAAACCTACAATTTCTATAATATAAATAATAAAGTGTTGTAATTTCTTATAACTTCATTAAAAATTAAAAATTAAAAGTATATTCAATTTCTGGTCTTAAATCATGGAAAGTAATACAACTTATCCATCAATTCTAAAATTAATTATCCTGTTTTGTCAAATCACAAGATCGCATGTGGATATATATGTTGAACTAAATCTAGATAAGTCCTTTCCAATTTAATACAAAATATGTCTACATAAAAAACGTATATGGACATTAAAACTCGGTTTAATAGTTATACTTCCAAGATCAATTTTATGACAAGTTTTCGAACAACTTTATGTGTCAATATTAAGTTTTTTAATATTTAAAATCATGTTACTTTAAACTTATGTTTATTTTAAATTAATACTGTAAAATCATGTTGATTCACAGTTTATTCTGTAAATACATATTCAAACATGCACCTAGGCACTGTTGTATAAATATATATATTTTACTATGTTTTTAATAATAATAAAAAATACAAGTGTGACAGTTGATCAATGGATATAAACACGCAATAATTATTTTACACGTGTTTTTGAGAAATAACACTAAATGGCATACAACAATACATAAAATTAACTTGTCCTTCTATATCCATTCTTATCAGCTCGAATTATATTATTGCTACTTCCCTTTCTGATGGAAGCAGGCTGTTTCGTACTTCTGAAATTTTCACATTCTTCCTTAGTATAAAAATAACTAAAATTTTCACATCAAATATGCTTCGGCCTTTTCAGTTGGACCTTAGCCCAAGTTCTTGCCCCAAAAAACTATAGAGTGTTGCTAGGTGCACTCAGCATTTTTGCTGGTGCACCCAGCAAACCTTTGAAATGCCAAAATTGTCCCTATCACCTTTCTTCCTTAAAAATGCCATTTTTTTTCCGGAAAAGCTTCTTACCTCCATTTTAAAAAAGCTTTGCTTCTCGTTTTCTCTTTTTCATGCGGCATTGCCTCTGGCTCGTGGGGGTAGCAACGTTGAGCGCAGCGGTGAAGGTGAAGTTTCCGGTGTCAAGTTTTGCGGTGGTCGGTGGCGACAAACGAGGTACGCAGATGGTGTTTGTTCGTTGCGAACGTACGGATGACTTTCCGGATCAAGTTGATCCGTAAGAGACTTCCGGATCAAGTTGATCCGTAAGCCTCTTACGGATCAACTTGATCCAGAAGAGTATTAACAAGCTTCTGGATCAAGTTGATCCGTAAGTGTATTATTTTTGGTATTTGCTGTTTTTGCATCTGTTTTTGCATTTTTGTATCTATTTTTCCATTTATTTTCCTTTTTTCTTTTAAATTACTAATTTTTTTGTATGGCCATTTTTTGTTTGATTTGGTTAGATGGATGAAGATGAGTGGATGTATGAAATAATGTCTGAACGAGCGGATATGGATTATGAAAATGCAGAATCATGTGGTGCGAATGAACCATATGTTGATTGTTCGGATGCGTTCAAGACTTCTCAGGTTATAATGTTAATGTTTGTCACATATTTAATAAAATGAATATTGGTAGAAAACTTAAACTTTGTGGATTTTGTAGGTGTTTGAGTGCCGAGAGGATGTTTTGCGGTGGGCTCGATCCGTGGCTCATGAAAACGGATTTGTGGCGGTGATTTTAAGGTCAAACACAAACAAAGATAGTAGAGGAAAGAGTACGTTTGTGTTAATTGGCTGTGAAAGGAGTGACGAGTATAAGTGTAGGAAAAAAGAATTTATCAGAAGAGACACTGAGACTAGGAAATGTGGGTGTCCCTTCAAGCTTCGTTGCAAGCCAGTGGTTGGAGGAGAAGGCTGGATGGTGAAGTTGATTTGTGGAGTGCATAATCATGAATTGGCCAAGTCATTAGTTGGACATCCATATGCGGGGCGATTGACTAAAGCTGAAAAAACACTTATTGCTGATATGACGAAGTCCATGGTGAAGCCAAGAAACATTCTGCTAACTCTGAAGGAACACAATGTCAATAGCTGTACGACTATTAAACAGATATACAATGCAAGAAGGATTGGTATTTTTTCCGTTTTCCTTTCCCCATCCATAAGAGGAAGCGATCTTGAAATGTAACATCTGATGAAGTTTCTTGAACGTGATCAAGGTGATCCGTAAGTGTCTTACGGATCAACGTACGGATCACCTTGATTCGTAAGAAGAAAAACAAACAGGGGCAATTTTGGCATTTAATAGGTTTGCTGGGTGCACCAGCAATAATGCTAGGTGCACCTAGCAACACTCAAAACTATAACTTGTCATGGGCTTCAAAAGTCCAGAGCCATAGAGTAAACAAACTGAAGTCAGAATGTGGACGACTTAATGGCTATGAAAGTAATAATCTTTGGTTCATAGTATGTTTTTTGGTAGAGTTATACTTAATACTATTTAGGTCTTTTGTAAAAAAAAAAAAGGTCTTCTAAGTTAGTTTTTCCATATACTGATAAAAAGGTTAGTTTTGCTATATTTAAAAATTAATAAATTTGATTTCATGGTTATCAAGTTAGCTTAAACACATGATTATGGTTATCAAACTCGAGTTAACTCTCTAATTTTTACGAATTTACGAGTTCACTTACCCTCTGTAAGTCGACTCATGTGTAAACTCAATAAAGTCTAAGTAAACTCGATAAACTCCCGAGTTTACTACCGAGTCAAAAAAATTATATCAAAATTAATTTATTTTAGGTTATTTTTTGTCTGTTTAGTATTTAACATACTTTTATTTAGTGTGTTGTTCCTGAATAAAAAAATTATTACCTTTAATAACATCAAATCCTTGTTCTTTAATAACATCCATCAGACATTCGATGAGAATGATCTACCACTACTATAACATCTGTAAGTTATTATCTAGTAGTGATAATGGTTATTTAATTATTATGAAATTTATGATTTACTATTTTACTTTTTTATATTGTTGAAATATTTAATTGATATGTTATTTATAAATATTTTATTGTTATTTTTATATGAAATGAACTCTTACAAGTTCACTAGTCAAGTTTATGAAACTCGCAAAAGTCTATGTAAACTCTTGAGTTTGATAATCTTACCATCACAATATTATTTCCTATTATAATATTTAGAGGTTTATGATGAAATTGAGAAATGAAATAGTTTTAAAAATTGAAATAAGGAATTTAGTAAAAATTTGATAAAATTTAAAAGTTTGTATAACGTGAGATTATAGTTTCCAGGAGTTTTGAGATTTGTTTTCATCAAAATTTGATATATTGGTTTATGATTTTTGAGAAAAAAGATGCCCAAAGATTTAATTTATATAAAATCAAGTAAAAAATGTTAATTTGAAAACTTTTAACCGACTAAAATGTACAAGAGGACCAGTTTGATCAATTTTAAAAATAAAAGAAAATATAAAACTATGCATATAATGATAATTAAAATGACAAAAAAAAAGTTATTGGTTTAAGTAAAATTAAAGGTGATTCTCGATGGTCATCACTCATTAGTCTAAGTCAACTAAACATACGTTGACAAGGCGGTATCGGGATCGATAATATTTTTTGATAAAAAATAATCATTTACAAAATTAATAAACATTTTACATAAAAGTGTGTGCATTATTGAACTATTAATAATATAACTCATACTTATTGGTTGAAAAAATTATTCATAGATTATGAGTATTGTTATCATATTTAATTATCACTTAAACTAGTTAATTGTACAAGTATTTTTATAATAAACTTAAATTCATGATAATATTAATTAAAATTTAAATATTTTTACCCATGTTAATAAATTAGATATTTGTTTATCATGTAAAAGAATGGAGGCTATATTTACATAAATATCATTTGGCAGTGAATGACAAAAAAGTGAGTTATATTATAATTATAATTATTTTAAAAATTAATAAATTTATTATTCATAAATTTATGATTGAATGAATATGAAATTAGTGAATGACAAAAAGTGAGTTATATTATAACTTTCCGGTTAATAAGGATCAAATTTACTAAGAATTTTAATTATAATTACTCTATAATAAAGTTTACTAAGAATTTGAATTTCATATTTATATTATTAAGCTATAATTAAGGATTAAAATTTGTTTTTTGAGAAATTCCTATTTTGGGGGTAATTGTAATTGCCTAACTAGAATAGCTTCTTCGGAAAGGCCGAAGAAGTTCCAACAATACGGGGTATAAGGTTTTTATTGGGTTTTACCTTTCATTTCATTAGAATCAGATTCAAACTGCTGCGTGTCTCTCTGACAACCTTAAATTTTGCTTCTTTCTCTGCCAGAAACGCATGAAGGATCAAAATGGTTGCCCTTTTTCTCTTTATTGGTTGGTAAACAAAAACACGTGAGAGTGGAGTAATATATGGAGTTGGGGTGTGGGTTTTACACTAAAGTTAACAACTTTCGTCGTTTTGGGGGGCTTTGAAAGAGTGTCATGGTCATGGAGGGAAGAATCTGCGAGGAATTAAAGCCCAGGTATTATGCTCTTTGTGCCATTGGAGGAATGCTCAGTGCTGGCACCACCCATCTTGCCATCACTCCCTTTGATGTCTTGAAAGTCAACATGCAGGTGCTTTTCAATTCTTTTAGTTATTTTAACTCACTTGTTCCACAAATCATGTTTTATTAGGGGATGGAAATTAGGGAAGTGATTAGTCTCTTATGTTTTTATGTTGGGTGAGTTCAGCTCCCTTGAATCGATCTTTGTGTCTTGAGAAATTAGTTTCTGACTCTAGGCTAGATACCTTGGGCACCCAAATGAAATGAGGGAAGTGAAAAAAAAAAGTTGAAGTTGGAATCACTTTACTCTTGTTGTAACACTTTTTTTATGTTATAGCAAAAATATTGAGTGCTTTTTCACCCTAATGTGTAGAAATAATAGTTGTTGATTTGATCATGTTTGTTGACGGGGAAAGTGATGTTGTTACATGTAGGTGCACCCAATTAAGTATTACAGTATTTCCTCTTGCTTTACTAGCTTACTGAGGGAACAAGGGCCATCTGTTCTTTGGAAAGGTTGGACCGGCAAGTTCTTTGGATATGGTGCTCAAGGAGGATGCAGATTTGGTCTTTATGAGTATTTTAAAGAGGTTTATTCCAATGTATTGGTAGACCAGAACAGGAGTTTTGTTTTCTTTCTTAGTAGTGCGTCTGCTGAAGTGTTTGCCAATGTAGCTCTATGTCCATTTGAAGCTGTTAAAGTGAGGGTTCAAGCACAACCCTGTTTTGCTAAGGGATTGTATGATGGCTTTCCAAAGTTATATGCATCAGAAGGCACACGAGGGTAAAGAAAAGTTCAATACTTAGTTTTTACTTGGTGTGCATCTGTATTTAGGAGATGATTATGATTATTTTATGTTCTATTCTAACTACTACTTGCAGATTCTACCGTGGACTAATTCCACTTTTGGGTCGAAACATTCCATGTAATCTTCATAATCTCTTGAAGCTTTGTTTAATTTTATACTAGTTAGAGAATATAACGATAATTAGAAATTAAAGAGACATCAGTAATATTTTCACATTGATATTCTGGATGTCATTCTGTCTTGTAAAGCCTTCTAGCGAATAGCTATCTGCCATAAAATTACTGAAATTTTAACATCTTGCTTTTTTCTGTGCCTGTGGTATATGTTCCTATATCTTTATCGTTCCTGCTCTAGTCCCAGAGAATTGTAAAATCATTATATTATTATGTACATTGAGTTTTAAGTAACTATTTGACTGATCTGGTTAAAGGCATTATGATAGGTAATCCCCATAGTTAGTTAAATAATTAGATAGTTAGTTCGTTGGGGGCTAGGATAGTTAGAGAAATCAGGCATGTTGCCTATAAATAAGAGGGGAGGGAAGAGAGAGATCATCTTGCCATCTGTGAGAGAATTGAGGCCTTTGGGTATTGGGAGCTGCAAACCCTCGAAGTTTTGCAAGTTAGGCACTATATCAAGGGGAGAAATCCCTTATTCTTTCTGAAAAGATACCAAGTTTCTATCACATTAGTTGCCTGTTGATTAATAATATACGAGAGATGTTGATTAATAAAATTAACAATTGACTTCTTTCAAGCTAACCATGCTGCGTATTCAAATATACATTGGGCCATCTTCTTGTAATAGTTAAATTTTATTCTCTTTGAGTAGCATGCCAATGAAATATGTGGTTTCAGTGATTGTGAGCTTTAACTCTAGCTGTTGCTCTTAAATGAAGTGAATATTGAGTATTATGCTTATTTTTTGAGCAGTTTCCATGGTTATGTTCTCAACATTTGAGCATTCCGTTGATTTTTTGTATCGGAACGTGGTCAAAAGAAAAAAGGAGGACTGTTCAATAGGTCAACAACTTGGTGTAACATGTTTAGCTGGATATGCAGCTGGATCTGTTGGTAGCTTCATTTCTAATCCGGCTGACAATATTGTATCTTCTCTTTATAACAGAAAGGCTGATAGTCTTGCACTGGTATTTGTTTCTTTACAATTTTGTTTATGATACTTCCTTGAGAGATAGGAGATATCACACTAAATGTGCTCCACTTATTGTGTGCAGGCTATCAGAAATATTGGGCTAGCCAATCTATTTACCAGGAGCCTTCCTATTAGAATGTTGCTAGTTGGTCCTTCTATAACTTTGCAATGGTTTTTTTATGACACCATCAAAATTTTAGGTGGAATGTAAGTGTATTACTCCGTAAACTTTTAAGTGATATTGAATAGTCTGCTGTGTAGTTTCTTCTGTTTTATAATATTATTATCTACTAATTTTGAATCTTCCATTTTTTATTTTAAGTCATGATTATATGTTATGATGTACTCTCACTCTCTCTGAACAAAAAGCAAATGAAGAGAACAAAACTGGAGAAAGATATAGATAATTATTAATTTAGTGAATGCTATTTTTTACTAAAAAAATTAATGTATTACTATTACTCAATGAAGCAGAATTTGGTCTTAAATATGTATATCAATCTTTTCTATTCACAAAGTCCAAATTTCAGATGTCAATTCTTTTGTTCAAGATAATCACAATAAAAGAAAGCCTTAATATATTTGGATCTTGATATGGTTATACAATCATTTCCTTTTCTTGCACCTGGTATATGAGGCTGCCTTGGTAGGAGGAGAAGCTGGGAGTTGGTCATATGCGAATGTTTAGTTGTCAATATGGAAAATGTTCTTGTTTGATATCTTGTGAGGAATCATATTCTTAAAAAGTAATTGAGTCATTTGCATAATGCTTTGCTTTAGAGAGAAGTAAACATTATCTTTTTAGACCAGTAGATAAATGGGGAGAAATGTCTAAATGTAGTGCAAAAAACACAAAAGGCAAAAATTATAAAAGCAATGCCATCAAGAGATAACATTATTTGCTTGGGAGCTGAGTAAACTTTAAAGAAATGAGCACGACAGGTCATGAAATGGCTTTTGATGGTTAAGAATACAAAATATGATACTATCTGATGATAAATTTATAATAATACAAAAGGAGATTGCAACCACAGGCTATGGTCTTTGGCATTAATGGGACATTGAACAGCCTTTACGACAAAGTAGGGAGTGAATGAGTGTGTTTAACTCACCTGATCTGTTTATGACTTAATGTTGTTAAATGGAAGTGCCATGGCGGAATGACTTGGCTAATTTTTTGCTGACCGGCATAGTCAATTTGAGAAGGGAGGCCCACTATGGTGGTGCCATAGGCCGCAATAGCATGTTTATATGGTGGGATTTTGGCCCTCCACCATATTCCACCATCTGCCATTGATAACATTCGTATGACTTACCATTTATCATGCAAAAAATGTAAAAAGGCTCTATTGTAGTTATAAGCAGGTTGATGTGCTAGAGTTGCTGTAAGGTGTAGTAGTAATGTTTAGGGAATGGAATACCATGACTTGCAAACTTCTGCACTGGCCACTGGCCACTGGCTGGTACTGCTTGATCACAAAGTATGTTATATGCTGATAAATTTACAAAATTGCCAACTGCTATGTTTTAATAAAATAGAGATTATCTAGGTTACTCAATCTATTTCTATGCCATCTAACAGTGGTTTTTATATTGTTCTATTTGATAAGCTCATAACCAACCCTAACATTTAGGCCTTTTGTTGCCTACATTTATGTTATTGCATCTCAAGGATCTGAAAGTAAATGATGTGGTGAACTAAACATAAGCTTTAATTCTCTATTTTCTGAAATTTGTTTTTGTTTTGAAACTTTGCAGGCCAACTAGTGGTGAAGTTAGAACTGACGTGAGAGGAGATGGAGCAGGCTAGATTCAGAAAAATGGAAATCTGCAATCACATTTTTCAGGCTGACTTGTACATTGCAAGTCATTTTATACTATATACAGGATTAGTTTTGTGGTAGCTTTTGCTTTCCACCACCATTTAGTCTTTTTGAATTTGTCATTATAGGCTTTCATTGATGCCTTTGAAATTTGCTTTCCAAAAAGAACGAGGAGCCCATTTATATTTTCACGTGTACTAGCATACTAGGTGTTGCACAATAACAAAAGAAAATACAGATTTACTAGCAATGCTTGTGCTGGCAATTTACCAGCTAAGGTTTTACCCATGCCTCATGGCATGCCACATTCGATCTTATATGACCTTGATTTCTTCTAATCTTCGCTACTTATCAACATTTTTTTGTTAGCAGTTTTCTATCTTTCCATAATGTTTTGATACATTATTTCGTGTGGAGATTTCATATTGATTAAAGATATGACTAAAAATAATATATATAAATGGGAGACAACTTTCGTTTCATGAGTTAGCTTTTGAAGTTGAGTTAAACCCAAAACTTAAATTATAAAATGGTATTACAGTTTATCTTAGTGGTTATTGTTAGGTTTATTGAGCCACTCATTATTAGACTGCGTTTAGATGTCTAAACTTCATAATGAGATGTCTAGTTCTTGACCTGAAGTGGGGATATGTGGGTTTGTTAGAGATAATACATTGATTAGTGATATGTTTAAAATAGTAAATATAAGTGGAGGATAATCATCATTTTGAGTCAATTTTAGCTTAACTCAAAGTTTCAACATCCAAGGAAAAGAGCCCTTCATCGCTAGTGAGGGCAGAATCATCATCCATCATAGCAGTCTTTTAATACAACTGTCGTTTTTGTCTGTCAACTATAAGCAACTGAATCACAAAGGACACTATCATTGAATTGAAGGTGTAGGAAGGAAACTGCAAGCTCATGGTTCACGAGCAGAATAAGCAGTGGCTGGTAAAATGAGGAAGCACATTGTACTGTCACCATTCACCAGTTGTCCTTAAAAGCTCTGCGTGATATGGTTTGTTATTGAAGGGACAGTCTCACACTATCAGCTATGTGAAAATGTACTCTCACCATTATGTCACTTTCAAGAACACGTTGAGTTGGCCCCTCTTATCTACCGTCCTTTTTAACTCAAGATTCATGATCATGCCCTGCCATGTTGTGGCCAGAAAATCAGGTGATGGGGCCAACTCTATCACTCTCAAAACCCTTCTGGACAATGACAAATAACTGAATGACGAAATACCAAATTAGGAAGTCCACTGCACAAACTTTATGTTTATATCCCACTGAAGCCAAAACAGTAGTAGCATACAAGATTCCTTAAGTTAAGCTGTTAAAGTAAACTCGTTTGTGTGGCATGAATGAACAAGTGGATGGTTTCATGATCATACAACAAACAAAAATTTGAGGGTAGTTGCAAATAACAAGCAAGACAGTAGCATCCTGTGAGCTTCAACGTGTGCACTTACAAAAATATTCATTTTTTCTACTTGTTTTTCAGTTAAATTCGTGAGTTTTTTCTTTTTAAGGTAAAGAAGTGATTTAGGTGTGCACTCAAGGAAGCATTCACGGGAATCATGGTAAAGTTGTTTCTGTTTACTTGGTTGTAATATCTATTTTCCCGAAACTTCTACAATAAAATAGTTATGAATTTGTATAAAGGTGGTTCTTGAACCACGGTGGTCTTCTACTGATAACATCATCATATATGATATCTAATGGCAGTTAACAACGGAGGACATTTTTTAGGTGCACACCACATTTTTTTTATCATGGAAACAAAAACCTAACAGCACATATATATTGGCCTTAGTCTTACCACGTTGTCTTAATGCTACACAGTACTCAAAAAGAGCTTTGGAATGAAAGAAAAATGCTAATTTCAACACTTATAATAACAAAAATTAAAAGAAATAAAAAAGTAGACACAAGCACAAATTAATGTAAATCCTCATATTTTTATGTGGAATCTTCTTCTTTTGTTACATTATGTGGAGTCTTATTAACAAGTGTTTCAACCTTCCACGTTGACATAGGCAACAGCCTTGGCCAAGCTTCCGGAGACATAACTCCATGACTGTCGTTGTGGCACGTATGTCTCACCACAACCTCGTTCCCAGTTACCACCACCACCACTTTCCCCTTAACCCAAACCAAACACAACCCTAACACCTAAAACCTCTTTCAAACGCCTTACATCAGAAGAAATGGCTCTCCGGCGCGACCAGGAACTTTGTTATCATTGTGAGGACAAATGAGTCCTTGACCATCGATGCAAGCCACGACTACATCTTTTCATTGCAGACGACGACATCGAACCCTTTGTCGCAGATTCTGATACCCATTCCTTACACACAACTAATATGGAGCCCCCAGACCCAGACCCAGACCCAATCCCAATTCCTCATATTAGCTTGAATGCCATGGAAGGCACTGTGATGCCGGGAACCTTTCGCCTCTATGGTCTTCTCTGCCACCATCGTCTTGTTATTTTTGGTTGACGGAGGAAGTACTCACAACTTCATCCAGACATGCGTTGCCATGTTTCTCCACTTGCCGGCTTCTCCGACAAACACCCTTCGTGTCATGGTCGGTGACAACAACACCTTGGATTGCGACACCACTTCACTATAGGTATCTTTGTGCATTCAAGGTTATACGTTTACCACTGACCTTTTCCATTTACCTAGTAGTGGTGCATATATTGTACTGGGTGTACAATGGTTAAAACAATTGGGGTCCATTACCACAAACTATCAAGCATTTACAATGTCATTTTCTTATTCGGGCCAAAATATTACACTACACGCAAATGTCTCATAGGATCCATCTTCCATTTAATTTAAATGGTGTGCTCAAACACAAAACATTTATGTTCTTTTCACCCTTACCTCTTTCCCAGCCCAGCCCAGTCCTTCCTCGTCCTCCCCATATTGCCACGAGCTACCAACACCTCCCCAGATGACTTCCATCATCGACTAATTCCCAAAAATTTACCACGAACCATACCAACTTCCCTCCACCCGTAACATTCAACATCATATTCATCTCATCCCTAACATGAACCCAGTCAACATTAAACCATATTGTTATCCCCATTTTCAGAAAACCAAACTTGAACAATAGGTTGCTTTGATGTTGGCCGCCAGTTTGATACAATCAAGCCATAAACCTTTTTCTTCAAGTCCTTTTTGTCAAGAAGAAAAACAGAAGTTGGCACTGTTGCGTAGACTACAGGGCCTTGAGCGCAATTACGATCAAAGATCGTTTTCCTATGCCCACGATTGATGATTTACTAGATGGTTTAGGCCACGCCTCTTGGTTCTCAAAGTTAGACCTCAGACAGGTCTTTCATCAAATACGCATGGTAAACACGGATATCCATAAGACGACATTCAAAATACACCTTGGCCATTACGAGTTTAAGGTCATGCCATTCAGCCTTTGTAACGCCCCTTCAACCTTCCAAGCTACAATGAACGATACCTGTAACATCCCAATTTTTTCGTCAATAAATTTAAAAAGCTTTTTAGTAAAAATAAATAAATAAATAAATATAGAGAAAATAATAGGCTGAGTACCCTAGGTATAAATAGTTATGTTAAGTCAGCTGCCTCTTTTTGGCCTCATTTTCGTTTTTCCCCTTCTCCTCTCAAAACTCTTTCTTTTTCCCGCAGCCCACCAAACCAGTCTCAGAAAAACGACGATCTCGAACCCGTTAACCGTTGGATCGTCGTGAAATTTGAGTATCATGTTCGCAACCCAATTCCGAACATTCTCACCGTTGAGAATTTCAAAATCATATGTGAGCTTAGAGGAAAACCCTTCGCATTGTAGAATTTTAATTTCCCGCAGAAACCCAAAACTGTCTCGGTAAAACTACGATCCCGGTTTCGTTAGCCGTTGGATTTTCATGAAATTTGGATATGTTGTTCGAAATTCAATTCCGCACGCTTTCACCGTTGGGATTTGCGCGAGATAATATTCGTGAAGGGAGAAAAAGGAATCGCATGAAGACAGTACAAGTGGAGGTTTCAATCTCTTCTCCGTCTCTTTGACGTTTGAGAATTCTATCGGAGCAGTCAGAGGAATAATTGAAAGAATTTCCAGGAACCGCTAGAGATGTTGTTATCTGGCTGAAGACACGTGAGTCCGCTCAGAGGTAAGGGATGAGTTATTCACGATTGGGGATTAGTGAGAACATGTGTAGGGATCCTTAGAGTATCAATTGGAATGAGTTTTAAGGTGTTTTTACAATTTTTACTTTATCCTTATAATTATAACTATGAGTTATATATAAATTATATATGTTTGATGAATCATTTGATATCCCAATGAGAAATTTTTGTGAAATTAATGTGCTCTTGTATTGAGTGTGAACCGTATTATGAATTGATGGAATTAAGTAAGGAGATATTGAGTTTGTATTTTCCCCTTTTCATGCTGTTTAGTTTTTTTTATAGTTTAAAATTGATATTATATTTGAAATTGAGAAAAGAATTCTAATAGACTATGTGTTGTATTCTTAGATAATATATATATGAATTCATGTATACTTATATATATGAGAAAGTGTATATAATTATTTAAAATTGATACATTGAAAACTTTCTTTAAATTCATGATCAAATATGATATACGTTGCTGGATTTATATATATATATATATATATATATATATATATATATATATATATATTTAGTTATATATTTATTTATATTAATAGTTTATGTAAATAATATTGTAGTGTTGTTATTGTGTGATTCCAAAAATTATTCAAATGTTGGAGTTCGAGAATACTATGTTTAGATTTGAGATACATGTGTATTGAGATGTGTGTATCGAGAATACTATGTTGCATATGCTTGCTAATTGATGTGTTATTGTATCTTGATCGAAGTGTGGGATTCTTGTGTAATGTGATTGATGATTGAAAAGTGAATTTTGAATGAAGAAGTGGTGAAGTTACGTGAGCTATGTTTAAGCAAGTGATATCTCATTTATATAATATGTATATTTAATTGTCTTGTTTCTCTATTAGCTAGGAATGTGATAACTCACTCCCTGTGTGTTGTTGTGTTTGGATCCTGTGATGATCTTGAACTTGTGTTTGGGGGAGAAGATGAATAGGTGGATGACTATGAAGAACCTCATGCTAGAGGACACGAGAACACAACGCTCTGATAGGATGTGACATTAGTATATATGTTCTATATTAATTGTATGAAGCTTAGACGGCCTTGTTTGAGTCGGGAATACTTTATTATTTATTTGGACAAGTTTGAATATGATGTAGAAGAAAATGAATGTGAGCGTTTTTCCCCTTTGAAAGACTTGTAAAAAAAATGTTTTAAAAAATACTTTTAATTAATATTTGAATTTTATTTCCTTATTAGTATATATGTGAGGGGTAGAGGGTGTCACAATACCCTCCGTCCTTTTCTCCAAAAATTCGTTGTCGTGTTCTTCGACGATATTCTCATATGCAACCCTTGCTTGCAGTCCTATGCTCAACATTTGAAGCAAGTTTTTTTGTCACTATCTCATGCCCAATTTCCACTACGCAAATCTAAATGCCTCTTTGCCCGAAAGGAACTACCTCGACCACATAGTTTCTGCACAGGGTGTGGCCCCCTGATCCTAACAAAATTCAGGCCATGCTCACTTGGCCAATTCCTTCGACTCCTTCGACTTTGAGAGGTTTTTTTGGGCTTAACTGGATTCTACCAACGCTTTGTTTAGAGTTATGCCGCAATAACTGCATCACTCACTTTTTTGCTTCAGAAGGATAAATTCCAATGGTCCCAAGAAGCTCAAGTCGCTTTTGATCAATTGAAGAAGAAGATGACTGAAG
Organism: Glycine max; assembly: GCF_000004515.6. NCBI lineage: Eukaryota > Viridiplantae > Streptophyta > Magnoliopsida > Fabales > Fabaceae > Glycine > Glycine max. The sequence continues at coordinate 50,580,890 of NC_016088.4, read as the reverse complement.
CTCCTATTTTGGTTTCTCCAGATTTTTCCATTGCCTTTACGGTGGAAACAGACGCTTTCGCATTGGCTATGGGCGCGGTTCTTATGCAGAATTCACACCCCATTTCCTATTATAGCAAGGTGTTGTGTCCTCGTTTGCAGTGTGCCTTTGCTTATGTCAGAGAGCTTCATGCAATTACGGTTGCGGTTCGAAAATGGCGGCATTACTTGTTTGGCCACACTTTCACCATTTTGACTGATTATAGAAGCCTGAAAGAACTTGTGTCGCATGCAATTCAAACACCAGGACAACAAATCTACTTATCGAAATTATTGGGTTATGACTATGTTATCCAATACAAATCAAGCCCTCAGAATATCGTTGTCGACACTCTGTCCCGACTCCCGACATCTGAAGCTGCTCAGCTATATTCACTATCAATGCCTAATTTTGTTTTTTTGGACCAGCTCTGAGCCGCTTTTCTCTAGGAAACCTAATATAGGGACTTATTAGATGATATCCACCAAAATCCTAACAAGCACCCTGATCACAAGGTCCATCGTGAGCTCATTTTTTGAAAGGGAAAAATATTGTTACCTTTTGAAACACCTTTCAACAACCTACTACTGCAGGAATTCCATTCTTCCCCCATTGGTGGCCACATGGGTGTAAGAGCATATGTTGTATGAAGATTTTGATGATGTCAAAAGATTAAAGCTATTCAACGTTGATTCAAGTCAAGATCAAGAAATCAAGAGAAATGATTTACAAATAGTCCTTTATATGTTAAAATAATCTCTTAAAAAGGTTGTAAAGGTTTGGCCTTAAAAGACTTAAGTTTTTAAATATCTTATGAAGTTTTAAAGTAAATATTACATTTTGAAAAATCTGCATTCCTTTCTAGTAATTGATTACCAGAGGCTGTAATCGATTACCAGAAGCAAAAATGGTTTTAACAGTTTTCATAAAAGTTTGAATTTGAATTTTAAAAGGTGTAATCGATTACCAGTAACAGAAAATTTTGAAATTCAAACTGAAAAGGCATAACTCCTCAAAATTAACTGTGTAATCGATTACCACATATCTGTAATCGATTACCAATGAGAAAATTTTGAAAATAACTCTGAAAAGTCACAACTCTTCACAAGTTTTTTGAAAGGTCACCAAAGGCCTATAAATAAGTGGCTTGTATTCGAAATTCTTCAGAGTTTTTCAAAACATTCATTATCCTATCCTCTCACAAGAAAACCTTTCGCCAAACACTTGCAAAATCATTAAGGATTCTTATGAGTTCTTTAAGTTGTATCATTCATCTCTAAAAGAGAATAAAACATTCTTCTGTACTTCAAAGCAAACTATTGTTAATCAAGAGGTAGTGAGTTTCTTGATTTGTAAAGTTTTCTGAACACAAGGGAAGGGTATCCCTGGGTGGTTCAAAAGTTGTAAAGGGATTTACAAGTTAGTAGAAATCTCAAGTGGATTATTTGAGGACTGAACGTAGGCACAGGACGTAGCCGAACCAATATAAAACTGAGTTAGCAATTCTCTCTTCCCTTAACTCTTTTACTTTATTGAAGTTTAATTTTACTTTGCATATTTAAAGAAGCATGAAGTAAATTGTTCATTACTTCTTTTCTACATATTAAGTCTGCATATTCCTTTTAAAGAGAAAATTAAAATTTGTTAGGGGAAATTTTTAAACTTAATTCACCCCCCCTCTTAAGTTATTGAGGTCACTTGGTTAACAATGGGTGTCGCCAAGACATTTCTCCGTCTGCATCATAATTTCGATTGGCCACATATTCACGATGACGTCCATCGTTTAGTCTCGCAGTGTGTTGTATGCCAACAAATGAAATATGAGACCAAGAAACCTGTTGGTCTTCTCCAGCCTTTTCCAGTTCCTTCATCAGTATGGGAAGATGTTTCCTTAGACTTCATCATGGGGCTGCCTCCTTTCCACAGGTTTACAACTATCTTGGTCGTTGTGGATCATTTTTCCAAAGGAGCTCATTTTGGTGCATTCCCACCACACAATTCAGCATACAAGACTGCCATGCTCTTCCTCGACATGGTTTGTAAGCACCATGGTTTCCTGCACAGTTTGATTTCGAACAGGGACTCATTATTCTTCAGTAGCTTTTGGAATGAACTTTTCCGCTTAAGTGGCACTAAGCTCAAAATGAGCACGACTTATCACCCACAAAGGACGGACAAATGAAGGTTATGAATCGAATTTTGGAGCAGTACCTCCGTGCATTTGTCTATGATAGGCCATCTCAATGGTTTCGTTTTCTCTATGTGGTTGAGTGGTCGTATAACACTTCCGTCCATTCTGGCATAGGTTTATCCCCTTTTGAAGTGATTTACGGCAAGTCATCACCGTCAATACCACACTACATTCTGAGTGACACACTCGTATAAGCCGTGGATTCTCTATTGACCATGCGCGCCGAAATTCTTGCAGGACTCTATCGTCGCCTACTCAAAGCCCAAATCACCACGAAGGCTGCCACGGACGCTCATCGCCGTGATGTCGAATTTGCAATAGGTGATTGGGTGTATGTTCGCGTTCGACCGTTCCGACAAACATCACTTGTGCTGGCTTACACCAAGCTGACCAAACGATATTACGGTCCTTTTCAAGTGATTGAACGCATTGGTGCCATAGCTTACAGATTCTAGTTGCCTTCTTCCTCTAGGATTCACCCAACATTCCATGTTTCTTTGTTGAAACTCCATCACGGTCCACCACTCACTCAACCTGCAGTTCTTCCACCTTCCAGTATCGACAATCACCGCATCATTGAACCCCTTCATATTCTGGATTGGAAATGGGATTATTCCTCCTCCCCGCCAACCAAGCTTGTATTAGTTCAGTGGAATGGGTTGGCACAAGAAGACACTACATGGGAGCCCTTGGCTAAATTACGAGACTCCTACAACCTTGAGGACAAGGTTGTTTTTGGAGAGGGTGGTGATGATAGCAATTCAAACCATTAGGGACATGAAGAACACAACATCAACATGGACATGAGCCCCCGAGGAAGCCGAAGGCATACCCAGATAAGGATAAGTAGAATTGGTATTGAGTTCATGGAAGACTAAGAATACAAGGTATTCAGTCTGATAGTGCTTTAACTCATCCCGTCATTTATTTATTAGGATTGAGAAGGCAATGGCCTATATGTTGAATGGGATTAGATCCGGAACTTCATCCGATTTTGCATTCGAAGGAAGAGTTAGGCTAATCGACGTGTAGCTGACGGGTAGTTCAGTTGGAAGGAAGTAGCTCACCTCAAGGACCATCAAAAAGCCTACACGCTTCAAGGATTTCATTTGAAGCTACTACCACTATTTCATTTTGTTATTCCCGCTACCTTACCCACTCAGTTAGTTGTTGAAATAAAGGAGTATCTCCATTCTGTTATGTTAAATTTGTCTAGCACTATAGGCCAAAGTTAATTTTATCCTTTGTGTAGAAGTTTAAGTATAAATATTGGAATGGGAATGAAATGAATACACAGAAAAAATATTCAGATTACCTTTTATGCCTTTATTTTCTTTATCCTCTGCCTTTCCCTAAGTGTTGGAGCCTATCAAATTTTTTCGAAAATAAACAGATAGAATGTTAGCTTATCAATTCACTTACCTAAACTGTAGGTGATTTATACTTTAAATGTTTTATCTTTCCTCTTCTTTTTCTTTCCCACTAAGCATATTTCTCAACAAATAACTGAAGATTGATCTTCCAAAACAAAGAATTGCCTGAAGAAGGTGGGGAACCTCTCCTAAAAAAGCCTCCCGTAGAAAAGCTTTTTATTCAAATAATTATTGAGCAAACTTTTGGATGCATAATATTACATTATTTCATCACAGGGAGCTTCTATAAAAAAATTGTCCATAATTTACTTTTAGTGCTTAAATATGTCAACTTCTATAACTTTGGCATCTAGGGTCCATAGAGAACCCGTACTAGCTAGCATTTATGATCCTTGATTTACAGGTAACTTCACTCATTATCACGTAATTAAACATGTATGGCAGCAAAACTTGAATATCTAATTGGGCGACACCATTGCAAGCAATGTTTTAACACTTCAGATTGACATTGCAAGCAATGTCTTTCCATTCACAAGTTTTGCTGTCATATTAATCTCTTGAAACAATTGACAAAATAGTCGCATCTCTTAAATATGTGCACTATATGAAAATGATTTTGTTAAAAGTGACACATTTTATTTTGATGATTTTACGTCTTAAAGAGATTAATATCTTTAATTATTCGCTGAGAATAATCCTTAGTTAAAAAAGAAAAAAATGCAAATACAATTTTGCATTGTTATTATTATCTTTTCTTTAAAAAAAATTAGCTAAATTGGATCCGTAATTTTTTTTTAGAATTGGGATAGACCTCAAAATTTTAAAAACTATTTAACTTATAATTTATCCACCAACAAAATTTTCACATATGGATGGAACCTATTATTAAAATTATGATTAATGACATGATATGAGATCAATCTTCTAACAACGACCGATCATAAGAGGCTATTACAGGAACCAAACTATATTCCACAATGCCAAAATTTCAAATAGGCCATTCTAAAAGATTGGATGGCAATCAAGGAGGCAAATTATTAAGAAAACAAAATAATTTTATATTTTCTTCTTATGATTCCTTCAATATTTCTTTAACATATCCATTCTTTTTTATTTTATATTGTATTTGTGTGTATTCTTTCAAGCAAATGTTAAGGATCTTAAAAAAAAAATTATGGAAATACATTTTATTTTAAATTATACGAAACACTATACTTCCTATTTGGGCTACTTAAATTTCATTTTGATCCTCTTTAATTCTTAATTCCCATTAGTCCTTTTTTTTAATTTTACTCTTCATATTTAAATTTTTTTTATAATTTTTGTCCGATTCTTAATTTTATTTATATTTTATTTCTTTTTACCGTGATTCAATTAAACACCAAATCTAACATATCATTTGAGGTACAACAAGAAATAATTAATTAATTAAAATATAAAAAATAAATGTGCAAAATTAAGGATGGAACAAAAATTGTTATTCTTTTAAAATACGGAAACTATTTTTTTTTTAAATGTTAATCAGTTTTTCTAAAAACTTGTTAATTAAGATATAGCCTTTTATTTTTAATCAGTGTTTCTGAAAAAACTCTTCAGTGGGACCAATTCTTTTATTCGGTACTCTGCTTATAATTTTTTTCCATTCAGCAATGTCTATAGAAGTGGAGGTGTCATGCTATCTACTGTCTAAGGAATCCAGCCAAAATAATACATTCCAGAACAAAAGTCTAGTTAGCTCTAGGCTACTACAACTGGCTAAAGATCTAAAACTTTGCCCATCTCATCTCATTCTTTATTATTATTGACTTGATTCTCTGACTTTTTCACCTCATTAAGTTATCACTTTTAAAGGCTATTTACGAAACATGTATAGGCAGTCTCCAGCTGCCCATGTGATTAAATGAACCAAGATGGCTGCTACGTGATTAACTAACAGAAGAAGATGATGATAATGGTTAATGATTTTACTTACCTCTTTTTCATTGTTACTATTAGTCCTTCCATAATTTTCGATTTCTTCCCATTTAAAAGTTCCAGCAAAGTAAACATCATTTAACAAAGCTAATGAAATGGCAAAATCACTGAAAGAGGACGTTCTCTGGAAGTGGTACAAAGGGTAAACTGTAATTCGTTTAACAATAGAGTGAAGTTACAATTGTACATATATAATAACCATAGTACATAATCATCTTCGGTTTCTCTTTCTCCCCCACTATCCGTCGTCTCTGTTTGCCTGTTGGGTTGTGTACACTTCTTTCTACTTTCAAAGCAGCAATAGAAATACAAATGAAATAAATCGAAAATTCAAATTATACAGGGAAAAAAATCAGAAAATACTGAACAAGAAATCTACAATTTGTGCCGCCAAGTCAAAGCAAATTATAACAGCCTACAGAGGCTGTCAATTCATTCTTGCACGATCCATATCTCTGCATATTATTGACCGCACACTAAGAGATATATTTGTCTCTATTTTTAAATGCATATCCCTGTCACATAGGAAAATAGTAAACATCAGCAGCCATTTCCTTCCCTCTGTGCTATCATTCAATCTATAGAAATCCAACCGTGCAACAAGTAGTCAGCACTAAGCAGGGTGTTTGGAACACCCTCTGAAACTTATTTGATCTTATATCACTCTCTCTATAAGCTCTTTTTATCTTATTTTAATTAACTTCTTGGTTAAGCTTATCAAAATAAGTTATTTTAAGTTTATTTCAACAAGTTTCATGGTTAAATTTATGACACGAGGTCTCATATAATACTAACATATTGAATAAATGCTTACTTAAGCTGTTTTTGCCCAAATGCACCCTAAAATTATCAAAGGGTTAAACACTTATAAGCTAAGACTAGAAAAACTATTTCATGATTAATACCCAAATACCAATTTTGCAGTAGATGTATAGACCTAGAAAATAAGTCAACTTACACATAGAATCTGTTGCTTGCCAACAATGGTGTCATTGAATGAAATCAGGTTTTCACATAATCAACCCCGTCACGCTTTCTTTTGTTAGACTTTGAAAAGAAGCAGATCTGAGCCCAACTCTTTTTCTGCTTTAGTGGCTGTGCTTTAACATCTTTCTTTTCCCTCTTCTCAACAAGCTCATCCATGTACTGGACAACAGCCTAGGATGCACCAACACATGAAAATTGAGATTAAGGAAACAGAAAGGCCTTCCTTAAAATATCAAAGGAACAAGAAAACTAAAAAAGTACAGTTACCTGTGCTCCCTTCTCAGCTATTTCTCTTGGTGGAACTTCAAGAGGATTCTCTTCTGCTCGCAGGACACGTAGTCGAGTGAGCATCCTAAACGATTCAGGAAGCACACGTATCTGATTATTGCTGATATCCAATTCCTCAAGCAATTCAAGGTTCCCAATGGATCTCGGTAAGGATCTCATGTCAGCAAAATTGTTTCCTATGTTCATCTTGACAAGAGAGGTGGCAAAACACAAGCTCTCTGGCACCGACTCGAGCTCATTGAAACTCACATTAAGTTCCTTGAGGTTTGTTAGAGATGACATTGTTGTAGGTAGTTGTTTGATGTTATTGTACCGCACAGACAAAATCTCCAGGCTCTGAATCTTTCCAACGGCTTCAGGCAGGGCCTTAAGCCGGTTATAGTCAACGCGAAGCTCCCTAAGGGAAGAACAACTACCAACAGAATGTGGAAGTTCCTCTATATCATTTGTTTCCACATTCAATATTTTTAGTCTAACAAGCGACCCTATAGAGTCAGGAAGCGCTGAAAGCTGATTTGAACTCAAATCGAGCTCCTCTAGACGCACCAACCTGCTAAAAGAAGCAGGCAATAGTGTTAACTGATTTCCCCTCAGATCAAGATAAAGCAGACTAAGAAGATTCCCAACAGAATCAGGAAGCTCCGTGATTCTATTGGAATGCAAGTCCAATCTGGTCAACGACGAAAGCCCACCAATCGTAGCAGGTAGGGCCATAATCCGATTCTCAGACAAATCAAGAGTCACCAAGCTGGACAACTTCCCTATCGAATCAGGTAGCCAATCAACCTGATCCATTAACTTGTTCTGCAGTTTGAGATCACGAGTCCCTTTCTTCGCAGACACTTCAATTAAGCTAGCAAGCTTGATCAAACTCAACTTATCCCCATCTTGGCCTGCAACAAAACAACATTCACAAGATTTCTTACACTTCAAGTTCCAACACAAGTAACTAAATAAAAAACAACAACGACAAAACCTCATTCTACCAGATGAGGTTTGACTACATGGAACACACAATATCAGACTCAATAACTAAATAAAAAACCAACAAAGAAACAAATAAATAAATAACTGAATTGAATGTTGAGTGGCATGTTATATACGGATACCTGCAGTTGATGTAGGTTTTAACGATGAATCCAAGATACTAGCTTTTGATGGGATAGTGGGCTCAAATCCATACCCATTGGAGTAAAACGATGATTTGGCTTTCTTCACATAACTGTCATCTCGAGTGACCAATTCAGAACGTTCTTTCTCTACGTTGAACTTTCTAGAAGTAGTAGTAGTAGCAGCAGCAGCAGTTGGGGCAAGTGGCGGCTTATCAAAACCACCCACAGAAACCGAATTAGAAACCGAATTCTTGGACAAGCTTGTGGAAACCGAGGAAGCAGAGCCGTTAGAGTAACTTGTTTTGGCAGAGGGAGAGGCGACGCACTTGGAAGCTCTCTGAATCAATTCATCGAACAGAGAATGGACGTTGTCGAGATCGAGGAGCTTGACGGCCTCCCTTTTCTGCTCCTTGCTCTGGTAATAAAGGACGTTCCTCTGCATCTCTTGGAGCACCATGAAGAGCTCTTCTGGCACATCAACGCCCTTGCTCTGCCGGGCTATGGCTTCGAGCCTGGCCTGGTCTTCCTTCTCCACATTCCCGATCAAACCTCTCGCCGCTTCAACTTCATCAATCCCAGGCCGTGCTGGAAGAGATCTGTGAATCCTCATTATCTCCTCCACCACCCCGTCCACCGAATTCCAACACTCCATCTTTTGTGTACACCTTACACACCTTCACATCACATCACATCTCACACCCCCATTATTGTTATTATCATTTCTCAGAGAGATCTGAAACTGGCAAGAGGAAGAGTGCTCAAGTTTTTTTCTTTTTCTTTTTCTTTGGTTGTTCAGTTAGAGGGTGTTTTGAGGGCGCCAGAATGGATTGTGACAGATGAGTTGTATTGTATCAACAACAACATCTGCTATTCCTCACTTCTTTCATCTTCTCCTTCTTTGAGGCTGTTTTTTTTTTTTTCTTCTTCTACTACTACTACTACTTCTTTGATTTGTCTTATGCACCACTTTTCTTGTTTCCTCATTTGCCCTTCCACCTTCCCTCAAATTACAACACGCCTCTCGTTAACGTTTGTTTTCCCCGCCCGCGGTTTTATTAACGGCTTCATCAAACCACTCTCACTCTCCATTATCACTTTTTTTCTTCTTCTCATGCTTATTTATAGGCAACAAATTAAACCATCTTCAGATTAATAATTAACGTGATAAATCCAAAATATATTCAATCATGGATTAATTGATGCAAAATTATTCCAATTTAAAAAGAAGAAAAAATAAACTTTGTTGTCATAGTTTCACTCTCACTCTAGTAGAATCGTTCTCATGCATAAAAAAATGCACTTGATCTCTTCTGATAAGTTCTTAACTTGTAAAGAAATTTATTCTAATTGATTCATAACATATACTTTTAGGAAAAAGTGTATACCATATTATTATTCAACATGTGGATTAACTAACAATAGTTTGTTTTATCTTATTCAATAATTTCAAGTTACTATAATTGAAGCAAAAATGTCTTTCATAATAAATTACTCCTAAACATAAGTGTGTAGTTTCTAGAAAAATATTGGGGAGAATTAATAAATGCAAAGGCAAAGGGGGACAGGTCCAAAGGTGTATCCAGCTGGCATTGCCACCACTCACGCCACAACACGGACACAGGTAGATACAACACTGGATTTATGGACTCGGTTGCTTTTTCCCTCCCTTAGGGTTATTATAGTTGTTTCTTTTTGTGTGTCTAGTCCCTTAAAAACCAATTTATAAAAGGGTGGTCTATCCAATTATATAAGCACTTATCATGTTCAAGAAGGACTCTTAACAATATTTACCATAAATTTAAATTCAAAATCATTGATTAAATTATCAATTAATTAATGCATTCCATTTTTTCTCTCTTGAAGGTGTGAATGATCTCCACTCTGACATCGCATTCAGGGTCACGTGCTGTGGCACTAGCTGTCCCCTCACCTTCAGGCGAAGCCCATGTACATGTTCCTACACCAATTTAGTATGTATATAAGCAACCAACCACCATCATGCATCATCCTCATCCACTCCTTGGTGTTCGTGGGTCACTCTCATTTCACAGGATTTATACTAGTATAGTATCATCTTCTCCTAATTGATCACATTCCATACCCCTTCTTGTTTACTCATTAACTTCAATCAATGTAACTATTCATATCACTAACGTACGTTATCCTAACTAGCCCCTCTGTGTGTGTGTGTGTGTTCTCTTGCCCTTGTGAAAATTTTCAAATATTATCTTTAATTTATGGGATGATGAAGTTTTGCCACTCCATTGAAGAATGTGACATGTTAGGCAACCCGAGCAAAACTAGGGTGCACCTTTCAACTCTGTCTATTGTTCTCTGCCTTGCCCCCTCATCATTCATGCAATCATATGCATATGTTTATTTTATTTATCACTAGTACTTTTTTTTCTTCTTTTCGAATTTCACTATAATTATAAATTTATTGGGGTATGAGATTCGATAAACTGTTGACCATTAAAACACCTTCCTATTAATTAATGTTTATATGTTGATTAGAAATGTATAATTCTTAGTATTTTATTAAAATTTCGTATTCCTGCTTTATTTCTTAGGAAAGACCTAGCTGATTAATTAAGATTTTTGCTTCATTTCTTTGATAAATATAAATAAATTTGTTGACTTGTTGAAGACCATGAAAGGTATTTTGCTTTTCTTAAACATCTGTCACAATTTCTTGAAAATTATATGGCGAAAATATAGTTACTTAAAGTTTCCTATTCTTGTCACTGCATGAAGTTTAAGATATCGAATTTCTAGGATTAACCTGTAAATGAAATAAATTGGTGAGATTATGTGATTTATAATTTCTCGCTCTTTGAGAAACTTAAAATTAGTAACTCTGGCCCTCTGGGTTGTCATGTGCATGGAATACATTCATTAAAAATACATAGGTAACTAAATGATAATATAGTATATTGTGCAGAGAAAGTCACATAATAATTACCTTTTTTTATAAAAAAAATGTGTTATATTGTCGTAATTAATTAACAGAAGAATATTAACTTCGAGTTAATTAATTGTAAGCGTGTTCCTATGGCCTAATCTCGATGGGATGTTTTGTACGCGCAACACATTGTTGGTGAAAGGGACATGCTTTAATAAGTTCAATTTATTCTGAGTAAACATGGAATCTTCAACGAATACACGCACACTTTATAGTCAAGCTTAAGAATTGTTAGTATATTTTTTGATTGGAAAAAGAGTTTCTCTATTCTTCTTATTTCATTAAATTGATTCCCTTATTTTTTTAATTTACATTAGAATCTCTCTATATCTCAAAATTTATTATCTCAGTATTCAGAAAAAAAAAATTAAACTTTAACTGTTAACTTATTTTATGAGTCTCATATTCTCGTTACTTAATTTAGATTTGTATTATTGATTTTGGGCATTAGGAATTTTTGATAATGTAAAAGTTAGATGAAATTTACATTTTAGAGTTAGGATAATTGTTTATGAGATAATTATTAGTTATTTAATTAGGGTAAATTGAAAATAACATAAATAATTAATCACTTTAGTTATTAATAATGATATTTTTTTAACACATAAATATATCTTAAACGATCAATTATATGTGATATGTGCCGATCAATGCTTAATTTTTCCTTTGGGAACTCTGATAATGAATTAAAAAATAAAATAAAAATTAATTTAGTGAAATGAGAAAAATAGGAGGATATTTTTTACAATTAAGCCTACATTTTAAGATATGTGAAAATGAACCAATGATTCATTATGGGTTCATCCAATTTACTCACTTTCTTTAATGAACAAAAAAATACACAATTTGACTCAATCTAGTAGGGATTAAGGGTTAAATAAGTTGACTCACAAACTGTTATATCTAATTTTAAAAAAATTTTATAAAAACATGTAAAAACTACAATAAGATCATAGAAAAAAAAATAAAAAAATCCAACAACATAATAACAAACTAAAAGAATAAGCAAATGAAATAAAAAAAGTCTCAAGGAAATTTATAACAAAAAAGAAAAATAAATATTTTTTAAAACAAAGAGATAATTAGATTCAATTAAGTTGACCCACCTCAATCTTTAGGTTAATAAGACAAACAAGATTAATTAACCTACGAAAAGGTGACCCAATATTTTTATAACTTGTTTAATTAGTGAGTTGAGTTAACTCACAAATTAAAACTCATTTTGATATCTTCAATTTGATAATTTGTAAAGGCACTTCCTTTTTCATCTATAATTCTTTTTAATTTTTTTCTCCAAAATTGTCATTTAAAAAAAAAACTAGTTTTTCCAATACTCTTTTCCTTAAGAAAAATACGACCACCAAATTGAAACTCTTTTGTCAAAAAGATCATTTATTGAAAATGTCCAATAACACTTTCAAAATGACAAACAAGATGCTAAAGAAAGAGCACTATTGCACTGCACAACATAAACAACAGTCAAATAAGCACACATGCTCAAAGCCTTTTAGCTAAACATATTAGCAATTATGACCTACACCAGCACATCCTCCTATAACAAGGAGACCTTGATAGAGCCTTGAGCTTTTTCTTCACTTTTCTTTTGTAGTTTCTTCCATATAAACTCTAGTCCAACAACAACTCAAACCAGAAAGTTCCCTAGCAATCCACAGAGAATTTGAGTAGAGCAGTGCTGTGTAGAGTAACTCATAAAACAACAAAACTAAGAAATTAAAAGCTTCCTAAAAACCTCTGGTGGCTTGTGTACAATTGCTAATGATGACTCTAACAAGTTTGGTTGGAAGGAAAAAGGGAGAAATAGCAAAGAAAGTGGTATGAGCAAAACACAATCTTTTTATGTCAACAGCTTGTAACATTAAACTTTTGGATGGGCCAAATTAAAAAAATGCCAACCTCCATATGTATTTGCAGCACATGAACAAGACACAAGAAAAAGTACTCGGAGGACCAAATTAAAGGGAGTTACTATTTACACTTCTTTTTTCTCTTCACGCCCTTAGTTTTATTTTTTGGACATTTTGAAATGCTCAAAATAGCTTCCCATAACCACCCTTCTCGGGCTTTTTCACCTCCCTATCAACTCCCTTCTAATGCTAAAAAAAGGAGGTGCAAAATTGCAAATTACATGGGCCAAACTAAAAAGATGATCAAGCATCAGCAGGTCCATTCGCCGTGCTCCATGCCTCATATTATTATCACCAAATATTTTTTCAACAATACTAATGCCAAAAGCTCGAGCATTAATATGAACTCTAACACTTCCATAAAGAAATATTCCTGAAGGAAACAAGCAAAAACAGATTCTGGACTACTACGCTTACCCCCACACATTTTTTTGAAATTTCTAAAACTCTTCGATATTGACATCATAACAGCTATTAACTAAATGGAATTCTTCCTCCACATCGATCATCCACATGTTGACGAACTTAAATCCAATCATATTATATTATGAGGCAACGATGAAACAAAACAACCTTAATATTACTAGGCAACAATGAAACAACCTATCGTATCATGAAGATATTTTTTTGTCCTTTTTATTATGAAATGGAAGTCAAAATGTCATATAGCGTAACATTTTTAGACAATAATGAAATAAACCACTTTTTTTAAAAAAAAAAATGAAATAAACCATGAACTATATATATGAATTAATATATATAAGATGAATAAGATTCCCCTTCAATTCTTGGTCTGGTGGCATCCCCAGTAGGCGTTATATATTTGTTTGATTATTGAGCTCCTTCAACGTAGTCTTATAGATCTGATCCACTATCTCTGCCATACGTTCAGCTTGGTCCTGGAATTGGAACAATGGAACCTCATCGTTTTCCCTCGGGTAGTATTCTTCACTTGCCATGTTGTGTGTATCATGCTTACTCGTTGTGCTAACAAACACCTGCATTAAGGTTTCATATAACGTACCCATACAAATTTAATATTCTAAGAAATTCATGTGATTAATTTGTTGCAACATGGGCTCTCAAACCAAACAATATATATAAAAGTAAAAATAAACCCCCCCCCCCCCAGTTTGGTTTGTTATATATAGCGTCAAAAATAAGAGATTATTGAAAATTTAAGTATGAGTAATTAGTTCCACATTGATCACGATCAAGCTCGATCAAAATATATAAGAGATGTGACTCATATGATATGCTTAATGTTTTAATTTTTTTTGGCAAAAGTATGATGCCTAATTCTCTTAATAGTCTTAATTAATCATCATCTCATTAACCTCTTTTTAGACGTACGCTCTCCCAAACTCGTCATACAATAACCATAGAAGTAATTAAATATATAGGTTTTGTAAAAACTATATATATAAGGAGGATTATGGGAATGAACTAAAACCTTAATAGAAGATTTAGCAATTAAGCTTCGCACAGGTCCTCCTCGAATCTGACCATCAGTTCCAGACACTAAAACAGTCACCTGGCTCTTTTTGTTATTGTCATCGTTTCCTGGCCATACAATATTACCCTCGATCGCTGAAATCTCGAAATTTCCCTGCATTAATTAGTCATAATTAATTAAGTCAAACCCAACGAGCATGTTCATGATCATGTTATACAAAGAAAGATAGAATAATGGCTTCTCGATCTGAACATTGGACAAGAGGCTATTTTTTAATTTTGGGTATTTATTATTTTAATATAAAAACAACTTTTGCATGGAGTTGGATGCCACTTACCTTATGTATAAGATGGAAAGATGGAAAGAAAATTTTAAATTTTAAATTGAAAGAAAAAGGAAAAAAAACATAAATTTCTGTTTCTAATAAACAATCATTTTTCCCTTTCTTTTAAATTTGTGTTCAATTAAATAATTATAATTATTGATAAAAATGAAATATTCATTGCAACAAAAGAAAAGGTGAAGACAAACTTGTAGAACAGTGTTTTCTACGGGAGCTTCTTGTGGATTGACAAGTTCAACGTATGATACTTCTCCGGTAGCTCCCAAGATGAAAATCTCACTATCTGCAGCATATGGTATTAATTTCTGTAAAATATCCTGAAAAAAAAAAACAGACATTATATAAAATTGGTGGTGAGATTTTGAAGTTTTGTCCTTCTACATTTGTACAGTGTGAAATTTCCAAGTTAGGGGTTTGACCCAAAAATTGTGACCATCATATAAAAGAGATCAAGGTTTAACATTTAGGCTTATATCATTTAATAATTTTGTCTAAAACATAAAATTAATTGATCATCTAGCAGTTGAATTGAAAGTTTTTATCAAATTTCGGTTAAATAAAAAAAGCAAATTACATTTCACATTCCATTTTATATATTTATTACATTCGGTACTCCTCCTTATTTTTTGCAGAGACGGAGAACCAATGCCTGTTGCACATAAGTTTTGATCATTATTTGAAATTTCAAAATGAAAATCACTGTCAAATATGCAGAAAGGGGAAATTTTCATTAAAAACTTAATTAGCTATATCGTTATTAAAAGCTACGTTGGAGTGTGAATGTTTTGGTGGGGATGTACTGCGCGAGGGGACAACTTTTATAAGGATAAAGACCGAGCATAGCAACGTGTTGATTCAGTTTTTTTCTCTTTTGATAATTATTCATTTGGGTGATGGATGGGAATGCCATTTCAATAGAAGTAGGAATTTCAGGTTATGCTGCTAAAAACTTCAAAACTTTTTTTCCTGGAATCGGACAACAATTCAAGCATTGTGGTAAAGTAATTAAATCGAGCTTAACATGCTCGGATTGATTTTTATATGGATCATTGATTTGTTAGTTTCACTAATCAGGTCTGATTAGGAGAAATTATTCATTGTTTTTCTTCATTAGAACAAATAAGTTTATTAGTTTTTGAATCCATACTTCACCACTCTGATGACTCGAACTAAAATGGCTCCATTTTTTTTAAGAGCCCAGGTCGCAATTATCATATGGGTTAAGAAGGGTACGTAGTAAAAACTAAGAACAAGGGAAAGTAATAACCTCATTGCAATCTACTAGGACAACTGATGCCCAAAAGGAATTCTCTGATCCTGCAAAAGTGAAAATAGATTATTATTATCCAACGATAATTACTTGTAGTCAACATGCATTGTACTTCTCTTCATTTATTTAATTATATTTTTTTATGAGATTTAAAAACTGATATGTTAAAAATAATTATCATTTTCCAACTCATGTATAAATCAATGACATTATTAGAGAATTTACAACAATAACTCACATTTTTTTACTCAATCAATTGACCTTGGTTGATTTTGTTATAACTAATTTGATCCTTACATTTCAATATTTAATTGAGGTAAGTTTTAATATATATATATAAAATATGACACTTCTATCAAATGAACACTTTCAAAATTATAAAAGAAAATGAAAAGCAAGAAAACAACAGAAAATGAAAAGCAAGAAAACAACGACGCATGCATGCACTTACCCTCTTCCAAAGCCTTCGTCTTCAAAACATCATCACTCATTCCCATAGCTGCCGGAATCAGTGGGTTGCTGCCGCCGGGGGTTGAAGTGAACGGCGGAGGAGCCGCATCACTTTGCTGTCCCATCTTACCATTCATTTTTCTCTCTGAAATCTGAGTCTACACTTTCACTGCCTGTGAGTGTATGAGAAGGACACTACGGTTGCTCTTTTTTATAGAAGCAACAAATCAACCATTCCTTTACTGTTCTTATTTTATGTTTTATCTCTTTGATTAAAAATACATATCTCAAAAAGGGGAAATTATTATTCAAAGATATATTACTATTTAGAAGAAAGATTTTTATTTTTCAAAAATGTTATTAAATCAATTAAAAGTTTAATAATTGAATAAATAAAATTAAGGAAAAAGTAATTAATTTAAATTCTTCTTAATTTATCTTGAAGAATGAAAATACCTTGTATGCTAATAATTTTAATTTTTTATTTATTAGATAAAGAAAATATTAAATATTTTCACATTCTTAAGAAGTTAAATATATTCATTTTTATATAATATTATTTTATAACGCATAAAAATTAATTAAAATTGATTATTGCATTTTTAATTAATAAAATTTTGCTTTTAAAAAAAACTAAAATTGATTGTTCCTTGCAAATAAAAGGATAAAATTAAAAGAGAGAGAATTGGAAAAATAAATCTACTTATCAAAATAAAAATTCATACTGAAAACATGTGTTGATAGAATATTAAAAGATGGTGATAATTGTTTAACATTTTGTAATATATATAATTTCCTAAAAGCAACTAAATCTAATTATTGGTTACAAATGTAAAGATTCGTAAATCTATATGTTAAGAAGCTAATCGTTTCGGTACATACATTAAAAGGTTTAATTCAATACTGAAGGTCAATATTTGTATTCAACTTATCAAATTAAAAATAAATAATTATAAATATGATGTATATATAGAAAAATCACAAATAATAAGAAATGTTTAGGATTTTGTAATATTTGTTACAAATAAAAAATTATAAATATGATGTGTATGTAGAAAAACCATAAATAATTATCAATATTTTGTAATACATTATCAACATTCCGTTATCAGAATCCGACTAAAAGTCCATCGTGGACCAACTTCAAAATCCCAAACCGGGTTCTTCTATTCTGAATGTAATACTCAATAGATGTAGAATCAAACTATCTTTTTTCTCAAACTCAAATGTGAAGCAAATCTTATGACCCATAAGTTAGCAAGGAAAGGAAGAGATTATGCTATCAACCATGTGTTTAACCATGTTTTTTCGTGTGTTTTTCATTTGCGTAGTATGACGAGTTTCTTTCTATCAAGTAATATATATATATATATATATATATATATATTACAATGCCAAAAAAGCTTAATCAAAACATATACACGTTATTTATTTATTTTAGCAAGCTTTTTTTACTACATTCAATTACCAAGTTAATTAAAGTTAATTACTAGAGGTTAATTCGAAAGAAATATCATCTGAACTTAATTTCATTTGAGGAAACTAAAGAAAATATTTGTCGAGGGAGGTGAACTTTATTAGACAAATGTTAATTAATGTCCTCAGAACATTGTTTAAGAAACTAAAAAAATATATTGGTATCCAAAATTTTATTATCCATGACTTTTTTCATGCTCTCGTGTGATCTTCACAATAAATAATATCTTCTTTTGATTTATTAACCAATACATTAAGAACCCTGGTTAGCAAAAAAATTTCTTTTATATATAAGAGGGAAGGATTTACATGCATCCTTTACATGTTGGTAAAGTCATTTACATAACACATTTTAGCAGAAATTCAACTTAGGCAACATGGAGAATATTGTACGGCCTTCTGTCAATACCTGACTAAATTTTAACCCTGGCAAAAAAATTAGAAGCAAATCTATTGATACAAATGATTAACCTGAACAAAACTTTGCAGTAATTACCCCAGGCCCTAAAAAAAATGATTGTGCCGTGTGCTTATCATCGTTTTTAGCCCCCTTTTCAACCGCTTTAACGCTGGAAATTTGACATCCTCGGTATTGAGTAATTTCTCATCTGCAAGTAGAAGGTATATATAGCAAGAATTAGAAATGAAACAAAGCAGTGTTACACTCTGAAGTCAGACAGGAGATCATGTCGTAAAGATTACAGAAACAAAGATTGTAAAAGTACAAAACTAAATAAGTAGCTTGTCATCATAATATAAATTGTCTAATAAATATCCTTACAAGGATGTTAACAGTCCATCGATCAAACATTGACAAGATATAATCATGTGTAATTTTTTTATTAGTGTTTCTAAATCTCTCATTAACTAGTCTAATATCATCAACTGTTTTAAATATATACCAATTGAAAACACATTTTTATCCAAAAAAAATGACAGTCCAATCAGATTTTTTAATGACGTGACAAGTTTTTTTTATTAGCAAAAGTATATATATATATATATATATATATATATATATATATATATATATATATATATATATATATATATATATATATATATATATATATATATATATATATATAATACTGTTGTATATCCGTCCTAGCATTTGTAAGGTACAAAACTGGTGACCTAATACATGCTAACCAACTTGAATTAGGACACCAAGAATCTGGCTAACCCAATGTTGTTAATGGCGGATGACGGTTCATGACAAAAAGCCAAAAATCCATTATAAATATATGGCGGATGGCGTAGCGGAAAATGACGAATGTCATGACGGACAAAAAAAAAAAACATATATATAAAGTCATTGAAATTGAAAAAAATAATGGATTGCATTCAAATAAATTAAAAATGTTTCATGAGTTCATACAATAATCAATTACCAACACCAAATAAAAGAGGACTGAACAGAAAAAAAAATTGTGGTGTCAAAAGGAAAAAAAAAAGCTGCAAGCAAAAAAAAGGGGTGTCAAATAGCAAAAACAAAATTAAAAAAAAAAAACAAAAGCTGAAGGGCACCATTTCACCCGCGATGTTGTTTGCCTTCGTGGGGGTGCTAGTCGTCGTTCCTGGCCCGTGCTCGCGTTGCCGTTCCGTCGACATTGGCTGCGTTCTACGTGCAGACTGTAGAGGGTGTCGTGACTGGGTGCGGCTGGGTCGCGATATGGACACTGGGTGCTGGGGAGGGCTAAGCTTTTGAATGAATTATCGGGTAGGGTTGGGTCGGGTCAGCCCAACTCCTACCGCGGACAAAAAACAAAAAAAATCCGTCATTTTCCGTCTCGCCGCCATGGCTATGGCAGCCGCCATCTGCAACCCGCCACGCCATCGCTATTCGGTGGCATTTTTTCAAAAAACTGCTACGCAATTCCGTCATGGTTGCCATTTAACAACACTGGGCTAACCGCTAGGTGCCCCTCCAGCCTAACTTTAATTATATAAACTATCCCCCCTCAACACAAAAAACTAGCCTAACTTTAATTATATAAACTATCCCCCCTCAACACAAAAAACTATCCCTAATGTTACTGGACCATGATTGAAACAGGATATCAAATCCTTTCTCCAGATTTTTAAGCCAGGTCCAGCAATAAAATAGAGCGTCCTCCATCACTTTATGACCGTTGAAACGTTCATTTTGGAAGACCATCATATTCCTATGCTGCCAAATACATCATGTCAAAGCAATCCACCGGGTCTGCCACCTTCTGAGACTTAAGTCCACTGATATTGTAGTAGTAGTGTTGAAGGAAGTGTTGTTTTGGATTTTCCGAAAAAGCACCCACTACATTTAATTCCCACCATAGCAGCAAGATGTTAGCACAAGTGAAGAATAAGTGAGCCTCGTCCTCATCATGACTTCTGCAAACGAGCAGATGACATCATTAGTTTCCACATTCCTCCTTCTTAAGTTATTCTTTGTAGGTAGTCTTTCCCTGATCAACCTCCAAGCAAAAATTGTTGCTTTATTGGGACTTTTATTTCCCATAGTGCTTTAAACGTTTCATCCTGACTCTCCAATGGCAAATTCCTATTGAGAAATTTGTAAGCACTTCCCACTGTATACTTATTGCTTGAATCTCCCTCCCAACTCCACATGTCCTGTTGCTATACATTTACAGTCAGACGCGGTAAATCTTCCATAAATTTTGCAGCCCCCGTGTCTATTTCGGCCTCCAAGAAGAATCTCCTCTACTGAAGCTTCCATTCCCAACCTGTATCTACTATTGTCCCCATTTGCAGGATGTGTTGATTTTGTTGTTAAGAAATCTTGTACAGTCTTGGATACTTCTCCTTAAGCAAGACCCCATCCTCCATCCATCCATCTTCCCAGAACAAAACCTTTGATCCACATCCTACTTTTCATCTTGTCCCATTTTTAAGCCAGCTCCCCTCCTCGGACAAATTACAAGCATAGCTAAAATCTTGCCACCAAAGAGATTCTCTGATGGACCTTCTTGTCGCATCCAAATTCCTCCACCCCCCATACTTTGATTCCAAAACTTGTGCCCACAGCTCCCCATGATGATTGAACAAATTCCAGCGCCATTTCTCAAGTAAAGCCAAGTTAAACTTCCCCAAATCCCTAATACCCAAACCTCCTTTCTCCTTTGGCAAACAAATTGTACCCCAATTTTCCCAGACAATCTTCTTTTCGTTTGAGTTTCCACCCCACAGAAATTGTCTCTATAGCCCCACCAGCTTGTCCATCGTTTTCTTCAGCACCCTGAAAAAGGAGAAAAAAAGGATAGGTATAAGTTCAGGACTGACAATAAGAGTCACCCTTCCCCCAAAAGAAAGATATTTTTATTTTCTCTTTGATAGTTTTCTCTTACATTTTTTGACTACTGGATCTCATGTCTCACTATGCCGTGAGTTTGCCACAATGGGGACACCCAAATAAGAGAAGGGTACCGACAACACTTTGCAATTTAAGTATGTAACGTCATTGAGTATCCATTGTTCAGTTGCCCCGATCGCACCAAATCTATTTTTGGCAAAGTTTATCTTCAGCCCTGACACTAGCTCAAAGCTCCTCAACATCACCTTGATTGCTCTAACATTTTCCCACGTTGTTGTCCCAAAGAAAACTGTGTCATCTGCATACTGTAGTATGTTAATGTCCACATTATTTTTCCAGACTTTAAATCCTTCAAACAAGTTCTTATGTTGTGCTTCTCTCATCAAACCAGCCTTTAACTACAATGTTGAATAGGAATGGGGCGAGGGGATCTCCTTGCCTGAGATCTCTTTAAGGAATGAACTCCACAGTTGGGCTCCCATTAACCAGTATAGAAATGGAAATTGATTTCAGATATCCTTCAATCCAGCTAATCCATTTAGTACAGAAACTCATCCACCTCATCATATGTAGGAGGAACTTCCAGCAAACTGAGTCATATGCCTTTTCGTAATCAACTTTGAATACAAGGCAGCTTTTACTGCACCTTTTTGCTTCATCAATAACTTCATTGGCAATAACCACACTGTGGAGTTGGTGTCTATCTTCTATGAAAGCTCGTTCGTCTATGATAGCTGGCAGCACTTTCCTCAGCCTAGATAACAATTTGGCCACTATTTTATATACACAACCTATTAGTGAAATAGGTTTGTATTCATCCAGAAATCACATGAAATCTGACTTAATAACATCCCAGAATTCCTTTATGAACCTGAAATTCAATCCATCCGATCCTGGGCTCTTCTCGCTGCCACAATCCCATACGTCATCCCTCACTTCTAGTTCATCAAAAGGTTCCACCAAGAAATCGTTATGTTGTTGTCTAATAGCATTAAAATTGACTCCGTCTAATTTAGGCCTCTCCCGCATCCCTCACTTCAAATGGCGTGACAAGTTAATGAGCTACTAATGTTACTGTTACATATCATTTAACAATGTTACTAGACATCAGAGGCTAAAATAAAAAATACCATGTCTTATAGGGATAAAAAGGTTGTTTAAGCTGATTTAATTTATATATACTATCAATGTAATATTTGAGTTTACCTTAATGCCACATCATATTAATAAATAGAATGAACCAATAAAATGGTAAAATCTTAATGGATATCTACGTAAAAATATTGGGTACTAACAATATTCTAATAGTATTAACTTCTATTGTTTGTGTAAAAATTTATACGGTCATTCTAATAGAAAATAATTGTTGACATGATTTGTAAGGTAGTTATGGTAAAAGTTAACCAACTATCCACTATTTATCAAAACTTTTTACTTATTTTTATCACTGGTTTAGCTCACAAACAAAGGCGACATAGCATAGCCGATTGTTGTTCCTAAACCCCAGCTACCTACAGTTGAACCATGGGCTCATAAGCTCCCTTATCTAGAAGGTCCTAAAGATCATTGTGTTGCGATCCTATGTAGACCGTATTGCCACACAGCTGAGGAAAGGATTGAACTGTGAGGAGCTGAAGCCTGTCAATCATGAGAGTACGATTTTGCAGGTGTGAGAATACGTGGAGAGCTTAGGGTTGGAGACTCTTGTAGACACACGTTATTGCACAAAGAGCAAGGTTATTTTGTGTACTCCCTCTGGACTCATATATAAGCAAAAATAATTAATTTTATACTAATTAAGAAAGATAGTTAACATCATTTAGTTTTACTTAACTCAAGTAAAAAATAACATTATCTCTAAAATACCCCATTGGAACTTGTTATTATGAGTAAAAAAGAATTATTGAAAATAAAAATAAAATTAAATGAAAGACATTTTAAGAATGATAACATTAAATATGACAAAATTAGTTAGATTTACTTATATTTAAATCCAACAAAAAGACCAATTTTTTACTTATGAGTCCAGAGGGATTTCTTTTCTTGAGCAGTGACACAAGCAGACCAGCTCCTTCCACTTTCAATTAGGGGATATAACCATTCACCATAGATGATGTGTCATTTCTCCTGCACATACCTATAACTGGGAGTCCATGTTCCCACCAAGTGTTGTTTGTCAATGTAAGCTTTTTGTTTATCTTTTTGGATGAGTGGGTGTTGGGCTTGCACCCCAAATTGGACCACTCTAAAAAAAGAAAAAAGATTTCCTTGTTTTGCTGATAGTCTAACCTGAACCTGTAGCAGAGGTTGTAACAACCTCCATCTTTTCATTATCAGAATCCTTCAGCAAGCAATCATAACCTGACCGCTTCGTGGAAACATTAACTATGCCAGGTTCCATCTTCTGTTCAGCATCTGCACATTGACCTTTGAAAGGATCCATATAACAAAACCTAATATAGGAAGCATAATTCACAAAAAGGGATTAAAACACAACATATGCAATCAAATCATAAAGCACTCACAAATTTTGTAAATTTTTATTTATGTATTTCTTTGTCCACTCATTCCTAATAAGTACAACACAATCATCTAATGGTGCAAAAAACCTTTGCCTATTGCAGTGTCTAAATAAGCATAAGACAGGCACTAGAGTTTGAACTTCCATCACCCAAATACATCCACCAAAGCTTACCCCACTAAGAATAATAAGTTGAATAAAAAATGTTGTTTACTACTTAATTATTATTAGATCAAATGTTGCAAACTTATACCCCACTAACTAGTCACTATTACAACTATTGCAGAGAAAGAGAAAGAAAACAGCATTTGAGCCAATCCCTTAGTGTGGTAAAATAGTTAATTGGAGATCATTCCCCACTAAATGCTTTCTGAATTCTTTTAACTTTACATGTTTTGATGAAGCCAATCCAATCCCTTAGCATGCAGAATACAAACTCCATTGAAAATCCTCTTCATCAAAACATGTAAGTTAAAAGTATTCAACCAACCAGGATCAACAATAAAAGAATTCTCACATAACTAACATTTGGATTCCCTGAACAGTACCAAAAAATATTTACACAGATGAGTGAAAAAGAAAATCACTTTAATCAGTATTCCAATACTAACACATACGAGAAATAAAAGATTAATCATAGTAAGTTATCCAGTGAGATGAGACTTTTATTTTTGTTGCAAGTAAAACTCAAGCAGAAATGATATCTTTTAACATACCATTGCACAGGTAATTTTCTGCTATCAAAATCAGAAGGTAATATTCTCCACTTTCTGCACTTGTCACATTGCACCCACTCATGGTCAGGTTTGAAGACACAATTTTGTTTGTCCTAGGGAAGTAATAAAAGCAAAACTTAGTATACAACCCAAGGGAAGGAAGATATACATGTGCAAGTTCTGATATTTCTCATGCAAAAACTTCTACTTCCCATCTAATATCCTATTTAATCAGACGTACATATATTGAAATCCATGTCTTACACAGAGAAACCAAAGTTAATGTCATCCTCACAATACATCTTATGAAAAGTGGACATCTATTCACAATTTAAATTGAATTACTTGTACCAATTTTAATTAACTAAAACAACCTCTGATTATGGCTGATTTTGATAGAATAACAAGAATTTCAAAATGATCTGTAATTTTGATAGAATTTACAGAAGAGCTTTACCAACGTAAGAGAATCAAAATTATCGTCCCAGTATTTATCTGCTTTTCTACCCAGCCACTGCTCAAGACATGCATATGGTTGAGAGTCTTGGAATCCCTGCTTGTTATTATGTACCCACACCCTTCCATCCTGCTCATCCTATGCCAAAAGAAAGAAAAAAGTACAGGAGTTTAGATGTAAAGAGAAAAATAAATAATGAAAACATCAAATTAGTGAGTAGATTAGAAGAATGAACCTACAGATTTAACATGGTAGAAGACAGATGAAGCAATTCACCATATCGAAAATTGGTACAAGAGAGATACATATAGAGTGATTGTAACACTATTATATTGTGCATATAAAACACTAGCCCAAAAGCATGACATTCTCCAAAACATTTCCTCATCAAATTGGTCACACCACAAACTTTTCGGATTGGGCTGGCAATTGAAGTCACCAACTCTATCATCGTGAATTGTAACTCATATCATCATGTTTATGGTCCTTTTCATCAAGCTTTAACTCATACACATCAGTATAACTCAGGCTCAGCATTCATATCATTCTGGTAGATAGTACACAAGCACACAAGTACATTTGCAAAATATGCAACCAAATAGTGTAACAAAACATGCTTCAACACCACTTTCCAGCACACTTTATTGAGTGAAATTCATGTAAAACTGACCAAATGATGTGGTTCTCATTCTCCTTACTTAGTGGGTCTCACATGAATTCCACCCAATAATACTTGAAAGATTATGCTGCCAGCTACTAGCATTTCTCAAATGAATGAAACTATCCAACCATTTCTTTGCATTAGTTTATCTGTACCTATTAATCCATCAAAGGTTTCAATCGGTAGGGTACAGATAAACTAATGCAAAGAAATAAGATATTATGTTAAGTATTTAACAAAATTAAATTGGAAAATGCATACCATTAAATTGGTCACATTTACAACACCAATTACACCACGGCCAACATCTGCATTATGAATCATGCCACCAACTCTCTTGTAAGCCTATGAAAAGAAGACAAAATTAGGCTTACATTCTTATGCAGACTCTTCAAGTTAAGCATACCCAGCTAACTCCATGAAGCAAGGAATCTCTTACAAAAATCCCATGTTTAAACCACAAAGCAGCCTCTACAAGTTAATTGCACAACAAAGCTCTAAAAACGATTTTTCAAGCTCGAAGCACAGGCAAATGTACTGACTAAAACTTTTGCAGAATGAAGTTTATGTACTTAGTCCAAAGGACAAGCAAACCCACATAACATTGCATGTATGTACTTACATGTCTACACAGGGAGAGCGATTTATAATACACACATAATTATCCAGAAATAAACAATTAATACAATGATTTGGTTCCCTATGAATGTTATCAATTGCAAATCACAGAAAATGGCGGAAAGCCAATAATCTGCTATATCATATAGCGGATAGCAAACAAGGAAACTCCTTACCTCAATTAAGCGGCCATGCCAATACAAAAACATTCCACAGTTTGCTTGCTCCCACTCTAATTGACTAAATCCGAGAATTAATTCAACAGGCCTTCCCAAGATGTTATCAGTTTCTATAACAATTTGAGTCAGGAAATTCCCTAGTGGTCGACTTTTTACCTAAGCAGACACAAATGAATTAATTAGATTATAAACTTGGAAGACGGAAAAACAATCTCCCCCCATCCCTACAAAACAACTTCAAATACAAGAATGCAATTACCAGTGTCCCTTGTACACTTATCTTCATTCGAGGAACTAAGAAAATAACTTCTAAATAAGCTCGTAATGAGTAATCCAATGGAACCTGCAGACCACAGAAAACATGGAAAAAGCAGCAAAGTTTCAACTAACAATCTCATTAGTAAAAGAGATGCCAAACCTTTTGACTAATCTGGCCTGGACGAGAACGAATCCTTTTGCTGCTGATTAAAATGTCACCTTGGTGAAAAGAACTCCCACCTTTCAATCCATCATGCCATTCTAAACAATACTTTGATCCCCATTCATCCAAGTTCCATATGTATATCTGTGTTCCTGTACCGCCGCCAAACAAGGCTGCCTTTTCACCAATAAGATACTTATTAAAGGGTGAAAATTCCTTAATAGCTTTCAAATTGTATTTAGCCAAAGCTTCAGACTGCATACTTAAGTCAACTTCCATACGTTGTCCATGTCGACAATAACTAACTATGGGAATTTCAATATTCTGCAAGCAAAAAAGATAATTAAACAAACAATAAAATTTAAAAAGAATGGAATCAACTTTTGGAGTAGTAAAATAACCCCAATCAACATAGGGTCTAATTACAGGCTCATCATTTTTCATGTCCACCACCATCAAGTCAAATGAAAAGAAAACCCATAGTATGGTGTATAACTTACATCTTTGCCTTCATTCAATGATTGTGAAAGAAAAGCTAGTGATCTGGAATTAGTTGTCTGTGTTAGAACCAGGACATCCCTCCCAAGCCTCATTGCTCCAGTCTACGAAAAAAAAATAGAAAAAGAACACTTCAGAATTCACTGTGAACACAGGTGAGAAAAGGATAATATAATTTATATTTTCTTTCAATTTAACATGAAGAGAACCAAGTCAAGAATTAAAGTTTCTCTATGTTAGAATTCATGTAAAAGGGATTGCCATTATGAAATTACTATAATTAGAGATATTTTGTAAATCCTCGTAATCATGACTCTATAAATAACATCTACAGACTACTGGTGTGTGGATTCTCTCAGATGTTCTTGTGACGTCTCTTTCTGTATCAACACTCTTACATGTCATTTTGAAACCAGATATAAAAAAAGGATTTGGAAGGAAAAAGGCTGTCTAACATTAATTAATACTTCTATCATCAATAACTACAATTATGAAAAACTGAGTAGCTCTTATTTTAACAACTAATTTAAAAAGGAAAAAAACAACTTGACCAAACAATTTTTCTTTTAGTAAAAGAAAATCAATCCACAAACAAAAGTATACAAGAAAATGAAACGGCCTCTAAATCCAGTTAAAAAAAATGGGAAGTGACAACAGGAAAAATATATAAATCAATAGTACAAAGCAAATAACACCACCCTCCAACTCTTTGAATACACATTATTGGATAAAACTGAGTGCTAAAGTGTTTGAGAAGGGAGAAAATTGAGAGAAAAGACTGATATTATTACTAGACTGAAAAGTTAATCTGAGTTGGTTACGGTTAGAGGTATATATAGACTTCTGAACCTTTACACTAGCAGTAACAGAATCTAACAAACTAACAGTAAAGGCTAACTGAATTAACTAACAGACTAACCAAATTAACTAACAAACTAACTGCACTAACCAAATTAACTAACAAACTAACTGTACTAACTAACAGACTAACTGAACTAACTAATTCCGTTATCAGATATCTAGTGCTAGAGAAGTGCAGTTAGCAAAGGCTAACAACCCTTACAAGTACACACAATTACAAAACTGTTTATACAGTTATACAACACATGCTCTAATATTCTAATATCCCCCCTCAAACTCAAGGGGAAGAGTTTTCAGAAGAAATATTGAGTTTGTCTCTGAGTATCTCAAATCTTGCAGAAGAAAGAGGCTTGGTCAGTGCATCAGCTTACTGATCTAAAGCTGGAATATGTACAATTGAAAGTTGTTTGGCCAGAACTTTTTCTCTAACGAAGAAGACTTCCATGTGCTTTGTCCGATTCTGGAACACAGGGTTGTGAGCAATGGACACAGCACTTTGGTTGTCACAGAAAAGGACAGGAGTAGTGAATAGTACTTGTAATTCTGCTATGACTGCGATATTCAGCTTCAGTGCTGGATCTGACTGTGACTTTTTGTTTGCAGGACCCCCAAGATATTAGGTTTGGACCAAGAAATATTGCAGCCCTAAGCTGGAACACCTGTCATCTACATCTGACGCAGAATGCACGGATAACCAAAGGCCTTGTAGGAAGAGCAGGCTGAAGAAATAATCCATGAGATAAAGTGCCCTTGAGATACCTTAGTATTCTTTTCACTACTGCCCAATGAGAGTCTAGAGGAGCAGCCATAAATTGACAAACCTTATTGACAACAAAGCTGATTTTGGGCCTAGTGAGAGTAGCATATTGTAAGGCACCAACCACTGATCTATATAAAGTTGGGTCATGAAAAATAAAAGCACCATGTCGAGATAGTTTGCAATTAGATGCCATTAGAGAAGAAATAGAATGGGCTTCAGCCATGTGTGTTTTGTGAAGTAAGTCTCAAATGTATTTACTCTGAGTCATCAATATAGAATTATTAGGGAGATATTTGATCTCTAGACTCAAGAAATAATCCAAATGACCAAGTTGTTTGAGAAAGAATGCATTGTGAAGTTTGGTTGTGAGCTGCTGAATTAGAGAGGTAAAACTACCTATGATGATTATATCATCCACATAGACCAAAACATAAACAGTATGAACCTGCTGTTTGTAGATGAAAAGAGAAGTGTCGCATTCGCTCCCTTCAAATCTAAACTGAAGTAGAGTAGATTTCAGCCTATCAAACCACTGTCTTGGAACTTGTTTCAAGCCATAAAGAGCTTTATTTAGCTTGCAAACAAGGGATCTATCTGCAACTTCAAAACCTGGAGGCTATGTCATAAATACAGATTCTCCAAACAC
Organism: Glycine max; assembly: GCF_000004515.6. Taxonomy (NCBI): domain Eukaryota; kingdom Viridiplantae; phylum Streptophyta; class Magnoliopsida; order Fabales; family Fabaceae; genus Glycine; species Glycine max. The sequence goes on along the minus strand of NC_016088.4, from coordinate 50,551,414 downwards.
CATTTACATCAAGCTGAAATAGCTCCCACCCATGTGACAGAGCAAGGGTAAGAACAATACGAATAGTGACAGGTTTGATTACAGGAGAAAATGTCTCATGAAAGTCAAAGCCATGAACTTGATGAAACCCCTTTGCTACCAGTCTTGCTTTAAACTTGTTGATGGAACCATCAGCATTTTCCTTTACTCTGAAAACCCACTTGCACCCAATAGCCTATCTATTGGAAGGTAAAGAAACCAAATCCCAAGTTTTATTTTTCAACAAACCATCATATTCTTGTTGCATGGCAGCACGTCAATCTACATTTTCCAGGGCCAGCATCACAGTTTTAGGTTCAAAATGAGTAAGAAATAACAAAGGATGTAGTCTAGGATTGTGAATTCCAGATTTGGATCTTGTTTGCATGGGATGTGTGTTAGCGGGTATAGAGCTTGGTGCTGAAGGAGACTTAGAGGAGGATGTATTAATGGTTGTGGACTCTAAAGTTTGAGGATGAACATATGTGCATTCAGAGGGGGTGAGTGAATGAGATTCAGGAAGAGGTGGAGAAGTAGAATGACAGGGAGATGGTAGACACAATTGAGGTGTAGTGACTACTGAAGGTGGAAATAGATTAGGATTAAGGGTGAAATAAGAGTCAAGATTTTTTACTAAGTTAGAAAAAGAGGGGAAAAGATCAAAATAAGGGAATCTCAATTCATTAAACAACACATCTTTAAAGATGTATATTCTTCCAAAAGGAGACAAGCATTTGTAACCTTTTTGAGATGAAGAATACCCTAAAAATAAACATTCTTGAGATCTAAAATCAAGTTTATGTGCATGATAAGGTCTTAACAAGGAAAAACAAGCACAACCAAATGTTTTAAGGAATTGAAAATCAGGATCCTTGTTAAAGAGAGTGACAAAGGGTATGGCAAAATTTAGGAAAGCAGTAGGAAGTCTATTGATTAGATAGACATCAATGGTAAAAGCATAATCCCAAAACTGCAAGGGTAATGATGCATGATGTAACAATGTAAAGCCCAAATCAACTATGTGCCTATGTCTCCGTTCAACCAAACCATTTTAATGATGAGTGTGAGAACAAATAAGTCTATGAGAGATGCCATAAGAATTTAGAAGAGCAATAAAAGGTCTATATTTACCACCCCAATTAGATTGAACACTTTTGATTTTAGTATTAAGTTGTAGTTCAACCATTGACTTAAAGGCTTAAAAACAGAGAGTTTCACCCTTAGATTTGATGGGAAGTATCTATTGAATATTTGTTTTATTCTATGTATGGTTACTTAGCTAGCTTACTTTTCAGAGGAGACAGCAAGGTTAGGTCAATACGTGTAAGCTGTCTCTCTCTTCTCTTTGTACCCTATATATATGCCATTCAAAAGCAATTAATATGATGAGAGAGAGTGAGAGAAAATTTCCTCACTTATTGAAATCTTCAACTTGGCATCAGAGCTGAGTTCTCCGCCATCGTTCGCCGCCGCCATCGTTCGCTGCCTCCGTCGCCGGCCACCGGCCGCCGGCTCCGGCCACTGTTTCTTCCGGTGAACCCAGGGTTGGGTGCACCTTGAAGAGCACGACTTACTCCTGGAAGTCACGTCGCCACCGTCTCACGCTAATTCTGACGCGTGAAGTTCACACGCCGTCGTCCAGTCGCCGGGAGCTTACCGAACTTGTCCTGGCAGCCTCGCCATCCTCTCCTGAGCAAGTTTCAGGCCTTGTCTTTCGTTTTTGGCGAGTCCTTGTGTCAGCCCTTGTGTTTTCCTCTTCTTTTTCATTAGGGTTTCCGTTTTTTGATCAGAAATGGCCTCCTCTGGACCTGTTTTCTCTTTCTCTGGAACCCCAACCATCACAACTGCAAAGCTCAACTGAAAGAATTATTTATCTTGGTCTGCTTCAGTGGAGCTTGGGTTTCTAGGCCAAGGGTACCATGACCACTTGGAGAAAGGTGTTGATGTTGTCCCAAATGATAAAAGACCTGAATAGGAAAAGCTTGACTATCAACTGTGTGTTGTGTTATGGCAATCAGTTGAGCCAGATATTTTGGAGATCCTCAGATCATTCAAAACGTGTCGCTCCTTTTGGAAGAAGGCCCAAGAGATCTTTGTCAATGATATTCAAAGCTTGTTTGATGCAACCATGAAGGTTACAGCCCTTAAACAAACCAGCTATGACATGATTGCACATGTAAGTAAGGTTTGGGCTGCAGTGGAAGAGTTGAAAAGGTTCCTTATGGGTAATTCATTGGAAGAGGTGAATAGGAAACTGGACAAGTTTTATATGGTTCTCATCTTGAGGAGCCTACACTCAGACTTTGATCATGTGCGTGATCAAGTTCTTGCTGGAGACCAAGTCCCATCAATGGATTCCCTCATCACTAGACTTCTTCGCGTGCCTCATGTATTGAAGGATGAAACTCTTACTAATGTTGTGGAAACTTTAGCCATGGTTGCACCTCGTGGGAGAGGAGGCCGCAACAACAAAGGAGGCCGCAGTGGAAGGAATAGACGTCCTCATTGCACCTATTGTAAGAGGATGGGTCACACTCAAGAAAACTGTTATTCATTGCATGGCTTTCCTGACAAAGTAGTACAGGTGTCTAAGTCAGAGAAATCGGAGTCTAGGTTCTTTGATAAAGAGTATCAGGAGTATTTGAAGCTCAAATCCAAGAAGTCCAGCAACCAAGCACAATCTTCATCTGTACCAGGTTTTTCAACAGCATATATTTCTCAATCCATTGAAAGTCCTAGTCCTTGGATACTTGACTCAGGTGCCTCTGATCATATCTCTAGTAATAAGTCTTCCTTTTCATCCATTTCTTTTCCAAAAATTCTTGACCTTGTTACTGTAGCTAATGGCTCCAAAGTTGCGTCTCAAGAAAGTGGTCAAGTTTCATTATCTCCCTCATTGAAATTGAATTCTGTTTTATTTGTTTCTCAGTGTCCATATAATCTAATCTCATAAAGTCAGTTGACTTGCTCATTAAATTGCTCAGTAACCTTTACTGTTAAATCTTTTGTTATTCAGGAACATGGGACGGGTTGATTGATTGGAGAAGGACGTGAATCACATGCTCTTAAAAGTACACACAATTACAAACCTGTTTATACAATTATACAACACATGCTCTAATATTCTAATACACATCAAAGGCAAACCCCAGAAATCAACCTAGTTAAACACCACAAAGAAGATAGAAGCCATATAAACAATCCCATGTCACAAAAGACCATAATTAGGCTGCAGAGTTCAACAAACATACTTTGAATCCAACACCAAACTTGCCAATGTGATCCTTGTCATCTTTATCAGATTGTTTGTGCCCAAAAGATACCATTTTCATAACCTCTGCATGGTTCATCCCATTACCATCATCAATAACTGACAGCATAGGGACATCCTTCCCAGATTTCTTTAAGTTGATCAGATCTACAAAAATGTCCATCCTGTTGCATCAAAGTCAAAACAATAATAATAAATACAATTTGAGGAGGACAAACTTCATATGAATTTTTTTAGTGTCTTAGTCATCAACTTATTCACCTCCCTAATCCTCCCTTCCAAATGAGTCCAAGTAAAAACATGAAAAAAGGGTAAGCTGTTGTCTACCCCTTTTTACTTTCAATAGAAAGTTCAGATGCATATATAAGCATAAGTAATTCTATAATGGCATTCATACATTTATCAAGACATTTCAAGCAGGCACTCGACATCTTATCTACAACTACAAGGGTGAGCAATAAAGAAATGCATAAACATTGCCTCAATTTCTTCCACTATTAATTTTTTATAAATCAAGAACCATTGGTATTTATAATCAAATTAATCAGAAATAAAGAGATGCAGAACCATTGATATTTATAATCAAATTACCCTCGACCCTTAAAAAATCTTAGGCCTTGATATACTGGCATTCACACTTTTTTCTTATAAAAACAGCCATTCACATATAATAACTTCTACTAATTAAGAATACAGAAATAAAGAAATAAAAGACAAATCCCAGTCCAAACAGCAAATAACCTAGATATCATAATTTTCCCTTTCCCTAACTAAAAGCCGTTGAAGTCTTGAAGATTGATAAAATCAATTATCTTTCCTAACATTTTACACATCAATCCAAAAGTAGCAATGGAATGTTCAATTCCTATTGCCTATGCCATTATAGCTATTCCAAGAAGAAGAAAAAATAATTAGGGAAAACAGAGTAAATCAAACATCTTAGATAGTATGTATGCTGACAAGGCAGAAATGACATTACAATGCAAAGAAAAAAATACATAAAACCTACTTAGTTGCTTTGGCATCTCTGGAATTATCAACAAGCTCAGCTATTCCACCAAAAATCCATCCAGAATGAACCTGACCAAGAGTTTTCAGGTAACTTGGGTCTACCCGTATGAAATTTTTCACAGGGAGTCGAGATTGAAATTCATTGCAAGTTTCAGCTGTAAAAAGATTGACATGGTCTTCAGCTCGAGGAGGAAACTTAAGATCTTTAGCTGTATTTGGTCCACCACATTCCACTAAGTGAGAGAACCAGAGTCATGAAAATAAGAGGCAGGAACCAAAAATAAAGAAATTCGAATTTCTAAGCTAGATAACTCAGCTAAACGTAAGATTCTCCGCTTCTAAAGCAAAATATAGAAGACCTCTTAATGCGCCAACCATAAATAAAAATTATGCATCAATTACTTCAATCCATTGGTGTTATCTTGTGTATGCACATTGCACAACATTTTGTATGCAATGCTTTGGTACAATTAGGCATTGACTACTGAGAACAAAAAACAGAAGGAGTCAACCGTAGAAGGCACACCTGATTCATAATCCCTTGGATGAGTATCTACTGAACATGTATTATCTATCTCATATGCAACATTGACCGGGCTAGATTCTGAAGCTATAGAAGGGGGTAGAATGAAAAACTTGTACTTCTGAAAGTTTATAATAGCAACCTGCAAAAAGAACAAAGTGTTGTTGATTTTCATTTTTTATTTTTATTTTCATTTAACTGTTCAAAAGAACAAAGCTAAAGTTTTACTCAATTTATTGATCAAAGATACATAAAAAAATTTAGGTTATACTGTAAGTAATATAGACCTGCAAGTAGCTTGGTGCTACTTCTGACTTGACCGGATTTTTTGTGAAATATGAAAAGTGAATGAATGAACAAGTATTCCACTAAGTATTGAAGGGAGGGTCACGGTTTGGTACACAAAGTTGCAAGTATTCTTGAACAAGCTTCTTCAGACTCAACACATAGTATTTCACTTGCCTCTCCAAGCAGATATCCCTAAGTATTTTTGAAAAAAAATACTGTTCGGGCTCACAATCCAATTGGACAGTTGTTGAGTTAGTTGCAACTTGCAACATGCTCAGCTATTCCACTAAGTGTATTCTATAAACACCTTCTCTATAATAAAATCAAATGATGATGATACAGTTCGGATTACTCTCTTATCTCTCTAAATTCTCTAAATTTTACATGGTATCTCATCACAACCATATATCTGTGAGAGCAGAAATAAAAACAAGCGCAGAACAAACAAAAGAATTTAGGACAGGAAAAGTACTGCATTATACCTTGTCATATTTGTGTAGAAAATTCAAAAAGATTCCCCACTCTTTTAGGTCACGTGAAGTATCTGGAGCCGGATTTAGTGAAAATTGGGGAAATTTTGAAAGGTTAGATATCTTTTTTGTTGAAACTAGAGAAGTTATGTTCAACTCTTGTGGCCTGCAAATAGTTTGACGTCAACATATCACACCATAAATTCCATTTACATTATAAAAAACAGTTTCCAAAGTTTTTTTGAAAATAAATAAATAAAATATGATTTAAGAAAGAACAAAATCCATACAATTCAAAAGGCGGGTCTAAGCACTTCACGGCGCTTATAATTTTCCTATCTTTCTGAAGAATAATGGGCATGACCATCTGTATAAATGTAAATAAAATGAAAGTTAAAGAATAGTAACAATAAATAAGCCACACTACACGATGAGAATATTTAAAAACTCAAAATTTAAAAAAGCTAGGTTTGTAAACGCGGTCCTTTTCCATCCAAAGCACTAACAGCATCTTTAGTGCCAGATCTTGTACCCTTTTCAGATCTTTAGGAGTACTACGTTCGAGTAAAAGAAGAGGAAGAACGAAAAAAAAAAGCATACCTTGAGTGGACGTTGGGCGTGGCGGGGGAGGGAGGAAGAAAGGGGAGGGGGAGGAGGAGTCGCGGAAGGAAGATGAAGGGGGTGGTGGCGGTGGCGGTGGCGGAAGGAAGAAGAACTCTGAGGGGACAGCTGCAGCACTCTGCTTTCTAGACAAGTATAAACTGATTAGGTCGTCAAACGCATACGCCCATTTACTCACATGCAAACCGTTCAACTTCCGAAATACAAATGCACCACGACGCAAAACCAAAACTGAAAAGGGAACAAGTTCATAAACAGTGAGCAAAGAAAATAACCACATTAGACGTGATTGTCTTAACCGCTAATATGCAACAAGTAACACTTGCTAAAAAACTTGAAATCAAGGAATAGAAAAGCTCAAAATACACCGATTAAAAAACTTTTTAAAAAAAATAGCACATAATGACGCGATTATCTTAAACGTGAATATGCAACTAACAAGACTTGAAAATCAAGGAATAGAAAGCTCAAAATACATACACCGACTGCAACGTTAAGAGGGTAAAAATCACGTACTAAGTAAGTAAAGAAAGATTGGAATAAAAAAGACCGAAGAGGAAAGGACGCGATTGTCCTGCGTGAGTAACAGTGAGTGGAGCCCGTGAATCCGCACGCCTTAATTAAAATATAAAAAAACTTATTGCAGAAGTAACCATCAATGATTATATTTCTGAGTATATATAAATCGTATAGTTTATTCAATCGTCCGTGCATAGGACATTTCTTAAGAGTTAATTTTATATTTTAAGAATTTTTTTCTTAATTATCCGATTGATTCGATTTAGAGGACAAGAGAGATCCTTATTTATATTTTAAGAATTTTTTTCTTAATTATCCGATTGATTCGATTTAGAGGACAAGAGAGATTCTTAGTAATTCTAAATTTAATTAGAAGATAAACAAATTTTATTTATCTGATTAAAAATTATTTTTGTGAAAAATTGAATTTGAATATTATTTGAACCAAGATTCTTTTAATGATTTTTATGAATATGATATATTTTAAGATTATTTTGATTAATTTTGATTACACTTATTTATTTGAATTATATAATCCAAGTTTACTTTATCTTATTTTTTATCCTCTCACTTAATCCTATAAAAGTACTCTATATAGATGATATATAATTGTATCTCTAATTGTGTCAAGCCAACCAATTAGAGCCAAGTTATCTTTTTATGTATTTTTTAATCAAATATAGGTGAATGGTATTTATCAAAAAAAGAAAAATTTGTGTGGTAACGTTTAAATATGAGTTATTTTTTATAATAAAAATGTATTAAAAATATCTTTAAAAATATTTAGTTAGCAGTTATTTTTTGCTTAAATATTAAGAATTGATATTTTTCTTATTTATGACTTACAAATATGAAAAGGAGGGATTAAAAGCAAAAAGAATCTAGAAAATATAAAAGATATAAATAAGAAAGATTTTTTTGACATAAGGCCTAACTTGACTCAAGCAATTATAAAAAGAAAGTCAAACCCAAATTCATTCCATTAACTATAAACAGAGAGTGAACCCAAGGAGAAAAGACACTACCTAGAGACTCAGAAAATTTTCTAACGAATACTTCTTAAGCCTGAGTTAATAGGAAAATCTTTCTTTTTCTGTCCTTTTTTCATCTCTTCTCTTCCATCAGTTTTAAGGTCACTTATAGCTATGAGATAATTCTTAATAGAAATACAAGGAAGGTCATGCATCAGTTTTAGGGATTTGTCGCTCGACAAAGATAATTTCTAATAGAACTAAAAGGAATGGGCACTAAAATCATTGTTAGACATTGAGTGATTGCATTATGCCCATGCATCAAAGCAAAAATATTTAGAATTACAGTTAAAGCTTCATGACATAAATAGGTAAGATAGGTCTGTCATTGTGAGACATTATGAGCAAGTATTTAACAGACGCAGCTAGGGAAAAAAAATATTATGGGCAAGTATTTAAGTGACGTGGGTAGGAAAAAAATTTACCAGAGAAAAATCTAAAATAATACATCTTAGACAAATAAGTTAGGCTAAGCCCCAACATTATCACATTCTGAATCTATCTTTCTTTATCTTCATCTTAATCTTTTATTTTTCTTATCTTATCTTTTTTATCTTCTATTTTTTTATCTTTATCGTCTTTTAATTTAAATCTTTTATCTTTTCTATCTTTTATTTTTATCTTTAAATCTTTTATCTTTTCTTTAAATTTGCATCAATCTAAATACAAACAAAGTCTCTGTGGAAATCGGCACTCGGACTTCCGAGTAATTTACTACTTACTACAAATTTGGTAGGCAACGAGTTAACAAGTTTTTGGCATCGTTGCTGGGGAGTGGGGACTTTGTTCTTCGTACTTGATTGTTGCATATTCCAATTTTAAAGCAATCAATTTTCATCTTTTCATTTTTTATTTTATTTTATTCCAAATAAAATATTTTTTTTCTTGTAAGTCTATGCTTGCAGGGTGGAACCTCAAAAGAACTTGATCCATGGGAGACATTTTAAAGATGGAAGATCTTTTTAAGAGGTGGACTCAGTATCTTGACATTGATAGCACACGATCAAGAGTCAATCATCCACCATTGGTAAATTGTTTGTGGAGGAAACCATTGCAATGACAACTATCATCTCTACTCCATGAAAAACTCTTGGTGGGAACATGAGTTACACCCTTACAGTCAATATGAAGAAGAACGAACTCTTAATTTTGAGGGTGTGTTTACGGAATTCACGACATATCATGCTAGCTCTACAACTAATCAAAACTCGATGCAAAACTAGAAAATTCAGGTTCACAAAAGCTACTCATGGAAAATTATGAGTGGAAGCAAGAGTTACAACCCTACAATCAATATGAAGAATAAGTAAGTTCTAATCTGGATAATTTGTTGATGCAATTCAAGGAAACAACAAAATCTACTCAGCAAGCATTTACAAGTCTAGAAATTCAAGTTGGTAAGCTAGCACAACAAAGTGAGGAGAAAACACAACAATAGGAGAAGTGCTCACAAGAAGAAATTCATCAAGAAAATATAATCTAAGTTTACTTTATCTTATTTTTCATCCTCTCACTTAATACTATAAAAGTACTCTATATATAATCGCATCTCTAATTGTGTCGAGCCAACCAATTAGAGCCAAGTTACCGTTTTATATATTTTTTTAATCAAATATAGGTGAATGACATTTACCAAAACAAGAAAAACTCGGGTGGTAATACAGCCCCAACATTTCTAAAATTATTATTATTATTATTATTATTATTATTATTTTAGAAAAAAATAATATAATTCATTATTTTTGTTAATTTATATGTAATGTTTTAAAGTGAATAGATAAAAAACAAACCGTAATAATTTTACTAACTTTCACAGTAATTAACGTAAAAATTTACAATATAGTTTTTTAATACTGACATGCATGTCATTAAACTCAAATATTAAAGTTGTTATTCATGTCTTTACCAAAAGAAAAAGTTTTTATTCATGTTTTAAAAAAAAAGTTGTTTTTTACTGAAAAACAAAATGTTATTCATGTATATATTCGACAAAAGTTTTGTTTTAAACACGGGTGTCAGCACTCAGCAGCCAATTTTGTTCACATTAAAAATAAAAATATGAAAAAAATAGTCATTGACATGCATTTGCTTATATTTACTTATTTTATCCTTGAGTGTAAATTCTTAAAGAATTAAACTTAAAAATTAAAAGGAAAAAAACCATGTGAGCCATGTAACTTTTGGTTTCGATGGGTCTTATTATGTGCATTTGGAGCTTCAAACTTAATATTTGATGACGATCAAACATGATGTTTATGATGTTTTTGTTGACTAGGATATTTGGATGAGTGTTGAAAACATGATTTTGAATTTTGAACTCAAGTCCCATTAAAGCAATTGAAAGTAACTTCTGTATCAACTTGAACTTGAGTCACAAAATTTGTTTCAAGTATACCCTTGATATTGAGATAGTGATAAAAGTCATATGTAGCATGATTATAGATATTCAAATCCATTTTGATGACTATACACCTAAAAGTAATTTTGAATGCAAGTTTCTAAATGATTCTGTGAGACAAAATCAATTTTAGGTTACTTAAAATCAATTTTACAATTATGTACAATCACATTGATTTAAAATCAATTTTACAAACGCATATCCAAACACATTTAAAAGGATATAATTGGTAATAGAAAAAAAGATGAGAGGGGTTACTTAGTAAATACGGAGTGTAAATAGCAAGGGTGATGAAAGTTTTAGGTTTTTCTATTTATAGGCCCAATACTATCACAATGTTATACCAACCTTAATCGCACTTATTGTTGAATTGAATTGTTCAATAATTTGCAATCTATGGATCATTCTCTGGTTTAGTTAACGTCAAATGTCATGCTTAATTGGCAAGAAACTTTAAAATGAAACCCCTTATTACAAGTATGAAAATCTTAACCTAAGTCTGCACTTGCACTTACTTCAGATATAAATTTCGTATGACACACAATCCATAGTCATATTCTTTTATTTTTTCTATTTTTTTAATTTAGCTACCAATCTAGAGAGCTACATTCCTACGAAGTGTTGGCGAGGAAATTTAATCTCAAGGTATGTAGATAGGATGAGGGGATTAACTTATTAAGATAGAATGCTTAACACAACTAATGTAGTTTTGTTTGAACCTATGAAGTGGAAGAAATGGTAGGAAGTTGTATCCACACAACATCGTTCTCTTCTATCTTTGGGACAGATAATTTCCTAACCACTTGCCTTACCTAGCTACTTTTTGTTGTTATATTATATGTTCATCCCTCACTTTTTAGCTAAACAAAATACTAGTATCGATATATAAAAATAAAAATACTAGTATCTGTTCATGAAACCAAGCCATACGTTACGTTGATGACTAATTTCGAGGTCATATATATATATTCCAAAATCGATCCACACATGAGACATGAAGATGCAACAGGGATTACACACTAATCACCCACGCGTTGGGGGATGATTTTTCATATATAGGATTAAATATATTTCTAATTTTCAAACTTCAATGCAACTTTGTGATAATTTGGTCTTTAAACTTTATAAAAGTTGTAATTTTCGACTCTCCTTAAAAACGGTTTCCAAACGATTTTTCTTGTGTGTGTGTGTATATAACATGCACACGTGATGCGTGTTTTTTTGGTGTACATATGTGGCTATGTTCGCGGTATATATATGCATGGATAATTTTTTGTAAAAGGTGAAAGATTTGGAAGAAAACACTTAACAAAAATCGATTTTAAGGGAGATTAATTAGTTGAGTAATTTTCACCGGATAAAAACTATCAAGGCCTATGTAATATATCGTGTCATTTCTTCCTTCTTGGTGACCGGAAATACGTATGAGAATTGGAAGAGAAAGAGTATACAGAAGTAAAAGTAAAATTCTGATGTGTCAGTAGCTGTTATTCTCAAAACAACAATTTTCTTAGTATTCTTATTCTCAAAACAACAATTTTCCTTTTAGAATGTGAATTGTAAAATTCAAAAATACAATCTCAACTAATTTTATTCAAGCATATTCTAAATTGGCATGAAAATTTAAGAGTACCTGTATGATTTTTTTATACTTTTATATATTATTCATTTTAGTATTTCACTGGTTTCTTAGAAACTAGATATCTTTTACCATCGTTAATTCTATTGAGTTGGTTAAAATTGTTATAGGTAATAATTTTTCTAAAAATATTTAATAGAATTACACGTTCAAGATTTCAAATCAAAACAACTTATTAAATTAGAACAACTTGATAACAATTAAGCGAGCATCACTTAATTGTATTCTCTCCATTTTTTAATTATAAAACTCTTTTAATTAATTCATATTTCTTAAAAAAATAATTAATTTGGTTAATCACATTAAAAATATCAATTATTTATACTATCATTTTAAAATTACTCTTCTTATCTCTCTACCCATTTGTCATTAATACTTAAAGATAAAATAATTAAGTAAGAATATCTAGAAAAAATATTTATTATATCTAAAAATTTTAAAAAAATGATATTATAAAAAGTAACAAACAAATTTTTGAAAAAAAAAATCTTACAATTAATAACAGATGAAGTAGTCTCCGACTAGCGAATGCGAAGTTATTTTCAGTAGTAAGACTTAAATTGGAATCATAACAGAGACATAGACTAGCCATTTATTTATGATTAGGTTGGTAGAAATTGACCATACATGTATAAACTTGACTGTGGATCAAGTTAATAGGAAAAATAAAGAAGATGTAGTTTAGTTGGTTTTACACATACATGTGTTATAAAAAAATTTAAAAGGATTTTTTATTCAAGTGAAATGAAGTAATTACAATTGATATCTAAAATAAAAGAATATGAAACATTCTTTTCTTTTCCATAGTTTTATTATGAACTCTTTGAATTTTTTATTTATGTTACGCCTCTTTTTATCCATCTCTCCCGTTTTCTCTTCTATGTCTCTACTTCCATCTCCCTCTTCCCTCTCACTCTTTCTCTTTCAAATTTATTCTCTTGCTTTCTCTATCCTCTCTGTCTATTTATACAAGTTGTTTGAATTCTAACGTTGTTTAAATTGCTTATTAATGTAATAATGTTAAATATCACGGGCAAGTGCATCTTTATATAGATAGATATTGGAGTGCATTTTTTATTTTAAATAGATGCTGGAGCAGTATAAAATATTTTGTAGCATAACCAGCTATGCACAAGCACCAACTCAGAATTTTGTGGATTCTTTATTTTCAACTTTCAGCCATATGTAATTGGTCCATAGCTATTTAAGGAACCCAATGCCCTGACTCCAAGGTAAAATGATGTTGAGATCACCGTCATGACTAATTGTCCTTTTTTCACATTAAATTTTGACTTAAATTTATTTTTTATTTTTGTAATTTTTTTTCTTTGTTTTAATGATTATAAAGTGTGTTTATTTTTATTTTCGTTCTTAAAATATTTTAGATGATTACTTTAAATAGTAAAAAGTATTATAAACAGTAAAAAAATATTATTTAAAGTATTTTAAAGATAAAAAAATATATATTTTATAAGAATTAAAACAATTTTTTTTATAAAAACAAAAATAAAAAAATATTAGATTACACGAACAAAAAATATATTTAAACCATCAATTTTTAAACATTCATTTCTTTTAATTGTCCTAACTAGTATTCTTCAATTTAATTTCAAGAGTAACTGTTAACTCTAAGTTACTAGTACTGTACAACTCATAAAATATTAGATGCAATTAATAAAATATTAAATGCAATAAGATTTGATAGGGATAGTGAGTACACTTTGCCTAATAACTTTTATGAAAAATAAGGTATAATTTATGAAGTAATCCCCTATATTCATTCGAGTCAAATGAAATAGCTGAAAGGAAAAATATAAGTCTTAAGTAAATGATAAATGTTATACTTGTCAGTTTATTTGCTCCTAACATCCTTTAGGGTGAAGCCCTCTTGACTACTTGATTTTTACAAAATAGAATTCCACATAAGAAAACAGGTTTAAGCCTTTATGAGTTATGGAAAAGATATAAATCAAACCTCAAATATCAGAGAGTGTAGGGGTGCCTAGCCAAAGTGATGTTACCCGATCCAAAGAAAATGAAAATAGGATCTAAGACTTCTGATTGTTTGTTTAGTGGTTATGCTGAACATAGTGTTGCTTATAGATTTCTAGTTCTTAAGAGTGATATGATTGAGTACAACACCATCATGGAGACTAAGAATGCCAAATTCTTTGAGGACATTTTCACTTTGAGGTTTAGGGCTAGTTCGAGTACCGTTTATAGTCTTGAACAACTAGTTGAAACCTATAGTGAACCTATAAGCGAGGATTTGAGGAGAAGTAAAAGACATAGGACAGAAAAATCTTTTGGAGATGAATTTTATACATATCTTATTAAGGATGATCTCTTAAGTTTTTCAGAAGCTATTAGTTCTTCAGATGCAAACCTTTGGGAGCAAACCATTAGGGCTGAAATTGACTATATTAAAAAGAATAATACATGGATTTTAGTAGATCTACGTGAGGGTGAAAATCCTATTGGATGTAAATGGATCTTTAAGAGAAAGTATAACCCTGATGGATCTATAGATAAGTACAAGACAAGGTTGGTCGCTAAATGGTTTACTTAGAAACCTAACATAGATTTTTTTATACCTTTGAACATGTTACAAGGATTTACTCCATTCGAATTTTGATAGCCTTAGTTGTAATCCATAAGTTAGTGATTCATCAAATGGATGTTAAGACAACTTTCTTGAATGGTGATTTAGAGGAAGAGATATATATGACTCAACCTGAGGGGTGTGTGGTGGATGGTCAAGAGAACAAAGTGTGCAAACTTTTGTAATCCCTATATGGTTTAAACCAAGCACCTAAACAATGGCATGAAAAAATTAATAAAACTTTACTTGTTGATGGTTTTTCTAGTAGTGATGCTGATAGATGCACATATACAAAGTCTGTGAATGATGATCAAGTTATTATATGTTTGTATGTGGATGACATGCTTATTTTTGGTACATGCAATGATATAGTTTTTAAAACTAAATCTTTCTTAGCATCTAAATTTGATATGAAAGACATGAGTGAAGCAAGTGTTATTTTGGGAGTTAAAATTATAAGGAAGGGAGATAATATATTACTATCCTAAGAGCATTATGTTGAGAAAATTCTTAGGAAGTATAAATATTATGACTTTAAGTCACTAAGTACCCCTTATGATGCTAACTTTCAATTAAAGAAAAATAAAGGAGAACCAATTGCTGAAACTTAATATGCCCAAATCATTAGGAGCTTACTGCACTTGATGAACTTTTCTAGACCTGATATTGCATATGCAGTAGGCAGATTGAGTAGATATACCTATAATCCTAATCAGGATCATTGGGATGTACTTGTTAGACTCATGAGATATTTGAGAGGTACCATGGATTATGGTATTGAATACAGTGGATTTCCTTCAGTAGTTGAAGGGTATAGCGATGCTAACTGGATCTCTAATTCAAATTAGACAAAATCCACTAGTGGTTATGTATTTACTCTTGGTGGTGGTGATAGCTTGGAGATCAACCAAACAAACTATTTTTGCTAGATCAACAATGGAGTCAGAGTTTGCTACTCTAGAAATGGATGGTAGTGAGGTTGAGTGGTTGAAAAACTTCTTAACTAACATTCCTTGAGGAATAAAATCGACCCCATCAATATCTATGCATTGTGATTCCCAGTCAGCGATAGCTGTGACTAAGAATAAAACATTTAATGGGAAAAATAGAAATATACAACTGAGACATAATGTGGTTAAGTAAATGATAAAAAATGAAACAATTTTCCATAAATTATGTGAAGTTAGAAGGAAACTTAGTGGATCCTTTGAAAAAACCCTTAGGGAGGAATAAGATATTAGAAACATCGAGGGAAATGGAACTTAAGTCACTTGAAAACAAACAAGTGATGGTAACCTAACCTTTGTGATTGGAAATCCTATAAAGAAGGTTCATATGGGTAAAAACAAGTCACTTATCAGTTTTGCTAACACTTAAATTGATTTTTATCAATTTGCTTTTAGTCTCTTCCTATAGTGTGAGAAAGTGTTAGAGATGTATTAATAAGAGGATAAACTTTATAGTAAACTTTTCATGTTTGAGAAAACTTTACATCTTATAAAGTTTTTAATGATTTTCATATCCCTTATGGGTGGTGTATGATTTGCAACATGCACTTGATGAAATCACCTATATGAGTGTCAAGTGGGGCCGCTTGCATGAGATCTTAGCGAGATCTCCATAGCACTCATGAATATCAGGCACGTGCCTGGCCTCGTAGTGCAACACAACGATAACAACAAAGACTGTAAGGGTGTTTTGTGATTGGTAGACCACTATCACATTTCGAGTGCTTTTGGTTCATATAGCTTGTTACACCAACTACACTGTGTGTCAAGTCCTATCAGTCTAGGTTTGGTTCATATAGCTTGCTATACCAGGTCTGATGCATTACACCTCATGTTGACCGAGAAATTTTCTTTTATTTATTAAATGTAATTTATTTTTTTGAAATATGTGGGAGATTGTTGTAATTTTAATAATTATTTCAAAATAATTTTCTTAAATATATTTAATTAAATAGATAAGTTATGACATTTAAATTCAAATTTCCTATTATTTCCCAATAAAAGTGGAAAGAGGGGAACAATGACAATTATAAGCTTATTATTAGTGATAAAAGAAAAAAAAAAGTTGGCTGAAGTTTTTTTTTTAAAAAATAATTTTAAAAGAAAATGAGGCCATTGACTTATTTTTTGCTTCTTCTTTGTTTCTTCTTTATTTCTCTTTATTTTTTCTTTACCTCTATTAAGCCTTCTTCCTCTTTACTCTTGGGTTAATCATTTTTTCTTTGCCAGTTTTGTAACCTACGACATTCCTGTCTTGCATGCATCATTTTTTCTTTAAGTGAGTCTCTCTCTTTCTCTTTCTCTCTTTTTTTAACATGGGAAAAAATAAAAATAAAAGTTGAAAACAAGATTAATAGTTAGGAAAAGAGACCCCAAAACATGAGCCAGCATGTAAGAGATTTATTATATACAGCATGAGGATGATGCATGCAAGACAACAAGTTCATCCATATTAATTATTAGTTCCCAATTCTGCAATAAAGTCTGCATATTATCATGTGTAAAATTCTTTTAGGTCAGCGATAGACATATATTATAAGTGGAATTAGACTCTGATTCAATGAATTAAAGAACAGGTGATTTCGGACTTAGGACAAAAAATTCACATAGTAGTTACGTTCTCTTATAGTATATATGCTGGATGGTAAAATGTCAATCCCTGTCCATAGATTCTCTTATAGCAGCCACTTCATTTGCAAAACGATGAGAAACAGAAACGCCTTGTTGCACTAGCTGAACAATTTTGTTAAGAGTCTGATAAACAATTCATTAAGATACTTAAACCCCTCATCTCGATCAGCAAACCTATATCACCATGAAATACCACACCATGATCTCCTTGTATATCACAATATGGATTTCCCCACGCATTTAAGCAGGGTCACGTACCAAATCAAAATTAACTTTAGTTTTTTGAGAAATTATTGATTATTTGATTGAGATTTCAGAAGAACTAATAATAATAATAATAATAATAATAATAATAATAATAATAATAATAATAATTAACTTTTTGTTTTTTACCTCAATAGTTAACCTTTTCAAAGTCTTAACAATAATTATAGTAGGTGAAAATTTAGGGGTTGTTTGGTTGAGAAAATATTTTCTGTTTCTTTTTTCTAACTTTATTTTTCCTTTCTATAAAATTTATATAAGAAAAGTGAAAACAAAAAGTAATATTTGTCTACTTAAAAAAAGAAACAAAATAAAGTAGAAAGTATTTTCTAAAATCTTTTGAGTATATGCACCGTTCTCGTATCTGATTATATCTGATCTGATATAGGTACAATGGTTATATGCATGAATATTGGCCCGGGCAAATATTAGGCTGGACACATGCAAACATCACAGCATTTTGAAATTTTTGTGTTTTCCATTCAAAGTTACTTGGTTTTGTAAGAAAACTGGTGCTTGTAAGGTGCGACACACGAGAGAATTGATTCTCTCATATCACATTTTCACCTATTCGCTCGTATGTAAATATTTTCCATCCAAATCTCATGTTTTTTTTTATTATTTAAATTTTCTCTCTCTTAATTTTAATTTAAGATTAAGATTTCAAACGATAAAAATGACACATGAGATGATCCAAATCCGACATTAATAAAGTCGTCCTTCTACTGATGTTTCCCTTTCATTTAACAATTTTCCTTGGGTCCTCTTGTAGGTTTTTTATTATTTCCTAAATAATAATAATAATAAATATTAAATAAAATTATATATTGTTAAAGAAAATTTTGTCACGTCAGATCCCCATTTATTATTTTCCACCTAAATTTCATCGATTATTTAGCATACACTATAAATCTTGTTATTAATTTAAGCATTTAATACTAACTAATTACAGTGTTCGTATATGACATTTTTTAGTGTTGACAAACAGTTCGTTTTTTTATTAGCTAAGAATAATATATCAATCTACCTATAGTTAATAAATTAAAGTATAAATTCAGAGAAGTTTTAATTTATTATATCTTCAAATTATCACATGTCATTCCTAACTTATTTTCTTTATATATGTTGACATTTTTTTTTCTTTCAAGCTTTTTTTATAGAAAATATAATCTTGAATTTAGCTTTTTTATTACATATTGTATTCTAATTATAATCACTAGGGGGGAGAGGCACTATGTGACTCTTTACATATTTTAAAATAAAAAAGAAAAAGAAATATATTAATAGTTAAAAAAAGTAACTAATAACATAAAAGTAATGGATAGTTATTAGAAAAGAATAATAAAAGTTTAAAAACTGATAAGATAAATTAGTCTAAAATTTATGGACATTAAAAAAATATTTTTTTTATTAATAGTATAGATATAATACATAAAAATAATTCGCTAGTTGAAGAAGAGTATAAAACCTTCCAAGGTATAAATCTTGTTGAAAAAAAGGTACATATGATTACAGTTCATTCTTGTTAATTTGGGACAACTTGTTGTATTCTTGGACGAATGAGATTGAAATGCAACAACTCAAATTGAGATTGACAAATTATAAATTCAACCTAATTAGGCAGAACTGCATGATGTGGATTTAAAGGGACTAAAATTTTCTTATATTAGTAAAGAATATGATAAATATGAGATATAAAGATGCAAAAGTCAAGTTCCATACAAATTATAATAATAATAATTTATTATAATTATTTTAATTTTTTTATAGCGTGTTATGATATGTTAAGTATTACCATAAGATGTTTTTTTAAAAAAATATTATAATGTAATATCGAGTTAACACTTACTTGTTTAAAATCTTCTTGGAGTATTTGGGTTTGGCTCACATTTACCTTGTTTATGTGATTAAACTTGAATTGAGTTAATTTCAAATAATATATTTGATCATATAATATAAAATTTAATTAAATTGTTATAAGACATTCTAATTTTTTTTTATTTAAGCTAAATAAATACTGACTTATTTTACAATCATATTAAGAAAAAATTAATAATGATAAATTTATAACACTTAAAAATGTATACTTTTATTACTTAATTTATATTATAATATTGAATTATATAATTTTAACAAGTCTAAATTTTTTTATATTCTAATATTTATGGACATGTTTATTCACTCATAGAGCATAGTTTCAATTTTAAACAAGTCACTAGAAACAGAATATACATCCAACAATAAATGGAAAAAATAAGCATATACATTTTAATGATGATTTATTGACGGTATAAAATAAATTTATACTGTTATTATTATAAATTATTATTAATATAAATTTTAAAATAATTTTATAAAAAAATCAACAAATTTATAATAAACAATTTATGATTAAAGGATAATATAAAATTATTTTGCATTCTCATACTTGTATTATCTTTTATCTCATTTCTTTTTCTTTTTTTTCTATTTCTCATTTCTTTTTCCTCATTATATTTATTATTTTTTTTTTCATTTCCTTTTCTCTTTCTCCCTTAATGCATTCCAAAATGCGGCAAACTTTTATCATAACTTGGATAAATATCCCTTTCCTTGCTGGCGATTCAAAGAATATGTTACACCCCATTCACACCAGAGAAGTAACATGTACATGAGTACAAGTGATTGGTAGTTGCTTCCTTGGTTGATTTTCTCGACCTAGAAAAAAATACTGTTGGGGTTTTTACTTAAATTTTATATAATGATGAGAAGTATAAAAAATAGGAAATATAAATTAACATAGATATCTTAACATACAGAAATAAGAAAAAAAATAATATAATAAAATATAGGTTTAAATACTAAGAGTATAAATTATTCTTTTAGTCCTTTAAATTAAAAATTACTTTTTATAGTCCTTCAAATTTACAAAATACTCTTTTTAGTTCTACATGACACATGTCAAATATAGAATTCAAAATTCATAATTTGCAATAACTCTCCACAGCCAAAGTTTGAATTTATATTTTACATTTTAAAGTCAATAAAAAAAATTTAAAACTCATTATTCGCTTTAAAAATTACTTTATGGTTTTTTATTAACTTGATTTTATTAATTTTAAATCACTATTGTACTTTAAAATATAAAATAGAAAATCAAATTATGATGATAAAAAATGTCAAAAATTATGAATTTTTTATTTCTTATTTAACCCACACTTTACATAATAACAAAAAAGAATATTTTATGAATTTTGGAAACTAAAAAAATAACTACAAATTTAAAGGGCGAAGAAATCACTGACATAACTAAAATCATATTTAAACCTAAAATATGTATAAATTTAGAACAGAAATAGTATTTTTTTTGCTGTAAAAAATAATACTATTAATTATTTACACCTGAAATCGCAATGTGAAACGAGACATATGACTGGGGTAACAGGAAAGTGCTTTTCATCTATAACAATAGGAAATATTATATTTGGTAACTGTTTTTTTTTTCTCTTTTTTTAGATCATTTTATTCTTAAAAAACACATTCAATAAGTTTTTCATGATTAAAGCAAAATAAAATAAGCTATGTACAATGAATGAATACAAAATTTTAAACAAATTTTGATTTACATGTTCATTTTGTTATTTTATCCCCTCAATTAAAACTATAACCACTCAATGTTATAACCACCCATTAATTACTCTCTACTTTTTCATTTATATAGTTACATTAACAAATAATATCTAAAACTAAAATCAGTTCTCATTTCAAAAATATAATTTTTTTTGTATTATTTCTTTATTTTTGCACTCTTAGATTTTTATGTATCAACTACTAATTAATATGCATAATTTGATAGTTGTAATTTTTTTTTCTTATCATATCTCTTAAAATTTATCTTCTATTCTTTGTTTATTGTAAACGAGATTCGATTCATACTGGTTAATGAATATTAGATAAAGTAGTTCTTTTTAGCTCTTTTAAGATGGACATAGTAAATTTCTATTGTTTTTAAATTTAAGATTTCACACTATTCTACTATTTTCTTAGTTTTTTCTTAAATAAATTAACATTACTTAAATATTGTTATTTCATTTTATTTTTAAAATTTCAAACTATCTCACGAATTCCTTTAACTTTAATTTTATCCCAAAAAATTTGAATTTTTTTTAAAAGAAATATAAGAATTATTTTTCCAATAATAAAATAAATATACAATAATATCTGTGTTTTTTTTTAATTTATATACAGTGTAATACAGTAAAAATGCGGATAACGCCCTTATTTCCGCTGGTTACCATAGTGGATATACGAAATCCAACACAAATGGAACCATTTTGATTTCCGTTAAATCTTTCATTTTGTATCTTTTAATTTAATATTTGTCTAATATTGTAAAATCACGTATAAATATACATAACATTCCCGGACTAAATAAATAAATCCTCCGTGTTCAGAACTAGATTATTTTATAAACAAATAAAATAATTGTTTTCTATTAAATTTAGCTTAATATGTATTAAGAGTTCAGTTTTTATATACTGCTATTTTAAAAAATTTACACAATTAACTAAAAAAAAGAATATTGTTAGAAGCGCAATCCTTGGTACGCTGACCCAATGTCGCGCGCGCCAACCTCACTCTCCCTTTCTATAAAAAAACCTTCCAAGACTCCGCATTTTGTTTCAACCATTCATTTTATCCCCAGAAAATGGAAGTTCGCCGGCGAGTCCTCCGTCCCGCTCCCGCCGGCGAACCCTTGAAGCCCAAACAGGACCCACACCCACACTCCCAGCAGCAATCGTACCTCACCAACGCCGTGTTCTTCGGGCTGTTCTTCTCGCTGGCGTACTTCCTCCTCCACCGATGGCGCGAGAAGATCCGCACCTCCACTCCCCTCCACGTCGTCACGCTCTCCGAGATGGCTGCCATCGTCTCCCTCATCGCCTCCTTCTTCTACCTCATGGCCTTCTTCGGCATTACCTTCATCCTCCACCCATTCCTTAATTACCGCTCTTCCCCCGAGGACGACCTCGACCTCCACATTCCCAAACCTGTCCCCACTCCCTCATGCCCTGCTGCCCTCCCCCACCACGACGAGGACATCATCCTTGCCGTCGTGTCTGGCTCCATCCCCTCCTACTCCCTCGAAACGCGGCTCGACGATACTCGTCGAGCCGCATTAATTCGGCGCAAGGCGGTGGAACACATCACCGGGAGGTCTCTGGAAGGCCTCCCGGTAGAAGGCTTTGATTATGATTCCATTCTCGGTCAGTGCTGTGAGATGCCGATCGGGTTCGTGCAGATCCCCGTCGGTGTCGCGGGGCCCTTGCTCCTCGACGGGAAGGAGTACACTGTTCCTATGGCTACCACCGAAGGTTGCTTGGTCGCTAGCACCAACAGAGGCTGCAAGGCAATTCACGTCTCCGGGGGAGCTTCCTCCATGCTCCTCCGTGACGCCATGACCAGAGCCCCCGTGGTTAGGTTCAACTCCGCCAAACGTGCTTCTCAGCTTAAGTTCTACCTGGAAGACCCTCTCAATTTCGATTCCCTTGCCGTCGTTTTCAACAAGTGAGTTTGTTTTCACTTTTAAGGAATTCTGTATTTTTTTAAGGAAAAAAATGTGATCAAAGTTTTTTTTTTTTATATTGATAGATTCAGTTTTCGTCAACTTTGAAAGATATGACGATTTTTTAGAGAGATTTATACACACACACACACACACATATATATATATATATATATATATATATATATATATATATATATATATATATATTCCTCAAAGGAAAATAATAATGGATAGGGTGATGTTTTAGCAGAAGACATACGAATGATGCTTATAGTTATATTTTTAAAACTAAATTAAGGCACATCCTATCAAATCTTAACTAAATTCATTCATACAAAAAATAAGGATTTAAGCACATTTGATGGAAAATATAGAAACTGCATGCATATTTTTTCCTTTCTTTTTATTATAATATTAAAATTTAATGGTATATTTGTGCAGGTCAAGCAGGTTTGCGAGATTGCAAGATATTAAGGCAGCAATAGCAGGGAAGAATTTGTACATTAGATTCAGTTGCACTACAGGGGATGCCATGGGGATGAACATGGTTTCCAAAGGAGTCCAAAACGTGCTTACTTTTCTCCAAAGTGATTTTCCAGATATGGATGTTATTGGGATATCTGGTAATTAATTAAATTAAATTAAACATGACATGACATCACCCTTAATCTTTTGCTTTATTCACTATGGTCAAACTTGATGTCACGATGAATTAAAAATTGGAATATATTTATATAACAGGGAATTTCTGTTCGGATAAGAAGGCTGCGGCAGTGAACTGGATTGAGGGGAGAGGGAAATCGGTTGTATGCGAGGCTGTAATTAAAGAGGAGGTGGTTAAGAAAGTGTTGAAGACCAGCGTGGAGGCTTTGGTTGAACTTAACATGTTGAAAAATCTTACTGGGTCTGCTATGGCTGGTGCTCTTGGTGGCTTCAATGCTCATGCTAGTAACATTGTTTCTGCTGTTTACTTGGCCACTGGACAGGACCCTGCTCAGAATGTGGAGAGTTCTCACTGCATAACCATGATGGAAGCTGTGAATGATGGCAAGGACCTTCACATCTCTGTTACTATGCCTTCCCTTGAGGTATGCTTAATTAATTACTTATTTTGGTCTTAAATTCTTGTTATGCTTTAATGCTCTTTCATTACTTAGGGGTGACTCTTCATTATAGTAAACAGAATAGATGCCACTTGTGGTTGTAGCAACTTTGAGATGGGTTTGGTTGGCTGGTACCAGTGAAATGAACAAAGACAAGAAAAAGTTTAAAATTTAAATTAAAAAAATGGAAAGAAAAAAAATTGAATTTCTGGTTTAAGAAATTGACTTTTTTGCTTTTATTTTTTCATTCAAACAAAAACACTTATTATATTTTTTGCTTTAATCTTTTTCATCTCATTTAAACATATCCTTTTTGTATCTGTCTACAAAACAATACTACTACATTAAAGAAAGAAAAAAAAATATAAAAGTAAGAAGATGTGAAGAAATAAAAAAATATAAAAACAGTATTATTTATTAATTATACCGTCGATAAGGTAAATATATCCATGAATAAGAATTCATTAATTACCTCTTGCATTTTTTATAATATTTTTGATAGTTTTTTAAATTCTTTTATTATTTATTATTTATTTTTTGGTAGTTTTTGAAGTTCCTTTATTATATCATTAATTATACCCCCTGTATTTTGAATGAGAAAGATACGGATACCCAATCACATCAATGCAGAAAAAATAATGAAAGAAATCAATTTTAAATGCAAAATAACGAGAGAAAAAAATACATCAAGAACTAACACCTGGTGTATCTCATGAATAAGACTTATTTACGGATAGATGAAAAAAAATTCATTTTATTCCATTTTAGAACAATAAAAAAAATTCATACCACAATTTTCAATAGAAATTTTAAAATTTTCTCTCGTATGGTTGTACTTTTTCTTCCTCCGAACACACCATTAATATTTGGTACTTTACCTCCTTGCCCTGTATGAATCCGTCCATCCTATAGTCAAAAAGATGATATCATCAAAATCCGTGTCTACAACACAATTTAAGATTCACCACAAAAATAATATTTTTTAACCAAATTTAACCTCTTTCTTATGATGACCAAAACAAAGATTCAATGTCCGAAGTGTTTGTTTATCCCATATTTTTTTTAATATCTGAATTTACCCTGCACCTTTAATTTCTGTCGGACGCTTTTTCTTTTTTCTTTGTCGACAATAGCATTCGCCAGGTGTAGAGAGAAGCATATATTGTGGCCAATCTCGGTGCATGTTTGATAACAATTGCTTTCAGAAAATAATAATTTTTTTTGAAGTATCTTACTTAAATTGATAAAAATAATTATTTCTTGAAACTAAATTTAACGCGAAAATGAGCTGGACTGAACTTGGTCTTTCTTAATTCCTCTGTTTCCTTTACATCCACGTCCTCTAGTAAGATCACTTGTATGTAGCCAACCAACTGATACAGATTGCTCAAGGGTTAAATTTCACTTTAATCTGTTAGTATTTGATCCCCATTGCTTTAATTTTAGCATTTTATCCCTCTTTTTTTCCCTCAACATGTTATTAATTGAATGTATTAATTGATTTTTTCAATAATTTATCTTTATTAAAAAAACTTAACCAACATTTTGTAATAGGATTTTCATTTACAAAACTCAAATTCAAAATTTTATTTAAAAAATTTGAATCTAATAATACTTGTACAAATCATGTCTTGGCAACATTTTTGTTAAAAGACAAATATTAATTGTTAAAAATGTTAATTTTTTTTTAGTAAAAGAGGATGGAACTCAGTTTTTTTTTCTTCCATCTTTCTTTAACTATTCAATCCACTTTCTAAAAAAAAATAAAAAATTATCCAATCCATCTTATAACTTCTTTGGCAACAATTTATTGATTATGGTTTATAGTGTTAGCAACTTCCTAACATGCTAAAATTAATGATGAAAAAGACTTCCAAGTTATATTCCTACTTGACTTAGAGCTTAGAAGTTAGAAGTTGTCCATGTTATGTTGATGTTAGCTAGTTTATTAATTTGTTTTAGTCAAAAATTGCTTGTGTCTTTGATTATGATCCCTGAGAATAATAATAATGGCAATGCATGCCACCTTTCAATTTGATATACGTCACGGTTTAATGGTGCAGGTGGGTACAGTTGGAGGGGGCACACAACTGGCGTCTCAATCAGCATGCCTTAATTTACTAGGAGTAAAGGGTGCGAGCAAAGAGTCCCCAGGTGCAAATTCTAGGTTACTAGCAACCATAGTAGCAGGTTCAGTCCTTGCAGGGGAGCTCTCACTCATGTCTGCAATTGCAGCAGGCCAACTTGTTAATAGCCACATGAAATACAACAGATCTAGCAAGGATATCACCAAAATTGGATCCTAATTAAGCTAGCTAGCTAGCTTGGACAAGAACTTAAAATTGTATCATCAATAGTAAAAGCAAAGAATGCAATGCAATTGTATAATTATTAGCTTCAGAAGGACAATTAATTCGTGTTGGTGGGAGATGACCTGCAATTAGAGTACTTCATTAATGTCTAGTCACTTTATACGAGTGTTTTATCTGCTTCTGATGTGTACAGAACATGAATAAGACTTTAGTTTAATTTTGCTACTCTTCTTTTTTTAGTTTTTGGTCTTTTGATGAAAAACTTGTTTTCACCATATGTATGTGTTGTGTGTCGGTCCCATCATCATCTAAAGCAAATGTATCAAGGATGTGGTATTTTAGTCTTGTGTTTTTTCTTTGTCATTATTTATGTATTCTCCATTATTTTGTCATTTTGGGAAGATGCCAGACATGGCACTTGATGGGTGATTTCGAAAACAAAGGAATTATATTAAAGTGAAATTGTACGAACCTTAATTTTCCTGCTTGCTTGCACGT
This sequence comes from Glycine max, assembly GCF_000004515.6. NCBI lineage: Eukaryota > Viridiplantae > Streptophyta > Magnoliopsida > Fabales > Fabaceae > Glycine > Glycine max. Next base: position 50,524,659 of record NC_016088.4, on the reverse strand, counting down.
GTTGAAGGAAAAAAAAAAAAGAGTGTATATACATGAGAAATAAAGCGAGTTTGGTTCAATTCATTTATAATAACATGGTGTTAAAATGATTTATGGAACCTAGGGGAAATTCATCTACGTAGTATAAAATAAGGCAAATGCTAAAGCAAATTTTTTATTTATTAAGAAGCCTAAAATTTTCATGAGCATGATATTTTGAGTTCTTTTATAATTTTTTATAATAAATATTTTTATCCTTTTAATTTCTTAATTAGTGTCCTTAGCATGACCCTCTACTAACAAAAGATCATAATTTTAATCCTTTTTACTAAAAAAAAAATTAACATTTTAACAGGTTAACATTGCCATGATAAAAAAAAAACACCCATAAAATAATACTCGGTCGGTGTGAGTGTGCAATTTTCTACTGGCGTTCCTAAATAATGCATCAACATTTTCGTTGTTTTTAACTTTTTGCGGTTTTTTCCTGACAGCATCTTGCAGCAATCTCGTCTCCTATCTCAAGAACCGAATTGGCACATGGATCGCCATCTGATCATGTGAATCTCTGGTATTTGTGTTTCTTTTTTACACTAAAAAGCTTTCCATAAAAAAATCTGAAAATAAAAGAAATACTACGAGACATAGTATATATATATTCATTCCATTTACGGGTAGGATAGAAATATAGAATTCACATTTTAGAAATTACTTCCCTCCGTAAATATTTTTTGTCTGCAACTTCAAACTTGCATATTATAGAAGTTGGTTGATCGATTTAGCTTCTGACAACATATCGTAATCACGTGTATTTTGTAGTTGAGGTTTAATATATCAAATTTCAAAGTAGATCTAAAATTTAATATATAAAAAATGCATCGAGGAAAACGGTTTCGATCATAACATTAAATAAATGGAGGAAAGTTTTTTGCTTTGTTGTTTCTTCTAAAATTCCAAAAAGAAAGTGGGACATGTGGAATTATGGATGTATTGGACAAATTCAGAGTCGACACGAGACAACACGCCCATAGGTTAATGCACCATCCTACTAATAATTAAAAATCGATCATTCTAATTAACAGATAATTATATCCTTTAAATATAGGATCAAAAATATTTTCAAACTTATATGTATTTAAAAAAATATCAATTGACGTCAAAAAAATATCAATAGAGAGAAATCAACTTTTTTTTAAAAGAGAGAGAAATCAACTTATTAAATAAATTTTCATATTTAAAAAAATAGTCTTTTGCTCTTGACCAAAAGTACCTTAAAATTAACAACAAAATATGAAAGATGAGCTGAAGATGGTTTACGTCGATCTTTTGACTTCTTACAATAATAATAAATACTTTCTACATTAGCATATAAATTCTGTAAATGAAAGGATGGATAGGTTTTCCTTTAGCTTTCAAATTCAAGAGGTGGGGTAAATTAGGCTTTGTGATGATTTTGCCAAAAGACCCTTTGTTGCAAAAGAAAGTTTGACTTTCTTAATGTTAGCAACATATAACTATTTCAGTTTAACAATGATATACTATCGATGTAAATAGTTTTATATTTGTTAACTGATCAAAAGTCATTATTAATATAATTTTTAAGATAATTAGTATAAGATTTAATAAATTTATCATAAATAAAAATTTATAATTAAATGTTAATATGAAACTATTTTATAATATGATTGCATATGGTATTTTTTCTAACTGTTTACTTATGACATGTCTTAACGTTTTTTTTTATGGACATGTCTTGTGTTTTGGAAGGCGTCAGAAACACACATATATAAAACCATGTTTTTGCATCCAATCAAAATAAAAACATAAAAACTATAGATGAAAGTATTGGGTTGGACGTTTTCTTTAGAAGCAGTATTGAGTTGGACGTGGATCAAATTTTGTTGAATGTATAACCATGTTCTTTGTCATGATAATGACATGTTTTCCGTGTCCACCATTTGAAAGATTTTAAGAGTATTTTTTTAGAGACTACAATCATTTTTTATAGGAAATAATTCTTGTTTGAGTTATGGATAGAATGGTTATAGATGATAATGTTTTGATTTTTGGAATTTAACATAGTTGCACTTAAATTTGAGATTATTAGTTAAATTAGAATGATTTTGTGCCAAGTTATCTGCGTATTCTATAATCTTTGTAAGAGTATATATGTAAGCTCAACTGCTTAAGTAACTGCGTTTATGAGAGAGAGGGAAGCAGTAACTGCGTCTATGGTTGGATGTTATGCATGCATGGCACTGTCAAACATTTATAGCTTTGAATGTTTACTTTTTTATTCAACATCTGTTTTAATAATGGATGGGTCGTAAGAAGATAGTGATATTGCTGTGTACATGGAACGAGCCATTTACAAAATATCAGAGCAAATAACTTGTATATGAAACCAAATGGCCATGGATTTATTTTTGCATGATTCTCTTGTTTTTTTTTCATTTTTATTATATCATTTATCATATTTATTATTTTGTTTTTTTTTTCTTTATATTTTCTAACTCTCTCTCTCTCTCTTTTTAATACATACACCCTAGAAAACGAGGTGTACGTCCATCTTTTTCCTAACATTATTTGTCAATGATATTCAATTCAAGACAAGGTGGTAGACTTTCAGCCCACAGTTTCTTTCCAGCAACACTAGTTAGCAACGAGGAAAAAACAGGTCAACCTTACGTACCTTCCATTAATTGTTTCTGGCCAACCATATATGTCTAAATTTCAAGATGACTATGAAATAGAACAATACTTTCATTACTAAATCGGAGTCGCATCAACGAAGTTTGTTGACAACATGTGATATGTAGTTGGAAAATAATGAATGGATGGTTATCTATTAGCTTATAGACACAAAGAAAAAAGAAGAAGAAAAGATAGAAATAATACTCTCTCCATTTGTAGATTATATGATGTTTTATAAAATAAAATTATTCAAAAAAAATATTACTTTACAAAATCTTGTATTAAATATTTTTTTCAAGCACTACCTTAATTACTTGAAAGTAGTGTATAATTAAAAAAGAGAGTAATTAATTAAAGAAATAAAAGATATATTAAAAATTTGTTTATAATATTTTTTATGAAATTTAACAAATTAATTATATTCTTTAATACTTGTGTCAAAATCTTAAGTGTGTGGTATAATCTGGAAGGGAGGAAATTATAACGTGTTCATCTATTCTTATTCTATGTGGTTTGTAAGAAGTGGGAAAATTCCTCCCTGGTTGTTGTCCAGCAAATCATGCAAAAATAAATCCATTTGGTTTCAAGAAAATACATATATCATTTTTTTTCTTTCTTAATTATCTCACACTTGATCTGAACCAAAGCACTAGGTGAGTTAGGTGAGTTTTGGCATGACCTGTGATGAAATTGGTTTCTTTGTTGTTTTTTTTTTAGTTGTTTTTTTGTGTTAATATTTAATGTTGTGATTCAATTTTAAAACTTTGTGATTTATAAGGAACAGTTTGAACAACAGAAACCAGATCCGCCAATGACAGCAAATAAGAGTTATTTACCCAAGATTACTTCAATACTGAACGAAGAAAATCACCGGACAGCTGGTAGCACTTTATATTAAGAATGCGCCTTAATTAGTAAGCTACGTTTACCAACATGCAAGCAAATAATATTGCATTATCATATCCATTGGTCAATTACATGCAAATAAATCAAAGGAATACCGAACATGATCACCAGAAGTTGAAATAGAAAAGCCAACTGCTGCACCACGAGTACAATAATTGTGTATAGTGTTCAAATATAAAAATCATATTTGTATAAATAAGATTGAATAATTATTTTACAACTATATGAACCATAAAAAAGAAAAGTATAAAATCAATTAGGTAATGTTGTAAAAAACATAAAGAGAAAAAATAGTTACATAAATAATATAATTAAACGAATAATCATGCATCAGACAAAATTTCTGATTGTATATAATATATTTTATGAAGCAAACTTGGTTAACTCTATATATAATTCTAACATAGTATCATAATCAAATTCTGAATAACAACTCACAAATACAGATTCCAGCAGGGTTCAGAGAGAAAGAGTTTTTTCGATTATTCTATATAAGTTAACCATTGCTTCTTATACTTAATTATAAGTATCATACTGATGCAAGAATTGGTCTTTCTGAACACCAGAGACGCCTTAATAATTCAATACTTAAAGCTATAACTACTGCTGTTATAGAGCGTTAGATTTCACATCCTTGGCCAGTTGACCTGAAAGCTTATAAAGGGAGTGTTGCAATTTAATTCCCAACCTTTGAAGTTCAATAACATAAAGATAAGAATAATATTATATTCTTCTATTGATGCTCCTACGAATTTATCTACTATCTTATAAAACTAATACTCCCATGGTCTCATAATAATAATCGTTCTGTAAAAAAAAAATTGTCCAAAAATAATTACTATTTAAGTTTTTTAATGTAATATTAATAACTTTTTTTACTCATATCTCTTATAATATTAAATGATATGGGCTACAAAAATAAAAAATAAATTCGTGATAATAAAATTAATTTTTGTAAAATTGTTATCATTTTTAATCTATTTATTAATTTTTTTGTGTACAAAATAACATAATACAACAATTATAATCGGACAAAAACAATATTAAATATAAAACACTTGTAATGCTTTCATACCAAGAGAGAATGTTAGCATGCAGATTTTTATTTTTATTTTTTCTATGCGTTGGGCAAACGTGCAGATAAACTGAGAAATCACGTCCCGAATTAACTTGGACCAAATTAAATACGCACTAACTCTAGTGTAAATCAATCCTTTCTGGTAACCATTTGCACCCCTGATTAAGGGAACATATTTAAAGCCACTCGTTGACCATATTAAGTTCATGACAAGAAGCTCGATTTACAGTACTTTATTGCTAGCAGGACTAGCTAACAATATTTGCTGTTTTCTTTTTATGCTTTAACATTTTGTTTGTTTAACAAGTATTTCATGATATGTTTTCTTTTGGAAAGAAAAGAAAAGGAAGAAAAAGGAGAGTAGAAAATTAAATATTTTTTTAGGTTGTTTGGTAAAAAAAAAGGAAGTAAAAAAAAAATCACTTGTTTGCTTGTGTAAAAGGTGAAAAGAAACCTTAAATAAATAATAAAATGATATGTAAATAAAATATTTTTTTGTCATTCTATAAAAGAAGACATCCTTTTTCTTCGTACGCCATCCACAAATAAACATAACCTAAAATTATAATGGGTCGCACTTGCAAAATCCTTTCTTAATTTCCTCTTTCCCTCACCACATAACAAAGAAATGACTCATTTTTTTAAAACTTTTTCTTCCCTCCTCAATCTACCCCCCTAATCCTCCATAACAAATGAAGTGTTTATGTGTGTAGTAAGATAAATGTTTACTTTTAAATGACTGGACTTTATAATAAATAAATATTTTTAAATATGTATATTATATTTTGAATTTATGATAAATAATTTATAAGGATATTTTTAATTATTGATATTTTTTAAATGTTGAAATTCAATAATAATAATAATAATAAATTGAAGGAGAAAACTTGGGAAAAAAATTAAGTGTAAGGATAAAGAAATAGAAGAAAAGTGGTTTGATATGGATAAAAAGGAATTCTTTTAGGTTAGTTGTTCAAATCAAATTAAGTTTTAAATTCAAATTAAGAAATATATTTTAAAAATTAAAATTATATGCTCTATATATAAAATTATGATAAAATAAATGATGAAGAAAACAGGCCATCACAACCATTAGACTAACAAGTACTCCACCTTATAGATGAAAGGATAATTATTTTACCTCAGGTGAGTTCACTTCACTATTGTACATCTACACTCTCTGTAAAACCGACCACTACCTCATTTAAGAAAAAAGCCTGCAAACTTGGTTTACCAGTCAGTCAAATAACTTGGTTTAATAAGGTGACTCAGTACTTGCTTGGCAAACTACAAAAAACAATTTTTGTCACTGTGGCACATTCTAATATAAAATCTATGACCCACATTACTTTAGGCACATCCCAATTACATTATTCAATGGTTCATATCAGTCCTACCGAACTTTAAAACAAACAGGCGCAGGCTCTTAGTTAAATATCTGATTGAGTAAAAGATTAGGATAATATGCATCCAAATTCATACCTTTGTGAGCTGGATTAGGCCCCAGTAACATGAACCCACAAAATTGACATCATTTTGCGTGAGTGATCAGAAACGTTTTCCACAAACATAAAATCAATGGCTTAATTTGATTATGCCACAACGAAATAACGGTGCAGGGAATCAAAATGGTTCAGATCATTGCACGCAAAATGATGAACATTTAATGGGTCGCGGAAGGGAGGAACCCCGTTGTGTGCGCCGATTTCAGAGTAATTAAGGCAAATCAGTTGAATTTTGGGCAAAATCAACGCGGAAGAAGGATATAATAGATCTCAGATTGAGAGAAACCCTGAAGGCAGATCGAACGAGTTCTTTCGGTGCGTTTGGGCTTCGTGGGTTATTCAAAAACAGAATGCAAGTCGGCTCTTGCTATTTATATAATCTTTTCGCTAAGTACACCCATATCCCCCTTTCTACCTCTCAATTACCCCTTATACCCTTTTTTCTTAAAAAAGTACACCTGTTTTGCTTTCCATAAATGTCTTTCCAGAATCACATATACCTATTTCAGATATGTATTTTCAGAACTATAAATCATGGTTTTGGAGATATACTTCCAAAATAAGTATATATTTTATAATAACATATCACTCAAGTATTAAAATGGTTGAGAAGAAAAAAAATAATAAATATCTATCTTATACCTATATTTGTTAGTCTTATTTTTATTCTATCATTAGTATTCTTGTAATCTTATATAAAATCTTATTTTTCATCTTATCTTATTATTCTTTAAACCCTAATTTAAACTATATTAATCATATATTCATTATATAATACTATGTTTTCATCATTATTATACAATATTTTATGTTTTTCTTCATGTGACATTGCGTTTTAAGGTAGGTTCATCACTAACTTCATATATTATACACCTTAATTACAAAGCAAAGTTTTTGACAAATGTTTTTTTTTTCCTTCAAGTGTGGTCATTCATTTTCTAATCCAAGTCTATGTCAACGATTCAATGTCACATGAAGTTAGTGATGAACGTAGCTTTAAACGCATTGCCACATGAAGAAAAACATAAAATATTGTATAATAATAATGAAAATGCAGTGTTATATAATGAATATATTGTGAAAATAGTTTAAAATTAGAGTTTAAAGAATAATAAAAATAAGACAAAAATAAGATTTTAGATAGGATTTAAAAAACACTAATGATACAATGAAAATAAGATTAACAAACATGAGTATAAGATAAATATTTATCATTTATTTTTTTTTTCGTCAATCATCTTAATTCTTAAATGATATTTTATTAAAAAATATATACATATTCCCAAAGTATATCTCGATAATTATGAATCATAGTTCCGAAGATACATTTTTGGAAATACATTTCTGGAAAGCAAAAGAGCTGTACTTCTTTAAGAAAAAGGGTATAATGGGTAATTGAGAGGTAGGTATGAGGGTGTACTTAGGAAAAAGGAGGTGATATAGCAAGAGCAATGCAAGTTTTGGGTTTCTCTTCAGAGGCCCAAAACTATCACAATGTTGACCCACGTTAACAGGGCTGATTAGTTAATTGAATTGACTGCCGAATCACTGGTTTAGTTAACTTAATGTCAAGTGTCATACTTAATTTACAAGAAACTTTAAAATCCAACCCCTGATTCGTTTACACAATTCGTGAAGATACAAGACTCGAATGCAAACAATCCGTTGTCTTTTTTTTTTTTTTTTGAATTATACTACCTATCTAGAGAGCTACGAAGTGCAACTGAAGGAAATTATTCTCAATGTACATTCCAAAAGACCAATCGTAATATATATAGGAGGGAGGGTGTGCGATTAACCAAACTAAATGAACTAATGTAGTTTTGTTTGAACATACAAAGTCATATAAATGGTAGAAAGTCATTCCATAATCAACATTCAGAATCATACAGTACAACATCGTTTTCTTAAATTCTTTTAGGACATATTTTTCTAGTTTATTTGTTTATTGACAATTTGATTAGCCACTGCCCCCCTATATACCTACTTTATATACTCATCCCTCACTTCTTGGCTACTTAAACCAAAATTTTGTTCATGAAAGCAAGCCTTACCTTACGTTAATGACTAATTTCGAAGTCACATCCAGAACTGATCCAGACATGAGACATGAAGATGTAATAGTGATCACACACTAATTACCGTTGGGGGTTGACGGGCACATTAATGCATATTCATCTAATTAAAGATCCAATCTAATGAAAGCTACGCTTATTTGAACATTCAGAGGCTGGTTATATTTTTATAAATGGTAACCAAGGGGTATTGTAGTTTTTATTATGTATATCTCTTTTCATAATTTTGGGTGTTATGTACTGTATTTTATTTAATACCATGCAATTTTGGGCAGGAGCGGACATGGAATCCATAAGAGCAAGGAACTAACGAATACATTCCGGAGAATGTATTTCCGGAAATTAATTTTCGAAAGGGGTATTCTTGGAATAAAAGAGGAATGTTAGCAGTTAAGGGAGGCGAGTTTAACAATTGACAAATAAAATATGAAAAGAAAATTGAAAGAAAGAAAAAAACACTATGTATCAGGTCAAATTGAGTTGATGGACTTTTAAAATTTTCCAATCTAAAAACTGAACATAGTTTGAGTTACCCCTTCCTGAAGAGCAAACCGTTTTTTTTTCCCTTAAAAAAAAAGGACTGGATAGGATAGCACATAGCAGTCTATGAACGGTAGCAATACCTGTCTATGAATGCATGAGTTGCACCGGGCAAGCAAATATCTCTGCATCGTCACAATAATGCACGTAACATAAGCCCAATAATCATAATACATGTACTTGTGCACGTGAGCATCACTGCTTAAAAAATAATGCAAGTCTCGCTCTGCAATAAAAATATGAATGTCGCAACCCACAAATGAAGATTCTGGTAGGATGCATCCATTCTTCTATAGGAATTAAACATTGCTTCTGATTAAGCATCTTCTGATCTTTGGACACACCCAAGCTAGTCAATCACTCTTATCTTGTTGTAAACCAACATTTTGTAGGTAATGTTCTGCATCCAAAGCTGCCATGCATCCTGTACCAATAACACAACTTGGCTTATCCTTTGAAGAAAAAAATGTTTATGAAGCATACACTAACCCTGATAACTACAATGGTGTCTCCCACTGCCTATGATATTTGTTGTACTTTTCAGTACATCTAGTACTGAATCATATTTATAATATAAAGTATTTTTTTGCTGTGCAAAAAAAAAAAAAACTATCAAAGCCAAAGACAGCACAGTGCATTCCTTATTTACATTGGTCTAAATTACTTGCAGTTCAAATATAATTAACAGGTATGACAACAATGTAGCAATTCCCGATTCTTACATCATTGATATTTGATACCACTCCAATAACAAAACAAATCAGCTTGAAAATGTCTACATACACAGTTAAACAAGGATTTAATGCTTTGTAACATGTATTATCTTCTATATCAATATTTCTAAAGGAAGAAGTTCCACCATAAATAACTAAAGGTCATTAGCAGATCAGGCACAACCACACATTTAGTATCTTTCTATACAATTCACACTACAAAATAATGTAAATTTAAGCCCTCAGTTCAGGCTTCTAGAACAGATGAAATAAGAGAAACTCGCCTGAAACAATAATCAAACAAGGAACTATATTCATAAGGCTGTTATTGCAAACATAAATAACAGCACACCAGAGGCATTATATGCAACATACACAACCAAAAAAAAATGAAATCCCAATACAAGACACAGATAATATAGTTCATGATGAATATTGATATGAATATGATAAGCCCAAAAATCATGTTTACTCCAGTGGAATCAGGGAGAGGAGGGTTGGGCTGAAGGGTGATGAGCAGATCATACTCTGGACACACATGGGAGCTATTAGGTGTGAATGAGGAGGGAATTAAAAAGAATTAGGAGAGGAAAAGGGTTTTGTCAGGGAGTCTGTGCTGGAAGAGAAGTGTCGTCACTTTGTACACTATCCTACTATTTTCTTATTGTATCCGAGAGTTAATTAACAGTTAGTAAGCTGGTTAACTTCTCTGTTCATAAATAAAGTTCTGTATTCCTTTCATCTATCTCCCCATTTTCTGCTCCTCTGAATTTTAAGTTACCTCAGGAGCTCCCAAATCACATTAATGGGGACAAGTTTGGGGACCTAGGTACCTAGAGGGTATGGAGATGCCCATATGGGTATAGAGATCAGTATGAGTAATTTTTAAAAATATGGGAATGATAATAGGTACCATAGTACCTTACTCAAGAAAATACCCATTGCTGTTTCTAATTCCATGGGGAGAATTCTGGTTTAATACCTCCCACAAATCAGTGTCAACATTGGGATGATCCCTTTTAAGGGAGAAGTCCTCTAGAATAATTCATTTCAAAAGGGGGTCAACTTCCATAGAAGATTTTCGGAAAACAGAAATGCTATACAGATGATTTGAAAAATTGTGTTGAGCTCAACAAGGAATTGAAGAACAGAGCATCATAGGGAACTTGAATTTAAGTTGGACAACTAGGTCAATCAGAAATTCAGTCCACATATCTATGGACCTCTTGAGGTGATTATCAGAGTGAAAGCCGTGACCTACATGTTGGTCCCACCAGCTTATTCGATTATTTACCCCATCAGCCATATATCTTAGCTGAAACATGATATCAATCCAAATGTTATCAGAGGAGCATGAGCTGCATGTTCAACCAGCAGTAGTTCTAGTCTTAACACAGATGTCTGATGGCACAAGCGAGATTCTGAATTTATGATGCTGCAAAAATCTCAGGACATGAATACTATTGGGAAGAACACTATACCCTTCACAAGAAATCTCCTTATTTTCACCTTCAATTGAAGACATGGCGAGTGTTATCAGGGAAGGAATTTAGGCCCATGAATCAGGTTTACACTGGGAGAATTAAGGGGTGATGGTTGGGTTGAAGGATGGTGGGCCAGATCATCCTCTGCAGTTGCATGGAGAGCTACTGGGTGTCATTCAGGAGGAAATTGGTCAGAACTAAGAAAGGATGGTGGGAGAGAGGAAGGGGGATTTTGGCAGGAGTATGTCTTGTTGCAGGATTTTAGGGTGGAAGAAGGTCTCTGACCCTCCAGAGTATCCTCCACTTTTCTTCTTCATTTTGTCTACTATATAACTATTTTCCTACTGTTTCTCAGTTATTTCTCTGCTTGAAAGGAGTTTAATTGCTCTGATCAAATTATATAGAGTTCAGTGTTCCTTTCACCTCTCCATTTTCTGCTCTTCAGAGTTCTGTATTTTATCAGATATAATGCAACAAGTCAAACAAATCACAAGTCTAAAAAAGAACATGTGAAACTTGCTCTGGTCTGGTACGAACTAACAGCCGTCTGTATGAAAATGGGACATGCTTGATTCCCCCACCTTTGGCCAAGGTTTGAAGTATTAATTAAGTAGCTGGAAATAATCAGTCAAGTTTGCAGCTAAACATGCGAGAGAATAATCCAATTTCAGCTTCAAATGTTAAAAGCTGATACCTTAGGACATTAACTCTTTCTCTTATTTATTTTATCTCTGTAATTCATCTAATTGAAGGATTAATTGTGTGTTTGGAACTGCATATTATACACATATTTAGGTAAAAAAAAAAAAAAACCACGCCCAAATTCCAAAAGGAAGCACAAGCAAGAGTATAATACTTCAGAGGGACATGCGAAAAGTGTTGATGACGCCCAACCAAACATGCAGTAACCCCCAAATCAGAAACAACAAACAGGAGAACAAACTAATATGCTCTGAGTTCTGAAAGAACCTATACTAGATAGAAAATTTGTTGTACACCGACACTTTTTTACAAACCTATACTGCATTGAAGGTGAGTTCACTTCACTGTTGGTACACCTATGGTCTCTGTTGAACCGACCCCACCTCCTTTAAGTCTACAAACTTGGTTTACCAATCAGTCAAATAACACGCACTCAGCAACTTAGTTCATGTTTGGCAAACTACTAAAATCAAGTCCTCTCACTGTGATACACATTCTAACAGTATAAAAACTATGACTGAGATTAATTTAGGCACATATCCCAATTACGTTATTCAACTGCTCGAAACCAGCCCTACCCTACTTTAAAACCAACAGACTCTTGGTTAAATTAAACGATAATCAGTCAACAATGGGCACCCTACTAAATAACAGCAAAATACACTACTATGCTTCAAAACCAGGGATCTTATACACACACATGTACATACACCAATGTCCAATAAGCAGCTCTATGCATCATAGACAAATCTGTAACTTACCAGTGCCAGCAGCAGTAATAGCTTGCCTATACTTCTTGTCCTGAACATCCCCAGCAGCAAACACTCCCTCAACACTGGTCTTCGTCGTCCCCGGCTTCGTCACTATATATCCATCAGAATCCAATTCAAGCTGCCCGTCCAAGAACTTGGTTGCGGGCTCGTGCCCAATTGCGAAAAACAACCCAGAAACCTTCAATTCAGATACCTCTCGAGTCACCACATTCTTCACCTTCAATCCCCCAAGCACCCTCTTGTTATCTCCGCCCCCAAAAGCCTCAACCACCACCGAATTCCAAATCACCTTAATCTTGCTATTGCCCATAACCTTGCTCTGCATAATCTTCGAAGCCCTGAATGTATCCCTGCGGTGAATTATGTAAACCTCGGAACCGTACTTGGTGAGGAAGGTGGCCTCCTCCATCGCCGAGTCCCCGCCGCCGATCACCGCCAGTGGCTTGTTCCGGAAGATCGGCGCGGCGCCATCGCAGACGGCGCACGCGGAGATGCCGCGGTTCCAGTAGCCATCGGGGCCATCGCCGGAGCCGGGGAAGGGGAGGCGCTTGGCAACGGCGCCGGTGGCGACGATGACGGATTCGGCCTCGACGGTGCGGGAATCGGTGAAAACCCTAAAAGGACGGGCGGAGAAATCGACCTTGGAGACGGTCTCGGTGTGGATCTCGGTGCCGAAGCGGAGGGACTGGCTCCGGCAGCGGTCCATGAGCTCGCCGCCGAGGATGCCGTCGGGGAAGCCGGGGAAGTTCTCGACGTCAGTGGTGGTGGTGAGCTGGCCGCCGGGGGCGATGTCGTTGGCCATCCAGCCCTCGAAGAGGATAGGCTTCAGCTCTGCACGGGCGGCGTAGACGGCGGCGGTATGGGCGGCGGGGCCGCTTCCGATGATGCAGAGTTTGGTCTTGTGGATCTGAACGTCACCCATGGCGTTGGCGAAGGCGGCGGATGAAGCGCGTCCAACACTGATCAAGTTTCGCGCCTTCGATAAGAGGTTCTTCCAGTTATGATGATTAGGGCAGATTCTAAATTTCATTTCCCCCCTTGCTCTTCGTCCTTTTTAATCTAAAATTATTTTTAAACTATGCTTTTTTTTTTTTACATGTAAAAATTCAAATTGGCTTTGAGAAAATGAGTGATCCGTGCTTCAATTCATAACTATCATCATGATTTATCTCTCTCCATAAAACATTTTTGGCTTTTTTTCCTAAAAGTTAATTAATATTTTAACTTTAATTGAAAATAATGCGAAAAATACTTAACATACTTTTTTTATGCATAAATACTTAGCATCTATATACTATCTAATAAAAGAGAAATACTTTGGAAAAATAAAAAATGTCCCTATTTAAGGCTGTGACACCTGACACGTGACACTTTTATTGATTTTTTGGTTATTTTCGCATCACACTTCCACCTCTGTTGGTTGCTCCACGTATTTTCTTTTTCAGCCTTGACCCGTAGTGTCCTCACCAACTCCTGCTATCTCCGTTTGCTTTCTTTCTTCTTCTAGCTTCATTTTCGATTTTTGCTTTTGTTTCTGTTTTCCCATTTTCTGTTTGCTACATGAGATTTCCTCCATGCTTTCTTTCTTCTTCATTTTTGTGATTCGTCTCTTCCATCTTCACTTCTAATTTTTGCTTTGGTTTTTTGTTGAGTTTTTGTTGTTATGCATGGTTTCTTCTTAACTGATAGTTATTTTTTCTTATTGATTTTTTCACTTTGTTTTTGGTTCCTTTTTTATTTTCCCGCTTATCAGGCTATCGACAAAGAAACATCTAGTAGGCAAGTTTTTTTCCCTTTTGTTGTTGTGCATGTTTGTTTCGTGACTATTTGTCTCTATTTGCAAGGTTTTAATTTTGTTTATTGTTATGTATGTTTTCTTCTTAATTAATAGTTATTTTTTCTTATTGATTTTTCTACTTTGTTTTTTATTCATTTTTTATTTCCCCGCTTACCAGGCCATCGACGAAGAAACATCCAATAGACAAGTTTTGTTTTCCTCTTGCTGTTAAGCATGTTTGTTTCGTTAGTATTTGTATGTATTTGCAATGTTTTATTTTTGTTTATTGTTATGCATGTTTTCCTCTTAACTAATAGTTATTTTGTCCGGTGGTGACATTAATCTTGACTGCCTCGTATGGTATTTAAGAATGGAACTATGCATGCTTTACTTTTTCAATAAGATTCAATCTACTTAAACTTTTATACATAAAATAAGAATCAGTATTAATTTAAAACATGAAAATCCTTGTAGTTGTAGAGCTTTCATCACCGTCATATTTAGAATTACACCTCATGCAATTGAATTATCAACCGGAGGAATCTAAATGCTAAAATATATAATTTAATATTCTTTGTATCTAGATGGGAACACGAGAAGGAAAGCACCTATGCGTTTCAAAATTCACGGAACGAATCAACGTGGAAGTAGGATTTATAAGAGGATGATGTCGTTTATGGGTTTCTTGAGGACGACAACAGGAGGAACAAACAATGTGGTTTGTTACTTGTTGTTTTGTTTAGCTGGCCGGTAGAATCTAACCAGGGCAATCTGTCGTTGGTTATAGGGTATTCCTAATTGTTCCATGTTTTCGTTTTTTTGTCTTTCTACGTAGGTTGTTGGGTGTTCCATTTTCATTGTTCGGGTACACAAAGGAAAGGATAACACTAACTGTTTGCATCGCCAATTGTGCTAACATTTTTTCGAATGTTAAAGGGATGAAGTGCATGTTATATTTGCCAATGGAAATAACTTTCTAGACCTTATAGTTTGGAGGGAAATGATAAATAAAACTGTTAATTTACATGACTTGCGTGTGAAACTAAACAATAAGTGGGAAAGGAAAAGTAAAGTCAATTGATTAACTTTAGTTCTCTGTTTATATTTTTTTTTTGTACATGCCTCTGTTTATATTATTAATAATTAATAAACTAAAACTCACTCTTTCCGCCCTTTTTGGAAAAAATAAAACAAAAAACAACTTAGTCTTCTCTTTTGTCAATTAAACACAGTTTCCCCCCTCAGTCCGGTCAAAGTATTACCTTCATCAATTGGACCAGCAAAGTGACTTTCACATCGGAAGCCTAGCAAACTAATTTTTGCAGCCAAATGAAAGGTTATGAAAGAAGTTAGGGTTTACTTGTCATGCATTCTACGCTGGACAAGCTATTAGGTTGTCCAAAGGTGGACATCCACTTTTTTTTTTTACCTTAGATATATTAAAAAAATCAATATACCAGATTTATTTATAAATACTATAATTAATATATTGTAATTAAAACTTGTTGTCCAACCCAAATGATTCGTGTAATAGTGTAACGTTCCATTATGTTTATAGGTATGAAAACGATCTATTTAACAAGAGTCAAGAGAACTCATGTTCCGTGTATAAAATTTATTTGGTTCAAACAACTATCATACACCGTAAGTGAGATTAGTTTCTAAAGAATTGGACGACACTCATAATTTCTGCCCCAGGATAAAAACTTATTGTCCAATAAAATTTTATGTTGTATTTATTAAATATAATTTTTTTAATATTTCATTAAACTTTTAAATATTTGTTACAGTATATAATTAAAATGAATCAATTTTAATATTCATAAAATTTTTTAATACATTATATTTATTAAATATAATATATAATCAAATTAAACAATATGGTTAGACATTATACTATTCTTTAAATATAATATATTTATTCTGTAAAAAAATATATTTATTACTTTTTTATGTAACAATTAAATAAAGAAGTTGAATAGATATAACAATAATTGATAGAAATATGAAACTAATAGGAGAATCTATGTTCGATTCCCACCTTATATAAAATTTTGTTGGACCAGCGGCAATCATGTACTACAAGTAAGATTAATCTCTGATCAAATGGATTGAGAAACAGGCATGATCTTTGACCTAGGAAAAAAATATAAAACTAAAATTAATATTAAATTTCACATTTAATATTTGTGGATAATGAATTATCACCTCATTGTCAGTTACATGTCATTTTCATCTCATGTGGCCAAATATTGGTACTTATGTTTTAAAATGGATTAAACTAAACTTTGATATATTTAGAGAAATTAGAGTATTACAATTTATCTTCCTTATTTTTTTTTCATCAAAGAATATAAGAGATAAGATAGTTGAAACTTGCCTCTAGTATATCCAACATATCTCTAAAAGAAAGATGAAGAAAGGTCTACTTTAAGATTAAAAAGGATTTGAAATTCTTTTTATCAAGGAGTGAAGAGAATTATAATGATTCAGAGTGATCATCTAAAAGAACCAGTTAGGTTATGTTAGGCAAAATTAGCTGAAACACTCGTTAAAAGCTGAAAAGTTTGTTGGTAACTGAAAGTTGGTAGCTCTAAAAAACGAGCTTATTAAATTATAAGTATTAAGTAAAACTAGCTATTAAAGTAGATGAAAAATATAAAATGACAAAAAATAATAAAATCATGCTTTAGTTAAAAAAGAATAACTAGGAAATTAAATAAATATATTAAGAATAAAAATGAAAGAAAATATAAAAAGTTAAAAGCTAGCATTTCAAAAAATATTACCTCAAATAACATTTCCAAAAACGTTAAAAGCATCTTCAGCACAAGTGTCTTCCTAGGTGCTTAGTGTGAAGAAACTATTTCTTAAATTTTTTCACACTGGAGCAAACCCAAGTGGTAGGGTGCATTAATTCACTCTTCAAAATTGTTTCTTATATAAGAAACAATATCTTACCATTAAAAAAATAATTTCTTCACACAAAATAGGTATAACACACGTACAGATAAAAGGGAAAATAACTATCCCAAGAAAAGAACAATGAACAAATAGAAACTCAGTTGATCAAAGAACAACCACAATGAATTCCAAAATTGATAAAATTTGAAAAAAAAATATCATTCAATCCAAATTCAAACAATACAATAAAGGGAAAAAGGGTTTTCATGAACCAGATTGAAGAGATGAAAGGGAAAAAACATGGAAAGGGGATAACTAGATGGAGACACAACCATGGCTGGAGGTGTCAACGCCAGACACATGATGACCAACGTTAGTGCTGCAATGGAGGCATAGCCGTGGCTGGAGGCGTCGGCGCAAGACGCAAGTGGGAAGGAACGACACAGTGGTGGCTACAGTGGCAATGAGCGGGGAGGTAGAGGTGATGCATGAAGAGTGAAGAAGGTTTGATTTTGGAGAGAAAAGTTTCTGGAGAAAAAGATAGAAAGGTGCACTGCAGAGGGTTGGTGGGGAAGGTTCTAGAGAATAAAGGATTTTCGTGAAGGTGAACAAGTATTATGGACGGATCTAGAAAGTTCATTATTTGGTGTGGAAGGATTTGGAACGTTGATTAGAACAATTAATTAGTGAGGAAGGATCTGGAACGTTGATAAAATATTTTTACAAAAAAATTATGATTGTTGATCTAGAAATGTTACCGTTAACAGGACATATATAACTATTGTGACCCAATTTTGTTTTATCGTTGCACGTATTGTTCACTATAAATTTGAGTCTCATTGATGGAGTTTTGCATACAACATTTCTACTACTTTTTTTTTCTTATTCCTATCAAGTCTCAATCTTTTTTATTCTCTCTAAAATGGATCTCAATCAGCATAATTATCAATGTTACTATAATTATTTGCAAAATCAACCACCCCCTACTAGTGAAAATTCTCAAAATCCACCGCAATATGTTATATATCCACCACCACCCCCTACTTGTGAAAATTCTCAAAATCCATCATAATATGTTATGTATCCACCCCCCCCCCCCCCCATGTAGTATATGCATCCTTCACCTACTAGTGATAGTTCTCAAAATCCACAATTTTGTAGTCAACCATCAACCTCCATCAACCCAAACACGTGTTATAGGCCTTCTTTATCCAATATTGAGCCCCCTAGCAATGAAGTTGAATCACCAACCGGTTTAGACAGTATTCAACTAGACGAGGGAGAACAAAATTCTAGTGGAAAAAAACTCGTACAACATTCTTAATGATAGAAGTTGTGATTCTCATATGATCATGACTCAATGTGTCAAAGAATTCAATTATAGGAGTTGACCAAACATCAAAGCAATATTGGGCAAGGATAAAAAATGCGTACAACAATGACGATGTGCATCAAAGTGGACAATTTTGTGAAAGAAGTTGGACTCAATTGAAATCTCGGTAGAGCAGGATCCACCCTCCAATTCAAAATTTTAATGGGTGCTACAAACAAGCAAATAAACATAGGAGAAGTGAAAGTTCAGAGAAGGATGTTTTGGTTGATGCTTATATGATTTACTCACAGGATATTGGTAAAAAATTTGAGGTTGAGCATGCTTGGTTGTTGTTGAAAGATGAACTCAAATTCGATGCAAAATTTATGTCAAAGTATTCAAAAAGAAGAAAGGTTTTTGCTGGTGGAAATTACTCATCATCTTCTAACCCAGAGAATCCCATTGAAGGTGAAGAATATGATACGTCATCGCCAATGCCTTACCCAATTGGACAAAAAGTAGCAAAAAAGAAAAGCAAAGGTTAAGAAGCTTTTAACACTCTTGATTTATTTGGCATAGAAAGTGTAATGAAGGACAAAAATGTCAACACATCAAAACTTAAACAGTGTGGATGAATATGTTTGAATTGGTGAAACCACTGCAGTGGAATGCTTAGAGCGATTTGTATTAGACATTTGCACCATATTTGGGAATGAGTGCTTGAGAAGACCAAATAATGAAGACATTGAACGACTACTACAAATGGGAGTGGCACGTGGATTTTCAGGTATGTTAGGTTCGATTGATTATATGCATTGGGAATGAAAACATTGTCCAATTGTGTGGAAAGGTTAATTTTGTCAAGGTGATCATCGCAACCCAACAATCATTCCTTAAGCCGTAACATCACAAGACTTGTGGATTTAACATGCATATTTTGGCACCACAAGTTTAAATAATGACATTACTATGTTAAATGGATCTAATGTGTTTGATGAAGTTTTGTCAGGATATGCGCCCGCAGTGCAATACACCGTGAATAGAACCCAATATAATATGAGATACAATTTAGTGGATGACATTTATCCAAACTTTGCCACATTTGTAAAGACCATCTCAATGCCACAAGGAGAAAAGCAAAAATTATTTGCATAACAACAAGAATCGGCAAGAAAGGATGTAGAATAGTTGTTTGGAATGCTCCAATCTTGATTCACAATTATACGTGGTCCAACATGTTTTTGGAATGCTGGTAAAATGAAGAATATCATCTATGCATGTATCATATTTCATAACATGATTGATGATGAAGAACATGACACATATCGAAATAATGTTGATTACAATAGTATAGGTAATAGCATGTCAAGATTCAAAGTATCTTTAAGTGCTTACCCCAGTATCAGATCAACATATCTCCAAAGGAACAAAGGTTCATGACAAACAAAAACATCGTCAACTTTAAGAAGATTTAGTAGAACATATTTGGGTATGTTTCAGAAATGAAAATAACAATTAATTTTATGTAATATTTTTTTATTTTTTATCATATGTTTTTTTATTTCAATGTCATTTTGTTTAATTATCTATTATTATGTAAAAATGTATTTTTTTATTGTTACATATTTCCTTTCAATGTTATGTAATTTTGTTTATTTTTAATTTATATTTTATATTTCCTTCAATTATTTATATTTATTATTTGTATACATAAAAATTGAAAAAATGAATTAATTATTTTATTGAAATAATAATTAAGTTATAATAAAAAAATTAAATGTGTAAATTTTTTTGAAATTTCTTGTGATTTCATGCATTGAAGTAAAATTCTATATGAATTTCTTATCATTGACATGATATTGTGAAACCACAAAAAGTGTTACGAAGACAAAAAAAACTGATTAATTCATATAAGAAACTTGTACTAAAAATGCTCTAAGAAGATTTGTTGACCAAACAAACCAAATAAGCTTATCAGCTAAAACTAAATGAAATGTCTTATTCAATATAATCTTAATTTAAAAAAAAAGTATGTGAACTAAGATATGGATCCAAAAGCTAACACATTTTCATATTAAGAGATTAAAGATATATTTTACTCATAAAAGAATTTAAAGTTATTAATACGAAAAATAATTTGAAAACATTATTACAATACTTTTTAAATAGCTTTTATATATGAGTGTACTGCACGAAGAGTTTTTTAAAATAATTAAACATCAATAATTAGCCAATTGAATGATTTATTTCTCTTTGACAAACATTTTATATATGGATGACAAGATAACATACAATTACCGTGGAAAACTAGGAAGATAACAAATGTTCAATGAAACTGTTAATCCAATCATAATTGAAAGAACTTGATAATCATCATAAATTCATAATTACTTGAAGTTAATTTCTTAACATTATCATAAGAATCCATAATACATAATTACATATTATACTGCTACACCAACAAAAAAACAAAAAATTTCTGTCGTCATAGCATCTAAATCAAACGATATTGTGGAAGAATGGTCGGTATTAGAATTTGAAATCCCATATTATTTTGGACAGGGTCGTTAAGTAGAGCCAACCTGTAAGCCAATTTAGACACAACATGCCCTTGTCATAGCAGCCACGGTATGGCCCACAAACAAAACCCTAGTTTATTAGCTGAAAAGCTAAGCATTAGTGGATATCTAATCAGCATCAATAGTAATATGGAAACAAGGTTTCCTCATTTTATTATGGGTAAGAATGGAACTCATGTCTATTAAATTATAAACAACAAATTACTTTAAAATTCCGGGATATGATTGCCACCCTTTTTCTAATGTCAACAATAATCTTCTCTTTTAGACTTACTTTAGGTTTAGATTAGTCAAAAACACGATTTTAGTGTTTGGTGGTAATACGGTAAGAACAGCTTGAGAATCTTCAAATGTACCAAGAAGAAACGAACCATTCAGCCACTGCCACGTGCCATTCACAAGGAAAATTCTATTAACAACATTATGTTAGTAGAATTAGACTAATTTTTTTATACAAAAACGTAGTTAAGAAAAGAAATTCCATAAAAGATCATCAATCACCTTCGATTCCTATAACAAATAATAATTAGTTATTACCAACAAATATTTCCCATCTATAATATAATAAAATAAAAAAAGAAAAATCTATACATCTCTATAATGTTGAATGAAATTTCTAATTTGAAGGAAGAATATTTACAAGTTTTATGACAATTTTCACACTTGTTTACAGAGAATAACTCATAACCGATGCAAAAATTTAGAAGAAATTAATATATATACACAGATTAAGGAGTAACTATATCATATCTTCTCAATGCTTCCAAAAAATTAAAAGGAAAAAAAAACAGATAAATCTAATATTGATTTCCTCTACCAAAAAGAAAACAAAAGGAGTCACGAGTTTCTATCTTGAATATGACAAACTGGGTCTTGAATTTGGTCCATGGAAGAAATAGATGTTCGTTTGATGAACTCCAAGCAATCAGCAATGGCTTCTGCATAGAAAGAATTATTCCTTCCATAAGATGATACCCTACAATCAGCATGACCCTTGATTCTTTCATCCCTCACTAAACCACTTCTGCTGCTGTTGCTGTAGTTTCTCTTGAATCCACTTTTTCTTCTCAACACCTTCTTCAGAAGCTGAAGAGCCTGAGAATAAGAGAGTTTCCACATATCAAAGAGCCTGAGTAAGAAGGTGAACCTCTTCCTTAGGCGAAGGAAGTAAAGCCTTCTGAGGTTTAACCTAAACCCTCTGCATTTTCCATGGCAAGATGATGATCCTCTCCCACTGCTAACTCTATTGTAACTCATATGACCCATGTTTTTGGTTTTTGGCTTATGCTAAGCACCCTGAGTTATGTACAAATATATAAGGTTGGAGGGTGACTTTTTGGATGGTGTGGTAATAATGAATATGATGGGTGTGTGTGTGAAGGGGAATGAAGGGAAGAAGCTTGGAAATTTGTGTATTTGGACTGTTTTGAAAACTTTGGATGGCCTAATATGCTACAAAGACAAAGGAGTTTGAGGCGTAATATATGTGACCGGAACTAAACTTGAAAAACTTGTGTATTTAAATATTGGAAGGGACCATAAACAATTTAAAGCATCAAGGTGTTTTGAATCGTTGATTGGTGTGGTAGGGCCAAGGGAAAAACAAGCAAAAAGAGAAAAATGCCATCTATTCTTTTTCAAAGTAGGTGACTAAGGCGCCACGAGAATATGATAATGAGTAACAAATTGGTGAGATTCCGGAAAAATGAGTTGCGTAGCCTATATTATAATATGGCTATTCAAGCTTTGTTAGTCTAACAACGTTTTGACTTTTGAATGGGCTTTTGTGGTAGAGTGGCTGGCTTTTCTTATTCGGAATGTGATGAATTCCATTTGTTCCATTAAAAATTTGTTTGATTGCTTCTTACCTTTAATGATAATAACGAACTTTGAGGGCTAATGGCTTCCTTGGATTTATGGTTCCTTTAATTACTACAGAATTTTGTCAAAAGATCCAATAATCTTCCAAAAAGAGTAGCTGAACCACAGTTTTCATTGAAAATTTATGTTATCTTTAACACCTACTCTTGAACTATTATTATTCTTCATGATTGTTATTAATTTGTTAATTTTGAACTTTAAGATAGGGAGGGAGGAGTGGTCTATATTTTCCATTAGATAAGCTCATCAAATCTCTCCAATTATGAATGCTCAATAGTTCTAGATGAAACTTGATGCTTGTCTAGAAAGTGAGATTGGTAAGCTCAGCATTGTCTTCTTGTTCCTTAATATGAACCAACGTACATAATTGGTAAATGAACTTAATTGCGTAGGGAAACAAAATTTAAATTTGAAGAAGTAACTAGTTCATCAAACAGAAAATAAATTAACATACTTAGGGAGGTAGACTAAGAAAGTCATTGAACATTGCACATCAACTTTGCAATGTATATAAGTGTAAAAACAGATTTTGTTGAAAATTAATTTTTGTCTGAAAACGCCAATAACTAATTTTAATTGAAACTTTTCTTCTAAACACATTTTTTTCATCACTCAAACTTAAAATCTAATTTAAAAGACATCTAAAATTGGTTTCATTTAGACTAGTGTGTAATTTGATGAGTGCCGGTTATGATGCTGTATTGCTATTCCTTCACCTGTCCAAACAACCTTTGAGTGTAGTTCTTGTTAAAAGCACAGCGTAGTTTTTGCATACGAAACCAAAAGAACTTCACTTTCAGCAACCATAAAACGTTTTGTGCGTAACCGGTTATCCATAACCTTCACATATTTAATTCCAAACTACTAACGTGCAAATATTCAAAAGAGTGCCGACTTCTGAACTACTTATTTGTAAGTTGGAAGGATTAATATATACATAAAAAAAACAACAAAAAATTATCAAAGTAGACTGTTTTCGTGAGTGCTTTTTGTATAACTTTAATTGTTTTAGTTCAATGTGAAAGACTATAAATAAACTACATTATGGCAGTGTTTTGACAACTTTAAAATCTGGATCCTTAACATTTATAGCATGTTTGTATGTATAGTATACCCATTATATTGGCTTTAATTTGCTCTTTTTCAAAACTAACGTTTTTGCGAGAAGCAAGAAATTACTGTATTTGCTTTCGGTTTAAAGTACATATAGCTATTTCGGAATCAGAACAGAAATAAACAGTTTTTCCATCACTCGAACATAAAATTAATTTTTAAAAGAAAGTAATAATAGTTTTTAAAAACTGAAATAGAAGAGTATTTTATTGCATAATCTAATGCAACCCCTGCTACTTTATGAAAGAAGAAATTTATCACAACTAAAAAGTTTTAACTAATTTAATATTACTATAAAATATTTTTCATGTTAAATGGATAACATTAACATCGTGATTTTACTCTCAAAAAATCAACATCGCGATTTTGAATGTAGTTTAAAACGTTAAGTCTACGAGAAAATGTGTAAAAGAAAAACGTTATTGACCACACAAAAAAAGTCTAGTTTAAATTTGATAGAGGTAAGGTATCAAGAGTCAATATATAATAGTAATTAAACAAATACTTGTACCTCAAGAAAAACTAAAATTTCAAAAAAAAGAAATTCATTTTTCTTCCCACGAGCACGGTACCTGTTGACTAATAAATAACAAAATAATACTTGTCAGTTATCACATGATAAATAGGAAAAGGTAATAAATATTAGACATATGTTTTTAATCCTTTAAATTTGAGTAATTATTTTTTTAGAGTTTCAAGCCAAAAGATAAAAATATATGTACATTGGAAATTAAATTTTTTATCATTAAAGTTTAGATAGTTTAAATGTAAAGTGGAAGATTGCATTTTACTATATGAACCTTAGTTGGATGAGTGCATTGAAATTTATTTTTGTTTCAACTTTCAAAAAAACTTATTTGTTATAGTTAATGACAATCTTTATTATAAATAGAGAAGAAAATTAGTGGAGAAACAACATATGAAGAGAGAGTATGTGAGAAGAGAGATTGTGAACAAAAGTCACTATGTTAGAGAGAAAAGTGTCTTTGTGTGAGAGTATTATCATTTTTTGTAATCATTGAGTGAGGTAGATACACTATATGAGGTGGGTTACAATCTTGTAATCATTCTTGTGATAGTGAAAATATTTTGAAACGATTCTGTGGACGAGTTGCCGAACTACATTAAATTCTTGTATTTGTTATTTTTTTTTACAGAGTAATCTTTGTGTGTGTTCTCATGACCCTTTATGAGTGTGGATAATTTTATTTAAGGGAGTGTTGATTATCCAATAGTGGTATCTCAACTATGATTGAGAGCACATAAAAGTTCGAGATGGGAGAGAAGACATCACGAAGGTACAAATATGTTGGTTCAAAGTGGAAATACAAGGTGTACAAAGGGAGACACTTGATGTTGCAAGGACAGAAAAATAAAGGTAACATTTCCTATTTGGATGATCAAGCCTTGAATGGGAACCGTGAAAGCAAAGTGAAGAAGAAAGTGAAGTTTCCTAATGTTGTAGAAGTGTTGAGAGATACTTCCGTTGGAGGGGGAGTTTGTTCACTCTCAAATTGATTGAATGATATTTCTCTTTTGGTTTTAGGGGGAGAATTGAGGAGTTTCAAGCCAAAAGATAAGGTGTATGCACATTGGAAATTGAATTTTTTTATCACTAAGATTTAGGAAGTTTAAATGCAAAGTGAAAGATTGCATTTTACTATATGAACCTTAGTTGAATAGATACATTAGAAGTTATTTTTGTTTCAACTTTCATGAGAATTTATTTATTATAGTTGGTGACAATTTTCATTATAAATAGAGAAGATAATTAGTGGAAAAACAACACATGAAGAGAGAGTGTGAGAAGAGAGATTGTGAACCAAAGTTACTTTGTTGAGAGAAAAATGTCTTTGTGTGAGAGTGTTATCATTTCTTGTAACCATTGAGTTGGGTACTCGGATTTGTATGGTGATATACTGTTTGGGGTGAGTTACAATCTTGTAATCATTCTTGTGATAGTGAAAATATTTTGAGACGGCTTCATGGACGTAGGCAAGAGGTGTCGAATCACGTTAAATTCTTGTGTTTGTTATTATTTTTCTTACAGTGTAATTTTTGTGTGTGTCCTCACGATCCTTTGTGGATGTTGATAATTTTATTTATAAAAGCATTGATTACCCAACATTTTTTAGTTCTTTAAAAAAATTATTTTTATGAATCTCTCAAATTTTTAAAAGCTACTTTTATTTATTTGCATTAATGGTTTCATAATTTATGTTGGTTTCTCAGCCAGATTTTTTTTTAATTTAATTTTTTTGAAAATGATTTGTGATAGTTTAAATTCATCAAAATATGTAAAAAAAAAACATCACAATTCAACATTCTTATATTTATTTTTATTTTTTAAAACCGCCAAAATATTAAAAAATAAAGACCACCAATCCATATAAGTCAATTATTTTGATGACCTAAAATCATTAGAAATTATTTTTAAAAATTAAATTAAAATATTTAT
Organism: Glycine max; assembly: GCF_000004515.6. Taxonomy (NCBI): domain Eukaryota; kingdom Viridiplantae; phylum Streptophyta; class Magnoliopsida; order Fabales; family Fabaceae; genus Glycine; species Glycine max. The sequence continues at coordinate 50,498,186 of NC_016088.4, read as the reverse complement.
TTTGACAATTAAAAATGTTCACAAATTGTTAAACCATAAACATAATGAACAAAAAGGGACTAAAAATAGTTTTTCAGAAATTTGAGGGACTAATAAAAATAATTTTATTTGTGAAGGACCAAAAAAAATAATTACTCAAATTTAAAAAATTAAAAACATATTTAAGCCTAAATATTAACTAGTTGCTTAGGACATTAATTAAGAAAATAAAATAATTTTTTTTATTAGGATGCAAAAAAAATGTGTCCCTCTATAATTTCAAAATGTACTTATGGGATTTGTAGTAAAACTTTTTCTTTTTTTAATTATTTAACTTGTGCCCTAGCAAAACCCATAGAAAAAAAAAGACAATATCCATATATGTGCTCTGTAATTTTAGCCAGCCATGTGTTAAATGATAATATTTCATTTGCACCCATTGTTGACCATTATCATCTATTTATTTTAAGGTTTTTCTTTTAAATTGACAAAATTGTTTTATTTTTACTCTTTTTACATGGTTTAAAAATAAAGTATGTTGTAGGGCTTATCTAAGCCATCACAAAGACTTATATATTTTATTTCATAGTCATTAAACTACTAATATTTTATAGTAAACAAAATTTATTTTTAATTGAATCAATTCATATTGGCATTGTACTGCTTACTCTTGATGAGACAAAAAAATGACTTGCTAAATAGATTTGACAGTTTATTTCTTTGAAGTTCGGTAACAAATTGTGCTAAGGATACTTTATTAAGAAATAAAAAAAAAAAAAAGAAACTACCAAAAAAATATTTGTTATATAAAAATATAAAATTATTTAATACTAGTATCTTTAAGTAATTAAAGATAATTAATAAAAGATAATAAACTAATGCATATATTAACAAATCCATTTTTCTTTTTTCATGAATTTACTTTTAAATTTAGTCCTTCAAATTTGTGTCCAAATTTTATTTTGATCCCTCAAATTTTAAAGTGATTTTTTTGTTCCCTTAATTGAAAATGATTGTTTTAGTTTCCAATTTAGAAATAAATCATTTTGGTCCTCAAAGTTGTCATTAAAATATCTGCTGACTTGACTAACAGTGTGTTTTCTGATAAAATTAAAAAATTGATTTGACAGTTTTAAACTCCTAAAAATTTAGATAAACATAATATTTTAAAATAAATTTGTGGCATTTTAAACCCGCAAAATATAGTCAAGTAAAATCAAACATTGTGTTCGTACATGGTAGCCACAAGTCACCATATACCTTAGTCCTAAAATATAATGCAAACCAAAACCCAATCCATTATAGCGTGACAAGGAGCAAGGGAGGGAGAGAAAAGATAAGGAAGAGTGGGAGAGATGAAGTAAGTGGGAAAAAAAATTTTAAATAATAAATTTTAAAAAAAATGTTGAGCTATTACCGAAATTTTTATTTGGAAAGTATTAACAATTATTAAAAATGTCTTTGAAATCAAAACCTACCAGATAATTACTGCTGTATAGGAGCAAATAGAACAGATTAAATGCAATAGTAGCAACATATAAAAAGGTCAAAAGTTAAATGTAATATCACTAACAAAGTTACAATATTACAACATTGATCCTCGGCAATTACAGAACCTACCTAACTCATATTAACAAGGTTAAAGTATTGTTTGAGAAAATCATGTACGAGAATTTATAAGTGAACTCAAACATTAAAGTAAATGCTACGCTAAGCTAGAAATTGACATGTTTTACAGGCAGAAATAGTTTTCTACATGGTTTCCGGGTCAACTATCCTACATACATATCATGGTCAAAGAGAGAGGCATTGAAAGCATAAGCGACCACTATTCTAAATGTTCAAACGGGACACGAACAAACAACTGCCCATGCAGTGTCACCACCGCGGATGTCTGATGAGGATCAATTCTTGAGGGCAAGCTGACAACCTGAATTCATAAAATTCTGTGTTAAAGGGACGAGTAACAGCATAGTATTCCAGATAAATCATTTAGAAACCAAAGAAAGAGTTTAAATATGGAATGTATTAGTAAGCCTTTTAGTGTATCAATTACTTACAACCAGGAATATCAGAAAAATAAAATTCTGCAGTGTTTATGGTATGAAGACTAAAATTGCAGCAAATTAACACAGACCACCGATTGTTTTAACATGTAGACAATTCATATCTGCAAGCTGAAAGTTTAAACAATAGCAGTTGTGTTGAAAATTTTCAAAGCAAGACACATTCTTTTCATTGTTGAAGAAGAAGAAAATATACCTTTTTGAAAGGTGTCACACCCCAAGGATTGTTGGGATGTTCAGGCTCCCCACTTATGACTAGGCGTCCTGCAGGGTCTGACTGTACACGGACCTGGTTTTAGAAAAGCATACATATTATACATGGTCATCCACAATTCCATTTCAGACATTCAGTAGTGTGAGTTATACATTTAAGATTATAGCTTATTGCATCAAAAGCTAACAAACTTCAATAAAGGAAAATTTTCAACAGACCTTACAAGTGATAAAATAAAGGCTAGAAAAGGAAAATTTAAAATCAGTCTACCACTTTAACTTTAGAAGTTAATTCTGATTTGTCATCTGCCAAAATGAAAATCTTTAAATAGAAGTTGAATCATCTTTTTCTTTTCCCTTTTTTTGAAAAAAGAAAATGGGGTTTATGAAATAGCTAGTTCAAGAGATCACAACTTACAATAATAATTTTTCAAGGGTCCTATGTAGTTCATAAACTATAAGTATCCTTGTTATAGAACATTTTACAGTATGAACACTATCATTGTTGTATAAATTTATTATATAGACAAAGGGGCTGTCACTAGTAGTACGCAAATTTACCATGGATGATGGATCTACACACAATGCCACAATTCAATACAAAATCAGGTAATCAACTTTTTTTTGTTTACAGCTCAAGGTTGAAGGTCCAGATTATTCTATAAACAGGTAAACTTGTCCTTATATACACTGAATTTCCCACTCACTGCCATGACTTTTGCCTGTCTCCCATGTTGCAACTTCCTCTCAAAGGAAGGGGAGAAATGGCAAAAATAATATGCTAAATTTTCATCACAACAACACAGATTAATACAGATAAAAGAAGTATAACAACCAGAATGCATACCTCTTCCCTCAGCAGGCCAGGAACTAAAGCATATACCTCAAAACAATCTTTCTGCACAGAAGAGTTTTCATTGAAATGAGTACATGCATATATGACTCATATTATTTGAACACAAGATAGAAAACTCACAGTTTTTTGTACATTCACTTTTACCCAATCAGCAGGAGGTCCAATATCAATCACAGTTGTGTCCAATCTAGTGCCCACACAAATCAACAAAGGCAGGCCAGTCAGCAGATAAACCAAAGTCCCAAAGTAAACACTTTCTAGTTTCAAGTAAAGCAAAAGGTTGGCAACATTTCACTCATTAACTAGACAAAGCTGCAAGCATTATGTAAGCACAACACACAAGAAAAGCGATATTGAAAATGAAGCAACCAGATCTTAACTGTGGTTTAGACGGTTTACTGCGTGCAGCTTTGACTGCATTATCCATGTAAGGTGAAGATGGCTTCTTACGTTTGTGTATATCTGAGTCAATAAGAGAGATAATCCAAAAGTAAGAATCATTTAACACCCATACTGTTAAAAGTGAAAGCAATAGGATGAAGGACATACTGATGCTTTTAAGCTGCTTTTCACGCTTTTGCACAGACACAGAATTCCTATCCTAAGAAAAACAAAAGTATTAAACAATTATATGGCGGCCAAAACAGAGTAACAGGCAATGAAAGATAATTCAGGAGAACAAAAATCAATAATTCAAAACTCTCCAGACCTTAATAATAGGGTCACTAACTTCACCATTGCCTAGGAGGCGTTGTGAGTGCCACCCCTGCATAGCTCGTGCTGCAGCATCTCTCCGTGCTCTACCTGATACAGAGGCCTGAATTTGCCCATCATTTAAAAACAATTGTAAGACAAATTAATGGTCGCAGGAAAAATGACACAGAGCCATAGTACAATTCCCCTTACAGAGCCTACCACAACTAAAGAGGAATTTACTTTATTGCAAAGCAAGTAGAAATTCAAACCAATTTCAGATATTGTTCGATCAAATTAGACATGAAATTTAACTCAGTTAATGACACCTTAAACTCATGTTCAGTCATTGCTTATCTATGGATAGAGAGGGGGAGAAAATTTGTATACATGACCAGAGGCATACAAATTAAACCTTTTTCCATGGTGGAAACAAAAATTTACATTGGACTTCTTAAATTCTGAGGCAAGAAATTACCCTGCATATAATTTAATTTCTAGAAAGAAGTAACTGCAAAATAATGATGCTATTTGACTTCAAAACAATCTTCTACTGAATATAAGAAGCAACATACGCCAGCAACTAAAATTATTAAAGATAAAACATATTGGGGGCAATTTGAAATGATAAATAGATGCTAAAATTTTTCTCAAACCAGAACAAATAACTTTGACAGACAATAAATGATTATTGCAGTATTGCACCCTGATAAAGTCATAGTGCATGCATATTTGATTTTCATTTATTTAGGGGAGAAACCACTTTTTGTTCTCCCAAAAGCTCTAGAAGAATGTTCTTGATCACAAGTTGTTTCAAATTCAAAATAAGCTAAATCCAAACACAGGAAATTAATGAAATTTTGGTGATGCCAAATTAGATTTTCCAATAATTCCCCATCTTATATATATTTTCTAATGCTACAGAAAGCAAAAATACAAATTACATATCACCTGATTTTCAATATTTATAGGCTCTGGATGAGAAGCAACAGGAACATTCAGCTCACCACCTTTTATTTTATGTCTTTCATAATCAAGAAGTGCCTGGTGTAGGATATCACAGACAGCAAGAATGAGGCAAGGGTTAATAGAAATGGATAACAAACTGCATAGTACTAAAGGCACAATATCTGATATAATTTACGGATATTTTGCAAATAGGAAATATACAAATGAAATAAACATGTATGTCATATTAACCTCTAAATCAAGCATAGTTAGATATTTATAGCCAACTGTCAGAAAGCAAACAAACAGGAAATGTATCCCATGTCACAGGCTCACAGCCAAGTAATAAGTTAGTATAAAATTTAGGGGCACGAGGAAACTATGTAAATGGTATGAAATCTTCTCCAATAGGGTCATAGCATGAATGTCATTATCTTAACAGCCAGAAAAAGAATGTTAACAATGTAACAGAAATTGTCCAAGCAATTCAGGTAAATGCTAATTATCTACATCAAAAGTCAATATTCAAGCACAAACAAAAGACATACTTGTAAGCTTTAAAGGAACATCATCAAAGCACAGATATAAACTATATGTGTAATTAGTGAGAGCAATTAATAATAACAAAAATCTAAAGTATAACTTATTAATGTACAATCACCTTCTCATAAAATCCCCGAAAAGTCCATGAGACAGTGGTACATGTCCTGCATAGGTTGAAGACAGAGAACTGTATTAATATATTATATTATATTATATTATGACTTATGTATCAATTCCTTTCAAACAGCTCACAGTATTCCAACAACCTCCCCAACTCCCCACCCACTCAATAAAAAGGAAAAGAAAAGCTAAAAAATGTGCAGTTAGATAGGTTCTGGGAAAAAGCCAAAGTCGCTGAAGAAATATTGGAAGACCACAAGCAATCCATTTCTTAAATAATGAAAACAACTGCTTCAAAGCTAAGCTAATAAGCTTTCGTAAATCAACCCTTCATAGTTTAAAAGAAGCATCCAACACTATGGGGGAGGGATGTTGTACGCAGCCTTACCCTTGCATATGCAAAGAGGCTGTTTCCGGATTCGAACCCATGACCAACAAGTCACCAAGGCACAACTTTACCGCTGCACCAGGGCTCGCCCTCATATCAAAACTTTACATTAAATAACACTTAAAAGAGACAGAAGGCATAGATACAAAACTGCATATATAAGAAGACTTTGATTTCAGAGCCATAAACAAGATCAAGACATGAAAGAGCATGTTGGTTCTTACTTCGGAGGCTTGAAAGACTCTCCCACTTGCCGCCATAATTTACATGAAGTCACCTATTTATAAATATAAGCCATTTAGGTGTATGTCTCGGAAAAAATAAAAACAAGTGATCTGATATAAACAAACTAATAGCTTAGAATGTAATCAAAGTTAATTTGGCTCAAATAACAACCCCTTAAAATTTTGCTCATCAAGTGTAAAATTACATGAATACCTTATCATAGCCACCCAATCTCGTTACAGCTCTCCACAGCCTTATATTCACCAATAATTAAGCATTAGGCCAGAGTGATAACATTTTAGAATTGTGTATTTATGTCATATTTAAATATTAGAGAAAGTTAAAATGATCATGCATAACTCACTTAAGGCAATTTAATCCTTCTCCATAGAATTTGGGAGGTTTGAATTCCATGCTCCTCTCCCTAAAGAAGTTTTCAAGCTCCTTCATAAATGCTGACTGCTCCTCCTCTGTTCCTGACTCATTACCATCATAGGAATGGTCAGCATCCAAGAAAAGCATGTACTTTGAATTTGATTTCCCATTATCTGCAGGTTCAGTAGCTTGCTTTTCGTCAGCCTTATTCTCAACTTCTAATACATTCATAATTTCAGTGTTTGTATCTGCAGGAGCAGGTAGGTGCGTAGCAAGCTCATTATGACTTGCAGGCACAGGGTCACCATTATCACATGCTTTACTATCAGCCATTCCACAGGCTTCAGGCTTCACCTCCAAAGCCATCTCAACATTACCATTACTATTTTGATGAACATCATCATTATTCTCGGCCTCCTTATTATTCTGGGCTAATTCATCAGCTTCCACCTTCGCAACAGAAGCTTCTTCAGACTCAGTCCTATCCAAAATCTGAGCATCAGACTCTACTGGGACATAGAGAAGAGTATTTTGAACATCTTCTTGTGGAATTCCCTCTGAAACAGCCTCAAGTTCTGCATTTTTATCCTCGGCACGTGGTTCTTCCTTTGTAATTTCAACATGATTTGAAGTTTCCTCTACTGGAACAGGAGCAGAGGCAGTTTCAGGTTGATCTTGAACCTCAGCATCAACCAACTGTTGGTTTTCTTCCACGACCGAGGGCATGCCCTGGCTAGCTACCTCGTTTTCTTTTGCATCACTCATTTGCCAATTTCAATTGTGCATGAGAATAGAACAACCTCCTACACCAACCCATTACAGAAATTTCAGAAAAAAGAGAGACCAAAAAAGAATTCCTACAACAAAATTAAAAGAAGGAAAATTTTAAACACTGAGAACTAAACCCTAGACAGTCAACCATTACTCCAGCAGACAATCACGTTTAATTATGCAATTAAAAAATGAAAAAGGCGCCACAGAACTATGTGCCTATGAAATTCAAAAAGCTAAAAGGTGTGCTTGTGAAAATTCTTTGCAGAAATTCAAGAGAACAGAATAAATCAATTCGAAGTTTGGGGGGGGGGGGGGGGGGTGATAAAGAAAATTGAAAAAACAATGCAATGTAGTATTACCTGTACGAATTGCAACTGAAGGGTAAAGCAACAGAGCGAGGAGAAAAAAACCCTAAATTGGAAAACGAAGAAATGTTGAATTTGAAAAACCCTAATTGTTTGTCCTCTTCTCTGCGGTTTGACAGGAATTTCCCTGCACAAATTGCTGGTTGAAGCGGCAGATTTTGATGCGTGCTTGGTGGCACGCGCCACGCGCCGGGCAATGCCGGGATCAACGATACGACGTCGTTCTGCCTAGCGTGTGGGGGATTTTGGACCTGACAATGGGCTCGTGTAATTATTATGGCAGCCCAAATAGCACATTGCCAAGGGTTTTTGCTATATCCACTTACCCTTTTATTCCCATAACATAGATACATAATCATTATTCTAGAATGTACTTTTCCATAATAATGTTTTGTTTTTAATATTTCGAAAAGTATTTTTTGGGACACAATTTTATTTTTAATATTTTGAAAAGTAGTTCTCGAAATACTATTTTTGTGTTTCATAAAGTACTTTTTGGAATACTAAAAAATAAATTATGTTCCAAAAAATATTTTTCAAAATGTTAAAAATATCCACAAAAAAAAATTAAGCAGAACAATAGGACTATTAAAAACTCTATATAAATGAAAAATTATACAATGGTCAAACAATTGAAGTGGAGAAAGCATTCAATTTGAACAATTCTAAGAGGTGCTTCGCTGCAACAACTTAAACATATAAGATATTAATGGTGTTACATGAGTGGATAAAATTAAAACAAGGAAGAAAAGTAATAGAGTGTAAACATACTAAATTACAGTTTGGAAGATGGAAAAATCCTAATGCTATAACAAGAGATTGAGCAAAAGGGGCATAAAGGAATATCAAAGGGGGTGAAGAGAGTAAAAGAGAGGAGGGAGTGTCATGAAAGAGAGAAGGAAAGAGGAAGTGTGCAAGGGAGAGAAGAAGGTATGAAAAAGAAAAAAGTTATTTTAAGTAATTTAACTTATAAAAAAAAAAACAAAAGAGAGAGCGAGAAGGCGGAGGATGTACTTTGCTAAAAAGTGAATATAACAATAGCCAATGTGCCCTAACATGTGTTTACTTATACTCAATATGATGGTGAAATAGTAATTAGTAATTAAACATGGTTTAATAGTAGTTGACCCTTTTGTCAAATAAAACTAAAAAAATTGTTGACCCCAAATAAGAAAGTATGTTTTAATAGTTTTGAGAGTTACTTGAACTGATTAATTAATTCATTGAATGAACCAATTGATCTAACTTTTTGAATTATGTTAAAGCTATTATTGCAATATTATTATTGAGTAAAAATTCAACTATGAAGAAAATTTAAAATTTAGGCAAAAAAAGTATTTAAAAAAAGAGTTATATATTAATCGTGTGAAAAATTACATAGAGTTATCCAGTTATAATGATAAATTTAAAATAATTATTTTGAAATAATTCAAATAGTAATTTATGATTAGATAACAGCATATAACTGTTTTATACTTGCATAAACATTAAACTGAAAATATTTTAAAAAAAGACTAATTGAAAAATTATAAATATTATTCTAAGAGAAATATGCTTGCATTTATATAAATAATACCCACCACTTATTTGACATTTATTTGGGAAACTTAATCCATTGTAGAAGAATCTTCTTAAAATATGTAGTGGTTATGTAACAATCGCTCATACTTGTTAAATCAATGAACCACAAGTCTCATGCAAATTCATAAAATCATATTTATAAATGGCCTAACAATGAAGAACTACAAGCAAAATTTGTACTAGATCCTGCTCTAATTGAGGCATCAAAATATAGTACAATAAAAAATTGAAGTGCACATATCTTTACCTTTATTTTTATTTTATTTTTTTAATTAACCGAGGCACAAAACCCCCCCTTTAAAACTTCACCACGATCAATGTCTTTTTCGCCTGCTTTCTTTATACAATTGTTATGGTGATGTATCAAAAAGACAAAAACTGACTGCATGATCAACAACTAGTGAACTAGATAAAGCTTGAAGTGTGAGATTGCAAAAAAAAAAAAAGAGTTGGTTTTTAAAATTTTGATATTAAATATTTCATTTTTTGGGTACATATATTAAATATTCCTTGTTGGCAATGAGTTGAGTAGTGCTGAAATATAAATATATAGAGAGGACTACAATTTTTTTAATATATATATATATATATATATATATATATAAGGCCAGCCTTCTTGTTAGCCCCAATTTCTGATGCCGAATCCAAATTAAGGGGAAACTTCACATAGTCGTTGTAGTTAAATTGGTTCGTGGGTGTCAAAAATATGTGAAAAAATTTGACAGTTGTTGGGCACCATGGTTGTAGCCTTGTGGGTTTCATAGAGTCATACTCATAGTGCCAATTAATGCATGGCAACAAAGCAACCATGCATCAACATCAACATTGATAATACATACAATGTCATGTCATATTAGGGACTAGGGGCTCAATATGGGGTGCCAGTGTTCCACTTACTGATAGTACTGTTCAATCAAGCTATGATTATTTACACCAATTACACATGTATGTTTTTTTAGATAAAATAAAACTTTCAATTACGTATGCATCAGAATTGTGTTATTTATGATCAAGATTTTTTAAAAATATTTTTAAGAAGGTACCTGTATATATTTATTCGTTTTGTCTCAATCATGCACACCCGTGTACGTAGCAAAGATGATTCTGTCTCAATTTTGATCAATTGTCAGCATTGTGTTGTAGGTGTAGGCACATAAATTCTACAAAGACATTAATTTTGTTTTTTATTCGTGAAAATTGATGACACTGATTTACAATTAATAATGCATTATTCAACCAAGGTTAGAATTGATTTTACTTCTACATTCAGTATATTGTATTTTTTTTCTTATTTGTGTTTGGTTTCCTTTAATATCATGTTCAATGGAATTTTTCACTTTTCAAGATAAGAAAACAGAAAATAAGTCCCTTATTGCTTTAAAATGAAATTACTTATGTTCATGTTATCCAAACACATTTAAAACCGTTACACAAATAAATTGTCTTTGCTTTACTTTCACTATCTTTCCTGGATTGGATATGGGCTTAGACGCTTAGTTTAAGGAATCCGTAAAAAAAAAACTTGAATTTTTTCTTTACTTATTGAGAAATTATATAGTGAATCTTTTAAAGGAAAATTCTAAGATACTTATAACAAATTTTTAAATTAAAAATAAAAAGAAAATCCTGCAAACTAAAATTTGGTTTTGATACTTAATTAAAAACTAAAAACTATTTCAAATGGGCTATTCCAAACATAAGCTTAATTACTTATGGATAACCATTTTTAAACAAATATTTTAGGTTGTTGATATTTTTTTTACGAATAATCAACTTCTAAACTAAAATTTTGATTTCAAAGACATTTTAATATTTTCCAAATAAAAATTTAGCAGCCAAGAGAAGGAAAGGAAGTGTTGTGAGGAGGATCTAATTTGATTTTTGTATAATATAAAGAAATGTCGGTTTGAATACCTTGAATATAATTAAAGATTGTGGGAATACTTTGAATATAATTAAAGAGTCTAAGATCTTAATTATAGTAGTTATACCAAGTAAAAAAAAAGTATTAAATCTTCTGAATTAAGGATCATAAGGATATAAATCATTGTTACTGTCAAAGATGAGGGTGATAGCTAAGCTAACTAGGAATAAGACTCACCTATCTGATTCATAATTAATTCCTTTCGCCCAAGCAACAGATAAGGCATAACAGCTAAGCTTACAATTAACTTGTTAATATAAGAAGCCACACGAACCTTGATATCCAACGATTTCCATTGACCCTGAACATCACGTATAGTGCCTCCAAATCCCACTGTTTATAAATTAATTTTAATCAAACATTTTTTAATACCTTTATGATTTTTTTTAACGTTTACTAGTAGTCATTTCGAGATAGAAAATTTACTTCTTGTTTCTTGACTTCATTTTTTCTGCATTGTCAAAATTAGAAATATTTGTTAGTGTGGTAGGAATTCTGTGGGAGGAATTTACACCAATGTCTTGGAGAACATACGTTAGCCATTGCAGCTCACATACTCGGCTTCGGAGGAGCTGCGGGAGACGGTGGACTGTTTCTTTGATTGCCACGAGATGAGTGAAGAACTCAGATAGACCAGGAACCCTGTGGTGGATTTGCGAGAGTCTTTACACCCCGCCCAATCTGAATCACTGAAAGCTCGGAGTTGGGGAGTCCCGTTTGCTGCGAAGAAGAGCCCGGATCCTGGTGAGCCCTTGAGGTATCTCAATATACGAAAAGCAGCTTGAAGATGAGTAGTGGTAGGAGCCAACATGTACTGGCTGAGCTGTTGAACAGCGTACGCAATATCTGGGCGAGTGTTGGTGAGGTATATTAATCTTCCGATGAGCCTTCGATAGGAAGAGGAGGACTCGTCAGAAAGAGAATTCCCTGAGTGCATCTGCAATTTTACGGAATAATCCATGGGTGTCGAGTGTGGCTTGCATCCTAGCATATCTGAATCAGACAAAATGTCTAAGGCATATTTTCGTTGCCATAAATGGATTCCATGATTGGTACGGGCAATCTCGAGTCCCAGAAAGAACTTCAAGTCACCAAGATCTTTTATTTTGAATGTTTAATCCAAGAGGGTGGTGATATCTTGTATTTCCAGCATACTGTTCCCTGTGAGTATGATATCATCGACGTACACCAAGAGTATAGTAGTGGCTGACTTAGTGAGCTTTAAGAAAAGAGAGTGGTCCGAGTTAGATTGTTGGAACCCATGGGAGACTAAGAAACTTGATAGTTTGGTAAACCATTGTCGGCTGGCTTGTTTAAGCCCGTAGAGAGAACGTTGAAGACGACAAACAAGCTTTGGGTTTTCAACTTCAAGTCCAGGTGGAATTTGCATATATACTTCCTCTTCAAGCTCTCCATGGAGGAACGCATTGTTGACATCCAATTGTCGCAAGTGCCAGTGATTTTGTGCTGCTAACGCGAGAAGAACACGAACGGTAGTGAGTTTTGCCACCGGAGAGAATGTGTCGAGGTAGTCTAACCCCTCCATTTGAGTGTAACCTTTGGCCACCAAGCGTGCTTTATACCTTTCTATGGAACCATCAGCCCGATATTTAATCTTGTAAATCCATCTGCATCCGATAGCTACCTTGTGAGGAGGAAGACGTGTGAGTCTCCAAGTGTTATTCATCTGCAAAGCTTGTAACTCGGCCTTCATCGCCTTAACCCAGCAGTCGTGGCGAGAGGCTTCGGCGTATGATGAAGGTTCTGTGGCTGATGAAATGGTCATCACGAAGTTCCTATGAGCAGGTGAGAGGCGTGAGTATGAAAGTACGGAGCTTAGTGGATAACGAACAATCACTGAAGCTTCTGGTGTAGATGAAGCAAGAACTCTGTGGTAATCCTGAAGGTATGTTGGGGAATGTCTTGATCGTGTTGAACGTCTAAGGTGTGAAGGGTCTGGTTTGGTTGAATGTTCATCACAAGAGTGTATTGGCTTTGTGGGTTGAGATGAGTGGCTTTCTTCTGGTTGGTCATGGTCTTTGCCGGAGAAGGATGTCAGAGATGGAGACGGAATGGTGTTATCTAAGTTTAGATGTTGTGTATTAGGTAAGTATGGAAAATGATTTTCGTAAAAAGTAACATTTCTTGATACTGTAACATCGTGAGAATGCAAATCATACACAAGATATCCCTTTGTATGAGTTTTGAAGCCAATGAAAATGCATGGGTGTGCTCTGGGATCAAATTTTTGCCTATTTGCTTTGATTGTGTTGATATAACACAAACACCCGAAGACACGGAGATTGGATATATCACAGGGGTGTTTATGCAATTTTTCATAAGGTGAAATGTTATTTAAGAATGGTGTGGGAATGCAATTGATTAGAAATGCAGCGTGCGGCAAGGCATAACACCAAAAAGCAGGTGGCAAATTTGCCTGAAAGAGGAGTGCTCGTGTGACACTGAGCAAGTGTTGATGTTTGCGTTCTACGATACCATTTTGCTCTGGGGTTTCGATACACGTGGTTTGGTGTACGATCCCCTTCGATGCATAATATTCATGCATGAGAAACTCTACGCCATTATCACTCCTTATAGTTTTAACCTTGCCGTTATATTGTCTTTCAATGAAAACGATGAAGTTAATGATTATATGTCGCGTTTCCGCTTTGGATTTCATAAGATGTATCCACGTGAATCTCGAGTGATCGTCTACAATGGTTAGGAAGTATTTGTGACCATGCATGGACAGTTTTGAGCATGGACCCCATATGTCCATATGTAGTAAATCAAAAGAATGAGATGCATGCGAGTTGCTAGATGAAAAAGGGATTTTCTTGTGCTTTGCATAGTGACATGTGTTGCAAACAAAATTGTTATCATTACTTAAAAGAGGATAATAGTTTTTCATACATTGTAGCCTTTCATTCGATGGGTGTCCCATTCTAAAATGCCATAAGTCTATGGGGATGATGCTGCAACTAGGATGAGTAATGGTAGAGTAGATGGCCTTGGTAGTTATCTGGTTTGGTATCAAATGATAAAGACCATGCCTTGCTTCAACTATACCAATCTTCATATGATTGTTCGCTTTCTGCAAAATGCATGATGTAGAAGAAAAGATTAGTTCATAATTATTAGATGATACGAGTTTTGATATTGAAATAAGATTGAATGTGAAAGTGGGTATGTAGAGCACGTTATGTAAGATTAAATTGGGTGAAAGATGTACGGTTCCTGTGTGAGTAGCATGAACGAGATTACCATTTGGAAGCTTCACTGCGATCGGGTGAATTTGCGTGTAGGAATGGAGATTATGCAAAGAACAGGTTACGTGATCCGTTGCTCCCGAATCTAGGATCTAGGAGGTGTGATGCGTTTGGGTAGAGAGTGAATTACCTGGGTTTAAGGGTGTGTTAACAGTGCACGAGGAAACTGATGCAACTTGTTTGGACTGCGCCGTGCTTCCTGCCGACGGCTGCTGGATTAAGGCAAGTAATGCCTTGTACTGCTCAGGAGAAAAGTGAACAACCTCTTGTGACCCATGTTGCTGAGCTTGATCATTTGCAGCTTTATCTTCCATTGTTATCATGTTATTTACGGTGGTTCTTCCACTATAGGGTTTATATCCCGGCGGGTATCCATGTTTCCGGTAACAAACATCTACTATGTGTCCGAACTTGCCGCAATGGGTACACGTCTTTCTTCCATTGTTATTCTTGTTTCTTCCATCATAACTTGCAGGCACCCCATGCTTCTTATAACAGGTGCTTTCTACATGTCCAATGCGCCCACAGAAATCGCAAGTCGTCTTCGTCGCGTTTATGGAGATGTCCTTGGGTTCGAAGTTAATGTTTGGTCCTGCGTGCCCTAGCAGTTGTCTTTCTTGTTGAGCTACATAAGAGAAGATTTTGGATATGGCGGGTATAGGATCCATGAGAAGCATGTGAGAACGAATGTTAGCGTACTGTTCGTTCAAACCTCGTAAGAATTGCATGGCTCTATCTTCAAGCTTGCGTTGTGCGATGATGGTGAAAGCAGCACATGAACACCTGATGTTGCACGAGCAGACCGAATCCGGTCTGAAATTCTCAATCTCGTCCCAGATTACACGCAAACGAGTAAAATACTCCGTGACTGAAAGTGAACCTTGCTTCATTGTTGATGCCTCTTGCTGAAGGTCGGAGATTCGCAGAAGATCTCCCTGTGAATATCGTGACTTCAAATCCCGCCAAATCTCCTCAGCTTTGTCCATCCAGAGTATACTATGTCGTATGGATGTGGCCACCGAGTGTGCTATCCACGATACGACCATATTGTTGCACCGGCGCCAAGCTCCATAGGTTCTATCTGTCTTCAACGGTTCAGGTGCGCTTCTGTCAATGAATTCCACTTTGTTTTTGGCACTCAGCGCAGTAACCATGGACCTACTCCATGAATGGTAATTGGTTGAGTCTAATACTGGGGAAACGAGAGCTATGGCCGGGTTCTCGCTTGGATGAAGGTATAGGTAGCTTTCTGTATTATTGATCGAAGCTTCGTTCATGGTGGATAGTTGAGAAAAGAGGAAGAAGGGTATGCGCAGCAGAACTCTCCGTCAGAAGAGCTCTGATACCATGTTAGAAGGAATAGGACAGCATATAGATGGAAGCTTATGACTATCGGAAAGAAATGATCAGCTACAGCTTGCAGCCTTTATTCATTAATGGTGAAGCTTATATACATCTGCAACTTGAGTTCTGTTACAACTGAAAAAACTAACTAACTAATTCAGCTCACTAACTATTTCTGTTAAATCTGTTTATACTGCTAAGAGTTAGTTTGATTGAATCACTTTTAGTATATATATATATATATATATATATATATATATATATATATATATATATATATATATATATATATATATATTATTTTACTACCTAATCAATTGATTTGGTTTTGAACAAGACAAAACATTACTCGGGTTCCTAAAATATAACACCACCATATTAGTATCTGAAAGTATGAATATTTAAAAAATATATATATTTGTAAGTGCGCAATTAGTCAATCACTCAAGTTAAACGAGTAAAAGTGATTGTTTACTGATCAATTTTATAAATAAACTTATACATGTACAATAAATTCAATTTACGTCATATTGAATCAATTTTAAAAAATTTTAAAAACCCTTATAATTAGTTTGTTCAATTTTTTTTGGCATTGAATTAGATTTGCTTACGAATATCCCTAGTCAAATCCGAATAGCTTCTCCCCATCCAATATGGGAACCCCTACCTATGTGGCTCCCCGAAGCCATTATTTTCTGTCCATGTAATTTTTGGTTTGTTTTGATTCTTTATTCATCTGTATAGCAATATATATAATGTGGTATTTTATTTGTTATATAGTTACTTAATAAAAATAGAGAACAAAAGACCACTAAAACAAAAATTAATGAGGGACGAACTATAATGAACTCAATTATCTCATGCACTTGGATTTGGATTGTCAATGATTTTTCCAATATTATATATAATCTCCGCCATGAAAAAAAGTTATTCTATTATAAAAATATATATTATAAATATATAGTGAATGAGTTAAGAAACTACACGGAATGCATGTAAACAGATGTCTAATGTCTCTAATTGTCAACGTTTTGATAGTTCACCCTTACTTGTACTTTATACATTTAGATTTCTTTTTTTTCTTCAGAATCTTCCATTAGTTAAAATTCTTTTCCTAGACCTCAAGAATATGTGAATATGTTTTGACTGTGGCTTTTACGATCAATGACTCCCTACAAACTAACATAATACTTTTCTTTTCAAAAAATCATGATCTCAAAACTACTTCAAGTCTAGTATGTTTAGTTATAAAATTTTTAAGTGATAAACAATAAAAAAAATAAATATATTTTATCAATATAGGTAAAATTAATTAATTTCTTTTGAGTTATTATGAATGGTACAATTTCATAATCTCTCGATCTTTCTCTTTGGGCGAGATGTTACGGGATGCAATTTATTTTATTTTACTTTTTGCCTCCAGGTCTTATTTGGTGATGCTTTCTGTTTTTATTTTAGTTTTCTATTCTCAAAAGTCAAAATATGATTTTCATGCATATCCCCTAACTTGTCAGGGACGTACAATAATGCAGTTAGATCCGACGAGGGTAAGTATTCTATTATTATTAGAGAACGTGCGTTCGCTGTTCTTACATTATTAATAAATTAAGTTTCACGTTGGTATCCTTCACGAATCACGTGGTTGCTGGTGCATCTTCTTGACTAAGACTTTGTTGGAAGGATGAAGGTGTGGGCAAATTGAGGAAAAAATGGAGGAAGAGAAGGGAACATACGTGTCAGTTTCAGGCCCATTCATTACTTTTTATGGGTAGTAAAAGTGAAACAATAGATCAAAATTGAATGAATTAATGTACTAATTTAGTTGAGAGTACATTCTTTCTAAACACATTTTATTACTCATTAATTGAGTGACATTTACGTATCATATCAAAAAAAAAAATTGATTGACATTTACCCCTTAAGTGACATCTATTAAAATTTATAATTTTTAATAAATTTTAATTAATAATAAAAAGTGTGTTAAAAATATGTTAGAATATGTGTTATTCGCATTTCTAAATTTAGTTTCGGAATTACACTAATAAATTACATTAATCTCTATAATTAATACGAAGTAAATGACAAAATAATATTTAGAATGGTAAATTGTTAATCAATTAAGTCTTAAAATTGTAGTCATCATTCAATTTAATCCCTAAAATAATAATAAAAATTATCGTAAATCATCAATCCTTCTATTATTAACTAGTGTTAGAAATGTTGAATTGGCGCGTTGATTATTTGAGTTACAACTAACTAGACACAAATACAAGTTTGTCATGTCATAAAAATGAGAATGATCAAAACATTGATGGAATAGTTTTTCCCTTGCCTATAATGACTACTAACTAGACGCACGTATAAGTTTGTCATGTTACAAATATGAAAATGACCAAAACGTTGATGGAATAATAAGTTTTTTCCTTGCCTATGTTTTTATTCTTTCTTTACCCATTAATTTTGCATTATTATTTTTATTTATCCGTTTAATTATGTAATTTTCACACAATTTAATTTTAGATTTCTATAGGTTATTGTGGTGACAAGTTTTTAATATGGGTATATTAGAAGACTAATGCAAAATTAAATGATTGAGGGAAGCATATATAAAATATTGTGACAAAAAAGCCAAGACATGATTCAGGTGGACAATCATTGTGCACCCTTTGTCATCACGAATATCATCATTGCGATACATTATAAATTATTAATGTTAACGAATTTTAGGGAAAAAAAAACTAATAAAAAACTACTATTATTTTTTATTTACGTAGACGAGAATGCTAAGGAATCCTTGATAAATTTTAGTAAGCACTGATAAAAAATAATGTTTTTTAAAGAAGAAATCTTACTAAGCTCTTATCATGTGATTTAGTATGATCAATGGGTTTATTGAACTTGATTTAACCTAACGGTGAAAGGCTCACTTATATTTAAACCTTTTTTTAACCAGTGTCATTATGACAGTAATCCTTCGTTAATCGGGCCAATTTATTGTAAAAAAATATATTTTTAGTTTTTCAATTATTTTAAATTTTTATTTTTAATTCCTCAATTAAAATTTTGATTGATCTTAGTTTTTAAATTATTTTTCTATTTAAGTTTTAGTCTCTACTTTGAAGTATCTCTATTAAATGAAGATTTTGTTGTTTGTTGGGTTTATGGACATGATTGGCGTCAATTCCGCTTTAGTACGTTTTGCAAATGCAAAAGGGTCACTCCAATCTAATCACGTCGTGAAGCCAAGATTGAACGTGACAAACCATACATGAATCATGCAAATATTTGATTCTTCTCCCCAGCTTTCCATATTAATTACGCGAAAGTAAAACGTTTTACGTATGAAAGTAATTTGTATTTGTTTGATTATTTAATTCAAAGATTTATGGTTGTCATTTTTTTTATAGTTTTTTTTAGTTTCTTTCCCATCATATTCTTATCTATCTTCTTCTTTCTTTTTTTTCCATGTCTTCTCCTTTCTCTTTATTGTATTGGAATGATTTAGTTACACTTTCTCAACCATCATGATTAATCTAAACACGGAAAGTGATTGAACCAGTATAAATCGAGTTTACAATTCTTTTCCTTTATTTAATTTTAGTTATTATAGTGTAGTTTACTTTATCTTGCGCATTTAAAATAATATTGTTAAATTGATTGTTTCTTTTTCTTGTGCATTCTGAGCCTATCATATATAATTTAAAAAGAGAGTTAAAATTTGTTAGTGAGAAATTTTGTAACACTTAATTCACCCTCCCTCTTAAGTTATTGAAGTTACTTGTCCAATAAGTTACATCTTCTCAATAGTCATGATCAACACACTGGATCATCACAATCATTTTTTCCAACAATCTTGTTTTCTTCCCCTACGACACCCACAACCGTAACATGCAAAACCTAATCATCGCCCTTCAACTATATGTTGGTCACTGCTGCTTCATCCATGTGGGAGAGCGAGAAAGAGAAAGTGGTGGTGCAAGGTGACATTGTTGGTGTGGTGTCATTGGTGGTCATGGGATACAATAAAAGAATGAATGAGAAAAGCAAAAGGATGAAAGAGAAAAAAAGGAAAAGCCATTGGAAAATGCTTTTCACGATGGTGCACAATGATCTAAGAGAAAGGAGAAGAGAAGTAGAGGAAGAAAAGAGGAAAGGAGGAAAGAAGTAAAAAATAAAACACCACTGCCAGAAATCCCTTTTGGCGACGGCGCACAGTGGTTCACGACAGAAGTCACAGTGGTAAATGTCGTATGTTCCCCTAATCTCTTTGTTGCACATCATGTTACAAGGCCAATTTCCAATAATTCTCAATTCTAGTTTTGATTATAACCTTAGTTAGTTTCATACAGAATATGAACAATTCATAAATTTAATAGTTATAGTTATTTCAAATCAAATCTTGGTCTTTTACATGCTTTGGCGGGTGTGATTTTTGTGAAATTAGTGTTTGTTGGATTCATGTGTGAGAGTGAAAGAATCGGTGGGGTAGCATAGTAGGTAAGGTAAGGCCACAAGGAGCTTGAGGTAGATGAAAGAAAAGAGGGGACAAAATCAGAAAAGAGAATTAAAAAGGTAAAAAGGAAATAAAAAATAAAGAAAAACAAGAACGTTTGATTTTTAAAATGAACTCAGCCAACAACCTATTCTATTTCACTTTCATATCGTGTGAAAATGTTTTACTTTCGCATAGTAGAATTTGTCTTGCTAGCGTCCATCGTGTTTAGTTTTGTGAACAAAAAAGAAAATAAGGTTTATGACTTGCAAAAACATATGTGTGTCATTCAAATATTAAAATCAAAATATAAAAATTTTATGGCCTTTTGGGCCTCCAATTGAGAAAAAAAAAGTTATAAGAAAAATAAAATATAGAATATGTAATTAATTTTAAATTAAAAGCAACAACTTGTATTATTTTGAGAAAAATATATCAAATGATTTAATCGCTCTTATAAATATATATTTTGTATAGCTCTTATAAAACATATATTATTGTGATATATTATTATTATTATTGCCTCTTTATGTAACATTTGAACGAATTACACGAAGGATGCAAAATGTGCATGTATAAGATTATATAGTTGATGATGACTTAAGAATTAGTTGGTACTATTATACCAATAAGATGTATCTACTTTTCGATAGTCTATCACTTAAAAACTCTATAATTAAGTATGTTTGACTTAGAGAAATTATGAGATGAGAGACTTTTTGGAAAATTTATTGGAATGTGTGTGAGGACAAATCGTACTAAAAAAATCATGTGTTGATTTGTGAGAACAGTCATTGATCTTAGAAGTAGATTGTCGAGTTCTCCGAAAGGACTACTTACCGAGGGTTTTAATCAACAAGGAGTTGAGTGAAGTGTCACCGTGTAAAGTATCGAAGTGTGAAAGTCACCGATAAGTCGACAATTAGGGATATTACAAATGATATCAAAATATATATATCTCTCTCAATATGGTATGATTCGAGGACGAACCAAATGAAAGCTGGTGGACATGTAACACTTCAAACGAATCACACCAGAATGAGAGAGATCTAGATGTTGTACAGGTATGGGAATGTACAATTGACAATGACTTAAAGAAATTAATTAGTACTACCTATACTAACAAGATGCATTTACTTTTTAGTTGCCTATCACTTGAGAACTCCATGGTTAAGCATGCTTGACTTGAAATAATTTTGAGATGAGTAACCTTCTAGAAAGTTTTCTAAAAAAATATGCGAATGAGGACAAAACACACGGAAAAGTCTTGTGTTATTAGTCGGGCAATATCAAGTTGGTTGTCGAAGTCTTGAAAAAGATTACCTGCAAAGGATTCATACTAACAAGGATTGTTGAGTGAAATGTTACCGTATAAAATACCACAGTGTGAGAGTCGACAACCAAGAGCGAGGACCTCAAATTAAGAAAAAACAAAGTTATAAAAACAATAAAATATAGAATATGTAATTAATTTAAAATTGAAAACAATAGCTTTATTATTTTGAGAAAAATATATCAAATGATTTAATTACTCTTATAAAATATATATTATCGTGATATATTATTATTTTTGTCTCTTAATGATCAATAAATAAAATAAAATGTATTATTGTTATTTGTTCAAAATAAATTATATTTGCTTTGAAAAATTAGAAAAAGTGCCATATGAAAAAAATAAAAATCAATAATATGACAATAATTGTATAATCATTTATATATTATTAATTGAATATTTAAATTTATTAAAATATAAAAAGGACTATATATTCATTTTTATAGTAAAAAATGTAGAATCATTCAAAGATGTTATTAATTAAACATTTAAAAATTAAATTGAAAATACTATTCAAATTAATATTCCCACCATTAAAAACTATTAAAATATGATTAAAGCAAACAATATTTATAAATAAGTTAAAAAAGTAATTACTTATGTTATATTAAAGTAGATTTTTATTTTATCTATTAAACAATTTGCAATTTGATGATATTCGGTCAAGTATAAATCAATTCTTTTATATTTATTTTAAAATATATTTAATATCAAATAATTTTTACATTAACCTTTTCAAATTAATTATCTTAACAACAATTTTGTTAAAACGATTTCAGTCAAAATTTGAAATGAATACCACTTGAAAAAGAACAAATATATTCTTGGCCGCCAGCTATTTATTACGTTTCAGCTTATCCTCGAGCATACATGCATGCATCAGTAACCAACCATCACCATCATTGAATATATAAGCGTGGTGGGTTAATATGGCAATATATATATATACTGTGGAAATTATTGTCACATACTGATCATTAGATAACCCAGCGGTCACAGTAAGGTAACGTTCTCTCCATCTTTGTCACATCAATGTGAATGTCTTTACACTCTACATTACAGTCTCTACACAGTTCTAGTTCTGGTTCTGGTTGTGGTTGGTAGACCATGTTATGCTGTCATGCATGTGTCTGTGCCCAAGTGGTTCCTCATTGCAAAATTTCAAACTTTCAAAGGATAATAAAAGTAATGAACCACAACGATCGGTCTAGTGGAAGAGTCCAAATAATATCCATGAAGGATGTGTTTGGTTCAGAAGAAAGAAAAAAATAAAAAAAAATTTATGTTTGACCTATGAGATTTTTATATTTTATTTTAATTAAAAAAATTCTCTTTTATTTAAATACATCAAAGTCATAGGTTTAAATTTTCGTAAAAAAATAAAAATAAAAATAATGCAACATGAAATATGCTTCACGGGTTTTAGCATAATATGGCTGAAAATGAGAGAAGGTTGATTATTAGGTTAACCGTATAAATATATCCTAGCGTAACAGTCAACAAGCCATCAATTCTAAATAAACCAATCATTGATGAAATTTTCTTCACATTTTTATATTCTTTATATTTAAAAATAGCTAGCATAGCAAAAACTATTTTTTCAGATCAGTATTTTAACTAA
This sequence comes from Glycine max, assembly GCF_000004515.6. Lineage (NCBI taxonomy): Eukaryota > Viridiplantae > Streptophyta > Magnoliopsida > Fabales > Fabaceae > Glycine > Glycine max. The sequence continues at coordinate 50,475,077 of NC_016088.4, read as the reverse complement.
TGCATTGAATAAGATAAGATTTGAATAAGACTTTACTTAAAAAATCAAGTTAATGACTTGTTGGTACACGAATTGGTATTTATTTTTATAAATTAAATTCATATTAGATAAATTTTTATAAATTCATTATAAATAAAATTGAAAATAATTAAATATTTTTAAATTTGAAAATTATATTTAAAATTTATGATAATTAAAATAGTTTAAATTTATAATAACTTATGATATTTAAAAATAGTCTTATATTGCAATTTAAATTATAATATAATGCTATTTTAACTATTAATAATTTCTCTGTTAAAAACATATTAATAATTTCTTTAAAAAATTTAAAATGTAATTTAAAAATAAATATAAAAATATAAATTAAATTACGGTTAATATTAAGTATATAAATAGAAATCAAAAGAATGATTTGAGACTATTCATATTTTTTTTAGTTAACTACAAAGTAATATAATATATGAAAATATATTTAAAAGGGAGAATGATTTTTTTAATAAACAAAAGTCTAATTGAAATTTGAAAGAATAGAAAATGAAAGAAAGTGATATATTTTAATTCTAGTATAGAAGGAGATAATTGTCTCGATTCCATTTTTTATTGTGATATCAGATGACTCAGATATTCTATAGTTTTTCTGATACTTTTTATCGCTGGGCCTTGAGCCACACTATTTTAATTTTATCATCACTGTACCTATCATGTCTTTCTCATCTTATTCATCAGCCTAAGTAACAGATGGTTTGACTGACAAAACAACACAAATCATTGCTGCTTGCTCTTTTCTTGTTTACCCTTAGCTTCACTTTATGATTAAAGGTAACAAGATAGCAAGATTTGTTTGAAGTTTTTTAATGGTTAAGGATGCTGGCTTATACATCCTGCATCTAAATTATTTTTTCTTACATTATTTGTCACATTTTTTATTTTTATTTATCTTTGTTTTTTTCCCTCATACACTTCTGGATGTTTAACTTTTAAGAAATATTAGCCACACACGATTTATTATTATCTTCATCTCATATCTTAAAATATTTTATTCTTTTTTCTTTAAATCTCAAAAAAATTGATGGCTTAGGATTTTAGAGTTTAATTAATTTTTTCCGAATTAATTAATGTCAAGTGTTTGTGTTCACTTTCACTGACAAACTTCAGGGACCAATAAGCATCAACAATAGTAGGAAAGACGTGTTTATTATTATTATTTATTTTGATTTGCTTAACCAGAAACAAAACTAAATTATTGCCATTTGCAAATGCCATATCTAGTGGCAATATTATTATATTATTAATTACATTGGTTCCCTTCCAATCATCTAGAATCCGCGTGTCTATGTCATCTCTCTGGCATTATTGCCAGGTCATATTTTTTTTCTTCCTATTCGGTGTTTATTACCCTCTTCTCCTTATTAAATCTGATAGAATGAATTAAATAGCATCTAGACATGGCAAAAAACTAGTATTTGTGTGTATTCACTTGAATTCGTTCCGACTTTGACAGAAAATATCCGAGTTGATCGGGTATTAATTCGGATTCAAATTTTTTTTTATAATCAAAAGTCGAATACGGGTATGGGATTACGAGACCCGTCCCTAATCGGAATTCGCCCCACCACTTAAAATAAAAGCATAGAATTTCTATTAATAGTTAATTTTATTTTAAAATTTTTATATAATTTAATATTATTTTTTTAATTATTTTTGTAAAAACACGTACTATAATAAATTTATTGATATATAAGTAGTTAAAAATAAATATTTAACAATCAATTTATTTTTCTAAAATCAAATTTTTAATATTTTTCTTACAAAAAAAATTATTTTTTTAATTTGAATCGTGTATGTGACGAGATCGAGGAACCTGACGGCCCGTACCCGCCCCGCCCCATTGCGTCTAGACTACATCTCGTTCAGATATATAAGATTATGGCCATTGGCCAATATATGCTTATATATGTTAGTTGAATTTTATCACGGGTACTTTTTATTTCTTTGGTTTTATCTGTTCTTTTGTTCTATAGTTATGTTTCTTTTGTCTATATGATATATAATCACTGTATTCATATAGTTCTGTCTGAAGAGAAGAGTTATGATATATTAAATATAATAAGTGGTTTTTTTCTTCTTCATTTCCACGTTCCATCAAATGAATATGCTCTTTACAGTACAGCCAAGTCATCATAACGTATGTTGGGGAGTTCTTATAGTACTAGGATGGATCTGAAGTTTGTGTTGTTCAAGATCTGTGTGGTTTTTTTTTTCATTGTTGTTTGCTTAAGATATATTTGCTTTACTAAAGTAATTTTTCTCTTTGCGTGTAGGATTAATAATTAGCTCATAGTTTTTTTGGAAGAGTTGTGAAAATGGGACTTGTGGAGCTTTTTGGGGTGGCATCTATGCCCGTGATCAAAGTACTACTAATCACTGCTGTTGGCTTGCTTCTTGCACTGGACAACGTAAATTTGTTGGGAAAAGATGCAAGGATACAAGTGAATCATGTAACTCCATTAACACTTAATGAAGTCTTTTCCTCTTTTTTCTTATTTTTCATTTGTCTTTTATACTTACATATCTTATTGACAGCAGTGTTTCATTTATATGACAGCTTGTGCATTATGTGTTCAATCCTGCACTGGTGGGTGGCAATTTGGCCGACACGATTACTTTTGAGAATGTTGTTTTATTGTGAGTATTATTGATTTTGTTCAGAATTTTGGTAATAATTTGAGGATTCGCTTTCTTCCTTTGAACTAGGTTTCTAACAATTTTTGGTTGTGATTTAGGTGGTTCATGCCGGTCAATATCCTCTTGACGTTTATAATAGGCTCTGCCTTAGGATGGATCCTTATCAAATTAACAAGGGCTCCCAAACACTTGGAAGGGCTAATAATGGGTGTCTGTTCTGCAGGTAGAATTTTCTCTTCAAAATTAATGAATCCTGGAAGCCTAACATGTAATCTGTGTTATGTTTTCACTGTTTATTTCCCCTGAATTTTATTATTGAATAGTTAATACCAAAGAGTGTATAGACCTTCTTTGCTACATGGGTTACTGGCATTGAAAAGTGTATCTGAGCAATCTTGAGGAAAAAATTCATGGACACTTCCCTTGGTGTCTACATCAAGAAAGAGAGGAGAGATAAGTGATTGGTGATGAATATGGTAGACCAAAGAGATAAAGAAAAATTGAGAGTGCCATTTAGGTATTTTAACTGTTTAAGTGTTCATAAATCAACATCAAGAAAAAAGAGCTATGGACCTCTATTGGTGTCTACACCAAGAAAGAGATAGGAAGAGATGAGAGATAGGTGATGTGAAGTGATAGAAGAGAGATAGAGAAATTGGGAGTATCAATCAGGCGTTTAGACTGTATAGGTGTTTAAAAATCAGAACTTCTTAAGGAAAAAAAATTCATGGACACCAAGAGAGAGAGAGAGGAAGAGAGGAGATATAGTGATTGATATAATTAATGATATAATGTGATAGAAGAGAGATAAAAAGAATTTGCGAGTGTCAAAATCAGGTATTTGGATTGTTTAGGCGTTCACAAATAAGCACTCCAATCTTATATGGTGTGTACATTTACTAATTTTGCAAACAAAGTAACTAAGCAATAATTGGGATTCCAAATATTCTCCAGTTTCTGAATGAAATGAAAGGCCTTTAATTAACTGTAGACATGAAAGTTGCACAAAAACTTCTAGCTTCTTGTTGTCCTGTTGCTGCATGCTATTATTTTTGAAATGTTTTATATTTTCTCTAAAGCTCAAGCTGTAGCATCGGTTCTTGCCGGATACATCTTGCGGTTAAGCTTATTTTCAGACTTACATGAACAGGAAATTTAGGAAACTTGCCTATAATCATTATCCCGGCTATATGTAAAGACAAAGGTAGTCCTTTTGGAGACTCCAATGTCTGCTATCAATATGGAATGGCTTATGCTTCACTTTCTATGGCGGTTTGTAACTTCATCAGCTTCTTTTAGATTAATTCTTAACTTACAATAATGGGTATAAATGTGAAGTTTTCCAACCAAAAACTGAAAATAATGAAAACGTTTATTTGGCTATATATTTTTGTTTTCTGAAGTGGTATTCATTTGTAAACTGTAGGTTGGAGCTGTTTATATATGGACTTATGTCTATAACATAATGAGAGTTTCCGCAAGTGTAGTACCAAAAGATGCTTATAGAACTAGCTCCTTCAGACTGGAGGCTTCAGGAGAGTTCCTAGAATTCTTACCAGAGGAAGAATCCTCAGAACCTGAAAATCCATCAAAGGACAACATGGATGATTACACACTTCTGCTTTCTTCAATTGAATCTGAGGAGAATGTGAAGGTTGCTACCGATAACCCAATAACCCCTTTCAAAAGATATCTTGTACTAATCAAAGGGAAATCATGATTTTAGAAATTAGTATAGTTTCATATACTAGCATTATAATTAGAAAATTCAACTACAAAGGGCCAACTTTTATATAGTGCTTATCTCAGAAATCTCATTTACTATCACAATCTATACTTAAAGAGAGTAAGCAATAAAGGGAGACACCCAAGTTCTTGTTTCCTAATTTTTCTCTTTCTCTTTAGCCAGTGTGACAGTTGACATAAAATGAATTCAAATTGAATGTAGTAACACATAAAATTGTAAATTGAATCCCTATCCCTCAATAAGTTGTCTACAAATTGCAAAATCCTTATAAGCATCACCTAGCATATTTACATTGATTAATCCTAAATTTATCTGTTTTTGTAGAACTCGTGATTCTAAAAATCATCGGAGCTTCTATCTTATGCAGGAGATCATTACATATCTAATGTTGAATAAATCAAATTACATATGCATCTGAGTTTCGGGTGTTTCATTGCAGTTACCAGTCTCAGCTAAAATCAAACACCAAATTGGAAAGCTTTTAGTCAACTCCAATTTCAGAGCCATATTTTCACCAGCAACTCTTGGAGCGGTATGATACAATGAACTGAACTTACGTTAGTGAAATACCGCCATGCAGATATAGTAATGTAAAATGCTCATACTATAGCCACCGTGATAACTTTTTAAGTATAAGCCCATTTATTGATTAAAATGGCCGCAATAGTTTCTTATGTTATTTTAAAAATATTCACCTATCAAATGAACATTTATTTTTGGCTATGCAGATTGTTGGCTTTATTGTTGGAGTAGTTCCCCAGATACGTAAATTGATGATTGGCGGCGATGCTTCACTTCATGTGATTCAGGACTCAGTTACCATGGTTGGGTATGTATGCATCCCAAAACTTGTTTTTGATTTGAAATTACACAAGGCCGTCGGGAGTAGTTATGTGTTTCCATTTTTTAATTTCAATTCTAATTTTAGTACCATATATTTTAATCTATATATGTAATATTACAAATTAAAACATATCAAAGGATCATAAGCAATCTAATAAAGTAATAAGACATAAGAAATAGTTAACTTCAAGAATCACAAAAGATAGAGAAAGTCTTGTATAGACACAATCCAGTAATAATGCTAGAAGCGGTGAGGGCATCTTAACTTCATAATAACATTACTAATCTGATATTTCATGTGTTAAAAGTGATGGTTACCTGATCATAGATCACATGATTATATAAACTTTTTGAAGCAAAAAAAAAATACTACATTCAACTAATTTTATAAATTTGAATACACCAATCATTAAAAAACTTATACTTTAGAAAATTCTAACATATGACTATGATTTCTTGCTTTTCATTGCTGATCATGAAATTCACTTTGAACCTTGTCCTGAGAGATTGTATTTCCTTACACTATCTTATTAATTACATGCAGTGAAGCAGCCGTCCCAGTTATAACCCTTATAATGGGAGCAAACCTCCTTAAAGGCAATAATTAATTCTTATATAGCCATGCTTTTTTTTTAAAAAAAATTTTATACTCCTCTTTGGCAGCTTATGAATAATTTTTCTTTCTTGGATTAATGGACCACAGGTTTGAAGGGAGCAAATACTTCGTTTTGGACAATTCTTGGAATTATAGTAGTTCGATATATTTTCCTGCCAATTTTGGGTATTCTAGTTATTAAAGGAGCAACACAGTTGGGTTTGGTGCAACCAGATCCCTTATATCAGTTTGTGCTTCTCCTTCAATATGCACTTCCACCAGCAATGGCTATAGGTATAATATCAAAGTTCTATACTTTTATTAGTTTTGGTGGGTTGAACGAGGTATATATTTTTGTTAGCTGAAATTTATTTAAAATCATAAAATTCGATAGATCTTAATTTTTATTTAATGACTAATGAATATTTTTATTTATGATTTTGTACGTAGTCCTAATAAAATAAATTGTAATAATCAACGGCAGAAAGTGAAATAAAAAGGGGTGTGTCAGAATATACATGTCCAATTGATGATCAATATGCATGCTCTTCATATCGATATGTATATATCATTATATTTCATGCATGACTTTCCCGATAGTTTTACATATAACGTAGACTTTGGGGAACGATTAATTTCTTTTTTGTATCTACTGTTTTCTTTTTCACCTTTGCAATTTGTTAGTAGTAGTAGATAATAAACTTATTTTGATATAACTATATATTCAAACATTCGCTTTCTGCAGGCACAATCGCGCAATTGTTTGGAGCTGGTGAAGGTGAATGTTCTGTTATCATGCTATGGACATATGCTTTGGCCTCAGTTGCAGTCACTTTTTGGACAACTTACTTCATGTGGCTTGTGGCTTAATTTTGTATTCATTGCTATCTATGGTTATTATTTATTTATTTTTAAATTTTGCCTTATAAGTATCTCTTTTCAGCCAGGGGTAGGAACTGCCTACACTATCTGTAGTTTTATACAAACTTCCTCAAATGGATGAAATAGAATATATGTGGTTACTCAAACATTAATTACTTTTTCAATAAATGATATAAATGGTTTACTATGTGTATGAATAGAAGATACTTTGCAACTTCGCCCTTACCAGATATGTAAATAAATCGAGTTGAACAAGACAATTGAAATTTAACTTGTGAAAAAAAAAATGTTTAAACTTAGACTCATTTATATAAACAAATCAAATCATGAGCTTTAACTTGATTTTTTTATAACAAAACTTGATTAAAGTTTTGAAACTTAAATTTCACTCATTAACTTATTTGTCATTTTTTTTATTGAAATTCTCTTTAAATAAAACTTTGTTTATTAATTTATTATTTAACATAAATTAAAATCACAACATATTATATTTTATAAGATGGTCTAAATTGAAGATGAAATCTTTGATGATAATTAACAATGTTGATTTTCCTTGAAGAAAGTTTATAGTTATATATTTAAAATATGACACTTGAAATTGATATTAGGTAAGTAGTATATATAAGATGATAATAAACAAATTAAAATCATGATTTTTAAAGTAAATATAATAAATAAAAATATAAAATTACAATTATCTCTCTCTCTCTCACACACACACACACACATATATATATATATATATATATATATATATATATATATATATATATATATATATATATATATATATATATATATATATATATTATTTACAAGTTGTTATCAATGTTAAACTTTGCAAATGACAATCTAGAATAATTAAGTTTAACTAAAGTGATCAAAATGGGTTGTTTAGCTTGACTTAACTTAGCAAAACTAAAAATATCGAGAATAATAGATTAAAAGAGATAAAAAGTTAAAAAAAATTCTTTAAAATGCTCTCATAAAATAAAACTCCCAAAAAAACGCTCTCATGAAAAAATGGCATTTGAAAATTTTCTCATTCACGATAATTATTTTAATTTATATATAAAAGATTAAATTTTAATATCTTTGGAAAGAAAATTTCCATAATTAAAAATAATATTATATCAAAATTAAAATTATTTGTCATAAATATATATATTTTTATGTTAAAAACATTTATTTAATACAATTTTTTGAATTTATTTATTATAAATTTTAATTATATAAAATAAGTATTTAACAAGCTAGGTTTGATTTAATTTGTTTGTCCTATACATTACACAATGATCCATGGAAGATATTATATTTGCCTTAACAGCAAAAGTTGTTTATTTGTGTTTTTTTAATTAAAATATATATAAAAGTTTTAAGATAACTAAATAATATTTATAACAGCTAAAATCTAAAAATATAATATTTTTATAAAAATTTAAAAATATTTTAAAAACTATAAATATTAGTATATTATTAAAACATATTTTTAATTTACCCGTTTGCAACTTTTTAATTTCGCAAGATATTTTTTTATCCATTAAATTAAAAACCAATCTCTCATACTTAAACACAAAATTAAATGCTCTGAGAAACCCAAACCAGTTAGAAATGTTGCTTATCCAATCGATCACTCGCAGACGCATGTTAGCTACATAGTGAAACCCCCGCAAGTGACGACAAAATGACCTGATAGGGTTTGTTCTACAAACTTATTCCAAAAAAGGGTCTCTTTTAAAATATTTTCTTTGGGGGGTCTGGTTTGTTAGGGTTTCGCCATTCTGGTTGGCGAAACACTTATTTCGCCATTCCTATTAGCGTATCATCATGCATCCATGTCAATCCAGTAGGTTCACAGCAGGTTCATGTGAGTACCATGGGTTTCGCCATCACCATTGGCGAAACACACTATGCATCCTTACACCATGCCCATGCATGACATGTCGACATTCCACTATCCACCATGGATTTCACCATCACCATTGGCGAAACGCGTGCTTGCATGTGCAATGTAGCAGGTTTCGCCATTACCACTGGCGAAACAAGGGCCATGCTAATAAAAATCATTAGCAACAAAAAAAATTCAATTATGATAACAAATTTGGAAAGATTAAAAATTGTTTATAATTATAAGATAATTGATGCTAATAAATGTATTAAAAATCATTAGCAACAAAAAAAAATCAATTATGATAACAAATTTGGAAAGATTAAAAATCGTTTATAATTATAAGATAATTAATGCTAATAAATATATTTATTTTATAGCATCATTGATGCTAAAATTGTTTAATCAAATATCTTAATTGATACTAATAAATACATTTACTTTCTTAGCATCAATTAAGAGATTTGATGAAAAATCTCTTAATCAAATCTCTTAATTGATGCTTAGAAAGCAGTGATAAAAAATCTCTTAATCAAATCTATTAAGACAAAATAGAAAAACAAAATTGTGTGTGATAGTAATGTATACAAGGAATAACAGCTCTGCAAGAGCACAATATGGTTCTAGATACTTCTAGAACATGGTGAGATAACAGAATTGTGGTCTTGGGCCTGGCCTAATGAGGACTGATGTTGTGTTATGGGTTGCTGTTATTTTTCTAATAATGTCAATTAGCTCTAGCTTGGAGAGATTGATAGTGAATAGACTTGGAGGAAGAGCCTTAGTGAAGATGTTTGCTATTTGATTGGAAAAAGAAACATGAAGCAATTGCATTAGACCTTGTTGAGCTTTTTCTCTGACAATATGACAATCAATGTCTGAGTTCTTATTAAGTTCATGAAAGATAGAATTAGCAGCGATATGTATAGCACTTTGGTTGTCACAATAGAACACTACAGGTCGAGAACATGTGATGTGTAGGTCTTTTAGTAAATAAGTGAGTCATTGTAGCTCACAAGTGGTGGAAGCAAGAGCTCAATATTTAGCCTCAAAGGATGAATGAGATATTGCCTCCGTTATTTCACAATTTTCAGGCACAATCCAATCCTCACCAAACTTTGTCATTCATGATGTCCTTTATATGATCGTGTGGGATACTATGGTAGATATGACATAAGGTACAACCTTTGGAGTCCTTCATGTGTTTTCTTCAATAATTGTGAAATTGTTCTACAATATATAATGTTAGGTAAACATACCATGGACAAAGTTGCAGAATGATGAAATTAGGCTTGTATAGATATAGTAAGAAGTTTGATTCTTCTCTACCAAAGTTGCTCTAAAGAATACAATTTATATTTTTTTAGGGTACCAATTAAAGTAGTTACTAAGAACCCCTATAGGTGTGAGTCAAGGAAATCCCAACATTAAGCATATCTACATTTAGAGATATCCAACTGAAGCAATGTCTTATAGGCTGCATGAAGGTAAGCTGAACTTAAAAATAATTAGTTATAATTTTTTTTGTTACAATATATAACTCAAGTGGGAGATTGTTAGAATTTTCTATTTCAATAATTAATGTGTACTAATATTATAAGATAATTATATTAGTTATTTATCATTAATTGATTTTATTTTATATGATCAAATTAAGAGAGTTCATTAAACAACTAATATAAAAGGGTTTTATTAATTATTGGAATAGAAAATTCCAACACCACAATTTAATTTTAATCTTATTTCCATTTGTAAACTGATTGATTCCTGCTCTATCATACACACTCATTTTTTCAACAAACCTTGTTGCTGAGACTCAAAGGCTCAAACTCCATTTTACAGAAAACCCAATAATCAAAATAGCATCAATCTCTCATCAAGCCACTATCTTTGTTGAAAAAAATTAGAGAGTAAAGGTGCATAATACAAAAGGGGTTAAAGGGCTGAAATGATTAAACACAACTGAAACGATAAACAACAAAAAACATACCAATCCTTCATCAATATTTATGTGCGTGCATGGTACAGTTTGAGCTCCATGAAACCAACACAAATGGAGATGAATGCGTGATTAGAATAGCGGAAAGAAGAGTGCCGGTGTCAAATCAACATGAGCATGCCGGATAAGAATTATTGAAAATAAAAAATGGAAAAGGACAAACCCGGATCTTGGAAAGGAAAAGAAAGGAAGTAGATATTGTTGAAGTTGAATGAAAGTGAAAAAGAGAAAAGCAAGCAAGATTGTGTTGGAGTGCTTAGTAGTGGGTGGAGAGATTTGATGCTAATAAAGTAAATGTATTTAAAAATGTTTTACAGTTTAATTGTTAACTGCATTTTGATTTAGGCTTTCACTCTATATTTGGTTTTATAGAGTTTTCTCCCTGTAAATTTTGGAGAACTTCTATCTCAAAACTATCCTTGAGTAAATTGGAGAACAAACCTATTATGTGATTGACTTCAAAAGCCCTCAAGTTGTTCGGTGCATTTAGTTAATTCCTCCATGTCAATTTGGGTTTTTTTTTTGTTTTTTTTAACAATAGTCTCTATGATCTTGTTTCTGAATTTTATTGTTTCAACATTTGATGTCTTGTGCTACTTTCTGCTAGTTAGAATTGCTAGAGCTATTCAGCCAATTTATTGTTCAATGAAAAATGCTAGCGACACTTTCTTCCTAACACTCTCTCTTTATCCACCTCTGCCACCATCACTGTATCATGCAGATAAGTCTGTGTTGTTGATAATAGTTCTAAAAAAATAGAAAAGATTAAAAACTATCAAGAAAATCTTGGTCCCTTATCACAGTGAATCTTATTTAATTTGCTATGTGATATTCAGAGGCATTACACATGCATTTGGATCTTTGAAAAAAAAGCTTTTGTTCCCTTTGTTTCTAGGAGGATTCCTGATTCTCCTTTCTTACATCTTTTATTAAATTATTCTCATATCAAATTTGAGTTTAGGCTAGGGGTGGGAGCCCCGTACTTTGGGATTATTCAAACTAAATGGAACCAACAGAATTGCTTTAATTCATGCAGTGAAGTCATTTATGAACTGTTTATTTAGCTTCTGTTATTCCTCTCCCAACTTATTTTCTTTTGTTCTGTTTCTAAAGAACAATACAATTTTGTCGTAGGATGACCAAGATAGAACAATTGAGAAGTTGACACGGCAACTTGACAGAGGTCGAAGGAAGTGTGAAGTCTATAGGTCCAACTTGCTGTCGATTTTAAAAGATATTGAAGAGCAGAAGCTACAATTATCAGTTAAAGTCCAAAATATTAAGTTAGAAATGAAAGATTGAATTGTGATTGCCATTAATGGAGTTGATGCATGTAATTCTTTCATGTAGGTTGACCCTCTTGCGAAGCATTTTAGTAGGGTGCCTGTGTAGTGAAAAGTTAAGAAGCTGCCAAGAGGGAATTTCTAACCAGTTTTTTTTTTGGATAACAATGTCTGACCAGTTTTAGTGAGGGATGGGTTCACTGGTTTTCAAATATTCAGATTTATGAGAAATTAGTTTTTGTTAAGAGAGGCAAATTTACTTCGTTGATATACGCCAAAGAAATTAGTTTTTGACTACCTAACTGATAATATTCTTGGTGCAAATAATAATAATAATACCTCTTGTCATAATACAAGTAATAAAATGTAACATTTTTTTTATTCTAATTATAAGAAATATAATTATTTTATTGTTAAATTTTTTTTACACATGAAAATATATATTTTTTATTTCCTGTCAGAATTAAATATTGCTTAAAGGTAGGATTGTAACTTATCTAGGAATAAAATATGAGATTAATTATTTTTTTATTTTGTAACTATTATATTATTTTGTAACATGTGGGATATCTTTTTTTTCCTCCTGTATTTCCAATATTAAAAAAATTTATGCGTGAAACATACGCTCCCCGAGCCTTGATAATTTTATCTTTACTTTCTACTTCTATATATCAAGAATCCAATCACGTGCATATTGAATAGTGTTGGATCAATGGGTTATAAGAGGGGGTGGGGGGAATCAGAAATTATCAAAAATTGAAAGAATATTAACATCTTGTCAATATTATTCCCCAAAACATTCATTAAATCACATTACATACACACACATATACATACATACATACATATATATATATATATATAGTGAATCCTACATATTCTTTCTGTAATTAGATTGAATCAGGTCAGATACAAGATTGTTAAACCTAGTTCACGAGCCGACTCAATCAGATATATACAAATTCAACCCAATCAAACCTTTGTTTTTTCCCTTGAATCAGGGAGTTGCTTCGGTAATATATACCTTGATCACCACTACTTTGTATTATCATTTCTTATTATTCTGCTAGCCGTGGCAAAGGTTCCCAGACTGAAATACTTTGACAACATCCAGCATATAAAGGCTAGGCATATAAATGTGTCCATGAACTGAAATAGATACCCTAACGAAAGGTAGCTACTGCCCTATTTCTCATTATTATTCTATTTCATTCCCAAGATGATAGTTGGTCATTTTCATTCACCAACTCCATCCCCAAAAGGAATAAAATAAATAAATAAAATAAACCAATGAAAATATGGTACAATATTAAGGCCTTGTCAAACTATTCTTAACTCAAGGTTTGGATAGCCAGCCCGAGCTTTGTGCCTTTCAAAGAGATCTTGAAGTGCTTCCACAAACAGACCATGTATCTTGGCAACCTAAAAGCAGGTTTAAATAATGAAAGAGGTCAGAAATTCAGCCAGCTGAACCCCACATCTGCAGATATCATCATACAGTAAACAAGAATTCCCATCTAGAAACAATTTATCATATTATGCTAATCTCAAGTCATCATTTTTACGTATTGGTAGTATTGATAATTAAGTCTTCAATTATGAAAGTATACAAACAGGTATTTCATGAATTGAACGGATAATTTTAAGTTTTAACTTTTAAGTATTAGAGATATATACAAAAAATATACATTAAAAAAACATCAAGAGAATGTTAGTTTTACTGATTAAAATATAAAATTCAAACATTTAAATTTTTTAGTTTTTTTTTTTTAAAATACAAAGATATAGTTTAGTTAATAGAAGACTATTTAACTAGTGATTTGAAAATTCCCTTATGCCTAATGTTAATTGAATAAATTTAATCATTGATTAAATAAAACAAGGAAAATAAAAGTCTCCTTTGAATGAATAATTAACTGACAAGAAAATAATATTGGTTGTGTTTGATATATAAACCCAGAAAACTTGTAATGAGGGTTATCCTACTCTCAAGAAGGAAGATTATAGTTTGTCATATAGGGGTGATTGCATGTTACTCAAACACTTCAGCGAAGGAAAAGACAGGATAACGATCAAACCAGATGTAAGTTTCTTATGTAATTACTCCGAATTCTCTCCACTGCCATCTTAGCAACAAGTTAACAAGTAATAAAATTTTATGAGGCATTTTAACTTAGGAGAGGTTCTAAATTACTGGATCCTTGTGAATCCTATTTAATATAAAGGCTGTCCAATAGCACATACCTCCTCGGTGGTTGGTTCTCGGTTTTTGTCAACCTCAATTGGTCTACCCACAACCACATGCATTGGATGTCTGAACGGTAATGGAGACCTGAAAAGGATATAACAAAATGTATTTAAAAAAGAAGAAGCTACTAGTGATTTCAGAGAACAGCGAATTCCATGCTCACTAGTTTAGACTCTATCCTTCTATACCAATAAATGGCTATTCTCCTAGATTAATTACTCAATGCTGCATAAGTGCCTTCAATATAGAATAAATGTTTTCACACCCACACACAAAAAGCTTGCAAGTTATTAAAAAACTGATCACATTTAGCAAATATTTTGAGCTTATTCCCTACGAAACTTGAACTATTCACTTTTCTACTGCTCCTATACATATTAGGTGCCAATTCCTTTTGTTATTAAATATATAGGAAACCTATTAGGTGAGAGCATGAAATAAATTAATCTTGATTATGCAACCAAAATTAATGGTTCAGATTAAATTTAAGTAAAAATTTTCAGCCATCTTTCTGTAGTTGTATAGCCAAAATTAACTTCTCGCACCTAATACCTTTGTTAGACAATCCCTACATAACATTTTGAATGTGGAAGGTATGGTTTCACATTTTAAAATTGAATATCATTATATTGTTTGTTTCATCCTCTCCAATTTAATCAATTTCACAGCCTCAACTTCCAGCACAAAGTATTAGTTAGATTCATTCCTTTTTGAAGGACCCTTAGCAACTTTGCTGGTGAAAACAGCAGTAATGAGAAAAAGCTGCAGGTTGACAAAAGAAACACACCCAAAAATTCCCCAAAAACATATTGGGGTGAACTTGATAGCCCTTGCAAATTTCAGAAATAACTTCCCACCTGGTTTCCACCACTTATAGACATTTGACTGCAAAAAATAATACCAAAAAGGATAATTATCTTCAAATTGTAATGTATGTGCAAAGAAAATATCACAACAAATAAAGTATCTATAGTGGTGAGAAAACACCCACAGCCACAATAAGAATCTACTGCTATAGGTCTCCAAATGTCACTGATAGCCACAGAAGTCCCAAACAACTAGAGGTGCAAAACCATTGGCACTTTTATTAAGCCCAGATATATTACAAATTTGCATAACTTTGTGCAATGTGTCATGATGAGGATGCCCAAGTTACAATGCCAATTCACATATGAACTAAGTGCAGTGGGTGAATTAACGTGTGGCGGGAATTACAGGATCTAAACATAGGAGATACAGACAGTAGTATTCTGCAAAAAAGGTAGAGGATAAAATTGAGGAATTCTGCACACTAGCACTAGCAGAACCATCTCTTGGAATGACAAGATTTGTGAACCTGTACAATTCATCATGTCCCAGAGTGCCCTCCAGCAGCACTTTACAGGAGTCCTATGATTTAAAAAACAATGGAAGGGAAGAAATTCAACGGAATTATTATCTTGAGAAAATTTATAAACACAAGTTCTTAGTGATCATGTCAGGAACAAGGAGTAAATTGTCGAGGACCAAAGAAGTGTGTAAATAAACAGGGGAAGAAAAATATGAAGAATCAGTTGATTTATGAACAGAACTTGCCCATTCCCCATGACAACTTGATCAGATCTACACAAGGGAGTGCTTTGAATTGGGTTGCATGGGACAGATATGACATGATGGGTGGTGCAAAAGTCAAGAATCCAGATACCAAGTGTGAGCCTCAAAGCCAGTTAGTAAGGCCTGTAACGATTGTGGAGATGCAGCAATTGATTGCTTGTGACTTTGGTCAGCATTTCTACAATACTGGTGTGAAGGAACAGCTTCAAACTATGGAAAGGGGCATCGGACATGGAATGAAAGCATTAAGATAGAGTATCGAAGGACCATTGACTAGCAAAGGAAGAAACATAGCAAAAAGGAAAAGTGGGATATTAGAGGTCCCAGTCGTTGATGATAAGTGATAACAGATGGAGGCCTCGTGTCCTGTCTTGTGACATTTGTCAATGGAATGAAGACTGAGGCCAGAGTGTCCTTCACTTCATCCATGTGATTAGCCAAATCTGCCACCACAGTCAGTCACCAGTAGGAAACCAATAGCTAGCATATGTTTGAGCTTTCTGTGCCACCTACAACAGAGGTGGTTGAGCTGAAGTTGGAGCTGGTGTAACATTTGCCTAGATCAACTTAATGATAGAGAGATGCTTGTGCTTTGCCATTTGAGCTTTGTGAGCTAGTAAAAGGGATTCAATCTCTGTGATTGAAATCGGATCAAAACAACTTAGCAGAGAGGTGACAAATGAGTCATACTCATTGGGTAATCCACCCAAAACAGCATCTAGGTGATCAAGAGGAGAGACAGGGTAGGGTCTCCAATAGGCGCTAGTGCATCAGAAATGAATTTCATCCAAAGTAGAAAGTCAGATTGATTTGCCTTTTTTATGTGACAAAATTCTAGACAAAACTAATGTGATTTTGCATGAATGAGAACATGGAAGTGAATGTGCCCCTCCTCCCACAGTCCCACACTTGCCGAGAATGACAGAATCCAACTACACAAGCTCAGAGAATCAGATAGAGAAGAGAGAAGCAATGTAGAGGGACAGAGTCTTGTGGATCCCACTCCAAACAAGCTGGACTCACTCTACCAGTTTCACAATCATCTTTTGTGTTAAAGTGGGATGAAATGAAAGAATTCACCATGAAGCGCTAAGGCCACACATCACAGCTTCAACTTGCTATTGCCATAGAAGGAAATTGTTATAATCAAAGTTTGATTGGAATTGAAGAGGAAAACATCACAGGAATCACAGAGGAAGCCATCATGAATGAGTCCATGAATTAAAAAAAGGAGCTCTATGATGCCATATTAGAAACTATCTTTCCTGATATCAGAGTATGAGAGGAAGAAATGTAGAGAGAGAGAAACAAATTACAAATGATTGTTGAATTGTAAACTGAAATCTGATTCCATCGGAAATAAATACCTGACCAAAGCAGAAGACTGGAACCAAAGGTTTGCCTTTCACCATTGCTACGCGGACAAATCCTCTTCTTGCCTTAAGGAAAGCAATCTACAAAGTAAAGAGTTCAAGTTGTGTTGTTACATCTATGAAATAAATATACATTGAATAGAGCAAAGTCATTCTTAAAAGACCCATTTTATGTATAGATCATTTCTACCTATATTTACAAACTAAAAAAAATTCAACATGACCCATAAACAAAGCTTCTTGGACAGTATCCATTTAGTAGAAGAAACATGATTGGAGGAGGATAGAAGACAAATTTATACATATACTTTCTGTATTCATATTTGTGCATTAGCCACCAGTTTTTCACACCAATTCAACAAGATTTTACTTATCACAACTGGACACAACTCAAGGGTGATTGACATGTCAGCGTGCAGGAAATACACTATTTCTGGTTATTGATCCTAAAAATCAGATCACAAATGAAGTAAATGAACTTCATTTCTCTTTCCTCCATCAAGACTATATTGAAATTAGATATGGAAGATAATAGGAAACAATAACTAATATACTATTGAAAAATTGAAACACACACAGTTCTTAGTTGAGCCCCATTGATACAATAGCTGGGAAAATTCTCTGCACCAGCTGTTGTATTATTAAACTTGGCATCAATAACAATCCTATATGTAGAGGAAAATAAAAATAAATTCATTTAGTCAAAAGAATAAATATATCACATAAGCATTGAGTAAGAGGAATGAAAAGCAATACACCTCAGTGCCATGCTGCATGTGAAATGCTTCTTGCACTCCACCAGGTATTAAAATGCAACTATGGCCAGATGCTAACAGGGAGATAAAATTTTTCTTTGTTGCTGGTGTAAGACCCAACCATGTCCATAAGTGTCTCAAAAATGGTGTGTAGAACACCTATCCATTAATGTGAAGAAAAACTTGAAATGAAATCCTCAATTACCATAATTCATCTTTACAGAGTCCCAAGTACAAGCTTTACCGTGCTGCTAGCAAGAACTTTAACTTTTGGAAGAGGCATGAAACCTGTGTGGTCAGCCAATGCAACAATGCCAATTGGCAAAACTGAATGTGGTTCATACCCAAAAACTGCATGTTGGGCACACTGTTGTTACAATGAAAGAGCCACGAACAAAAGATACAAGTAAACAGTATTCCAATGACTTATTAGGCAAAATTATGCAGACAAATTAACTTCAAGACTCCATTCAAAATAGGAAACAGATTTTATGTTTCTTCTAATTTATGTTTCCATTTCAAGAGAGTTCATCTTAGGCAGGGAAAAGGGAGCTCAAACAAACCATAAGCACGGTTAGGATCAAAGGCTTTCATATCCTCTACGTGAAGCGTGATCGGAAAGTAATTGCAAGCGTGCTTGCATATGAACCTGAAATGTACCAAAATACCAAAAGTGAGATTTATGAGACACGGTAGAAAAAGCAAAAACTGTGAGCAAAAGGGTAACGAAGTGAAAAAAAAAAAACTACCTCGACAATCTTCGGCCAAATCTGCTCTTCTCGTTGATAGGAAGCACCATAAACCCAAAGAGAAAACCGAAAACCCTGCAACGCAAAAAGCCGAAACTCAATTAAATTGAACCGAGAAATGAAGAGCACGAGAGAGGTGGATAACGAACAAGAGCGATTTGGAGAGAGGAAGGAAGAACACGGCGAGGAGGATCAGGGCGATGTTGAAATGAATAGCTCCCAGCCACAGCACCATTGCTAGAATCGCGCTGAACAAGTTGGACGAATCACCAAATTCTTCTCTCCCGCTGATCAATTTCTCCGCCGCGGCTCCGCCGTCACTCACCGGTTCCGCCGCCATGCTCTGACCGCTGAGGGTGTGATGGAACGGCGTCGTCTCCAGGAACAAATTGTGGGAAGTGTAGGGGTGTAAAGCGTAAATTAGGCTCGTCACGTGCTTCGCTTAATCGAATAGAGTGATCCGTGGTAAAAGAATGAGAAAAGTTGCAGAAAAGGCTGGGAAAGGTTCAGTTATGTTGGCGCTGTGATCCAGTGCGGTGGGGAGTAGGTTCCCCAAAGGACACTCGTTATAAACGTAAATAACAAAGTTTTTTTTTATGGACGTAAATTTTTTTTTCATCGGTTTAGAGATTAATTATCAATTGGGTCGTACATTAATTTTGCTAGCGGTTCAAATTTAAAGTTGATTCAAAATTTTCATAAGCTTAATTCAACCCCTGCAAAACTGATTTGTTAGGCGAAAATTACTCCTATTTATATGATTTATCTTGATATTATCTTCATTCGAAATTTTAAGATGTTTCATTTTGTTTATAATTCTTCTTTCATGTGGACTCTCAACACATCCCTTTATGTGTAATTACACTTCCTCTCAGGTTCAAGATTATATGCTTAGAACGTGAAAATCATAAAAATTCATTAGGATAAACTCTGATATCATGTGAAAAAATAGGTTTATACAGAATCGCATGCACCAACAACACCAAGAGACTATTGTTTGCAATTCTATTTTTTAGTTGAAGTTTCCAATCTCTGCTCACTCACGTAATTGAATTTCTTGAACTGAAGTCCTTCGTAATTGCTCACGTAATTGCCCAGAACGGGAGAGCTGAATTGTCAAAGCCAAGATTAGGGATTTCATGTCACGTTATATGTTAGTTTTTTGTTTTTTACATTTTAATGTGAAATACTATACAACGTGAATCTAATTGAATTAAAGGACTGAAATTTTGGTATAAATCTAATGAATTGCATCTAGTGTCAATTGATCATGATATATATATATATATATATATATATATATATATATATATATATATATATATATATATATATATATATATATAAATGATGATTAAGATTGAAATCTCAATTCTTTGGTACATGTGTCTTTTTTTTTCTGTCTCACCCTTTTACGTTATCTAATTCTCCCAACCCATTTTGTTTCACCCGGAGTAGTGGAAAAAAAATAGATTCTTTATCCATGATTCTCCCAACCCCAATTCCGTTTCACGTACCTGTTCTCTCTCCCTTCTCACTCTCTTCCACTTATCACAACTTCAAGTTCCTCTCCCCCTTTCACAATTCCACTTATTCTATTTTTTTTCATTCACTTTTTATAATGGCTTGAGAATTGAAAACATTGCCACACGCATGTCAACAAATAAATATTTGAAAGCTCTAATTTTAGGAGTATTATGCCATAAACTCACCCTAATTTTATTTTAATTATGTTGTGTTGTAACACAAGCAATACATTCAACCTGGGTTTGGATTGAAAGAATAAAAAATTCTGAAAAATATGTCAATAAATTGATTTTCGTTGCAGTTTCAGTTTTGTTATAATTTGTAAACAAATGCATGGGTGGTGTGTTGCGTTTAATTGAAAGTAGCATTTGCTGTTGTTGCAATTGTGAAACAACGTTTTTAATTCCAATGCATTACTTCAATGAATGTTAGAAACAGAAACCCAACCATTTTTAAATGTAAAATTCCTACAATAAGACCCATTATGCACGTTTAAGAGGGGAGAAAACTATAAATTCTCTCACACATGTACTAGTCAATTTGAGAGCCTTAGATACAAGTTTAAGTAAGCATCCCTGTCCTCTTAAATAAAGGATTGACCTCCACCTTTCTAAGAAAACTGGTGGATGGAAACCATAGCAGCTTTACTTTTTAAGAAATTTAGTGCAGAAGACTGCCAAACTTCATATAAATGAATTCCAGGATCCACTTGAGTTCTAATTAAGCCATTCAACATTCAAAAAGTCGATGCTTTCAAAATTCACTTCTAGGTACCAGGACCATATCTTTCTCTTTTTTTTACTCCTAAATTCCTGCACCATTATCTAACAGGGGAGAGATAAAATGAATAACATTATTTTGACCATGATTAGTATATATTCTCGTAATTATAAAAGAGACCGAGAGTGAACAAAAATAAGTTTGAAAATGAAATTAAATAAGATTGAGACAATGAGCAAGCATTCCAAAGATTAACCTATTTTAATTAAGCATGTATTTTGATTAGAAACTGAGGTAGTATTATTTAACAATTTCTAGAAAATTTTCTTCAATAAAAGTATTTTTATGAATTTTTCATAACATCTTATCTCTTTCAATTTATCCTTTTTATCTTTATTCATAAATTGAATTTGAATATTTTTCTAAAAACATCATCTAGTTAAAAATATAATTTTATAATTTAATATAAATTATTTATCATAGTTTAAAATATAATTTTTATGTCAAAAATATTAATGTATTATGAATTTTAATTATAAAAAATTATATATTTAAACTATTTGATTATATAAAATAAATATGTATCCCAATTTATAAATATTCTTATACGAAAAAGTTGTTAATAATTTCTCTTTCACAATAAAATCCAAATATATTTTATGCAATAAAAAAAAATAGACGATAAAGATCGATGTCATATTTGTCATTCAGCAACATTAGATACCAACCAACATATGTTATAACATTTTTTTTATGTCACATGTTCTTTACTAAATAATCTTATTCAAATTAGATAAGATTATTTCGTGTAACAAAATTACAATTGTTTCACCCTCTTGTAGTTGAGGATATACACAAAAAAGAAAAGCTCGCTGTGGTCGATCTAGGGCCTGTTATACTTTATGTTTGCATAAGAATATATGGTGGGTAAAACACCTACATGCCTTTGGACTATTTAATTAGATGCATAAACTATATATGGATGATATCTCTATAAATTGTTCTTTGACAAAGGTAAGGTTTCTCAAAGCTTAATTAACAGATATAAGAGCTAGCTAGTTGTAAGTGTTCCATCCATGGAACCAGCAAAAAAGGTTACACTCCAAAATGCTCTTTGTCCTACAAACCCTCCACCTCCAAGTGATGGAAATGCTTCAAGCTTTGGGCATGCTAAACCACCACCCACTATACAACAAATCTTTCCCTAAAACACCACCAAGAAATGAATAACTCATTAATTAGTCATCAACTACAAAATACAAATACATCAGCATGCACTACCTTCGCCGAACTTGTTGTGTAGCTTCATCAATGTTATCTGAAAATGGTCGTCACGTCCATGAGGATCGACAAGTTATATATATTGCAAACTGATATGATGTGTACGGTACGCTAAAATAATTGCTTTCGATGTGTAATTAGGGGTGAGAATAGGACAGACCGGCCTAAAGGGACCTACGACCTAACCTACATAAAGTCTGACTTGAACTGACCTATTTAATTAAAAGCCTATTAAATAAAAAGGTTAGGCTCAGACTTTTTTAAAAGCCTATTAAATTAAATAAATTAGGCTTGGGCTTATTAAAAAACCTTATAAGCCTGATAAGCCGGCCTATATATATATATACTTATATTATTTTTTGGATACAATTAATTTTTTTTTTTTGAAACTATCAGACTTTGATTCTCCATAACTTTTATTCCTATAATCAAGGACTTTAATTACAATTTAAATGTGAGTTATGTGTCATTTTATATTCCTCATTATTTTGATTGACTTCCCTTTTTCTTTAACTTTTCTGTTACGTTCCTACTTCATAAAATATTAAATATTTATTGCGAAGAAAGTTTTTAAAAAGGCTATCAGGTTAGGCCAGACTTTTAAAAAGGCCCGGTCGAGTCAAAATAAAAGTCTTTGATAGGCTATAAGTCAGGCTCAGACTTCAAAGATTCATTGTAGGCTAGGCTTAGGCCTTTCAAAGCCTGACCTGACCTATTCTCACCCTATGTGTAATATAGCAATCACCTTAGTTTAATTTGTGATTGCTTAGTTTGCTATGCTTATATAATAATATATAATACTTAGATACCTTCTTCAAAAATTAATTTATAGCGTCTTTTTTTTAGGGAAATTAAGTAGGTCCTTATATTTTAAAACTTTTGTGACTCAGTTCTTGGAGGTTTTTAAAAATAGTAGTTAATTTTTTAATTTATTTTTTTTGTTATAATTTAAAATTTACTAATTGGGCTCTTATGTTTAGATCATTAACATATAGTGTTTTAAATATGGTAAATTAAATTTTTAAAAATTATGTCTTGTTAGGTGGATTTTAGTTTTGAATTTTTAGTTTGTAGTTTCAATTTTTTCTATTTTTAGTTTTAAAAATTTGTTGTCAATGCTATAATTTTTCTCTAAAAAATTCACTAAAAACGCGTAAAGCTCTTTACATGATGTTAACATAAGGGGAGAATCTCAACTCTCAAGTCAACAAATAAGACCATGATATGATTGGATGATCAGGGTAAAAGGCATAGATTTACTTCGTACTAAATATTTAAAACTTAAACCCTATATTTCATTAATTGACCCTTATTTAGAAATTGATCATTAATCCAAAGCTTACAAATGAAAAATTAAGATTTAAACTATTCCGCTAACATAGACTTATTTAAAAATTAGAAGGTGTATATTAACACTCTTAACACTTTTACAGTTGGACAAAAAATCAATCCACTTTTATTTAGATCTAAATAAATTAAAAGATTATATGTAATTTTATTTTTCTTTATTCTGTAAAATAAATACAAATAAATTTTCTTTTTCTCTTTTTCCCAATTGTCTTTTGTGCATCCCTACTCCATTTTCGAAGAGCTTCTAGCCGCCATGCCCACCCCCTCGTTTGTCTCAACATGCCAACCCTTCGTTGGATGCTGATGGGTTCAAACAACAATATGTGATATTTGTCGATAAAAAAAAAAAAAGCCAACAAAGTGCGAACCACCTCTTGAAGCAGCAAACTCCTACATTGGTTTGACATCACGTTGAGTTTAAATCTGAATTACTTAAAAAAAATAGATATCAATTTTTCAATTTTAAATATTTCTAAGTTTGCATTTTAGAATTTCACTTAAGTTAAAAATATAGTTATATCATGCACGAAATACTTATTACTACGTACCTTATTGTGTTCTTGTAGTGTAAAACTGTAAATTTAAATACCCGCTAGCTAAGAAAGATGGAGATAATGAACACAGATGGCTTTACTCTTAAAACTTGCATTTTATTCTCTCTCTTTTTGTATAAAAAAAATATTATTTG
The DNA here is from genome assembly GCF_000004515.6 of Glycine max. Taxonomy (NCBI): domain Eukaryota; kingdom Viridiplantae; phylum Streptophyta; class Magnoliopsida; order Fabales; family Fabaceae; genus Glycine; species Glycine max. The sequence continues at coordinate 50,450,868 of NC_016088.4, read as the reverse complement.
AAAAACACTTTTTTCAAACAATTACCTTTATTCTTTTATTTTTAAAACAGAAAAAACGTTTTGGAATCAAATGTCAACTAGGTTTATGTATGAATAATAAAAAAGAAGTCAAATTATAGAACGAGATAGTGCAAGCTGGGGAATGTCTACTGTCTAGCTGTAATTAGCCAATTAATTAATATTCCATCAAACAAACTATAGAGCGAACAAAAATTTACATGAGTGTCGTTTTCTAGAAACTTAGGGATATAAAATATAGAACTAATTAAAGATTTCAGCTTTCGAAGGATGCCAACTAAACATTTTCTTTTCTTCATAAGAATTAGAATTAAACTCAGTAATTTTACAAAAAAAAAACATATTTAAATAAAAAAAATGATAATCTAACATTCTTCCATACACAAATTATCATTTAATATCACTCATTATTTTGCAATTTACAATTGAGTCTTGTTATTTAATTATTTAGAATAAGTTTTAGTCAATAGTAAAGAATGAATTTAAAAACATACATCAAAGATCGTATATTAACATTTTAAATTTTCTAGATTTTATTACGTCACAATAGGTTAAAATGAACTAAATTAAGTTAGGTTTCGTAAAACTTGAGATAATTTTTAAATCTACAAGACTTGAATTTAACCTATGTACTAGACATGAGCCTTTATCTTAACCTAACTCATCCTAACTTAACCTAAATGATGTAACATTTTATCTTAATTACTTAATTCAATTAATTTTCGGGTTTTAAAATATACAACAATTGTTTTTTATTAAAAGTAAAGCCATTAGTGCAATAGTGCTAGAAAATTTTTCCTAAAATTCAAATAATTAATCGCTTATCAACGATTAATTAATGACGTACTGCTACACTTTTAGACAGCACGATCTATGTTGTTCCACATCCACCTATATATTGGTCAGTGCTGCTCCCCTTTAGCCTTGTCTGAAGAATTTGGATCGTGATAAACCCAGCATTAATACACTTTTTTTAGTCAAATAAAGCCAAGGTTCCCACTAAAAGCAAGATTACGATAGAATAATAGAATTTTGATATATATTAGAATTTCCTGTTTTCTTCCTGTTAAAAGTTGTCTGTTACTTTATTAGCATATATACTTCCAGTTCATGCTATTATTGTTTAGTATTTGAATGTGCTGGTATTTTCATACTATATCTAAAGGTTAGTATTTTACCGTATTACCTCTTTTTTTTTTTAATTAGGTTAATTATCGTACTATTTTTTTATGAAAACTAATTAAAACTAATAATTTTTTTATCAAGAACTAATAGAAACTGATAAACATATTAAACCTTAAATAAATATACAAGAGAATAATCTCTTTATAACTATTTACTCAGAGCTCATTTAGTACTTGAATTAAACATAAAAAAATTGAAATTTGAAATTACACTAGAAAAAAGTTCTATGTATGGCATCAATACTTTTAATTTTTATAAAATCTAAAAATTCAAACTAAAATAAAAATATTAACATCTAAAAAATGATGACATCGCGTCTCTTAATAAGGAATATAAATGAATTTAATTGGAGCATATTGATAATGTAGAGTTTTTTCATTATCATTTAATCATAAATTATAAATTATTAATTCTATAAAAATTATGTTAAAAATCATATTAAAAGCTATTTTTAATTCGTTGAAATTGCAAAAATATTTATACTAATAATTTATTAAATCAAACTTATAAAGTTTCTAACATATTGACTAAATTTAACAAAAAAAGATATACACCCAAAAAATTATTAAAAAATATGACTAAATTTAATTAATAAATAGTATTTGAGAAAATAAAATAATAAAATATAAAATACTTAAAAAATAAAAAAAAAGACTTAACTACATTTTTGGTTCTGTTATTTATTTGTTTTTTTTCAACTTTGTCACACTAATAATTAAATGTTCAATCAGTTCCAACTATTTTTTTTTTTTGAAAAAAAAAATCCTCAATGTAGTCTTTTGCACACAATTTCGTCACCAATGTTTATACTTAGCGAAAGTTTTAAACTGTCACTAAAAGGACTACACAAAATGTTTTTTTTAAAATAATGAGGCATAATTGAATTAATAGTGGAATGAAACTGAAATAAAATAAATAAATGATGAAACTAAAAATGTACTTAAGCAAAAGAAATGAATTAAGAGAAAGTAAGAAGAATCTTTTCTCTGAGAAAGTACATAATTTTTATGTAAAAAATAAATTCTATATAAACTTAAAGAAATTGAGGATGGTTGAGTTTATTATCTTTTTTTAAAAAAAATTATATAATTAAAGTCGAAAAGGATATTTTTAATTTAATTATTTAATTCTTTTATTAAAACTTCGACTGATTTGCAGTAAAATATTCAACATTAATTAATACTTAGAAAAAATTATATTAAAGTACACTTTAATTAATAAAACTTAATAACTAAATTAATTTGTTTTAGCAATGAGGAAAAACATATATACTCATATAGGATTCCTTTTCTTAAAATAAAACATAAATAAATACAAGAAGACAAAGAAACATGGTGAAAATATGTTTGAAACATCTAACAAATTGTAAGTTTGAGTGAAAAGAATAGGAAAAGACGTAGTGATAATTAAGCTGTTATATTTCCTATGTGCATGCATGAGAATATTAGAATATAAGGTGGAGAAACAGGATCACATGCTTTGGCTTGCTAGCTACTTTCACTCATGGAAAAAATCTCTATAAATTGTGGCTTATCGAAGCCTGGGTTTTTCAAAACATAACTTACAACTACACGACGACACAAGAGCTTTAGGTTTAAGTGTAGTGTTCATGGAAGCACCCAATAAATTTACTATCCAAAGAGCTCTTTGCCCGGACCCTTCAAAACCACCACCACCACCACCACAAAGCAAAGAGAGTGCTTCAAGCTCTGCAAAAGGCCTTTGCCCGGACCCTTCAAAACCACCACCACCACCACCACAAAGCAAAAAGAGTGCTTCAAGCTCTGCAAAAGCAGGCCCACCCAATATACAAGATATTATGCCCAAAAGCACCACCAAAAAATGATGAATAGCTTCATCAATTTTATCTCCAGTAAACATGTTCGTGGATCGACCATGCATGTCATATATCATCAACGTGTGTAAGGGTTGAAATCTTAGGTTTCGATGTATAATAATAACTGTCACTTCTGTGTCTTTGCGTTATTGCTAGTTTTCTGCGTTTGTAATAAGTAATTATCTTATATATATGCAGTGGAGGTAGTTCCAAATAAATAATTATAATTAATAATAATGTGTTTATATATTTCCTTCTCTATCTCTCCCATTTCCGTCGTTTCTCGATTTTATGGCATTTTTTTGGTATATATATATATATCAAAAGGAAAGAGATATATTATTAAGAATACAAAGAGTACTCAAACCCAAATAAATGATCATGACAGTATTAACTCAAACTAATACTACGAAAAAAAAGTGTGAAATAGATTGTCTAACAATATTTAGTGTTGGTTCGAACACCGATACTACTAACGTCAACCTAACTAATACAAATTGAAAATCATAATCATTTCGGTTTAAGTTTCTTCTAGTGTTTAAGATGACTTAGCCAGAGCATTCAAGTGTTTGTTTTGCCTATATCTCTAATCTCATTAGGTCCTTATTTGTCATTGTTCCCCAATATTTGGGATTGGAATTAGTTTTCGCAAACTTGGGCAGAATCTCTATTCGACCCCCAAGCCTTTTCGGATGTTGTTATGTAGGATTGGATTTTACCACGAATTTATATGGATATCGAGTTGACATAATCAATTTAAATCTATATATATATATATATATATATATATATATGATTTAAATGATACACAATTTTTCAGTCTCGGAGTTATAAAAAAAGAAGATGATAAGTTAAAATAAGTATTAGATATGATATATATATATATATATATGACTAAGAATATGACACATCCTCCGACCTTAAATCAAATAGCAAAAGAGACTTAATTAAAATGGTCAGATACTAGATCAATTGACTAGGAATCCGATTGGGAGGACACAAAAATAATCCTTCATTATTTATTTAAGTTTTTTAAATAATAAAATAAAATGCATTAGTCGCATCTAAATTGATGTTATACTAATAAACTCTCCTTTATAAATTGTATTAAGTAGGTCTTTTTTTCTTTATTATTAATTTTTATTTAATTACTGCTTACTTATTTAAATTAAAAATATATACTTTAGTAATTATTGTTGTTCGTTTAAGAATATTTTTAATATAGAATTTTTCCATTGTAATGATTTTAAAACATTTAAAATACAGAATACCTTAAAAATGTCTAAAATATATTTTTTATATTTTCTGAAAAAAATTATTTAAGAAAGTAAGAATCACAATTGCTTCTATAAAAAAGAAAAAAACATCAATTTTTTTTTTTTGGTAATGCAAAGAAACATCAATAGCGGATGGATGAGCTTAAGAGAGAGTAGCATTGTTTGAATTTAGTAGCTTTTATTCCCAAGGAAAGGATATATCCTTTCATTGAAGCTTACTTTTTATTTAGAACGATAAAGATAATCACTAAGAATTAAATGTATATCATGTGATGAATCAATTATCTTAAAATTTAGGGACTGAATTTTTTTCATGCCTGCAAATTATGATTCTTGAAATTATTCATGATTCCTAGAAAAAAAATACTATATTAGTAAGAATACAAAGAGTGTTCTAACCCAAATAAAAGAGATGAAATTTCAACACGGCATTAAGGTACTATATTGAAAATGTGTGAAATAGAGTCTAACAATATTTAGAGTTGGTTTGAACACCGAAGCTAAGTACGTCAACCTAGCCAACATAAATTAGAAATAATCCTTCATTATTTATTTGACCTTTGTAATAGTAAAATAAAAAAATGTTAGTCAAAACAAACACTAAAGAAGAATTCAGAGTACCATCGACTCAGACGAGACTAAGTTTAAATATATAATTAATGATCATTAAATGTGTAGTAACCATGAATTTAGTGAGTGGGACTTTTTTTTATGCGCAGTCATCATACCATCGACCTTAAAAACTTTATTCATATATGTTATCTCTTATCTTATAGGATAAATAATTATTTTTATCTTTAAATATATAATTCGTTAATAAATGTATCCCTAAAAGATGAAAATATAAAATTTAGTTCTCGAAAGTGTAAAAAATACGACAAATATATCTGGGCGTTAATTTTTGTTTGTCATCATTAATAAAAATAGCCTACATAGCATAGAGGGACGAATTTGTCACTGAAATGATTGTAAACGTGACCATCTCTAATTGTCAACGTGATCATCTCTAATTGTCAACATAGAGATATATTTGTCGCGAGCTCTTTCCACAAACCCTTACTTCCATGATTGTCTCCTCTTGTTCTCCATTCTCAAGGATCACCACAAACCCAGCCACCGACCACCGTTGGCACCGCCAGTCGCGATGCCATCAGTCACCACTCGCGCCATTGTTAGTCGTCACCACCATCTTCCTCCAACTCTCAAACCTCACTTCTCTCCAAGTCTCTCTCTCACACTTGACCCTGAAATCCACTTGTGCGTTGTAGGTGAAGAGAAGGAAAGGATGAAAACAAAGAGGAGAGACATATTTGTCATATAATATTTTATTGACTTTTCGTCTTCTCACTCTTTGGGAATAGAAATAGGATAAATAGTCATTTTTGTCCTTTAATGTGTAATTCGCTAAAAAATACATCCCTCAAAGATGAAAATATAAAATTTAGTCCTCAAAAGTGTAAAAAATGCGACAAATATATTAGAGCGTTAACTTTTGTCCGTCACCGTTAATAAAATAGTAAAGATTCGAAGAAGTGAAATATGAGATATATTTATCTTTTATTTTTAGTAGATTGTGACTAATTATTATAATTTTGAAAAAATTATAATGATTGATACCTTGTTAAAATGTTTATTTTGGTAAACTGATACAATGTTTATTTCGAATAATTTTTATTTTGACAGATAAATTATGGTTGATAATCAATATTATCATTTATTATGTTTGTTTTAAATTGTGTTTGTCAATATATTTTCTTAAGTGATTGTTGTAATGTTATGCTTGCAACAATAAAAAATGGTAAAAATTTAGCCTAAAATTATATTTTACCCTTAAATGAAATGAAATTTCGAGTCTAACAAATTAATCTAATAGAAATATACTGATATTTAGGTCCAATAAAAAATTATTGACATTTTCGTCCAATAATGGTAGAAGTGGAAAGGTTGAGCACCATATAAGTGAGGAGAAGACCCATAAACTTGAGCCTTAAGGTTTTAGGTTAGAGTGTGGTGTCAGGCTTTTTTATGTGGTGGCTCGTGGTCCACAGGTGTACCCCTTAAATCTCCCCAATAATTGGTATCAGAGATGATAGTTCAAATTGGTAACCGGCTCAGACGAGTATGCAAGTACCGCAGGTGACCAGAATGGCTAGCGGCACAGCGTGCCTCGCAGGTGGAGCGGGGTGGCCAGAATGGCTAGCGGGTAAGGCAAGTACCGCAAGTGGCCATGACTATACTCATGGATGATAAAGACTTCCGCTCGAGGGGGAGGCTACGATGTGGAAGAGACTCACACTTGAGGGGGAGATGTGTTGGGTCACAAGTGTGAGGTGAAGTCCCACATCAGGTAGAAGTGAAAAGGTTGAACACCATATAAGTGAGGAGAAGACCCATAAACCTGAGCCTTAAAGTTTTGGGTTAGAGTGTGGTGGCTCGTAGTTCACAGGTGTACCCCTCAAATCTCTCCAATAATTCACACTTTGGTATAATAGAATGCACTCACATTTAAGTCTAAAAAAAAGCTTACTGACATTTTCGTCCAATCTAATCAGTATGACCACGTTGACAATCATTTCAATAACAAATTTGTCTTAGACAAAAGTTAACCGTTCAATATATTTGTCGTACTTTTTACACTTTCAACGATTAAATTTTATATTTTCATCTTTCAAGGACGCATTTGCCAGTTAATTACACATTCAGGGACAAAAATAATTATTTACCCTATCTTATATATAAAAATATCTAACTTCATCAAGATTCATAAAAGTGATTAAATTGATTATTTTTAATTAATAATATTATAAATTTTAATTTTATTTTAAAACTGTTCATATCATTAAATGGTTTAAGATATGATTATATTTCAAAAGATAACTTTTCCAACAAATAAGTATTTTTTTTTTTGTTAATAGTTGAATAAATGTATATCAACTCTAATGAACAATGATTATATATCATTAATAGATCTCACAATTAATTAAGAGTAAAAAAGTTTATTAATTAATACACTTAAAAATGGTCATATGTATATGAGAATTTTTTTTTCTTATATAAAGGATGAGAAATACTATTATTCAAATGAATAAACTAATATATTATTTAGTATAAATCTAAAATATAGTTTATATGTTTAAAACTATTTATTTATCACAAATTTTAACATAATATAATTTAAAGGACATATCTTCTGAAAGAAAACACTTTAAATGAGAGTGAGAGAATTAAATTTGTATCGTATAATCATATATGAAGGGTTAAGATTAAATGTGATGTAATCACTTAAAAAGTCACATGATTTTTTTAAAAAACTCCATTTCATTCTTTTTTTACAAGTTAACTGAAGAAATTCAAAAAACTCACATGACTTTTAATTTTAAAATTAAATCTTGACTATCCATGTTTATTTATACAATTTAGATTTATTCATCTCAATTCTTATATAAGTTATATTTCTCACATATGATATGTCTTCATATAATTTATATTTTTAAAAATACTTATTTATTGTAAATTTTAATTATATAAAATAAATATTTTAACACACAAATATAATTTTAATTTATATATATATATATATATATATATATATATATATATATATATATATATATATATATAAGAGTTCAAAACCGGAAACAAAAATTTGATACATAAAAAATAAGAAAAAGAAAGGACTTATAATGATACAATATTTTTAAATTGATTGAAGTAGTAGCAAAACACCGGATAAAAATGAAAAAAAAAATGCATCTTCAATTCTCTGTATGATCATTATCCAATCCTCCATGTATGGAAACTCCTGTTTGAATATATTCAGATTTATTAGATACTTAGGTAGAAAAAGAGAGTCACGCGAAAGATTCGTTTCTAAAGATTATTTTGTAGAAATGTAGAACTAAAGAACCAAAAGCAAAACATTAAGGATGAGTATATGCTTCTTCTCGGCACCTTTGAATTCAAAAACAGGACAAGATTTCTGATGTGAAGTGCAAGTTCGCAAAATTATGCACCTATATATGCAGGGTATAAATAGCATTCGGTCCTTTTTCTTGCGTTTTTTCGTGCAACAATCAAACAACACGCTCGTGCGTTTGTGCCTTCTTTGTTCGCTTGCTCCTTTTCAAGCTTAATTTATTAGTTTTTGTGACACCCATGCATCTTTTGATTTAGGAAAATAATTTGTGGATAATTCTTAAGATATAGATATCAAGAGAAAATAGTGGTCCTAGTTCGGGTAAGATTGTCTCTAGCTAACAGAAAGTATTTATAGTCTATATCAATTGACTTTGTTATTAGACCACTTTTTGAGTGTTGTAGGATTCCTCGAAGGAAAGTTATCCTTAATAGTGCTACAAACTCTGTGGAAATATTTTTTGTTATATATATAAGACTTATTTTTCTTTGGACCCCTAAGAAACGAGGGCTTGAGAAAAATCCACATGCACCACTTGTTTTTCTTTGGACCCTTGAGAAAGCTATTCCTTGATCTTCAGTTTTAGAGAAAAGTTTGAATGGAATTGAATATTCATTTGGTGTATTGTATCAAAGCATTTGAGATTTAAAATTTAAGCTTCAAGCACATTCAACTAAGGAATGCAAGAGAGTTTTTATTTTTTTTGTAAGAAGTAGTGTCGGCTAAGCTAATGTTCAGTTTTATTTTAAAAAAAATTAAACAGCTTTAGAAAAGATAAACAGTATAAAATATTAGTAAAAATCAAATTAGTGTTATGTTAACGTCGACTAGTTTTGAGGCCAACACTAAATGGCCAACACTATTTTGTAAAAATATTGTAATGTTTAGACATTTGGGGAGCGAATTGTACACGACAACACTTCCACATAGATCAAAAGCAACAATGTGTCACTTTCGGGAATATATTTACTTAAAAATATTTTGCTTTTGATTTCTTAATTAGTGTCTTAAAGACACTTGTTAACAACTTTTAATGAAAAAAATGCTAAAAAGAAATTTTTTAAATATTTTTTTCAACCACCCTTTATTATTAATTACTAAAATTGATTAAGATTTATGAAATATATAGCACAAATTTATTTTTATTTAACGAATTTTACCTATAAATTTATAAATGCGACTTTAATAAATTTTTAAAAACAATAAAAAGAATTTAATCGATATACAAGTATTTTTTTTTATATTAACAACAATCAAAAATCATTTTTTGCGTGATTGGATAACGGATAAATAAAAGAGACTTACATTGTGAGTGTACATATTAGTTATTGTAATAAAAATACGTTTAAAAGTATATTTCTAAACTTCTTTTTTTTTTCAGAAAAAAAGGCAATAACAAATTGGACGCATAACTAGCCGGAATTGAAAATACTAAAAGTTGTGTACTTAGGTCAAACAATTCCCATGGTTTAATAAGGTTTTGATGACAAATTAACTTACAGCACAAGACACAGATATAATGGAGCTTTGTTGGCAACAAAGGCAAGTCGTTTTCTAGTTGCTTTGTATATCCAGACCATCACAGAATCAAATTTATACGCAATAACTGTTTTTATTTTTTTGCTTAAAAGCACAGCTCCTAGCTTGTCTCTATAATACACATTTAAAAAAGCTTCTTAGAAAGAATCTTCCTTTATCAGTTAATAAAACATGAGAAATTATATTTGCATTTTTTTGGTGACGACATTTGCTTAAATTTTTATTCAATATTTTACAGCAAAAAAATCAAAAAGAAAAAAAATTGAATGATAAATTATTAATATGATGGGAATAAACAAAACATATTATATCAATTATATAGCTTATCATATATTCATTGGATTGATGACTTTCCATTTAACTAGTTAGATTACCCCGCCGCTGTGTATTTGTTTATTCAAGGATTATATGCTGATTTTGTTCAAGGATTATATGCTGATTTGTTTTCCATCCAAATCAATTTTGAAGACTTACAAACTCATGGTTTGGGGTACACTCTTCAAAGGAAGTTAATTCGTAATCATCTCTATGTCACAATGTAACTTTTTATTAACGTCATGCTGATGCATAACGCGACGTATACATATCAATCTCTGCAATCTAAACTTCCATAATTTCGTTTTGATGCTATAACGTTGCCTTTTTACTTCACAGTTGTTGGAAGAAGAGGGTCAGAGAAATTTTAATCAATGGAATCATGAATATACTAGATAAATAAATTTGACATTATATTTTAAATCAAAATTTTAAGATTTTGATTTATGTGTTTTTTCTTGGTGTTCAAGGACAAATAAGAATAAATATTTGAGAGATTTAATGGATTACAAGTAAACACATAAGTGAATTTGATATCATAATTTAACTTAAAACTTCAAGACTTTAGTTTATAGGTATTTTCTTCACTTATACGGTGATTAATCTTCTCATTCTTACTTGATGTGAGATTTCACTTCACACTTGTACTTTAACAATATTTTCCTCAAATATGAGTTTCTTTCACATAGTAGTTACCCCTCAAGTGGAAGTCATTTTCAACCACAAGTATCCAATGGTAGTCCTTAGAGCTTAACTGTGGTTATCCCAACTTGTCTAGTCATTGCTACCAATATGCTCTAGTACCTTGTACTGCGGCAACACTTATGGGACCCGTCACTTGATCTTCATGCATGGATCAGTCAAGAAGACTTTTGATACAAAAGATCTTCATGTCCATGGATTCATCGTCGTCATCTTACTTGTTTAAGTCAACTATTAAGTCGAACCTAACTTTGATATCGATTGTTGGGAACTAAGGTGATAAATATCAGAGAGATTTACGTAAATGAACAATCATAGAAATAAATTTTAATTTAAAACCTTAAAGTTCAGGCTTATGAATCTTCTCCTCATTTCTAGTGTTCCTTTTTCTATTGAATGTGAGATTTTACCTCATATTTGTATTCCAACAATAATTTCTTTTTTCATATGTTATAATGTTGTACACACACATGTGCAGAGTTTTTATATTAGTGTTTTTTGAAAATCGGATTGAATAATCTGTTAGACCAGCAAGTGATTATCTATTCAAATAAGCTATGAAAATTGATATAGAGGAAAAATTCGGTTAAATAATTAGAAAACTAATTAAAAAAGGGTAAAAATCAGCAAAAAAATTGATTCACATCAACCGTTAATGATGAATATTTAATACAATGTTAGTTTAAATTTCTTTCTTAAACAAATGAAAAGTATTAATTTGTAGTTTTCTTATTTATTCAACATGTGAATTTGTTGTTAATAAATGTTATTGTGTGTTATTGAAACCTAAACTTAAATATTATGATATATTTGATTTGAAATTTTTTATATACTTTGAACGCTAAAAATATAAAAAAGATGTTTTATCTTAGGTATTATAAAATTATATTTTTAATTTATATATTATTATTATTATTCAATTACAATTAAATTATTGAATTTTAAATTTATGTCTAAATTGACCTGTTCAATGACGAATTTTATATATATATATATATATATATATATATATATATATATATATATATATATATATATATATATATATATCACATATATTATTTATTGAAGATAATTCTTTTCCAGCAGTTAAATATGATCATTATGAACAATAAAATTTTTTTCTAAATATTTAACATAATTACATTCTTAGTATTCAAACTCAATACCTTTAATTAAATTGAAATAATTTCACATTAATTTATGCGTTTGATGATATTAATTGATTTATATATGTGCATCCTAAGACTGAAAGCCAAGAATCAAGTGAAGTTAGTAGATAAACGTTACCTAATATCATATATGCATGAATCGATCGAGCTAATTAATCAATTCCATCATTTTTAATCAGTCACTTTCTCATCGCAACATAAGATATATACATGCATGTTTTCTCCTGTTAAACACATTTAAGACTTAGGACTAATTAATGAGCTGATAAGGATGAATCTACGATTACGTGCGACGATGGATAAAAACTGTGAAAAAGAAGATGAGAAAGTAATGATTAAATTAAGTAGAAGAAAAAGAAAAAACACAATCAATATTGTATTAAAGGTTTAATTTATTTTTAATCCGTAAGAATGAAAAGTAATACCAAAAAATTTAATTACAATAAGTGTGTATCTTATCCAATCAAGTGAGTTACACTCCTTTAATTATAAAGGTTGGATTAATTTGAATGTAGTATATGCCTAATTTGCTTTCCGTAATGACAACCTATTCTAACATTATTTGCACTTTCTAATTATTAATTATTAGTTGGATGGAATGCCTTCCAAGAGTTTTTTGCGTGAGGAAAATAAAAAAAAATACAAACATGCAATGCTTTTCTTTTTCAAGCATGAACTCAAATTAGAAACACGTCTAGAAAAAAAAAATAAAAAAAAATGAAATGAGTTTTTTTATTAGCTAAAATAAATTTTTTATTAGTTAATTTATAAATGTTATCTTATCTTTTAGAGAAATTATATTAGTGAGTATCTAAAAATTATTCGATGGAAAGTTTATTTTTGTTTATAAAAAAACTCATCTCATCTTTTATTTTTTTATTTTATTCTTTTAGAAATATTTCTAAAGAATCTTACTCAAACAGGTCTTATATATGAATTTTTTTATCGTAATTTATTTGAAAAGTCTATTTTCTGATGATTTATTTGAGAAGTTTAGATAAAACTGTAGCTTTGGGGTAGTAGGACCGTTGCCGTGCATTTATGCAAAGATGTGATTTAAGATTCTGTAAATTAATTATATGGTACTATTACAGTAGAATTGTGGTATTTAATAACATCCATCATTATGCTAATTTCCCGCTCCTAATGAATGTAACTATTTTGTTTCCTGACATAAAAGAACTTGATCCTAAATTCGGAATATGATGGTAATTGATTATATGTCTTTCTGTAAACTGGTCATATTAATTTGAATTTTATTCACATTTTTCTCACAATAAAAATCATTCTCTTTAAAATCATATATAAACCAAAATAATTAAGAGTCTTTAAAAAATTAAAATAAGATAATATTTATTGTATAAATTATAAAATAAAGGAAAAAAAGATCTTAAATAAAGTAATTTTTTGTCTCCAACTAAAAATACTTCACTTTAAATCTTTAACCAATGTCAGCAGGACATTATTAGTTGTTAATAACTAATTTCACACTAATTAAAAAAATTATTTAATATTATTTAATCTTTCTAATTTCATGTAAAAAATTAAGATTATTTTTAAAATATTGTTTATTAAAATTTATTATCATGAATAAAAAAGTAATTAAAATAAAATTAAAATTAAATGAAAAATATGTTAATGATAATATTAAATAAATAGAATTAGTTAAAATTTATATATATATATATATATATATATATATATATATATATATATATATATATATATATATATATGAGTTAGTATTCTCGAGAGAACTATCTATACTATCTATGAGAGAAAGTTGGGCCCGAGCCTTGGGATTCCCTAAGAATGTTACGGCCACGGAATAGATGGTAACAACTCTCTGCCCTTCGGGTCTTCAAATATACTATGAGAGAATGCAAAGCAATTGTAATTTCACATGGTTTTACATTCTTTTGGAAATGTAAGTTTTGTTGATGAAAACTTTATTAATGGATAATTTATAAATATTTTTATAAGCATCTTTTGAGTTTTAAGACTTATTTTGACTTTAATAAATCACTAATATCCAATTCATCTAAATTTCGCTAAAAATTATATTTTTTTTGTCTACACTAGAAATATCCCTCAATTGGACAGTGTGTATTGTTTTTATCATGACAAAGTTTCTTCTAGGGATGGCAATGGATAGTTTGAATAGGATTTTATAGCACATACTCATATTCGGTCTCATGCTCACACAAGTAACAATTTTAATCCTGGTCCCCATGCCCGCAAGGCCGTAAATAGTAAAAATAAATTAATAAAAAAAAATCAAAATAATTACTACAATTATAGTAAAAATTTATTCTTAAATAAATCAAACATAACATTAAAAACATATACACATAATATTAAAAACAAATAAACATAATATTGATTCGTCCAAACTTAAGTCATAAATAAACAAAATTACAAAGATAATCATTCAATATAGCGATTGTTAAAGTTAATGTTCTAATTACTTAACAAAAACTCTAATCGAAGGTCTAGTGTTTTTCACTCTGTAATAGTAATACTATTAAATATTAGAGATTTAAAGTATTAATCATAAAAAATATAACGGACACACACACACACATATATATATATATATATATATATATATATATATATATATATATATATATATATATAGTGTTCGTACCCACACTCATACCTGATAGTACTCCTACCCACACTCATATCTGCCTAAATTTGTGAGTATATATCCACCTCACACCCAATTCCAATATTATAGGTAATTACCCGTCTCATCTTTAAATATTTTTGGAGGTACACATAGAATCCAAATCCATTTTGTCATCCCTTATCTTTTTTATACTATACACATATTCCAAATAAATATCCCAACAATATGCTTAAGTAACCAAACTAAATATCAATCATGTTAGATTTTATTGGTACTTTATAATTCTTTTAATTTATTAATAACATTCATTGAATGATGAATTGAGATATTGTCATATAGGTAGATAAATCTTCTTCTTCTCAAAAAGAAAAAGAAATTAGTACAATTATTTTTGTTTTTGGAACTCCAAATATCTCCTAGCTAAAAATTAAAGATTAATTAAATTTTTTTATTAAGATTGATTTAAGAGGTTGATAAATCTCAACCAATATTCTTTTGGATTAAACCACTAAAGACATGCTTAAAAGTAATTATTTGCTGGCCATACAACATTATTGGAATTGCCACAATCACTTTTAATTTTTTTGTTGTCCTAGAAATTACGGGTATCCTTTAAAAGAACAATCCTACTTGTACCGATTAGGATCATTATTAATAATAAACCTCTCCATCCGAATATTTATGACAATTATAACCACTTTAAACTTTAGAGATAACTGAATAATATACGCTCTATATTTAATTAAAAAATTGAATACATAAATGCTAAAACAATATATTTATACATCTGTGTTATATTGAAGGAAAAAAAAGACTTCATGAAGACCTCCGAGAATGTCGTAAATGATGATTTCATTTTTTGGTTACAAAATCGATGAATTCATTTGCAATATTGGTTTGATAAATTGTAGAGACCTCTGATTTTTAAACAAAAAACTGTCATTCTTTATGGATAAAATGTAGCCTTTCTTTTTACGTAATTTTTTTTTTAATATATAGTGGTTATAAACTATTACATTCACAAATATTAATCGAAGTAACATTCTTTTTTCAAATTCATCGCCAAATATCGGAAGCGATATGTATACAGTATATTTATATATTGACTATTGTTGGCTATCAAGGTATGGTGTATTCACCTTTGAACAGTTTGTTTATTTGTTCTTCACATGCACAGCATCTAAATCTTCATCAAACCCAATGGAAAAGTCAACAATTCAGATACAAGTCTTTGAGTAATCTTGCACTAACCTTTGGGATGTGGACATAGCCAACCCATTGATTGAAGTCACAGCAATCAGCAACCCACAAATTCAGAACAGCCAACCATTTATTAGATATTATCTCCTTTTCTGCTGAAAATAATGAATGAATTGTGAAAACATAAGGGCAGTTACAACAAGCTTGGTGATGAGCCAATCCAGAAAAAAAAAAAAAAAGGCTTGGTGATGAGCCAATTAGACTATGCACATTGCATTCATTAACTAAGGGTTTTTTTTGTTCTTTTTTTAGAGCAAACTACTCTTGTATCAGTGAGCTTTTTTTCAAATTACACATAACATTACTTTTTTTTCTCTCAAATTACAAACATCTTATATATTTGAAAACATTACACAAACACAGTCAGACCCCTAATATGTTTTACTAACACTCCCTATAAAGGAAGTGTCTATAATGATTAAAAAAAAAAACAAAGGATGTTTGTGTAATTATACCAAACTTCAGGAGGAATGATAAGTGTATTTACTTTCTTTTTTAATAATTTTTTGTTACGGGTGAATAATGAATACCCATCAACTAAGGTTGATTGAGTGAGCCATATACAATACATTGCTTTTAATGGTCTCACAGAAATATGGGAGATTTTGCGGTTGCTTTGGCATGCTACAGAAGCAACTGTCCCTTTTTCTCTATCTGTCATCATCTCAAGTCTCAACCTTTGCCCACTACTATTAACCTTTGTATCCACTACTACTCCACGTTCTCATTTGCTACCTTGTTTCATTTTGCTGTTATATAAATACCCTCATTGAATTTACATGACATCATAAACACCTACATTACGTAACAAACACCAATGTTACCATTGCAACCATGATTCTAATTCTACCTCTCCTCTAACTCCATCTGTGTTTTCTTCTCTGATATATACATTTTTCTGTGTCCCTTTGCCTTTATAGAACCCGGTTCTCATTTCATCTTTTTGCTTATCACTATATGGTAATAATATAGTACTTTTAGCCAAAGGTTGGGAATTAACAATGTCTTGTTCCAATTATGCTAGAAGCACTAGTACCTTCTTTTATCTGTTTCTTGCAGTGCTTGTTGCAAATACTAGCTTTTGCTTCTCTGCCAAGGTATGGTTTATTTCAAGGATTTTCCTTTTGAGTGTCATGAGAGCAAATTATGGAATCTAGATTTGGTGGCAATGCCAGGTTTATGTAGTGTACATGGGAAGCAAAACTGGGGAAAACCCAGATGATATTCTGAAGCACAATCATCAAATGCTTGCAGCTGTTCATAGTGGAAGGTCAGAACTCAGAGTTGATGCCATCTTTCTTTTTGGAAAAATTCAGCAATTGTTTTTTCAGTTGCTTTTTATTTTTTTCGTATTATTTCTTATGTGATTTTCCTTTTTCCTTGTTGGGAACATTTTAAACAGTATTGAGCAAGCCCAAGCTTCCCATGTTTATAGCTATAAACATGCTTTCAGAGGTTTTGCAGCCAAGTTGACTAATGAACAGGCTTACCAAATTTCAAGTCAGTGAAATTCTCCCCATTTCTTTACTCTTTTTCTTTGCAAATAAATAAGGTCAATGTTCATTCATTCACTCACTCCTTAAACTTTAACATTTATAGGCTATTGTAATTTTATTTTATTTTCATGTTCAAATTTGATCAGAAATGCCAGGAGTGGTATCTGTTTTCCCCAATTCTAAAAGAAAGCTGCACACCACTCATTCATGGGACTTCATAGGACTTTTGGACAACGAAAGCATGGAGATTCATGGGCATTCCACCAAAAACCAAGAAAATATAATCATTGGTTTCATTGATACGGGTGAGTAGTCTTACTCTTACACTAAGCTGAAGCCTTTACCATAACTTTCTTGTAGCAATTTCTTCACCCATACGTACAATATGCACCTTTTCTTCAAAGTCGCGTGAAGATATTTATTAGTCGGTTCAAAAGGATTTCCACTTTATTTTATTTCTCTAGTAGCAGAAACTGTGTATCTTTATTCCTCTAAACACTGGATTTCACATGACATCATTGTGGTAGTCACATTCTTGCTTAGGAAAACTCCTTTAATTAAATAAACCATCACTATAGGGTTAAAATTAGACCTGAATATGCTTTTATTCATTTCATGTTTCACAACTGATACAAATTACAATATACAACTACTCTCCAAGAGATCAAATTTAAGAATGAAAATATTGAAAAAAGGGTTTAGTTTAGGTACTTGATAATATTGGAATTTTGTTAATAGTGAGAACCATGGTCGGTTTTATTTTATTCATAATCATTGCAACGATTCATACAGGAATTTGGCCTGAATCCCCAAGTTTTAGTGACACCGACATGCCCCCAGTGCCCCGGGGATGGAAGGGCCATTGTCAATTAGGAGAAGCATTCAATGCTTCATCATGCAACAGGTTTCTGGTTGAATCATTTCCTCATAATTTTTAAGTTTGACTTTTTGGGCATTGGCTTCTAGCGTTGTCATATTCATTGGTTAATCATTTATGGAATAGGAAAGTGATAGGAGCTAGATACTACATGAGTGGACATGAAGCAGAAGAAGGGTCAGACAGAAAAGTCTCTTTCAGATCTGCCAGAGATAGCTCAGGTCATGGTAGCCACACAGCTTCCACAGCCGTGGGACGCTACGTGGCAAACATGAATTACAAGGGTCTAGGAGCTGGAGGAGCAAGGGGAGGTGCCCCTAAGGCCAGGATTGCGGTGTACAAAGTATGTTGGGACTCAGGTTGCTATGATGTGGACTTGTTAGCAGCATTTGATGATGCCATAAGGGATGGTGTTCACATTATGTCTTTGTCCCTGGGTCCTGAATCTCCCCAAGGTGACTATTTCGATGATGCTGTATCTGTGGCTTCATTCCATGCTGCTAAACATGGAGTGCTGGTGGTAGCATCAGTTGGGAATCAAGGAAATCCTGGTTCTGCAACAAACGTTGCACCATGGATTATCACAGTTGCTGCTAGCTCAACAGATAGGGATTTCACCTCTGATATCACACTAGGAAATGGTGTTAACATCACGGTAAAGCTTGACCACTTTGTGTTGGTAAACCTTTTGTACACTTGGTGGACTCAATTTAGTTCTCTATAATGATACAGGGTGAGAGTCTCAGTCTCTTGGGAATGAGTGCCTCCAGAAGATTGATTGATGCATCTGAAGCCTTTACTGGATATTTCACTCCTTATCAATCCAGGTGAAGCACAAGGTACTTAAAAGTGAGAACAGCCTAAAAGTCAATGTAGAGGGATGGTTTTTTTAAGTTAAATGTTGTCCTCTTTTCAACATTTCTGCAGTTACTGTGTGGATAGTTCCCTGGATAAGACCAAGGCCAAAGGAAAGGTTCTTGTGTGTCGACATACAGAGTATTCAGGGGAGTCAAAGTTGGAAAAGAGTAAGATAGTGAAGGAGGCAGGTGGTGTTGGGATGATACTCATTGATGAAGCAAATCAAGGTGTTTCCACCCCATTTGTGATACCTTCAGCTGTTGTTGGAACGAAAACAGGAGAACGGATTCTATCCTATATCAATAGGACACGGTTTGTTGTTATGTATTTGATTGAATAGACATTTTTGTTAAGTTCTTCTGCTATTCTGCCATTCTCTAACTCAATATCATACTAAACTCAACAGTATGCCTATGACAAGGATTTCCAGAGCCAAGACAGTACTAGGAGTTCAGCCGGCACCCTGTGTAGCAGCATTTTCTTCTAAAGGCCCCAATACATTAACCCCAGAAATTTTGAAGGTAATATTGGCCCTATTTGGATACACTTCTCCACGAGCATGTATAAGAGAAAAAATAGGGAGGTAAAATGAATCAAACTTTTTCTGTAAGTCAAAATCAAGTTATGTACTTCAGCTTTTAGAAAAGTTAAAAAATCTATGCGGTGTATGTTGATTAACTTACGAGAGAAGTTTGATTTATTTTACTTTCTTTTTCTTTAAGTATTTGTTGAAAAGTTTATCCAATTTACTTTCTTTTCTCATTTTTCTTCAAGTATTTGTTGAAAAGTTTATCCGAACTGCACTATTCTCGTATATTCGCCACTGAGTTAATAAAATGCTTTTTTATTCTAACTTAATCCTGAACGATTTCTGGCTGTATTGTAGCCTGATGTTACAGCTCCCGGATTAAACATCCTTGCAGCATGGTCTCCAGCCTCAGCTGGAATGAAGTTTAATATTGTATCAGGAACTTCTATGTCTTGTCCTCATGTAACTGGAATTGCAACCTTGGTCAAAGCTGTGCATCCTTCATGGTCTCCTTCTGCTATCAAATCTGCCATCATGACAACTGGTATTACATGCATGTTTGGTTTCACATCTTAGATGTGTTTTTTCACATTTACTAAGAAACTAATAGTTATTACTTCCACATTCAAACATGATTTCTTATTTTTCAACGAATTTCCAAACATGTTTTACATATATATAGTGGTGTATATTAATTACCCAATGCAGTTTGTCTAAGATTCTACTTAACAAACATTAAAATAAAGCTTCTCACTACATTAAATTGTCACTTAATGCCTAAATATAGATACTGAGCACCACCACTCAAAAACTAACAGTAAGTTCAATGTGCAGCAACAATTTTGGATAAGCACCACCAACCCATTAGAGCAGATCCTGATAGAAGAAGGGCTAATGCATTTGATTATGGATCAGGGTTTGTGAACCCCTCAAGAGTTCTGGATCCTGGTCTTGTATATGATTCGAATCCAGAAGATTTTGTTGCGTTCCTTTGTTCACTTGGTTATGATGAGAGGTCACTCCACCTTGTCACAAAGGACAACAGCACATGTGATAGGGCATTCAAAACACCATCTGACCTCAACTATCCATCTATTGCAGTGCCAAATCTTGAAGACAACTTTTCGGTAACTCGAGTTGTGACTAATGTTGGAAAAGCAAGAAGTATATATAAAGCTGTAGTGGTGTCTCCTACTGGAGTTAATGTTACTGTTGTGCCAAATCGGTTAGTCTTCACAAGAATAGGACAGAAGATCAAGTTCACTGTGAATTTCAAAGTGGCTGCTCCCTCAAAGGGCTATGCATTCGGGTTCTTGTCATGGAAGAATGGAAGAACACAGGTCACGAGTCCTTTAGTTGTTAAGGTTGCACCAGCAAGTCATGGGTTGGTGAGATAACAATGCTTGTAATTATGTATATATGCTTAGGAGCCGTGAGATCCCTATCGTAACTAAGACTAGAACAACTATTCTCAGTGAAATCCGGATGCAACCTAAATGATCACTTCCAAACTTACGTTATAGTTATATGCTTGGGGCAGTCTGGGATATCAAACACAGAATTGAATAAATGATATTTTGATGCCATGACAGTACTCTCAAATTCATTGTCACTATTTGTCAATTATCACTTATCACTGCAGAATTTTGTTATGTAGGTTAGTCAGCACTTGCCATGCATAACTTTGGTGTTCTATCTGTCTTTTCCTCCACCCAAAAAGGATGTTAAGAAAGTATGGTCATCGGTTTAATATCTCGAAAAAAATGTAATGAATAAGTAAATAGGTATTATTTATTTAAAAGGCAAATCAAAACATATTTTGCTCACTGAAGCGCTAGTTTAATTGTGGAATTATTAACATGATAACATCTCTCATATTCTTTGAACAATATTTAAAAAGAAAAGGAATCCCTCATTTCCTTGATCTTTTTTAATATACTAATTATTGCAAGTCACCTTATATCTTCGCATATTCATTATTGATAGCATAAACTCTTCTGGTTTGTCGGCCTGAGACGATTGAAGGACATACACTCTTCTGAGTAGTTTGACATAAAAACGTAGCTCACGGACACAAATATCTTCACATGTTCATTATTGATAGGATAAAACTCTTTTGAGTAGTTTGGCGGCCTGAGACAATTGAAGGGCAAAGTATTCTTATCATACCTTTATATATTAAAGCACCCATCGTGATCAAATCAGAATACATGGCCAAGGTCAATGGATTGGGTGCTCAAAAAGTATATGAGATATGCTTGGGTACTCCAATATCAGTTATGAAGCTTTAAGCTACGGTGAGGTTCATTATATTTTGGTCAAATTCTCCATCCAGTTTCAAGAAACTTTTAGATCTTTAGTCTCGATATTTTCTTTCCTTACATCCGTTAGATACTTCCCATGTATGCTATGGATTGAAGTTGCCTTATTTTCCTAGTTAAGTTACCTATATCAACAAGCAAAATGGAAACTAGGCAGTAAAAGAGTAATCTCAATCCCCAATTTCCGTTGTTATATAATCTCTTCCGACTTGCATAGTGTGTTTGTTTTAAAGTTCACCAGCCTCAAACAACCTTTGAATCCAAAGCAAGTGTCTTGTAACTTCTACGTTTTTACATTGGAAAGTGTAATTTTTCTTCAACATACACACAAGCAATCTATCATGCAATGACATCATAAGCATTCAGTTAGATTTGAACGGGCAACCCTGCACTACTTTGTCTAGAAACTAAAAAGCTAATCATGATCAGTCGTGTTTCGGAATCATTAGCATGAAATACATGCACTTTGTTACCGTTAATTTGCAACTAAACTCTCAGCTATTACACATAAGCACGGCAAAGCCATCCCTATTTACTTGTTAGAAATCATATTTTATCTCCTCATCACTGGTGTATGCTTCAATTTAGCTGCAGAATACTCAAATAGTAAAATTCTGTACATATCAGAAATGAAAACAAGCCTTCGGCAGTAAACTTGGATGTATAATTGAACCAAAAGTTCATTGTCCAACGACAGAATCTTGCTGCCGTATAAAACAGTACAATGCATATCACAATTCATAGAAAACTATAACATAGTGAACAAGAAATATGAACAGTTTACTATGATTAAAGACATAATTATTAAAGTATTTAGCCTGCGACCTAAACAACGATGGAATTTCAACTTAAAATCTCTACAAATGATTTTTATCATCCAATTTCTAGAGCTAGACAAAAGGAGCCAACACTGACACTTCTATTTTAGGCATTATATTACACATATAGGTATGAAATCAGGAGATGAAATGACATACAGAGTGTCAACATAGTTGCAAACACTAAGAGTGCTTCTCCGTTGGATCAACAAGGCCTTCCATTACAATAAGCTGATCCAACAGTGCAAACTTTTCATCTTCAAGGGTTTTTACCTCATCTTCAACCTCTCTTACCTCTTTCCCTAATGCAAAGCTCTCATCCTCCAGCAGCATATACTTTCTCCTCAATGCACGGTACTCATTTCCAGCTGCAGAGGAGTCAGGCAACGAATCTGAATTGGAACCTTCTTGTTTCTGAAAAGGTGGTGAGACTTCAGTCATCAAGTGTCTCTTGGAACCCTTCTGTCTTGATTTTAAAGACAGAGATGTCTGTCCATCTTCCTTGACACCATTCGCTTGCAACTGAAATAAAGATGCCTTTTGGGTTAAGTTTTTCTTCTTCCTTGGATCTTGCATTGCCAACCAATAATAACTGCAGAATAAGAACGAAAACAAAAATGATATCAACACATACATCTTGAAGCCAGTTGAAGTGAACAACTATTTTTTTTTATAGGAAAACATTAATTGTTAGTTTGTTAATTTTTGTCAATAGGGATCGAACCCACTATCTTTCCCCATTTCTTTTTATCTTTCCCCTTTTCTTTTTTTCTTAAGATCCCAACCAACCTTATCTTCCAAGTGAACAACTATATACAAGTAGTGAAGTTAAAACTATGTTACGAGCATCAAAAAAATATATAATGGCATTGCAAGACCCGTATGACCTCAGAAAGATTTTAAAGTAAATTTGATCCACCGTGAATGTAAATACTAAAAATTCCAATTCCACATCAATGCAAAAACTTTCACTTCTAATAAAACTGCTTGATTGGCCTTTTCAAATGGTTGCCTCAATTAAATTTCTATGCGTTAGCATAATTATTAGTTGGAATGAAACAAACACCAGACACATGTTCATCACTTGGTCTTCCATGACCTAGTTTTTTGCAAATTATATAATGCATAAAAAGAGTAAACCATCAATTTAGTCTCCAAAGCATGGTAGTTAGTATCGTACGAGTCACGATACGTATCGCACGATTGGATACGATTCCAGCTGCTACCGATACCAATCGGAGGTTGTCTCGCTTTTGTTCCTGGACCGTGGTTGAATCTCTGTATCGGGGATGAATCGTGCATGAATCGCGATTTTCAGACGAATCGCGCGATTCTTCACCCTGCGCAGACTTGTCGTAGAGCGGAATCACTGGACACGCCGCGCTGGATCGCAGGATCGTGGAGACGAGCGTGTTTCAGCGTTGCTATTTTCTCAGCCGTGGCAGGGCAGAGTCGAGGTAATTTCTGATTTACGATTCCTGTGAAGGAGATGACTGATGTTTGGGCTTGCGGGTCTTTGACAAACTGGGCTCACATGATTTTTAAAGTAAGTAAACCTTCTTCTGGCCTTTTTGAAACATAAAAAGAACTATATGATCCTTTACTTTATTTTATTAGTTGAATTTAGTTATTTATCTTTTAAAAAGTTTAACGTGGTGTTTTATCTTTTTTTTAGTTTATTTTAATTCTTTATCTTTTTAAAAAATTATTTTAATCATTTATTTTAATTATCTTTTTTTGTTAAAAAATTAAATGTAGGGAAATAAGAGAAAACTAAACAAAAAAAATGTAATTTTTAAATGATTAACGAAATCATTCTTAGATTGAAGGATCAAACTGAATAAGAAAAATAAGATAAAGGATTAAATAATTTTTTGAAAAAGATAAAACACTATATTGAACCAAAAAAATAAGATAATTTATCAAATTAAACTTTTTAAAAGATAAAAGACCAAATTAAAAATAAATAAAATAAAATAAAGGACCAAATAGTTTGTTTAGATTTTTTTATTATACACTAAAACTTGCATGAGTTTTTAAACCTTCGAGAAGTGTGACTTGGACTTTCTTATGTTAAAATAGGTCTAACAATATTTTTTTAATTCAACCGAATTCTTTTTGGCATATTTTCCTTTTTATTTTTTTTGTCTTGACTCTTGAACAATCAAGGTGGGCAATTGCCGAGGGTCTCATATTTAGAAGGGCACCGAATTTTTTATTTAGTCTATATAAGTATTAAAATTTTATACAATAAGTTTGATGAATTGTTTTTGTTCAATTGAATTGTAAAATGTAAAGATGAATAAGTTATGAACATAAAAGAAAAAAATAAAAATTAAAACTTCTCTAAAACATGATAGTTCTCTAACTCGGTTTTGAGATCGATCTTTGGTGTCTTGAGCAAACCAAAAAAATTATGCATTCATAATTATTGAAATATTATCCATCTTGAATATTTTTGTTGCAAAACTCATTAATAATCCGTTTAAAATGTAGATTATTTAAAGTAACAATAACAAGAATAACTAATATTATTCTAAAAGTTGTTATTAATGATAACATAAATAGTTAATAATTAGTACAAAATCATTTAAAACAAAACAAAATCAATTAATCTATCTTGTGACATAGTATATCACAAATAGAATTTTAACATTTTTAAATAGTATTGGTGACAACAACAATATAACACTCTATTTTTATTTTTTTTAGTATTATTATTATTTGTATTAATACATTATTTATTTCACGTTAATATGTTCTGCACTTGTTTGCTATAAATACCCTTCTATATGTCAATGAATTTGAATCACCTACAAACAAACCAAATACGTTATGTTACACACATAAATGGCTTTTAAGACAAAACCTCCTAAAAATATCACAAATTCATCACTTGTGTTTGTTTACCATGAGTGAGATATGAACTAATGAGCACAAACACTTACATGTGTCCAACCCACCACTTTGGTTCTTCAAAATTTGACATTTGAAGAGAAAAATTAAAGATGTATTATTGCTACAAGATGACAAACATGTGACTAAGATATTTTATCAACGTCTTGTTGGAGTCCACCACAGTCATGTTTGTTATGATTCATTTAAGTTAAAAAATGACAACCTAACATGTGCAAAACATGCTATCAATGCACCACCAATATCAAAGGGACTAACACAGTTATATGCAAAAGTGTCAATTGTACATCCTCGCAAGACCGTTCAAGAATAATACATGATTTGCATAACTTTGAACCACCACCATCAAGGCGTTATATATGACAAGACAATCGTTGGTTGATTATTGGTTGAGTTTGTCTCTAGTTTTTATAGTGTTTATCAGTTATCCATGTTGTTACGTTTAGACTTGTAACACCCCAAGTTTTAAGTACTAGAAATATACCATAAGGAGAATTCTTATTAGAACCTTTCTGTTATATTTTATGTAAATATTTGTTGTTATTATTTGTATATTATTGGTTTTGTCTTCAGTATGTACTTGTATTGTGATAATGTATTCCTATACATGTGTGTATTTTGTGTATATTATTATTATTGTTGTTGTTGTTGTCTTTATTATATTATATAATATTATATTTGGTGTTAGAAGAGTATTAGATTAACTTCTTATAGTTAAAATGCTTGAAAAGTTGTCTAAGTCTAGTGATAGTTTTATGATGGCAATGATGGATAGACCATGTCATATCTTGAGTTATAGTTGTCCGTTTGAGGTATTTTTTGTGTCTTTGGAAAGTTTTCTGAAAAAGCTATAATTCATTCATACACCTTAGAAACAAAAATCAACTTCTATCTTAGAAAAAATCAACTCCAAAGTAGGCCACTGATCATGAAAAACAGTCTAAGTCTCACATTAGATAAAATAATCTCATGAACCCTTCTTCCCCTATATATAGAGGAGACCAACAAGGCTTATATGCACCAAAGAATTAAGTGGGCTTAGCATTAGGTGAGAAGCCCCTCAGTCAATATTTTTATATTCCCCTTTGAGTTTTCAAACTTGGAAAATTTAGACTGCTTGAGATTGTGTTTTAACTCACAACCACGTTTTTGTCGTAATAAGAGTTGTCGTGGAGATCATGGTGGATGAAATCATTGGGTCAATGCGTTCTTGGAAGTGGTCAGGAGATTGTCTTCCTCTCAAGATATTGCAATTTTAGTGAGCAAAGATTAAGCTGTCAGAATTATGAGGTTAGAGGTATTTTGAGGTCAATGCAGAAGTTGTAGATAATTGTTCTATCTTTCTAACGAGATAAGAACCAACTTAATAAGATTAGTACAACTCTATACATGATTATTATACTCTATGAAGGTCATTGTAACATAGGAGGAAAAATGAGTATGTAATATTGATATCATAATGAGTGGTAGTACGATGCATGATGTTTTATACTTATGATTTGATGAATGAAGTGATGCGATGATATTGTTGCGTAAATAAGTGAATGTGCCCATGATTGATATTGTGACTGAATTCAATATGTCCATGAGTATATGTGGAAGTAATATGTCTTGGTACACGTCTGTGTTACGAAAAATGTTAGGAGAACCTATTCGTGCGGGATAGGAATCTCCAAGGGAATTTGAAAATAAATCATATGCATATTGTCTATGAACCATGCATCATGTTATGCATATGTCTTTTAAAGTGAAGGACATTTATGAACCTAAATGGGAAGGTCATGAGTGAGTTGACGTATGACTTTGACCTTAGGGGTGCAACACTTTGGAATCTCTTTTAAGTTCATGTTAATTACATGTGTTGGAGTATCCTTGCAAGGCCAGAAAACTCTAACGCCGGTGGTGTCATCTCGACGAGAGTGATAGTATCGGGTTGCCCATTGTGTGGCTATTTGTTGACTACACGGACTCCTGGGCTACATTCACTGTGTTTTCCAAAATGGTACTACATGCATACAGGTTTACGAATTTAATTTGCATCACATTTCGTGTGAGAATTTGTGTATGAAATGTTTGATTTGGATGAGGCATGCTTGTGCTGTGGAACACAATTATTTGTAAATGTATCTTATATCTTTATGACTTCCTTAATGTTTTAAATTTATTGTAAGATGTATCTCACTTTTCGTCTGTTTGTCTTGTCTGTGTTTAGGCTGAATGTCACCCTTACAAGTGAGTCTTTGTAAGGTTATGAATGTTTTGAGATAATATAACATTGGGACACAAATTTTATTCATTTATCTAATGATTAAATTAATAAGTAATTTTTTATCATATTTTATTTAATATGGTTTGTATGGACTTTGGAGTGCCAATATTTGTTTAACATTAAGTTACGTTATTTATTGATTTGTTTTCTTTAAGTTTACAAACATTTGACATGTAATACTCTTACCACGACATAAACATTTCTTTTTTAAATGTCGATTGTTGATAGATTGGTAAATGCACCAATTCGTCCCAAGAAGTAAAATTAAAACTGAAGTCCGAGTGTCGAATCTACAAGAACTTTGTTTGTACTTAGGTAGATGAATAATTTATTAATAAAAGAGGTTAAAGAAAATTGATTTGAAATGGCTATGAGAAAACAATAATATAAATTGGTAGAAAATCAAATCAAACAAAAGGAGAAATTAAACAAGATTTTAAATTGATTAATTAAAGACAAAAAAAATGAGAAAATCCAATATTATTGTAGAAGAAAATTCAAAAGATGAAAATGTTGGAAACTTAACCTATGAGTTACTCTTTGATGTAATGTTAATAATTTTTCTATTTATAATTATTTCAATTTACACCTACATCTACTAGTATACTCTAACTTTGGTTCCCCACATGAAAGAGCCTAATTTATCTATTTTCTCTCTCAAATCCCTTTGCAAAGCTAAAATAGTAAATTGCATTAAGATTAGAGATGTATAATAGGCTAAACAAATATTAACTTATCCCTAGTGATGGCTTTATTTAGATACTATTTTCCAGTTCTATTAGAAAATAATGTTTCCCAACGCTACCCATAAAACTTACCATGCAAATGGGTGATCAAGCCACAAGTAATAATATTAAGCACAGGAAAAGATAATGCAAATGTAATATTCATAAATAGATAGGAAGAAAAATTACATCAAGAATAGTTTGGCTGCCAAGTTCCTAACAAAAGGGGTTTAACCTCTCATTGTCATGGAGACTTTACAATTGCAAGAGGAGAATATTTAGTAAAGGGAAAAAGATAAGAAAGGGAATAAAGGGAAGGAATGACTCCCAATGCTTGCTTCTCCTTCTTCTAACCTTTACCTTCTATAAGAATTTGTGTTCTCTTAGAATTTCTGTGTGTCTTTTCCTTAATTAGTCATCTTTTCCTTAATTAACATTCTTTTCTTAATTAGTTTTGTTTTCCTTAATTAGTTCTAATTTCCTTAATTTGTCTCCTTTCTTTAATTAGTCTCATTTCCTTAGTTATCCTTGCTTTTTTGGACTTTATTTTACTCACTAAGCATCATAAATTCATCACTTTTAATATTCACTACACAAAAATTGAAATGATGTTAATTTAACAATTATTTGCTCAAAAAGGAAGAATTAGGAGAAAAAAATTACAAATTCCTATATAATTTAATCCCAAAATATACTCATAATGAGTCATTATCATTGATACATCCTTTAAATTAAATTCTGCTACAAACATATTTAGAAAATATTACAAGTGTATGCATCTTGGGGTAAAAAGGTGTTACAAGAGTTGTGCTTTTCCTAATATTGTGATTGTGCTTCTCAAGAGTGTGTTGGTTTGAGGAGAAACATAGTTGAAAAGAAGAGAAATAAATAGTAAAATAATGTAAGACCCACACTTTTACACTATACATTAAATCAAAACTTTCATCCCAATTCATTTTCCTATTATTTCTTTTTTTTTCTCAAATTTTTTTCTACAAACTCAAAATATGTTACCAGATCTCTTCTACTATAATTTTCTAAAAACAAATAAAAAAATGCATCATATTATATTATTCAGACAAATTTATCCTATATAATTTTTTCTACAAACTAAAAAATAACAAAATATTTCCTACTATATTCTCCTAATGAAATATGAACTAAAAAATAAATAACACAAAAAACACTAAAACAAATGAAGAAGACTTACAAAGAAAACAGTAAAATAAATAAAACAAATTATTTTTATATTTCCTACTATATTCTCCTAATGAAATATGAACTAAAAAATAAATAACACAAAAAACACTAAAACAAATGAAGAAGACTTACAAAGAAAACAGTAAAATAAATAAAACAAATTATTTTTATATGAAATAAATAAGAGGGCTTACTTGACACCAAAACAAGAACAATACCACCACCAAACCACCAATAGAACAAGATCTCCCTTTGTAAAACAACCCTTTCTAGAAAGATCAACATACAAAGCACAATGGAACAATGCTTTAGCTTATATTTATAAGCACAACACGAGATGGCATCACCAACTGGAAACACACCATCAGTTGGCACCTACTAAGGAAGCACAACTTGACCTAATGCTTCATGCCTTGTTTCCTCCTCTGGAATGTGCAATCAACTTGTTTCCCTTGCATCGCTCTGGGAAGATGCATGTTAGCACCTAGGAAACAAGCTAAACTAAAGACATGTTTTCAGAGTGACACCTCCTTGATAGAGAGGTATAGAGTGGCACCACTTATTTGATACCCCACCAGAAAAGGTGGCAAAAATCAGGGTGGCGCCTCCACGTAGAGTTGCTTTGACTGGCATCTCATGTACCTAACATGACAAGAATCACCCATTCTGGTAAATTGTTTTTTACCCACACTTTAGATAAATAATTTTAAAAAATAAACTAAAATGGTAAAAAAGCCACACCCTTATTTGCTTATACAATACGATCTAGTTCAACAAAGTTCATAATATTGCAAACAAAAAATTATGTTTATACGAAAAAAAAAATACGAGAACTTACCTGACCATCAGAACAACAACAACAATACCACCAACACAACAACAACATAACAAGATCTCCTTTTACAAAATAACCCTTTCTCAAAAAATCAACACAAAACACATAATGGAACAAAGCTTCACCTTATATTTATAAGCACAACATGAGATAGTGTCACCAACTAGAAACACACCATCAGCTGACGCCTCCTAAGGAAGCATAGCTTGACCTGGTGCTTCTTGCACTATCTCCTCCTTGGGAACGTGTAGTCAACCCGTTGCCTCCTCCACCACTTTCGGAAGACCTGTTTCATAGTGATGCTTCCTTGGTAGAGAGGTATAGAGTGGTGTCACTTGTAACACCTCACCTGAAAAGATGGCACAGATGAGGGTGACACCTCTAGGTAGAGTGGCTTTGATTGACCTCTTATGTATCAATGTGACAAGAATCACTCATTCTATTAAATTATTTTTTTATCCACCCATTCAGGTAAATATTTTCCAAAAACAAACTAAAATGATAAAAAAAAACCACACATCTTATTTGCCACATACTATATACGATATGATCTAGTGCAGCAAAATTCATAATATTGCAAACATAAAAGTATCAACAAAATATGATATTTTTCCATTAAATTATGGAAAAATCTATTTTTATTTTTTAAAAAAATAAAAATATAGATAATGAAAGGTTTTGACCACTCTAATTGACTGGAAGAAAAGAATTTTTGTGAGTATTTTTTTTATATCAAATTTAGATGTATAAAAGGAGAAACATACATAAAAAAATTAAGCAGGTCTATCAAAAGGTTCGATTTTAATTAGAGTTTAATTTTTATATATTATGAACAGTGGCGGAGCCAGAAAAATTATAAAGCCTGGGTAAAAAATTAAAGATAGCAAATTCACATTGTATATAATATGTAAATAGTAATCAATCAAAATAAAAGAGACTCGTCATTTTGTCAACAAAAATATAGTTTAAAATAAAAGAGATAAACATAATCTTACAATAGCGGGTTAAATAAAATTACGAGGCAAGTGTCCTTTCCGAGACTTCTTTGCGGTAAATGTTCGAATAATATCAATATCATCAAGTGACTTGAATATCTCCCGCTCGGTGTAACATACCATCAAGTCATTGAACCACACATCGTTGATCTTATTGCGCAATTTAGACTTGATAATCTTCATTGCTGAAAAAGCTCTTTCAACGGATGCTGTCGACACCGGCAATATCAAAGCTAGCTCAATAAGTTTATAAACCAATGGAAATACCAAATGTTTCTCAGTTTGAACCATCTTCATAGCCAAACTTTGAACATCTTCACAAGTGGAAAAAGAAGCATTTCTTCTCACTTGAAGCACATAAGTTTCAAGTTGATCCCTAATTGTTCCTCGGTTATCATCAGAAAAGTCTGCATGATAAATATCAGCAAGACGAGCAAGCTTATCAACATCAAACTTGGAGAAAGAGTTCTTGGGGTCAAGACATGAGAAGCAATCAAGTATAATGTTACTTCCTTCACTAAAGCGGTGATCCATCTCCACACATATTTTATCAATAGCAACATAAAAAATCTCTGCACGGTAATGATGAAGATTAGTAATAGTCCTCCCTTCTGCTCTTGAACGACCCCGAACTGGTATTTCGTCATCCATATTTGGTACCAGAATACTTTTAGCAACACAAAATCCTTGGACATCGGCAAAAAAATTATTCCAGCCACTCTCTCTCATTGTGCCCAACCGAGCTTTGACAACATCAACTAATTCCATGGCATTCACAATATTAAGATCTTTTCTTTGCAATATATTTGAAAGCTCGTTTGTTTCCTATGACCTGGATCACGCACAATCTCATTTGGGTTAAACTCATTAACCACATTAGGTGGCGGTTCTAATTCGGCTTCTTGTTGTACAACATTCACATTCTCAATACTTGCTCTGTCAACCAAAAATCTCCTCATCTCTGAAATTAAATGATCTTAAGTTAATACTCAATTAACAATTAAAATCATAAGAATCAAAATTTAAATAAGAATAGTTTTTCAAAATAAAAGTAATCTCTTATGATTTATAAAGAGTAGGAACAAGCATTATATTATATTCAATTAAACACCATTATAGAAACTAATAAAATTAGATAACCAAAAGAAACCTTTATTGCAGATAATTTATCTATCAATAAACAAATTTACAAGTGGTATGATTCCACTGTAAAAGATCTTTTTACTGCTATTATAAATAATACTATATGCTTATAATATTACTAGATACACACTTTAGTTTGACTTATCAATAAAACTTTTATAACCAATGAATCTTGCTGTGTAGTAGCTTAATCTGACACTTAGCAGCACACAAAATGACAAAATATATTATAAAGTAAATATTTTTTATAATGAAATTTATTGAAGTTATCAGTATGATACAATATTATAATTTCACCATATGAGATTTTAGATAAACTTGAAAAATATGAGACCCATTTTCACAATGTTAGTACTTCTATATAACATAAAAACCTTTCAAAGACAAACCCAAATTTTTCTTCTTCTCTGTGTCTGCTACTACTAGGCGGTGCAAATAAACCCAAATTTTTCTTCTTCTTCTTCTTCTCTGCTACCTTTGTGTTAATTGTTTCAATTTAAAACCACAATCAGTTGAAATTAAACAATTACTAACCGAAAAAAAAAGGGGAAGGCGGTAGTCGGAAAAGAACCAGTAGGTGTCGATGGCGGAAGCTTTAAGGTTTCTACAGTGTTGCTGCGGTGACGAAGCTTTACTTCTTTTGTTTCTGTTACCTATATTTTTGCCCTTTTAATTTTTAACTCTTACAATTGTTTTGCCCTTTCAATTTCTTGCCCTTTCTTTAATATTTTTCTTTTAATTTTCTCCATTTTTATGTTTGTGTAAAATTATTTCATAATTTATATATAAGTATTTATTTATTATAAATTATAAATTTTAGTTATATAAAATAAACATTCACTAAAATACTAGTAATTGATAAATGTACAACTTAGATTTATAGAACAACATCACATGATATTTGCTTTAAGCTCATAGTAAATTTGTAAAAATGCTGACCAATAATAATGAATTCATGTGATTGGTGTTTCTATAGTTGTTATTACCCTATTGCATGAATTATCGTAATTATTGTTTACAAAGGGTAAATAAATGGGAAGGAAAATTCTACCAAGAAAAAAAAAAAAGAGTGAAAGATAAGAATACACAGTCCACAAAAAGGGTTATGCCAGCTAGTTCAACTAACTATTTAACATCAAGATACTTTTTGTTGAATCTGCGTGGTAAACATGATAGTTGCCCGTTTAATTCATTAATAAAGAAAAATAATAGTACAGTACCAAAAAAAAAAATATTAGTAACATAAAATTAAAAGGGTTATGCCAGAGCCTGGGCAATTGCCCAGGGTAGCCGAGCCTTGAAACCGCCTATGATTATGAACATAAAAAATATATTGTGAATCAATTAATAATATTACTTTTATAACTTTTAAAAAATTGTCATTAAAATTAATGAACTTACAGTATTTTATAATTAAATAATAATATAAAATATTTGTATTAGTTTATCTTGTAGCTATATTACACCATCTTACAATGATATTCAACTATATCAAGAAAAGGCAAAAGCAAATAAAAAATTGCAAGACTTTGTAATAATTGTCCATCACCGTGTCGTATAAAAAATGTGTAAAAGAATCTATTTCTGGCAAGATTGAACACCTCGTGGGAACGAGAATGATAAGGACGAGACAGGAAGGATACGCCATCTCCATCCAACATTTTTCTTTTTCTTTTTTTCTATTTTTTATCTGTAACATTAGAAAACAATTGTAAGAGAGTTTATAAAATTATTCACATATTGTTCAATCAACCAACTAAGCTAGTCTGGTTGATTCTCTTTTTTGTTTCTATACATTTTAATTATATTATACATAATTTATTCTTTCTTTTTACAATTTAAGTAAATTTTCTCTCCAATAATTAATTTTATTTTTACTAAATAAGTCTCAGAAATAATTTTATATATTTATCAATATTAATTATTATTATTTTGAAAAAAGTACAATACAATAAAAATTTAACATAGGTACCTATATAAGTTATGAAATTCCAAGAAAAAATATATTTGGAAGGTGGCCTAACTAAGAAATTATAATATTTATTTTTTATTTTAAAAAATATCTCTGTTCTAATTTATATTTATAAGGTGTATGAATGGTCAAGTATAATGGAAAAGAAGTTAAAGTTAATATATATATAAGTTAGTAAGGAATATTTTGACTAATTAAAGTTAACAATTAACTATAAAAAAGTGCGAACAAAAAATATAACTGTCAAAAACCTATTTACCAAATCTTTATAAGTTTATAAAGGTAGACATTAAACCATTAAAAAGTTACATTGTTACCAAATACTAACAAAAAGTTAGAAGTTGTGAGAAAACAATTAATTACTGTCTAAACTTTTCTCTTTAATTGCTGTAAAGCAAAAATAATGATCTTATCTCTTTTTCTTGTCTTTTTACTTTATTATTCTTATAATTTAACTAAAAAACAGGTTTTAATATGTTTATTTTATAATTAATTTTATTGTCAAAGTATCATTCAATATTTTAATAAATAAAATATTTTTATCAGTTTAATTTTTGTAATATATTCATTAAATGTAATATTCAATTTTTGGACATGTTAGAAATACCATTCATCGCCTTTTTTAAAATAAAAAGAATGAAATACCATTCATCATAATTATAAATTCTTTGAAAATAAAACCAAGTGTATTTATTTTATAATTTATTTTTTAATCACCTTTTAATTATTCATAGAGAAAGGAAGGGAACTTAAATAATTTTAACTTTGTCAGAAATTTAAATAGTGGTATACAAAAAAATAAATGTTAATAGGCAAAATGATTTTGCTTAAAAATCATATTTTTACTTTTGTTTAAAAAGCTAAAATAAAATTAGTCCAAATAAAACTGGGTTTGAACTATTTAAATAAAGTTTTCAATTCGAATTTTGAATATAAATAAAACATATTTAAAAATAATTTTTTTATTAAAAGTAGTCATTTAAGTTTTCAATGAATAATGGTTTTTTTTAATATCTAATGAACAATAGTCACTGCCAAAGTACTAATAATTGAAGTTGATAAATACTTTTTACTGATAATCTAATTAAAAATTAAAATAAAATCAGAAATAAAAATTTAAATAAATATAAAATAAGCATATTAAAACTTCAATGATCCCACTAAATATTAAACTATGACCAAGTTGCGCCAAAAGCCTACAAGAAAATAAAATTAATTCTAAAGCTTATTACGAATCGCGAACAACTGTATTTGGCCTTATGCTGAAAGTTAAAAAGACCACATGCAAATACAATAATACATCATAACATCAACGTTGCCGCATTGGATTACAGGTCCTCAAAATAAAGACACAATTGTTATAAATTAGACAAACAATCTTACTAATAAGCATTGTAAAGATATTAACTAAAAATATTAATTAATAATTATATTTTAAGTATAATGAATATTTTTTTACAATATTTATTTATTCAATAAAATATAATTTTAATCGGCATTTTAATTTTGATTTAGTTTCTTAAGTTTAAAAATCTTACTTTGATATCCTAAAATGTCTTTATTACATCAATTTGATCTTTCTATTAGTTTATCTTATTAATTCCTACTAGTTAATTAAACACTTAAAAATATTAAATTAAAAAAAAACTTTTAAACTTAAGAGATGAAACTAAAATTAAAAAAATAAACTGAGAGGTCAAAAATTCGATTTTAAGGAAAATATCTGTTCATAACTATACTCTCTACGTATTGTAAAAAAACAAAAAAATCCCATGAAAATTAGTCTTCCACAAAAATTAAATATTTTCCCCTTACAACACAATACGTACAAAAAATATTTGTAAACATTTTTAAAAAATAGTTTTTATTTAACATAATTGTATCCAATGACTCAAATTCAATGTGATTTCATTGGTTAAAATGAAACAACATGTAGTATCATTTTATCTACACGTTCAATAATTGTACGAAGATTTTTTTATTTCTTCATTAAGTGTTATTCATCAATATTTTCCCAAAGAAAAAAAGACTACAGAAGTAGAAGTTTGATTCTTCATTTTTATAATGTTTTACGTAGAAAACAACACGGAAACTTCATAGAAAACAAAGCTAGTAACCCCTAATTCAAATCTAAACACACAGTAGTTATCGATCATTATCACTACTTAGCAACTTCACACCATTCTCATTTTCCTCGCCAGGGGAGAAAATTAGCAAAATGTAAATAAATCAGCATCAACCAAATTAGAACAATGTTTCCCCTCCAATGCAGCAACCACCCCATGTGCGCTTTCTCCGCCGCCGTCACCACCATCCTCCTCCTATTCCCGGCAGCGACATCCCAAGCCCAGATTCTAAAAAAGGAAACTTACTTTTTCGGTCCCTTCAACCAGTCCTACTTCACCACGTTCGCGGTGTTGCCCAGCGCCGCCATCAACCTCGGCGCCCTCCAAGTAACTCCGGACAGCACCGGCAACGTGTCCCTCGCCAACCAGTCCGGCAGAATCTTCTTCAGCACCCCCTTCACCCTCTGGGACGATGAAAACTTAAACGGAAAACTCGTTTCCTTCAACACCTCCTTTCTCATCAACGTTTTCCGTCCCCAAAACAACCCTCCCGGCGAAGGCATCGCGTTCCTCATCGCGCCGTCTTCCTCCACCGTCCCTAACAACAGCCATGGCCAGTTCCTCGGCCTCACCAACGCCGCCACCGACGGCAACGCCACCAACAAGTTCATCGCCGTCGAACTTGACACCGTGAAGCAGGACTTCGACCCCGACGACAACCACATCGGGTTAGACATTAACAGCGTCAGGTCCAACGTTAGTGTCTCACTTACCCCCTTGGGGTTCGAGATCGCGCCCAACGTCACGCGCTTCCACGTGCTGTGGGTGGATTACGACGGTGACCGGAAGGAGATTGACGTGTACATCGCGGAGCAGCCAGATAAGGATGTTCCCATTGTTGCGAAACCGGCAAAGCCGGTTTTGAGTTCCCCTCTAGATCTTAAACAGGTCCTGAACAAGGTTTCTTATTTTGGGTTCTCAGCTTCCACCGGTGACAACGTTGAACTAAACTGCGTGCTGAGGTGGAACATTACTATTGAGGTGTTTCCTAAAAAGAATGGAAATGGAAAAGCATATAAGATTGGTTTAAGTGTCGGGTTGACTCTGTTGGTTCTTATTGTGGCGGGTGTTGTTGGGTTTAGGGTTTATTGGATACGAAAGAAGAAAAGGGAAAATGAGTCTCAGATTTTGGGAACCCTAAAGAGTCTACCTGGAACTCCCAGAGAGTTTAGGTATCAGGAGCTGAAGAAAGCGACAAATAATTTCGATGACAAGCATAAGCTTGGACAGGGTGGATACGGCGTCGTTTATAGAGGGACACTTCTTCCCAAGGAGAATCTTCAAGTGGCCGTTAAGATGTTCTCCAGAGATAAGATGAAAAGCACTGATGATTTCTTGGCCGAACTCACCATTATCAATCGCCTCCGTCACAAAAACCTTGTTCGCTTACTCGGTGAGTTCATTTAATTTCTCTCTTTTTTTTTTTATTTCCAATTATTGCTTCCATTCTTCTTTTAGTTTTTATTTTCGATCGTAATGAACATAATAGTTTGGTTTAGGATCGATTTGGTTATCACTTTCATGAAGGCGTCATAAATTCGAGTTATTAAGATTTAGGATCTAGATCCGACAGTGGTTCTGTCCAGATCATTATCAGCATCCTTAAGGAATCTATGAAACCAATATATTAGTAGGGGCAATTATTGCTAAATTCTCTAGTGTCGATCACGCACGTATTCGCTGACAACGTTGACTGGCTATGGTTTTTCTTGACCGGATGATCCATCCTAGTGCATTCAAGTTCAACTACTGAACGTTGTTGCACTTGCACAAAAGCCGAGAGTAAGACTAGTTAAAAAATGTCCTTCCCTTATTAATGGCCTTTTTCTTGTGGGTTTGTTTTGTTTCGAAAGTGACCTTAAAATTGTATGCCTTCTGCCCCTGGTCAGTATTAACTGCTCTGCCAGATAATCTTTCTCTTTTTCTGCCTTTTGGTCCCAGCCAAAGATGAAAAATCATAGAGGCTTCCTTCACCCCACCCAAAAGTGCCAACTTAATTTTCATTTCTTGTACAAGATGAATTTCTAACATAATCTTATCTTATTACACGCTCAACTGAAATTTACTATCTTCTAGTTGAGGTCGAAGTCACAAGTAGATTAACCATCCGGCCGGCCTAAGTCTTTTTTTATAAAATCCAGAAGTCATTATCTTATCTTCAATTCCATAATTATTACGGGTGCTAAACGGGCCGACTTGGCCCGCGTCAAGCCCGTCTGTGTTGGCAGCCAACCGGGTCAACTAACCCCACACTTTTATAGAGAATTAATAGATTGGTCGGTTTCTGTCTGGTGAATCTTGCGGGTTAAATGGACTAATCTGTGGGACTAATTTTAAAATAAATATCTTTTTCTTAAAAAATACTCAATTACAAAAGTCTTAATACAATTAAATAAATTTTCAACATAAATACAAAGAAATTTAGGATTAAACTTTTAAAATTAATTGAGTTTGAGTTGAAGTTGGATGATAGACACAAATTTGCGGGCCAACCTGCGATCCAAGTTTGCACAACCCACAGATTATATGGAAGGAATCCAAAATCCTACATAGTCATGAAATTTTTAAAATTTTGGTTCATGATCCGGATGGACCGCATGCCCTCTGAACCTGAGGCCTTATTACCCCTAACAATGATCATGCATATATACCCATATACATTACCTTCACTAACAAGCATCGTGAACTAATGTAATACAAATCAAACAAGTGGTCAATTGCAATAGTTTTCTCTACCCTTGTGATCTTATTAATAATTTGGGCTTACACGTATTTTTGTTTCTTAGTGTTTTTCATTTTTGGTTATTATAAGTTTATTTTTCTAATTTTACCTCTAGTAAGTTTATATTTTTTTTTTAATTTTAGTTTCTATAAATTTTTGTTTATTTTTAGTTCTTATAAATTTGTATTTTTTGAATTTTAACTCCTTTAAGATTCAAATATTTTTATTTATAATATTCATAAATTTTTACTTATAGAGACCAAAATTAGAAAAACTTAAATTTATAAAGACTAAAAATAAGCAAAATATCTTCAAGGGATCAAAATTGAAAAAAAATCTAAATTTACATGGACTAAAATAAAAATAAAAATAAAACTTACAGGATAAAAAAAATGACAAAACGCAAACTTATAGGGACAAAATCATGTTTAGACCTATAATTTATATATCAATGTTTTATCTAAGCATCTGACTTTGATTAAAAAAACTAAAAATATGCAGGATGGTGTCACAGAAACGGGGTGTTGCTCTTAGTGTACGATTACATGCCTAATGGAAGTTTGGACAACCACATTTTCTGTGAGGAAGGTAGCAGCACTACACCACTAAGTTGGCCTCTAAGGTACAAGATCATCACAGGGGTGGCTTCTGCATTGAACTACCTACACAACGAGTATGATCAGAAAGTGGTACACAGAGACCTTAAGGCCAGCAACATCATGCTGGATTCGAACTTCAATGCCCGGTTAGGCGACTTCGGCTTGGCGCGGGCATTGGAGAACGATAAAACATCATATGCAGAGATGGAAGGAGTGCATGGCACAATGGGGTACATTGCGCCCGAGTGCTTTCACACGGGGAGGGCAACAAGGGAATCTGATGTATATGGTTTTGGAGCAGTGTTACTTGAGGTGGTGTGTGGTCAGAGACCATGGACAAAGAATGAGGGGTATGAGTGCTTGGTGGATTGGGTATGGCACCTGCATCGTGAGCAAAGGATACTTGATGCAGTGAATCCTAGACTTGGGAATGACTGTGTGGTTGAAGAGGCAGAGAGGGTCCTGAAATTGGGACTGGCATGCTCTCACCCCATTGCAAGTGAGAGACCAAAGATGCAAACTATTGTTCAGATCTTATCAGGTTCAGTGCATGTGCCTCATCTTCCACCTTTCAAGCCAGCTTTTGTGTGGCCAGCTATGGATCTTTCAAGCCTTGCAAGTGACCTCACAACACAAACTACAACAACTGAGTACACACCCATGAGCAGTGACACACATTCTATGCATGTTCAATTCTCTGATAGCAGCTCTCTGGTCTAAATTAAAACACCATGCATTCCAACTTGATCCCCTCTTTGAAAACAACCTTTTTTTTTTTGTGTGTGTGTTTATGTTGGTAAGTCCTTCCACTTTTAATTCTTTCTCTTCCAAAGAAAACAAAATGGAAGAAAATTTCTTCAAACTTTTCCTTTTCTAAAACAAATCTTAATTTGATTTGATTTTTAAGTAATGAAGTACAGATTCTCTTGTAATTTCTTTTTTTTTTTCCTCTAATTTTTATTGGAAAGGAATGAAATCGGGGTATCTGCAAATTTTGATGGAATAAGATATTCGATATTTGTTTTTACATTCTTGTAATTTTTGGTTAAATCGTGTTCTTTTCTCACTAATTTTTTTTTTTGAATTTCTTGTAAGATCTCTGGTTTTTATAAGGGACAACGTTTGGTGTTGGACTCAAATAGTCGTCAACAGCTAGAGTGATGAAGAAATAAAGAAGAAAAATGGTAGACTTATACGAGATATGATGTGAAAAGAAAAATGAAAAGGGTGTCTTTACTTTATTACTACTACTACAAAATAAAGATTTTCCATTCAAACTTTGAGTAAGATAAGCCAATCCTTAAGACACGAGCTTACAATAGATATATGAGCTAGATTCAATCCTTACAAAACTTCACCTTTACGAAATTGCTTTCATCTCTAATCACAAATAAAGTTGACAAAAATATTACATAAAGATGAAACAATTTCACAATGAATGAATTTAACCTTATAAAAATATGAAAACAAATAAAAAAAATTGTGATATTTTAAAGAACAAAATATAATTTAGCTTAATTTTTTTCTGTAAAAAAAGCTTTTTTTTTTTAATGATGAAGAGGGTTGTAAATCCTTTGTTGAAGTAGAATTCCATTCGACATGCATTAGTAAGAAATCCATCCCGTTGAATTTAATCCTTTGTGAAAGTAAGGTCTTCATTCAATGTCCATTAAGAAGTAAGAAATCTAAAAATCTTCGAATACAAACTAAGACAATTAAGGTCGAGACTTAAAATTCACACATGTAGTTAAATTTAACATTTAAATACTCGTTCAAACGTTTACCTACTCATTCCTCCCTCCTAAGTCTTGTCGAGTTATTCAGCATAGTTGGTTGGTTACTTAAAAAATATGACCATTAATTTGCCCTTTCTATGCAACTATTTATTTATTTGGCAAACAGAGACATACATTTCCCCTTCCTATTCGGCTGGTGCCTCAACATTCCTATTCTTGGGTGCTAACATCAATGTAGCAATTGAAAGACGTTTGCTCCCTTCCTTGCATTGCACACGGTGTGTCAAATTGCAAAACCTTCCATTGCTCCATACCTGCTTACGCATACATTTATTTATATACCAATTGCATATTAAGCTCAGAGTTTATCAATAGTACAATATATAAGTAGAGTTAAATGACCATGTAAAACATCATCAGAAATAAAGCATAAAATAATTTTATAATCTAAATTAATCAGAAATTACGGTTGGTATTAGTTTTAAGATTTTAAGATAAAAAAATTATGTATTAATAGTATATTTTATACTGTCATCCAATTACAACTCTTTATATATTTGTTTATTTTTATAATAATTATTTTAAAATTCATATTAACAAAGATATGTAATTAGATGATAATATAAATTTATTAACTTTTATGATAGATATTTTAAAGTCATATCAACAAAAATTTATAGTTGAATTACACTCCAAAACAATTTTGCATTATTAGTGTATAGGGATGAATATAAGGACCAAAATTGGAAGGCTAATCTGTTAAGCCCATAGACCTTACAGATAGCATGTCTCATTTTTTAAAGTCTGCATAATTGCATTGAGTTTTTGAGTCCGAACTGCAAAACCTACAGACTTAGCGTGAACTACCCAGGTCACCCAAACTAGTATTGTTAAGACACTTTGATGCTTTTAGTATTGAGACTATTATAAATGTTGATATATTTTAGTTTTAACACTTTGATATTTAGTGTTTAATAGTATTATAAATGTTGATATATTTTAGTTTTAACACTTTGATATTTAGTGTTTAATAGTATTATAAATGTTGATATATTTTTGTGTGATAAATTTTAGTTTAAAAAATGAAAGGAAATTTTGGTTTTCTAATTTTATACATTTTTTAGTTTTTTAAAAATAATTTGTTCAAATCATTATTTGGACGTGCAGATTGATTTATTTATTTGCAGGTTTGGCGAGCTGAATATAAATTTAAAAAGGTTTATT
Source organism: Glycine max (assembly GCF_000004515.6). Taxonomy (NCBI): domain Eukaryota; kingdom Viridiplantae; phylum Streptophyta; class Magnoliopsida; order Fabales; family Fabaceae; genus Glycine; species Glycine max. The sequence continues at coordinate 50,407,651 of NC_016088.4, read as the reverse complement.
TATTTTGCGGACTAGACTTTCTAACCCGTTTAAAATGTGAACTTCACAGGTCAAGCCTTAAACAAGTCTGACTAGTTCATATATCCATTCATATAATAGTTTATGATCATTAAACTCTTATTTTAAAAGTCAATAAATTTATCATAATTTTTTTTAATGAAATACCCTATTTTCTCACATACTAGTAAATATTTGTTTTTATAATTTTATCTAAATTTAAGGCTCATAGTATACTGATTTTGTGATGATTGCCATGTAGTACTTACACGGGCAATGTCTCCAAGATTGACTAGGAAGGTTCCTGGGAAAGGAGGGATTGACACAAAAGAGCCAGAACTCTTAATCACTTCAAGACCACCAACGTTTTCATCATCTTTGAGAATGGTTAGGAAGCCTGAGTCTGTGTGTATTGGAACTCCAGTGGACCCTATTGCTTCTGGGGTGAAGTTATATTTGTTAAATTTAAACTCGAATAGCCAGTCCTCGAAATCAGCAACAACTAGGTCAAGAGATTCAGCCATCTTTTGTCCTATGTTCACTGCTAGATCATGAATCGATAGGCCATATGCCTCCACTATTTGCCTAGTAATGGTCAAAATCAACAACCGTTCACACTTCAAAAAAGCCAATAAGTGAAGTTGTCCGTTTGTGGGAACTAAGTAAGAAATATTCGTCTTATAAACTATACCAAATATCAAAACCACGAACTGTAAGTAATAGAATGATGAATATATCTTTATAAAAAAAATGATGGGTAGATCTGTACGTAGCACCTTTTGCAGTACTATGAATGCGGTTGAGTAGAGTTGAATAAACACTTTAATTAAATAATTACTTAATAAACATTTATTGGTGAATATTTATATATAACAAATTTGGCTATAATTATTAAATAAATTTATTTGTTTTCATAGATTTAAATAAGTTTTTTTGTAGTTATGTTCTTTAGACGCCTCCTAAATCAATGATGCATAATGGTATATATACATGTTATTTCTTCTCTATAGTTAAAACTAATTTGAAGAATGGAGATCGATTGATCTAATCCATTTTGTTTACATTTTTAAATTATCACAGGCTATTATAGTTATGACATGATAAACACTTATTGAAAGAAAATATTTTAGGAGTCAGATGAGTCAAACTTTTTTAGGGACTACAAGTACAAACTAAAATAAAATGAGACATGTTCATATTTTACTTAAATCATTTTAAAATTAGAAATTAAATAGTAGAAGAAGAGAGAAAAATGGAAAACAAAGTAAGTGCATAATTATATATAAAAAAAGATAGGGAAAGTAATTTTATAAAAAAATATTATATAAATAAATATTGAGATATAAGGTAGGACTAATAATAAAAAGAGAAATGAAGAAAAGAAGAGATGACAAGTTTGAATCTGTACTAACAAAAACTAACATTACTAATTATTAACATATTTATCGATAAAAAAAATATGTCGACATAAAAATACCAAGTTGAGCCATCGTTTCCCACTTTTTTACCTTTTTGTTTTGAATCATGAGAAACAATTGTTAATTAAATCTAACAATAGGAAATGAAGAAACAAACCTCTGGTTGGGCGAGGCATCAAGTTGAGAACAGAAATTGTGCATGGCTTGTGAGGAACACAAGCCATAGAGGCCCAAGGCCTCATATAAAGGGCTGAATGCATTTGGTCCCACGTAATCACCTCCAGCAATGTCTTCTGTGTTGCGTTTCTTTATCTCCATAGGAAGTTCATGCAGAGCTTCAACGACCTTTTTCATGTCAGCCATGAGGATTGCAGGAATAGAGTGGTTAATGATCCTCAAACAACCCCATCTTTCACATGCTTCTCTTAGCTTCTTGCATTCCCCTTCCTCACAACTAATCTTTCTCCACATCAATCACTGGAATGGTCTCCTCCATAGTTCTACTTTTCTATCTCTATTGTTTTTTGTTCTTGTGGATGTGGCAAGGATGAAGGGAAAAGACTTTCACTACTACACATTTATATATACCGAGCAATCAATTCACACCTTTATCTAAACATTTTTAATTAAAAGTTTTTTTTTTTTGAAGAAGAAAGTTTTAATGAGTTGAGTCTGAGATGAATTAACTTTTATTTTCTATCGGTCTTTTTTTATATATATTTCATTTATTTTATTCATGAATGTTAATATGTTATTTTAGAGATCGCCTATATTAATGCATTTCCTTTTGGAGCCAAATTTGAATTCTGTTCTTAATTGTAAATATCGGGGGATAATGACTATAAGGGTGGGTCAGTCTGGTACCATCTTTCCTTTTCTGCACTCTTGATCCTGATAATTGATACATATTAGTACAATTATTTTGGATCTATGGCTAATCTAAGTACTTTGATATATTTTTGTCCCCTTAGTGGAAAGTTGAGTAAATATTCATTTTGGTATTTTTACCTTTATTTGGTGATAATTTGGTTCTTATATTTTAGAAATTATCAATTTAATTCACAGAAATCTAAATATTACGATAAATTAATTTAACTATCAAGTACTTTTGGTTTCCATTAATGTTGGGAACTAATTTCTCACAACATTTGTAATTTTGTAGATTAAATTAATTAATCATTATAAAATATCAAAATCTAATTATCACCGAATATAAAATACAAGAACCAAAAGTGATTATTTACTCACGTAAAGTTTGATAAAAATGATTTGTCTAATTAAAGTCCAACTAAAAATTGGATTAAACAATCCCAGGTGGCTGAATAAAATTAAAACAAACATATTAAAAATTAGACCCACTTGTTTAGATTTTTTTATTCACAGAATTTTGAATAATTATATATTAATCCTTTCCATTATTTTTTACTCATTTAAAATTTTGTGCACTTTTCAAATTTGGGAGCTTTTGTTTCTACAATTGTTTCTAGATCATATGTATGTTGCAGTCAGATACCGAGCATGCCGATAAGAAAAACGATTTTCTCTTCTTCCATACCTCATTGAATCATTAATGGAGAAATAATATAATTTTATATCGGTACTGAATCTTGGTCCATCTTTTATTGGCAAACCAGACGATCAAATAGCCATGACCGAACCAACACAAACAACTATTGCTAGTGTCAAATTATTACACTATAATTTTGTGAGTCGTGGGCTAAAACGTAAGTATGCAATGGAGTTGGAACAATGGTTATTATGTGGAGGAGGTTTGGTGATTGGAAATCTGTAATCATAGAAATGCATAAGCCTTTTCGGTGACTGTAGCTTAAGGCATAGTAACACTCATGCATAGTAGATGGCACACCTGCTGACATCTGCTATGTTTCTCTTTATCAATAATAATGCTTTTACTACATTAATTGCATTGCTTTGAGTAGTAACACTAAAACCCTACTTTGCTTGGGTCTTTGAGTATGGTGACGGTGATGGAAAAAGGGTATATATATTGCAAAAATATATAATTAGTAAAAAGATTTGTGTATTAAAAAACTTAAAAACTGGATTCAACTTATAATATAATTGTTCTAATTTTATTGGATCACGTTGGAGGGGATTATTTAACTCTTTTTCTGCTTGGGGTCAGTTAAACCATCCGTTGATAAATACATTTTTAGCAAAATTAATTTTAAATTATGGAAGCCATATTAGAAGATCCATTATGGACTGTTAATGATACCTTTTACATTGATATGATTTTGATAGTGTCATGATGTATTCTGTACAATAATTTTACCTATTTCTTTTTCCCTTGAAATTATCGTCGGCAACCATCATTTTTAGTTGATTTCGGGTGACGACATTTTTTTTAATCTTTTTCCAAAACCAAAACCAAAACCAAAATATTTCAACAAAAGTTCTGTTTTTTTTTTTTACATTCTTATCATCGTCGTTAAAGTCATGGTTTTGCAAAAATTCTCTTCTTTATCATTCTCATCATCACCGTCATTAATAATCATGGTTTTGCAGTCACCACTGTCACCTTATTTTTTTGGTAAGTGCATCTTTAACCATCGACTTTCTCGCCAAGAACGAAACCTTTGGGGACATAGAATGAGAACTATAGTGCACGCCGTAGAGTCTCCGGTCAGTATCGCACACTTACACGACGATGGTGTTATCGGCAAGAATACTAAATCTGGGCTTCTCACATGCGAGCAGGCTTTGTTCAAATAGGTGATGTGCATGGGTGTTGTTGGATGCTTTCTTACAGTCTTAAAAATATATCCATTGCAGTACAATTATTCAATATTTAACTTTGTTTAAGTATAGTAGCAATCAAATCCCAACCTCAATGTTTAAATTAGACAAGGAACATTAAGACAAATAACCTTGTTTGCAGAAATAATAGCATCTTAAATTTTCATGGTACTCCTGCCATACATATCATCGTAATGTAAAATAAGCAATCATCATTAAAGTTATTTCTCTCAATGCGTTTTTTTCTCTTTTCTATCACGTGAATATTAAAAAAATAACTATTAACTAAAAAATACAGGAAAAATAAATAAATTTACTTAAATGAGCCAGATAAGTTGTTTCATGTGAAAAGGAAACTAATTGGGTGAGAATGAGATGCAATGCAAGTCATCATCCAACATTTAATGTAAAAGTTAAAAATAATTTTAATAGGTTAAATTAGTTTATTGATCCTCTAATTTATTTTTAAAGTTTGATTTAATTTTTTAATTTTTTTGATTTAATTTAGTCTTTTAATTTTTAAAATTGATTCAATTTCATCATGCTTCTAAGTTGAGTCAATGGTGTAAAGAAGTTCTATTTTGTGACGACTTAAAATCACTTAGTGACTATTTTAAACGGTCACAAAATACATATTTAGATGATAGGAAAAAATTTAGGCGAAGAAAAATTACAAAACTAAATCAAATCAATTTTAAAAATTAGAGGAGCAAATTAAACTCAGTAAATTAGAGGAACAAATTAAACTTAAAAAATAAATCAAAGGACAAAAAATTAATTTAACCATTTTAATTTTAATGACTTTTGTGTGGAATAAAATGATTACACACTTAAAGAAAAAATGTAAATGTAATTTTGATCTCTTTATTCTTAAAAAAATGTAACTTTTATCCCTTTATTTTAAAATAGAAACATTTAGTCTTTTTTTTTAAAAATTTCATAATTTAGTTTCTCTATTTTAAAATAGAGATATTTAATCCTTCAGTTTTATAAAATCTACAATTTTGTCCTTTCATCAAATTCAAATTCAAAAGGTATTAATCGATAAGAAATTAATTTGATGTGATCCAAATTTAATTATGTGACATGAGATAAATTGTTTAATTAATGTCATAATTAATGTTAATTTCTTGATAGTCAACTCAAACGAATAAATGAAATTAAAATTTTTTTCAAAGATAGGGGACTAAATATTATTATTTTAAAATATGAGATTAAAATTGTGAATTTAAAAAAGCAGAAAAATTAAATATTTTTATTTTAAAATAGAGGATTAAAATTATGAATTTTAAAAAATAAAAAAATCAAACTTAAATTTAAGCCTGAAAAAAAAACCACAAGAAGTACTTATGCTAAAACTGTAAAACTGATTTTTTTTTTCTTGTTCTTAATTTATGTTTCAAAAGTGATTCGAACGAATTTTAAGTTTAATTGATATGCATCCTTGACCTTTGACCCCACACCAATGAAGACAAACTTAACCAGGTAACTAGTAGAGCTTAATTTTATCCTTATTCTCTTCTGTTTTTTCTTGTTCAAAAAATACACTACACTCGTGTATGTCTCTTTCTTTCGTTTCTTGAGTTTTATTCTTGTTCAAAAAATACACTACAGTGAATCAGTGATGGTAACCTGACACGTTCATCCTTGTCAACGAGAAAACTAGTTATTAAATCAATGAATAATCTATACACATTTCAGAACATATATGGAATCGAATTTTAAATGTTAGAATTTATCACAGTATTATTGATGCAAACTGGCTTCTATTGTGTTAGGCGGGCACAGGGTCATCTTTTTTTTTATCAAAGAAATTCAACAAGTGAAGAATAAGGATCCATAAATAAACACCATGCTCTGTTGGTCTACTATGATCATGAAATTAGGATTTTTGTTTTCCACTTTATTTAATGGGAATATCTTTATAAGTTCATTTCAATTCAAAAGTTTACCTACTCATTCCCCCCTCATAAGTGCCTTTGAGTTATTTGGCAGTTGGTCACTTATTTCCCCCATTAATTGGCAAACAAAGACATAAATTTCTGAAAAGTGGGGGCATTAGTTTTCCTAATTACTAAGTAAATCCTAGTTGCTATGACTAGGCCAAGCGTAATAACTCCAGGGCTTCACCCTTGTGCATCTTGTTGCTAATTCTGAGCTTCCTATAGTCTTCATAAATAAAAGGTTGATACAAACGGGGGTGATCATGGTCCACCAATTCTGCTGGGGCTTCAACATTCCTATTCCTGGGTGCTATCATAAATGTAGCAATTGAAAACCGTTTGGTCGCTTCCTTGCATTGTACACGGTGTGTCAAATTGCAAAACCTTCCATTGCTCCACACCTGCTTATGCATACATTTATTAATATTCCATTAGTACCACATATGCAATCATTTTTATAATTTATTTTAAATCTTGCTTACCAGTGTCCTAAAAACCCACAGTCTTGGTTCCTATGATAATTGTCTTTCATAAGAAACTGGGTTCGAGTTCAATACTATTGACATTGATTAAGAAATTTTAAAAAATATTTATCATAAAAATCATAATAAAATGTCAAAAATATCATAAGCACCATAATTTTAAATTTCTTAACAAGTGTCATGTAGACTTAAGGGGCAGAGTTAAGTGATTGCCATATACATACACGAGCAATGTCTCCAAGATTGACAAGGAGGGTCCCTGGGAAAGGAGGGATTGACACAAAAGAGCCAGAATTGTTCATCACTTGAAGACCTCCAACATTTTCATCATCTTGAAGAATGGTTAGGAAGCCTGAATCTGTGTGTATTTGAACACCAGAGGACCCTACCGCTTCTGGGGTGAAGTTATATTTGTTAATTCTGAATTGGCATGGCCAGTCCTCAAAATCAGCAACTACTACGCCTAGAGATTCAGCCATCTTTTGTCCTATTTTCACCGCCAAACCGTGAATGGCTTGGCCATATGCCTCCATTATTTGCCTGTTAAAATCAACCGTTCACACTTAAAAAAATATATTAATAAAAGGTACTATATCAAGTTGTCCGTTTGTGGAATCAAAACCATGGACGGCAAAAGGAATGAGGGATTCAGGTCTGTTACTTCCATTAAATACTGGGGCATATATATGTATTTTTCCATATCTTATTATACCAAAAACTAAGTTAAAATTAAGTATCTTTATACAACATTTTTAAATATATGTTTTTTTTTACAATAAGATAAGAAATAGAAAAAGTGTGATATAAAATAAGTGACATAATAGAAGGAAAGAATGTACAAAAAGTCATATTACAATCAATATTGTATAAAGGTTTAAATATATTTTTTTTCTTTAGTAATTTAATGTTTTTTTTTGTTTCTGTCCCTGAAAAAAATATTAGTTTTTGTAAGATGTATTTATTTTATTTTTTATTCTTAATACATTTTAAATAATGTTTTGAAGAGGAAAAAATATTGTTTAATGGATGAAAAACAAAAAAAAATACATTTTGCAATGGTTATAACGAAAAAAAATTGAAACAAAAAAACACGATGAAAAATATATTTAAATCTTATATAAATAATATTATACATCTTGATATAAAAATTGCAAGTTGATATTATAGTTTTATTTAAATCATAGGAAATAATTGTTAATTAAATCTAACAAGAACCAGTAAATAAATGCAGAAAAGGAGAAGTGTGAGGGAAACAAACCTCTGGTGAGGTGAGGCATCAAGTTGAGAGCAGAAATTGTGCATAGCTTGTGAGGAAGCCAAGTCATAGAGGCCCAAGGCCTCATAGAAAGGGTTGACTTTGCTTGGTGCCATGTAACCACTGCCAGCAATGAATTCTGTGTTGCGTTTCTTGATCTCCATAGGAAGATCAAGCAAAGCTTCAATGACTTTTTTCATGTCAGCCATGAGGGTTGCAGGAATAGAGTGGTTAATGATCCTGAAACAACCCCATCTTTCACATGCCTCTCTTAGCTTCTTGCATTCCCCTTCCTCACAATTAATCTTCTCCACATCAATCACTGGAATAGTCTCCTCCATAGTTCTACTTCTATCTCTATTGCTTGTTTTTTTTTTTTTTTTCCTGTGCATAGGCAAGGATATGATCAAGGGAAAAGGGATATGATAGAAGGAACAAAGATGCACTCCAACAACATATATATTATATACATGGCCATCTATTCACACCTTTCTCTAAATATTTTAGTTATTTTTTTTGTTGTTATTTCATTTATTATATTGAGCAATGTTAATATGTTATTTAAGAGGTTATTATTTTTGATAGATGGTTGATCTCTTTAAATATGTTAACAAGATTTGATTTTTTGATTGTGTGTATAAATTTTTTTTATTAAAAAAACAAAACTCATTTCCATGATTTTTCTGTCTCGAAAATTAATCCTATAACTTTAACCGGGATACTTGGTTAGCTTCCAGCAAAAAAACAAGAGGCCGTTGTTTTTTCTTTTTTCCTTGTAACTAATTTTGATTTGCTTTGCTTTGCCTGCCCTTAATTAAAGATCGGAGGACAATGACTTTGATCGTCCTGATAGCATCTTTCCTTTTTATTTTTATTTTTTGATCTCCTTTGAATTGAAAACATGCTTTTTTTATGGATATTAATATTGATTTGTTAATTTTTGTTATTGAATGATTTGATAACTTTTCTTTTTGTTTATTTTCTTTTTTATTTACCATCAAAACAATTTTATATCTTTGAATTGGATACATGATAATATAATTATTTTGGTTTCTAGCTAATCTAATTACTTTGATATGTATTGTGTCCTTTGATGAAAATAATTTACACAAGAGAATGTGAGCAATATAGTAAAAATTCTATTAATTATTACATGGTTCTAGTGGAATATGTAATTTTAATATAAAAAAATCAGGACTGTTATTTGTTGGGTTTGCGTGTAAATTATGAAGATGCGTAAGCAAATTCAATACATGACCCATCAATCGATCATTAGGAGGTGCAAAGAGGAAACTTTTCCGGTTTTACTCCGACAGAAAATTCAAAAGTAAACCCTTCTGTCTCCTGTATATTTATCCATCGCTTTCATTATTTAAATATGAAATTAACATATACTAATTTATAACAATATATAATATATAATATATAATAGAGAAAGGTTACATATTCTGATCTCTACTTTCTTTTAGATATATTTTTATTTCCTCAAGTGCACGTAATAACTAATTTAAGTTTCTGTATATCATAACTCAAGTTTTACCTATCCACGGCACATTATCGTATTCTATTTAACTTTTTCTTTTTTTATTTTAGTTTTATTTAAAAAAATAGAAAGAGAAACGGTGTATGTTTAACTCTCCTTTTCCTAGTTATTATAAAAATATAATATTTTAAATTTGACTCTTTTTTTTGTTCACGAGGAAAGGAAAAAAAAAACTAAAAAATAAACAAACCTAACTAGCTATCAAGTCTAGGCCTAGGAAAGCAAAAATCAAATTCGGTGGGTGTCCATTCCTATTCCAATCTTGCCTGGGGTGACTACGGGTAGAAATAGACGATTTAAGTTTTATTTATTAGGCTTGAGTTTCAGCTATATTAAAAATTAGTCTACAACCTGTCTATGTGCATGGATCACTTGATTAAGATAAAATTTCAAAGTTTGATATTCATATCAAAAGATATAATATGATCAGAATTATCCCGACTGTAATGCAAATTTGTCATTGATATGAAGCATCAAAGAAAGGTTAATTACCTATATATTATCATCTATAACTAATTAACTTGTTCAGACTAAGGTGTACGAGGATAGCAAGTATGGTTGCGTTGAAGATGCAAAAATTGACGCATTTGTAGCAGCCATGAAGCACACTATTTTGGTGCCCCTTGCTATTCGATTGGAATAAGGTAAGGTGCTGAAAAGAGAAGAGCGGTAGTGATATCTAACAATTGGACATGTCCAAATTCATAATAACCAAGAGATACCAAGGGATAAATGATCCTACACCTCCAAATTGAAAATAGCATTATTCTAATGCTGTAAAATAAATTACACGGAAGAATAAATTCTTAATTGACATGTGGAGTACATAGGAAATTCATTTTTTAATAATTCCATATTTCAAAGACAATAACATTCCTTATCAATTAAGAAAAACACTAAAATTACTCTAAATATGTGAAACACATAATTTGAAGAAAGAACAGGTATATTCATCAACCATGCATAATGCACTTGGCAATATCGGGTTGGAAAAAAGAAAAAGAAGAATTCCACAATTGGAACATCAAAATTTAACTTACCTCATTTAACTTGTCTTTGTTATTTTTGTCTTGAGTTACACATGATGATACGCTGCATATACACATAATAATAATAATAATAATAATAATAATAGAACCTGAAAGTTGTACAGCTATTAGCCATTAGAACATCGTTGGACGTACACTTTTTCAAGTCCTCTTGATCTATTGCCCCATTAGAATCTTCATCTAAAAGAAAAGCCATAAACACAACTATTAGTTATTATACTAAACAAAAATGTCAATAAGTCAATTTGAGTGGGCATGCAATGGTGACAAAAATATTGTGACAGAGATTTTCGTTGCACAGCTAAAGCCAGTGAATGTGCTCAATAGATAACAAACAGTTCTAACCACAGGAATAAGCAATATTTATCAATTTTAGTGTATACTAAAATCTAATTGAATTTCAATAAATATTTAAGTGTTTAAACATAGGATTAGCTGCAGTCTTCCATCACATGGGTACAATAAAAATGACTCCAAGTAGACATTTTTATGGTATATACTTTTAGGTCCATATATTTTATTTACAGCATTCAAAGGCTTTTTGCTGGAAAGTATCAAATAAAAATACCAATTTAGACGATAATAATAATAATAAAACAAAAAAAAAGCACTGGGTAGCATTACCCACACGTCCTTACCCCATAGCTGCAGTTCTGCAAATTCTCACAGTATCTAAACAGAACAAAGGAAATAGATAATAGATATTAAAATTCAGAAGAAAAAAAATAGTGGAAAGGGGAAATACCACATTTTTCTTCATTATTCATCGAATTGGAAAATCAAAGGGACGATATGAATTGATCTACCTAGAACACTAAAAGAATCGAACAATTGCCAAAAAAATATAAAAATGAAAACAAACATAAGGATGGTGTTCAAGAAAAGTGAGGATGAACGAACACTGTTGAAAAGCCATAAACACAGTTGTTAGCCATTAGAACACCATTGAACGTACACCATTAGAACACACTTGTTAGCCACAAAAATCAGATACCACAACAATAGGATTAGCTACCGTCTCTCATCACATGGGTACAATAAAAATGACATTTATGTCACACCCTTATGTTTTTGGAGTGAATGAGAGATAAGAAAGAAAATGATAGAAATTTATAAATGAGATCAATAATATGACAGAAAAGAAAAAGATATAAAATAAAATATAAAATTTACCACATGAAAAACAATGGTTGTGAAGTTGTTGTAACAATAGTTTATGGCAAACCGAAAAAATTATTGGCTGAGTCACGGACAATGTCGATTTCTTTAAGACGTTTCGTGGCACTGCCAAAAAATTGTGCAAGCAGACTATCAACCACGAGGTCCCCAGGATAAAACAGCCCAGATCACTGTATAAGATTCCCACTGCACTGAGGGAGCCTTTTCTAGAATTACACCCTCTTGTATGACTTCAAAAGTCACTCTAAAGTCACCCGAAAATATGACTTGAAAAATCACTCTAACAGCCAACCGAACAATATGATTTGAAAAGTCACTATTATAGCCAACCGAATAATATGACTTAAAAAGTCACTCTTATAGCCAACCGAAAAATATGACTTAAAAAGTCACTCTTAAAGCCAACCAAAATTTTAGAGCGACAAAAAGAAAGAGGGAGAAGTTTGTCGGAAATGCATCGGCTGAAATATGGGAGGGAGAAAGAAAAGTTGAGGAAATGCTTCTCAACTGGGGCAAGGAAAAATGAAGAAATGAGCTCTCTATATATAGGGAGTGAAACACTATTCAAGTGTTTATCCTGAGCGATGTGGGACTTGAAACCTTTTTTTTTCTTTTTTTTCCTTTCTTTTTTTCAAACTTTCATCCTTTGTTCTAACAGAAGTTTATTGGTAGCAGCCATAAGGACAAAGATGTGCTTCACTACAAAAACTACCAATCAACCAAATAAAGGTACGACATTAATTGTTAGTGTCTTCTTCTTTTGTCAAGATAAACCACAAATTGGCCTCTTTCATTCCTCCACTTCGAAAGTTGCACAAAATCATGCCTCAAATGCTATCAGAAAACTGCTCCCACACTAATTGCAGATCCTCAAAAAATCTAGTTGACATGATGTGATTGTTCCTACGTGGGTAATCATAATATTATCATTGTGAATTGCTTTAAGAGCAATGAAAAACCAAATAGCATGCTCCTAATTCATCGTTTCCACAAAAATCTTCTCTCCATTTTCAATCTTTTCTACCTTCTACAGGACTACCACTGAGAAAAAGAAAGAACAAAACCATGTACAGTGATCTAGGATCTTCAAGGAAAGGACCACTTTTATGTCCCCAAAATGAATCAAGCCAAGGCAACTAATAAAAGTGAAACAGTTATTATATATAATCAGTCTTTTTATCCTAAAACAATCACGTAGACAAAATATAATATTTTGTCATCAGTTAATAGGCGAAAAAGATAACAAATTTGAAACTTTGTCCATCAAGCGATCAACAATATGATACAGGTATGCTATTAAATTTCATGCAGAGATTAAAATTCGTATTCCAGAAACAGGTCAAATTTTCATGAGCTTGACATGCATTCGTGCCTATAATATTACCATTGATAAATGGCAATGGTGTTTATAGGGATGGATACAGAAAAAAGCAATTACCTGTACATGTAGATGTCCATATCGTGCCCAAGATTTTTGTTGCAGTAAAAACAAAAGCTCATGAAGGTCTCGGAGGGGTAGCTGATGTGAGGAGGAAGAATAATAATAATTAAACAAAAAAAAGCACTCGGTAGCGTAACCCACACATTCTTACCCCATAGCTACATTTATGCAAATTAGTCAGCGTATCTAAACAGAACAAAGGAAATATATAATAGATATTAACATTCAGAAGGAAAAGTATCAACTTTGATGACAATGATTAAACAAAATACCTCAAAAAGCAAATACCATAAAAATGGAGATACCATAAAAAAACCACTTGCTAAAGGAAATGAGTGAATTCTTGCTCTCCTGGAAATATCAGTCGGGTACCTAACCGAATGAATGGAATAGAAAGTGTTAAAAGAAAAGCAACAAAAATGTATGTCAGGACCAAATAAGGGATCGATATAGACACAACAGAAAGAAACCCACGGTAGAGTGCATACCTGTCTTGTAAGTTTAGGAACAGAAACATTACGTATCTATGTTTCATCATTTAAATAACCACTATATTAAGATGAATCTCATGGGATGATTTACAATTGCACATATAAAATATAAAAATAACATAAGTAGCCAAAGTCAAAGAAATTCACAATTGCACAACCCAAGACCCTCTCTGGACATGCAAATATCTTAATTGCACAAAGAAGGATTGTAATTAAATTTGTAAAAAAGGAGAATACTAACTAACCAATGGTATGCAATGGCTGGAAATGCAGAAGCAAGATATATGACAATAGCACGGATGCAATTGTAAAGAAGAAAATGAAGTCAAGAAATTTCAAAGGATAGGTGCTCCAAATTTTTTTTATATAATTACTCACTATAGGATGGGCAAGTAGCTCTCCGAAACTGTAGATGTTATCCCCAAGAAAAGCGTAAAGGGACAAATCAAATGCCAGATCCTAACAAAGCACAAAAAATATAGCATTAAATAATATCATATTTGCAGATAAGTATAAACTAACCATAGATGAGATAGACAATTATGATTCTATGAACTCTGTTTCAACCTCTCATTCAAGAAAAACAGTGTGCAACTGAATGAATTTATAAAACTCAGATTTAGTTTCCATTTTACCAAAAAGAAAAGTATCAATCTATCTCCAAACTTCTCCATATTTTAATTTTACCAAGGTTGACATAAAAACATTTGCAATGTCATCATGAAGCAGTCAAAATAAAATGGTTAGCCTTTTCTTAGATATATGAAGCATAGTTAGAAACATTACTTAGTCTTAGTTACCACCACGACAACTTTACTGAACAAAGTACAATTTAGATACATCTTTCTTTTAATTTCCTTATATAAACAATTCAGTCCCAAAGTCCAAGCTAAATAAAAAAGAACCTCAAATTTAGATGGGAGTTCAACTATTATGGGACTTGTGCTCCTGTGTCATATATATAAGTAACTCCATAGGAGCAGATTGTGATTTGTGAGGAAAAAATAACATTCTAGGACCTGCAGTTGGATGTATAGAAAACCACACTCATTATCTCCCAATGTAAATCAACAATTAGCCATAGGCACATGCTTTCAGAAGATATCACCAATTATTCATCATAATCCTTATCGATGACATCTTCATTCCCCCTCCCCTCTTCTAGATATTTTTTCCTTGAAGATGTGGTATTATCTTAATAACTTTTCTCTATTTTTAAATAATTTATAGGAATGGTAGGACCTTCTAAATCTCCTATTTGAGAGCAGCAACTTTACATACACGCCACATTTAATCACATTCTACAAATGCCATGTAAGTAAATATTCAATATACATTTTGTTCAAAGAAGTCAAATGCAATTTGTCTAATTAAGAAAGAAATGCCTTAACTGCAATAGTCATAACATCAAACAACTTCCAGGTCCCTTCTAGCAGCCATACATATAAATCATAGAATGAGTCAAAAGACACCATAATCAGAGTAAAGTATAAGTAAATAGCCATGATTTGAGACAACAAAAAAGGCACCAATTAGCAAAAATATTTAAGACAATTGACATACCAACTTGAATGAATCAGAGAAAGATTCGACTGTGTGTATGCCAAATAAATAATTTTTTATATAATTACTCATTATTGTATATGTCTGATTTAAAAAATAAAACATAAAAAAGGATATATAATAAGTTGGAAAGTTAATAAGATAAAAAATAAACACACTTGCTAAAGTTAAATCAACAACACATAATAATAATAATAATAATAATAATAATAAAATAAATAAATAAATTAAATACAAAAAGAGAAAGTAGGAAAAATTTTCTAATTTTCATTGCATTATCCACGTGATTTGTCTTCCGTGTGAATCTCAGCATTAAAGTTGGTATAGGAAACATCAATTATGGACTGAGGGACCACAATAATAAATGTTAGCAATCAAATACTTTTAATATATGTAGCTTTGTGAGTTTGGATGAAGCTCACATAGTCACTTTGATTATAACAAATTGTAATAGGCTAGGTGTGTGTTGTGGTGTTTGTCTTTGGTAAGCTCAGTCTTAAGAGGCATGTCAAAAGATGATTTTATTTTTCTTTGGTAATCTTACAAATCTATTAAAATGCTGGAATGAAAATATATCCCATGTGAAAAATAAATAATTTTAAAAGTGACACAAATTTAAAATTAAAATAAGAAATATGAAAATATACCCAAAAATATCATCTTGGCATTTGATCAAACACATAACCTGCAACCAATAAATGTCCCAATGAACATGATCAGAAAATACATAACTTGCAACCAATAAATGTCCTAATGAACATGATCAGAAAATGCATAATTGTGAGCACTAAAAATAATCCTACAGATAATGGGAAGAGACATATCAAAAGAGGATTTCATATATAAATTCATAGTGCTCGAATATCAGTGTTATTTAAAAAATAAACTATACATATATAAATATACAATTCTAAATACAAATCTATTAAAATGCTAGAATGAAAATATATCCCATGTGAAAAATAGATAATTTTTAAAGTGCCACAAATTTAAAATTAAAATAAGAAATAAGAAAACATACCCAAAAATATCATCTTGACATTTGATCAAACACATAACCTGCAACCAATAAATGTCCTAATGAACATGATCAGACAATGCATAACTATGAGTGTTAGCTCTTTGGCAAGTGTACCAAATCGCTCGTAGTAATAATCTCTCGGTAAGCCGAGTGTCGTATCATAGTAATAATCTCTCGGTAAGCCGAGTGTCGTACCACAGGGATTTTGTTGCACTTATGTGAAGTACTTTTCAGTTTGTAAATTATAAATTTAGTGTATAAAATTAAATGCAATTTAAATCTAGCAAGGGATAAGAAATTTAAAATAAAAGATAAAGAAAGATGATAGATAAGATAAAGAAAAAATAAGATTTAAAGATAAAATTAAAGGATAAAGAAAAAGGTAATTTAAATCTAAGCAGCTATTTCTAAACTAAAGGAAACTAAAGCAATAAATAAAGAATAAAGTCTATAAAATATTACTAAATCTAATAAGCCTAAATACCTACTCCTAAATGGGGGATAACTACTCCTAATAAAACCCAACAGTAAAATAAGGAATAACTACTTCTAAGAAACCCAACAATAAGGAATAATAATTTCTAAGAAAACCCAACAATATAATAAGAAACTTCAAACAATAAAATAGGGAATAAAATCTATATAATAAAATTGCTAAAACCTAACAAGTCTAATCAGCCTAGATATATGGATTCAAGAATTGTCTGTTATCAATACCAGTGAACTGATTCTGCCCCACATCTATCCATCTACTTTCCCCTGATGCCTCATGATGACAAGTCTACCTTAATTACCTATCTTCCAAATGCCCTTTGCGAAGACTCAATAACTAAGATGCATTAAGATTAAATTCCAGATGTTTGCTAAAGCATGGGCATCGGGTCAATGTTAACCCTATGATTTCTTTCTTTTATTGTTCTATTAAGCGTTACCCTCTCCCGAGTGGACTAACCCTTAAAACAGATTCACGCATTCATTCCTTACCCCTAATTAGGCTTTACTCTCTCCCGAGTGGACTAAAGACTAACAGAAAATAAAGACTGAGATGCAGAATAAATAAGAAAGAAAAGCAGATAAAAGAACCTGGAAGGAAAACCCTCTAATGATAGCCCAATAATTTCTTCCTTTTATTGTTCTATTAAGCGTTACCCTCTCCCGAGTGGACTAACCCTTAAAACAGATTCAAGTATTCATTCATTATCCCTAATTAGGCTTTACCCTCTCCCGAGTGGACTAAACCCTAACAGAAAATAAGGTCCGAAATATAGGATAAATAAGAAAGAACGATAAATAAAAGAACCTGGAAGGAAATTCTCTTTTTATTGATAACTCTTGAAATGTTCCATACATCATTGGCTTTTTAAGCCTGTTAGACCCTAGTTAGGGGTTTAGCCACTCATAGTCATGAGGGCTTTGCAATGAGAAGGGGGTGAAAGAAAGGTAATAAGAATATAAGAAAAGGGAAGGAAAAGGAGAGAACTGAGTGTCAGAAGTTTGAAAACTGAGCTCTGAGGAAGTGTGTTCATTTTCCTAGGTTGACCTTCTTATTTATAGGTGCAAACTTGGGCTTGGGCCTTCGTAATCTCGCTGAGCGCGAAGCTTTGTACTCAGCGCGTGTCGTGCAATTAGCGCCTTGCCTTCTTGCGCGCTGGCTGGACTTGGGCTTCTTCTAATTTTCTTCTTTTTTTTCTTTATTTATGCTCCTTTTTGCTTGTTGTACCTCCTTTTTCACATCTGCAATCAAAATTCGAAATTAATTAAATCTTTCCAAATTAAAGCATAAATAACTGCTAAATAATTAATTCTAAGTTAATTTTAAATCGATTTTCCACTATTAATTCACTATTATTTAGCAGTTATCAGTGAGCACTAAAAATAATCTTGTAGACAATGGAAAGAGGCATGTCAAAAGAGGATTTATCATCAGGGGCACACATGCATCTTGATAACAAACCAAAAAACCTAAGATAATAGAGAATTAGATATTTGTTCCAATCAAATCAATAGGAGGTTGCAAGATCATGATTATGAGCTTCAACTCCCAGCTATAGAGATGTCTCCTCCTAATCCAAGGCACAGAGCCTCCAATTTCAGAAAAGAAAAACTCACTCTTTCAAACAGCAAAAGCCGAGCAATTATTATATAGCTCTAATTCTTTCCTAATTCAGGGAAACCATTTGAGTCATCAACATTAAATCACATCTAAGAACATACCAAATCTACAAAAATTCCACCAGATCTACAACCTGAAAAGATAAAAACGCAAGAAAAAAAAAAGGAAGGATAAAATATCAGATATGAGATTTTAGGATAAAAAAGTTACCTCATGAAGCGTTGAATCCCAGTTCTCCTTCCCCCCTTCCACTTCAATTCGAATCTATGAGTGGCATCCTCAAAGCCTAACCAAAATCGTAAAAATAAAAAATAGAATGAAGATGAGAAGAGAAGCAAAAACAGAAAATGTTCAGGCTTTGTGTAAAGAAGAGATGAAGAGATAGGAAACATCTCAACATGGCAGAAAACAGACAACACATCAGGCAGGTGACACAAAACAAAGCAATAGGTGACACAAAACCAAATCAAAGCTGGAGGGCTATAAAATGACCAAAAAAATGGACAGATGTTAACACCTCAGCTATGGGCTTAGTATATTCATCATATTTCAATTTTAGTATATAGATATTGATATATAGTGTGAACCTGTATATTTAATTATGAAGAGACTTGTTTAAGAGTTTGATTCAGATTTATATAAAAGTTTGATTTGATGTATAAGTCTATTTTAATAATTTAATTTGTGATAATTTAACACTAAAATAAAAGTAAAATATGTGAAGTTTTATAAGAATTAAATCTAATTTATTTATATGATATAAGTATATTTTTAAAATTTAGTATAACATTCATGATCTTATTTAAGAATATATTTTGTAATGATATATTTAAATATGGCATTTATTTTTTTATAAACTTAATTATAAACTTTAACTTATTATTTTTATGAAGATCGACATGATTAGCATTTAAAAAAACAAATAAATGTTAACTTTTAATAAATTATAACAATTTAATGTAATAATAATAATACAAACAATGATTAATTATTTATTATTTTTTAAATGAGTCAACCTGTTAGACCTAAAAGTCTTTTTAGATAACTCAGGGCTTAACCTATTCAACTAAATGGGTTTTACTAAAAGCTGACTTGACCTAATTTGTAAACTGAGCTTGATATAGGTTAGGCCATAAATTCTTGTCGTATGATCTGACTTATTTTCAGCCTTAGTGGCTTTATAATTATAGGTATTTATAAAAAGGTAGTATAAATAGCTGTTATTATAATTTGTTAAAATATAATCATATTTAGGCAGCATATTTATATGCGAAGGACTTAAAATATTAAAAATATATGTACATAATTCAACTATACATCTTGCATCCCTCAAATAAATTACACTCTATCAAGCTTATGCAATCTTGTTTGAGTGGGAATTGATCACACAACATTCCAAAATCAAAATCCTGTTACATAGAATGCCGGCCATCAGTCCTCTCTTTAGTTGGTCTTTCTTCTTGGATTTCTTCTAAATCTTCATCCTCTCCTCTCCTTCCTGCTTGCTCCTTCCAATATCCAATCAATTTCTTCAGTCGAGCTATCTCTTTGGAAGAAACATTTTTGCTCGGATCATTCACAATTGATCTCACTCGTGATGCATACCTAAATTAGCATAAAATATAAAGATTATTAGAACACTAAGAGAATACCATATATTAGCCAAATAAAACTATGAAAGATTTGAAAGTAAACTTTTGGAGTTCAAGTAAAGAAAACAAGGAGAAGAACATACATTAGAGAGTTATGCGTCTCATCCAAGCTTGACTCTACCGGAGATACATTCACAAACATGAGAGTTTTGGCATTACCCCCTAGTGAATCACTCATCAACATAGTTAGCTTGTGATTTCTGTAAGGTATGTGTTGACCACCAGAAGACAAAGCACTAATAACATCTCCTAGTGCTGATAATGATTTGTTGATACTTTGAGCTTCTTTAAGTTGACTACCTGAAGAGCCCGACTTTTTTACTCTTTCTGAGCCAGCAAGATCCACAAAACTTAACTGTATGACAAATGACAAATCCAGCATAAAAAAGTTAAAAAAACTGCAATGCCTCGAGGTCATAAAATACTTGTGTTTCAAATTGCCACAAAATAAAGGAAGAATATGGTATATTAACATTCATACTGATATTCAAAGGTAAAATTGAAGTAATGTACACCAATACCTTTCCCCTTGCAGTTGATTGGCTTTGAAGGTTAGTACTTTCAATGACAATTGATAGTATGAGATGAGATCTTGAACTTTCATCATTCATCTGTGTCCCTGATGTATGTCGCTGCTCAGAACCCCTCTGTATTATGCTATTTAATTCCTCCATAGTAGAAATTGACACAATTGTTACGTTTTCTACTGCTACCATTCCCTAAAATAAGAGTAAAATAAAACAATTGCAACCAGAAAGTGCAATTCATGAACATAATAAACTATGTTAATTCTACTTGAACAAAATATCTAGAAATGGAAATGTACATCCACAACATAGAATAATCACCTTGGAATCCTTCTTAATATCCAATTTTAAACGCTTTGCATTCTTCGGTAACAGAAGATCTACAAGTGTATCTTGATATAATTCCAACATATATGCCTGCATCATAGATGAAAAAAAAAAAAAAAAAGTCTAGATCAGACAACAAACACATGCTACTGCAAACCTCATGATTTGTTATGGTTAAGTCACTCAACATTAGACCCATTGAAAGACAAAGGAAAAAAATAATTTATCATTTACCAATCCAAAATAATTATTCGCACATTCAGAGGATTTAATGACATCACATTTATAAAATGCAGAAAGAAATATTCAATAATTGTCATTTCACCATCGTTACCTTCAACGAGAAAGAATACTTGTTACTATCTCTCCTTAAAATTCTAAAAAGTTCCGCAGTAGCACAAGGGGTAAGCCCAGGATTGTTTTCAACTCCATAGATTGTAAAAGTCTTTCCAGAACCAGTTTGACCATAAGCAAATATGCAAACATTATAACCATCCACAGCAGATTGCACTAAGTACTGCATTGCAAATTTCCAAAAGAAAAACATTGGTAATGAGTATAAAAAATATTAAATCCATTTCAATGTATATGCTATCTAAAGCAAAAAACTATGATCTATAATTTGTTATACTAAGACTTGCCCTTGTATCCTCAAATATATCTTCTTGAGTGGCATCACCATCAAACACACGGTCATAAATGTGTTGTTTTGGTTTATCATCTTTCCAAGGATGCTCAACAGTAAACTCATCAGTAGTAGTAAGAGAATCTCTTTCTTTGCTTGCAATCTCTTTTTCACTAAGAGGTCTTAACCGACAATAAACTCTTATCTTGCCTTTCATATCTGAAATTAAGAACCATAATCCAATGTAGTTATTATGTCAGTTATATATGTAAATCTACACATTCACAAATACATAATATTTCTTGTATAAATATATTCTATCCACCACCTTCTATGGTATTAAAATATCGCTTTCTGAGAACCTGCTCTTCCTTATAAAGCAATTCCATTTCAGCTAGTTGAACTGCTTGCATCTTCAGTATGGCAGCTGTTTGCTCATTCTTTCTATCAATGTCCTACATGAAGCAAATAGAAATTTATAAATTATTTTTGAAATTCATACACCTAAGGTAAATGCACATAGCATGCTGACCGAAAAGTGATAATAAAAATAAGAGTATCAAAACCTCTTTCATTTCTCTCAATTCTTCTAGTTCATCTAAATTGTTCTTCAATGCAGCCAATTCAGAGTCCTTGACCGAGAGTGTAGACTCAGCTACAGTTAATTCTTGTCTAAACACATCCAGTTTTCGTTCAAGGTCATACACTTTAGAGTTCAGAGTTTTGCGTTCTTGCTCAAGTTTCCATTGAAGAGAATTAATCTGCATTATAACCACCACCAAGACATTTTAGATTAAGAAATATGGTTTTAATTAAAATGCAGAGTTCCAATAATCTATGTTACCTCTTCAGCACTCTTCTTCTCAAGCTCAGATAGCTTCTGTTCCAAAATCAACTTATCACTTCTCAAGCTTTTGATAGTTTCTTCAGTTACACGCAGCTCACCTTTACATAGTTTTAGGTCATCTTCGAGTTTCTGTGACACCTTAGCACCAACCAAAGTCCAAAATTTATAAATTAAAAGTGAAAAATGTCTATTTTACTCAGGAAGGAATGAACAAATGAATAGCCAGTTTCAAAAGGCATCTTACTTGGTTATTTGTTTGAGTGCAGTCCTTTTTGGTAGTGTTCTTTGTAACCAGATTACTCAACTCGGCCATCTTTGCTTCCATGCTTCTTTTCTCTAGAATTTCAGCCTAGTAGATTGCATAATCATTAAGACAGGTCAATAATGCAAAGATTAAAATAAGAATGATTCCATGAAGAGTTAAGACCTTTACCTGAAGTGCCTTGTCTTTTTCATCACATAATGACCTAAGCTTGTCACGGTCATTTGTAACTTCTGCAAGACTCTGCTTGCCAGCTGTTAAAGATCTTTTTAAGCCCTCTAATTCTTGTAGCATTTCCTCTTCTTGTTTTTGCTTCTCACGCAAGTTATCCAGCAACTAAATTCAACATGATTTAAAAATATTACAACTAATGACTGAGAAATAAGCATTTTACAGTCCAACAGTAAAATGGTGGCCCATCACATGTGTGTTTGGTTCAGCTTATAGTGAAGAAACATTCACTTTTCTTGACATGTTTCTGAGGCTTTATTAAGGGAAAAAGATGATTATTTCCCAAAGTCTAAGCTGAAGCAAACATGGCACCCATACCAAAAGTTGGTGTATCTAACATACCATATCTTTACATAATCTCATGCAAGAAAACTAGTAAGAAACTCAATTTTGAGCCTTGTAGCTAGCGCTCTAGTATAAAGCCAAATTAGGATGAAAAGCATTCTTTACTCTTCACAGGGAAGCAAATAAACCCAATTGGTTTCTTTTACTAAGCAATAACTCATAAAAGAAATGACCTTCAGGTTTAATGGTTCACTTTGGAATTTGTCCTACATAAAATACTATGACCCATTTTGAATAAACTTATCAATAAGAACTTACAAGAGAAAAATAAAATAATAAAATAAATCAAAATTTTCTCAAAAGTTAAAACCAACTTTGCATTTTACTTTTCTTAGAAGCTACCTCATCTAACTTCTCCAAAAGTTGAAGTGCATAACTTGATTTTGACTTATGAGAGAAGTTCAATTCATTTTATCTCCCTTTTTCTTCTCCTATAAGTACTTATTGAGAGGTTTATCCAAAATCTAAATCATGCCAATAACATATGTTAGAAGTTTAGACTTACTTGATCAGCATTCCTTTGAGACTCTTCAACAAGTTTTGATAATTCTTGAACACGTTTTTCGTATAATTCCAAATTAGAAGGCTTAAAATCATTAGAAATGTCTTCATTCAAAGGACCACCCGCAGCAGATCGAGCTTTGGAATAGCGGCGCAGCATTACATCATTTATGTGTGTCTGAAGAGCTACACAAATTTCTTCTCCCTTCAAAGAATGATAAAATACTAATAATATAAAATAACTCCAAAGTAATGAAGATATGAATAAGTCCAAAGGCCGAAATTAAGAAATTGGTAGAGTAGAATGTCCCTGAGCATGCTAATACCTGCTTTGTTTCAAACTGAAATATGTGAAGAACACCTGCAACTCGCATTTTAAAAAATACTGCAGTATTGCTGCTTCCAAATTGCATTATGTCCCTCAACTCAGCAGAGTGCATATATTCCTTTGGAATGGGACGGAAAAAATGGACCTGGGAATAATTTATTGAAAAAAAATTCAAACAATTAGTTTTTAAAAAGAAGTTTTAAACCTTATAGTGTTAAAATTTAATCATGTTAGTATTACTCCTCTCTTGTTGATTCCCAATATTATTCGTCCAGGCAATAGTCCAATAGGATCATCAATTTTGCGAACATTGAAGAAAACAGAAAACCCATAGGGAAGTGTTCTCAATATATGCAGAAATTGCTGTCTAGCATCCTCTTTTGTCACATGCGCCTGTGAAAGGAACACCTTCTTAAATCAGATAAGGCAGAAAATCAGCATATTTCATCATATGTAATAGGTATACTTGAAGCAAATATTGATTTCCATGATTAAAACTGATAGTCTGATACTCTGATACATGAGCGGAAAATGACTTTGTTAGATGCTCAGTGAATGGTTTGAAATAAAATGAATAACATAAGCTACAAAAAGAATAAATTAATCATACTTATCACTGATCAAAGGTTAAAGAAAAATAAACAGATAGGCTTGGGCTCTTGGAAAGTATCCAAGACCCAGACCCATACCAGTGAATGATAACAAGAAAGAATGTCCAACTCCCATTCCCGTCTTGCTCGAGTCATTGCTATTTGTCTGGGCAGAAATCGCTCCAAAAATGAATTCCAGTCACTGATCAATACAAAAATCTTAAATAGTTAAAATCGCAAGAGAAAATTAAGAAAAAAATGACAAGTTCCCTAACCAGAACATCAATCAAGAGAAGCTAAACACTATTGGAAGAAAGTTTATAACAAGATGAACATAAAAAATCACTAACGCGCATGATTCAGGTCTTCTAACAAATCCAATCTCAGCCAAGATTTGCAATGCAGAAAGCTGGGCAGCATCATCCCTTCCAATAGGGTAATTACCCAAAATATAATCATGCTGCAACTGTAACAATACATCCATGCACCAATGATGTAATATCTTCAAGGTAATTGCAGTTTTATTCAATAACAAGATATACTCTTATTCATTCATAGAACAGAAATAAGAATGCATACTTGTACATAGGACAACTGCAAAAACATTGGATCTGTCACAGCTTCATCTGATTCACGAAATAACTTTTTCTTGAATATTAGTTTGCAGTGCAATATATCTCCCTTACTTCGATCCTTCACTGCCTTAAATTCCGCTAGGAGATCCCCAATATATTTATTGTCATCTAGCCCAATGTACTCCTCTGAGTAACAAAAAAAGAGCTGTTAGACTACTCATCTCAGCAAGTTAACGATATTAACAAGCAAGGAGTGGAAAAGGACATGCCATTCCCAGAATCAGGTGATTTGGTGCCGGTAACAACTTTACGACATTCAAACAAGCTAAAGCTTGAGTATGTTGACAGTTTAATGATCCCTGCAAGTTCCTGAAGCAAATGTAAGTTAATTAATGAATAAAATGATTTAAACTTGATAGAGTAAACACAAGATCAATTCAGACAAAGAAAAATGACTATGGCCAAGTTAGGATAAACTTCTCAACAAGCACTTATGGAAGAAGAAAATAAGGCAGTAAAACGAATAAAGCATCAGTGATAGGTTAAATCAACTTATACACTTTACCCTTTTTAGGAGCTCTCTTGTTTAACTTATCCAAAAGTTCAAGTGTATACATTGGTTTCAACTTATAGGAGAAGTTTGATTCAATTTACCTTTGTTTCTTCTCCTATAAGTATTTAAGGATAAGTTTATCCAAACTAAACCTATGTCCAAGACAGAAAAGCAGAAGGGCAGTTAAGTCATAATCATAATTAAATTGATCCTGCTATAAACAAAATTTTCTTATTAGTGATATATGAAGCAAAGTTAACTGAGTGAAACCCTTCCATCTATTAAGGTCAAAATCATTCTGTGAATCACACATTCATAAATACAACCATAATAGTTTTACAAAACATACAGTCCAACATAAAAAGACACATTTTCAAACTAAGTTGATTTGTATTATTTCTTTCAACAAAAAGTATAGATGACATCTTAACCACCACAGGAACTCACGAATTGGAAAAACCTCACTTTCCCAAAAGACAATGAAATTTTCAGGGCCATGCCTAAACTTTACAGCAATTTATTTACTTAACCTATTTCAATTTCCTCACTCTTCTATATATGTTATGCACATCAGTACATCTGCATCACTTAGAAATATGTGCTACAGCCTATAGGAGATATATCATATGAGTATACAAAGGTTTTAAAGAACCTCGACAGCATCAGCAACTGTTGTTGACATGTCATATGTAATTTCTTCAAACGTTTCATCCAGGAAGAACACTATAGTTGTAAGCTTTTTCCCTGTCAACAGAGCTTCGATCTCAACAGGCCCAGGTATTATATGTCTAGGACCAGCCTTGACAGAGTGCTTCAAAGCATTTAATGTATTTAATGCAAGGGCTCGGATTTCAGGATCAGCAGTCACACCATATGCCACATTGTGAACATATTCTGATAGATATGCTCCAATGTCTTTGCTAGGAGGCATGGATGAAGCACATAAATACATTAGTTCCCATGCTTTAATCAAGTATTCCCTGCTTTTTAGACCAAAACAGTATTAATCACTAGCATGCAAACCACAGCAAATATTCAGTTTCAATGAACAAAGTCCAAGAAAACATGAAGCGTGACACACTACTGAAGAAACTTAGATACCTCTCAGGGCTGTTTCTCGTTTGTTTTGATAATTGGACAAAGAGTTCATCTCGGAGTTCTGAACGCTTCAAACTTTGCTTGTATAGTTTACCAACAAGCTCAACTTGTTCTTCTAAGCTTATTGGAGTTACACGATCGGATAAATCAACTCCAATATATTTCAAAATTATTTGAAATAATTTTGTTGCTCGGCTTGCCAAGTCACCATTCAGCTTAAGCATTGATGTAGGTATTGGATCCTGCAGTAATTTGCCAGTTAGTTTTTCTAGAATCTAAAAATAAAATTAACCATGTATTATGGAAACATTGGTATTTGATCACCTTTTGGAAACAAAGCATGTCCTCAAATGTAAACTTCTCTCGAACTTGAGGGCCCACGGATCTTTTAGAAAAGAATCCACGTTTTCCAGCAGATTGAATTTGTTTATGCATCAATTTTAAGAATCCTTCCACCTATAGCATACAACATTAAGGAAAACTTTGTGATAACAAATGATCATGCACATAATTGCTATAAACCAAAAACTACCATGCAGGAACTTAGACAACTCATTGAGACACATATTACTAGGGAAGCAAAACTATTGGAGAAAATTATATATAGTCCAACCTGGAATTTATCAATCAAGGGAACAGCTCCAGCAAGTTCTGATGGAATAGCCATTGATAGAGTTGTTGGTGTACTGCAACATTCAAAGTTACAAATTGAAGAATTGCATATGGATGAACAGAAAATTCATTCTTTGCCATTAACTAGCCACTCAATTCAAGGGAAAGCATAATATGTATTGCCAATTGAGAACAGAACCAAGTTCAACTGCATATAGCAAAACATGATAATGACTTTCTTAGAGGTACAAAAGATAAAGTTTCAAATGCAGTGTGAGATCGACTTTTGCAGAGATAAAAAAGGAAATAGAGTAAAAATAATGCACGGGTTCATAAGTAAAATTTGCTTCTGTAATTAAGAAATTCTGCCTTCCTCTTGCAATTCAGAACTTAATATCTGCTAACATGAGCCTCCCAAACCATAAGATGCTCTTATCTACCAAACCAGGGGTTATTAAACAATAGATTGTAAATACTTGTTTGAACAAGCTCCTATCTATATCCAAAAGAAACGATAATACTCACAGTGGCGCAAAATTGGAGCCATCACTATCATAACCATCACCATTGCTAACAGATGCATAGTTGTGTACTGGGGTAGCCTCAATGCCATTGCTAGAACTAAAGGAAGGTCTATTTGTCCTCACACTTTGGGCACCGGATGGTGGCACATCAATGGTCATTTTGCTTGCCAAAAAACAAAGTGAAACTAGTCAAAGCAACAAAGTTTGCTTCTCTTTCATCTCCTCCAATCTCCACTGCATGATAAAAACTGAAACATAAGTAACAATTACACCACATACACAGATACACTATTGAGCTCTATTTATTCAGAAATAAAATCAGATAAGAAATGTTAATGTGAGACAAGTTACAACTGATAAGTGAAGAACCTTCCACAGTCTAGCAACACAATCAAGTATGGAGCCTATGAATTGCAGCGTAAAACCACTCTAAACTATTAACAGACACCAACAGACCAAATCATTAAAGCAACAAAAATGCATTAAAAAATGGATATTCCTGAAAATTTTCAGAAACATACAGAAAACAATGAAGGGCAAAGACAGACAACCCCAGAAACCGAAATGCTTCAACATTAAACTAGCAAGTACAAGATGGGCAAAAGTCAGAAGCTTGTGCATTTCCAAGTACCTCAGTTTCACTATCCACATATTCACCAACTCAAACAAAACAAAAAAATGAAAACCAAAAAAAAAGAGAGAAGGAAAATCTAACCTTTGAAACAGCAATGAGACTATATGGGATTTTTGTGTGTGAAAGAGAGAGACAGAGATCTGGGATGAGAGTGGATTTTGGTTACAAATGAAGGAAAAAGAAGAGTTTTTTATTTTAGACAGAAGATTATACTGATGGGCAAAGACAAAGAAGTGAGAGAAAGTCACGAGAGCATTATTAATCACCAAGGCTTTTTGGGAACTCAAATCACTTTCTACTTTCTACTTTCTTCTTCTTCACTCAAAAAAACAAGCTTCACAACACAGAATCTATGAGATGGGGGAGATGAATGAGATACATACACATTCGTATAATTTAACATTTACTATGACTCTTGTGTTTCCTTAAACAAAGGCCACTGTTTATTTAAAATATATTTATAAATTTATAGATTTTGGGGGAGCTATCATACCAATAATCAATTCGACCCAAAAAAAAGCCATAAAATATTTCCATTGCTAGACATATGGACAGTCAACAATAAAATTCTTTTTTTATTTATAAAGGGCAACAATAAAAATTATGCGTGCCATATAATTGCAATGGTGTAACAATTTCAAATAGTATACGTGTGATGCGGTTACTGATTGTTGTTGTTAATCTACGTAATGGTTAATGGTAAGTTCTAGCACTCAATATTTTTTTATCCAAAATTATCAAATATAAACTGTTGGGGAATTTTTTTTTTTTTTTTATAATGACAATCCAAAATTAATCATATGAAAGATAACCTTTTTTTACGCTGTGAAACTATATAACACGGTAAATAAGTTATGTTTGGTTTGTATTTTTATTTTAGATTTGATTTTTATTTTTTATTTTTTGAAAACTATTTTTATTTTTAAAATATTAGAATTCTAAAAATATATTTGATTTCGCTTTTTACCTTAAAGAAATAAAAACACTAAAAACTGCGTTACCCAACATGAAATTTATGATTTTAACTGAAAATAATAATATTTTATTATTTTTAGTTTTTTTTGTTTGTAAAAATATTTTCCAGAAAATAAAAATAAAAATCTAACTAAACATATTTTTATCATCTTTTTCTATTTAAAATGGAAAACAATCAAACCAAATATCCTTAATATTTTCATTTTTCGTGTTAAAGAATATTGATTTGTATTATATACTATATGTGAGCCGTATGACAATATAAAATGTGGAAATAATGAATACGTAATTTGAACAAGTCAGAGTGGGCCCCACAGCCTTTGTGCAAAATTTGTCCCTGTCTGTCTCCGGCGGGAAGAGGCCACCCAAAAATTCGTGCTGGGTTCTCTCACATTTCACTTTACAGCACAAAGGGTGTTTGGTCCCATCTTATATTTAAATTTAATAAAGATATTCCAACCAACTTGTATATTTACGCAATTAATTTTGGCTGAAAATTCTCATACGAAATAATAGTAGTAAATTAAAATAATTGATTTCACCTAATTATCGACTTCATTCTGTAACCGAAGCTAAAAAATAATCTAGAGAGGTATTGAGAATTGATTTACAACCATTCATACATTTTTGCTTAATTAATTAATTTATTAGCTAAAAATAAATAAATAAAGTAGTATCATAAAAAAATCTTTTTTAATTAAAAAACAATTTACATCTTGTATGTCTTTTTTAATCTCTACAATAATCTCCTTTAAGGGTGGTAAGTTAAAAAAATAAAAAATAAAAAAACTAAGTAGTATCGTGTAGGATAAAAAAAGACTACGAGAGATGTTATTTGTCCTTAGAAAAATCTTACTCCGAACGGTGTTTGGACTTTGGAGTGCAAAACAAATAGGCTAAAGTTTCATATTTAAATTTTTATAAAATATACAGATGAATTATCAAAATATTAAAATTTTAATCATATTTTCTTGATTATTATTCTACATTTTATCTTTCCAAGATAACTCGTACTGACTCCTACTTCTACTAACACTTCACCCACAATAGTACCTTCCAAATTATATTTCTTTATGCAAATAAATTCAATTTACATTATTAAAAATTTAATTTTAATTTGACTTTAGTTTTAAAATATTACTAGTAATACATTATATCAATATAGAATACATGTAATAATTTAAGTAATTTTATAGTTCTCTTATATTTTTAATTATTCATATTTAACAGAATAAAATATTTACTACTTATGATAATTTTTAAATTTTTTTATAATTTTATTTAAATTTATAAAGATTAATATTAATAAAATAAAACTTAAAAGTAATCTTATAATCCACTAAAAAAATGCTAATTGAGATATACTTTTTTATCACATAATTGAAATGTTTACTCTGTCATCAAAATTCTTAATTATGTTTGGATGTTTATGAACAGTATAATATTTTATTGACTTATTTTTTTATTTTCTTAATTATTTATCCAGTTCTCAATTAAAAAAAATAAAAAATAAAATTCATGAATAGTCTACTCCCTTAACATAGAATCTTCAAAAATTGATTATTTAAATAAAATAAAAAAGAGTATCCCAAAATTTATAAGAGATTTATTTGGGAATTATCTCATTTATAAGTATAGATAGAGACCGTTTATTCATATTTATTGAAATTGGACACATATGTCTTAAATGGCAATCACACACCCAATCTAACTATTCCATAACTTTTACTTTTCCAGCTTTTACAGCATAAAATATAGCATGTTCTCTCCAAAAAAACAAAAAAAAAAAGAATAGCATATAAATGCAATACTTGTGGGAATAATTTTTTTGTTACATATGAATGTTTGTGGGGATATGTTTTAGGCACAAACTATTGATAGTGTTTTGTTTCCCCGTTCGTGGAATTTGAATGGACCTGAACCTAGCTAGCATGATTTAGATTTTTTTATTCCATATTTGAAGCTATAAATGGGCAATTTTTTAAAACATTTGCAGCAGCCACCTAGTATCGTTGGAGACGTGATGGTGGGAACGGGAAAAGGAAATATTGGGTTATTTACATTTTTAAAAAATAATAAAACTACAAATGGTTTTTTTTAATTTATGTATATCTAATTAAAAAAGGTACTATTGGTTGCTAACACACACATGTATACACACACAGTAATTTTTAATTAAAATGGCCTTTGTATAATTATTACATTAAAGTCAATTACTCCAAATTATCTAGCAAGATTCACTAATAATTTACCAAATAATAAAAATATATTAAAAATAACATTATTTAATTTTCCTGTTTTTTTAGAAATATAAGTTATTTACTGGATCTGATTTTTGTTGTATGTTCTAAAATTGTATTTTTTTTTTAATGTTTCTGAGAAGCACACACTTAACATTGCTTGTGAGTGTATTAGAGAACCTAGTAGATAATTCTTAATGCCAACTTGTCTCCAAAATGTGCATATTATAATAATTGTAATAATAACAATAAATGACACAGAACCATATAGATATCCGATTTTATGTATGTAAACAAATAAGAAAATAAAATGGACCCGTTCAGAGTTAGAGAGTCGAAATCATTAACCAATAAACATATGTATATATGATCCTAATAGCCAAAGTTGCACCTCGCCATATGGCAATTGTGCCGGCTAAGGCCTGAATAAAATAGGGGGGTAAAAATGAAAAACAAGAGTTTCTAGAGATTGCAAAGGGATAAGGAATCAATGGGTTCGATTGTAGTTACAAGATTCACGAGACTGGTCACTGAATGGATATTTCATCGCCATTTTTAGCTACATTATGCAACCGCAAAGTGTTCTCATTTCTACGAAAAGAAAATATGAAGTTACTGGAAACCAACCTTAAGGACTTACCCTACACCCAACAACCCAGAACAGTGCAAGCTAGGAGAGTCTCTCTGGCAATAAAGATAAACATGAGAAAGTTGAGGAGCAATGATCTTTTGAGTGGTCCAAATTGATATAAACGCATAAAACAAACCAAGCTTGATCAAAATGAATGAAAGCAGTTGGTAATAAAGGCAAACTTTTGGCAACAACTAGAAGATAAATGTTCGAAAATGATTAAAAAATTCCATTGAAGCATGTGAGGATAATTAATTAAAATTTACAACAAGATGCATAGCATTAATCGTCAACAAACAATGAGTCATGTTGGAATTTCAATTAAATTGCATTCCTTGAGGAAAAAAGTGTAGTTAAAATGGATACTCAATTTTGTAGCATTCTAGTTAGGTCTGATTGATCCATACTTTGCGTAATATAGACTCTTTATTTCATTGCTTCAGGTTGGAAATTCTCCGCAAAGATTGTGATAAACATTTTATGGATTGTTTTCCCTTATTCGATCCATCTTGATTATTATTTTTCAAAGGTCGTACTATATGGTTGTGGAAGCAATGATATGTCAATTTCGAAGCGCAATGTTGGCCCATACAAGGTTACTAAGTAGAAGTTTCCAGTTTCAGTATGTTTTGTTGCAAACAATTGAAACAATAAAGTAAGTACTTAGCTGGTAAGGTGGCTGTGTAATTCACGGCTTTTTGGTGACTCAAGCACGTAGCATGAAATTATGCTCTCTTTAAAGGTACATAACTCCATCACCAGTTTTGGTGTTTGTCAGATTCATGCGAATTATTTGTCTAATATAATCCATACAAATTTTAGCGTATACTTGGTTATGCATCAAATATATGTCTTAATGTATAATTTCACATATGATTTCACAAGGGACTTGCATTGCATCAAGTGGCAGGAGCTGCGAACCCAAACATGCAGCTAATAAATTGAAGTGACCAAGCTAAATATTAAGTGGTTTGACCGTGATATTACAATTTCTGCATAGTATGACTTTTCATTTGTTGATAATAAAATGTTTTGGACTTTCCGTGTGTTTAATTCGTGACTTTTATACGTGAACAACCATACAATTTACTCGTTTTATTTATTTGAAATATTGGGTATGCATGTCTTTTACCTTAAAACTATCTACTTACTTTTTTTCTTTGTTTTGTTGAGGTGCAAAACAATCCATAATTCCATATACTGTGCCGTTAGATTTGTTGCAAAGGTTGGATTTGTTGTATTGCCCAGTCGATAAGTGAGACATCAGCATTTTTTCGTATGAGAGAATTCAAATTGCTTTTGTGTATATAGTCAGAATATTTTTTGTATTGATTTGGATAAATCTTTTCCATGAGCGCTTTCAGAGTTAAAATTAAACTCAATCCATTGTCACCATTTCTAAAAGGTGATGTAGTAGAGTCTATATTGCCAATCTATTATTTGACTATCCACAGATGTTCCTTCCTGATCACATAGAGTGTGAAGTGTTTATCAAACAGTTAATTGGCTCTCTTTAATTTGAACTCTATTTTTTTCACCTTTTTACTATACCCACATACACTTTTTATTACTTTTTTTTATCACCTTAGAATTTATAATTTATGAATCACACTTATTATTTCTCTCTATTCTCTTTTTATCTCTTTTTTAAAAGATTTATCTCTCATCATTCTTTTTTTTTTAACAAGGATGCCTAAAGGTGATTTTTTTTCATATATACAACAATTTTTTTTTTACCAAAAACATACAACTCTGCTCATTATTTACACCAATATATGTGTTTACAATTTACGGGGACCTGAATTTACTAGTTAAACAAAATTAGTTAAAAATATTAGAGCATAAATTTGTTTTGAATATCTACATTAGTATTAAATTATATAGTTGAAGAATATTTTATTAATTTATTAATGATGTGAAATGAAATACATTGATATTAAAAAAAATTAATTTGCTTGACTTGAACTTCCTGGATGGTGGGGATATCTATTTTTTGAATGACCAACTAACATGCAAATTGAATATCGTTTTGGTTGACTTCTTTCTCTCTCATCCATATTAATTCATATTTTAGTAGATTTTGATCGATCGTTTTTTGTTTCTCCTCATGACTGGATTGACACATAATTGTGGTCCTTCGTATAGTGGTCAATAATCATGATGACGCATAACTGCTAACGAGACTTTGTAGACACTTGACACGTAATTCAATGTGTACGGTGGACTAACATATTGCAAGTAATTTATATTGATGTGCTTACATGCAACAATGACATATGCACATGACATGTGTAACTTTTGAGGTTTCTTACAATCACATATTCTTTGATCCAGTCTGACAGTGAATTTTCCCATTCGATGCCTCTCTCTCGTTTTCACTTTTTTCTCAACTTAAAATTGAAATCTTTAACGGTCAAACTGTTGAACGAAATGAGTGTTGGACTTAGTTTCTTCTTTGGTAATGAACTTGGATGCAATAAGTGTGTAAACTTGTCCGGAGGCAATCATTGCATCAACCTGAGTTCCATGGTTAATAAAATATTTGTTTAACTTCTCATATGTGGCTTTGAACTGTGATAGGAAAATTTTGATTTTTTTTTAGCATTGAGTTTAGTGACTCTGCTAACTTAGTGGTCATGTGTCCCCATCATTCTTGCTCATCCCATGTCAAGGTCCATTGCTCCCTTGATATTTGATCAAGCCATGTAGTGTCATGCGGGTTGTCTTCTTGTAACTCCTGATAGTGGCGAAAAAACTATGGTTGAGTCAGGGCATATCTTGTAGTTTGAAAAAAAAATGTAAATCTGAATGTTAGTTTAATATTGTGCATTAGTTTCGTCATATTTGTGTTGCAATTGTATTTTTAGTATGTTTTGTTATTCTCGTCTATCATCTCAGTCACTGCACTGTTTAATTTTATGTGTATTATATAAGAAAAATATATCAATTATTTATTCACTATGTTCTTTAATTTGTTCTAATACTACTAACTAATTTTTTCATTTTTTAATTAACGTAAATAATAAAACAAAACTGCCAACGACATATAAATTTAGCTAAAAAATACCTACATCTTAACTAAAAAAATTATATTATAGTCTTTTCTAATTTTATTAATTTCCTTTATTTATATATATTTCTAAAAAAATATTTTAAAAAAATATTTTTTTTTCAATTTTTTTTAAAAAGATATTAAACACATTGAGAATTTGGGTTGGTCGGGTTGAGAATAATAAACATGTATATTGATGTAAATAATGAAAAAAGTGGTATATTTTGGTAAAAAAAATTTTGTTGTATGCGGGGAAAAAATTGCCTAAAGGCCCAAGCAAACATAACTAACAAAACTATATAAGTGTGTGTTTGGTTTGTATTTTCATTTTCTGTTTTGATTTTATATTTTTATTTTCTGAAAATTGTTTTTATTTTCAAAAGATTTGAATTCTGAAAACATGTTTGATTTGACTTGTTGTTTTCTATTTTCAGGGAATAAAAATACTGAAAATTTATGATATATTGACTTTTAGTCTTTTTTGCATTTTTAGATTTGCTTAAAATTACATTCCTTGTCACCACATTTTTATTTTACTCAAAATGAAGTTCCTATCTTTAAATGAAAATACTAAAAATGAGATTTTATTATTTTTATTTTCTAGTTGTTTCCTGTATTTATTTTCATTAAAAATATTTTTAAAAATTCAATCAAACATATTATGGTCGACATTTTCTATTTTTAGTGAAAAGAAAACTAACACCTCCTAAGACAGCTATAGGCACGTGCAGCCAAAACATTACATTAAGTAAACATAACATAGGGACAACAGGGAGAGGGAGAGGGTCAGAGGGGTAACGAGGTAGAGTAAGGTAGCCCATCTCGTACTAAATTGAAAAAACAACTTAGTTTTATATTCTTTATTCATTCTCTCATAAAAGAAGTTAGCCCATCACCATACAGGGTTGGAAGGATCTTCTAACCGAACAGGTCCTATGTTATAAAATTTTGGCATATTTCACTTGATAAATCTGTTACCGAATTATAGTTAGATGTACATTATTTGATTTACAATTATGTCAATGCGATATGCCTTTCACACTATTAAATTCTTTTATCTGAAAAAAAAAATTATGCATTCACGTGGTGCTAAATAATTTTATAGTGTTATTCAATCATAAATATTTTGTATGATAATTTATTGATTTTTATAAATTTTTTAAAAACTATATAAATTATGATAGATAACTTTATAAGATCATTTTATACTTAGTGTATTATTACTAAACTTTTTTCTTTTATCAAATATCATTCTTATTTTTTTATCGATAAATTTTAGTTTTGTTACATATGTTAAGTGGAAGATTCAAATTTATAATCTCTTCTTTCTTTTTTCTCTTTTTTTCCAACCAGTGACCAATTGAATTGAATTAAATGAGAAAAGTAATCGGATTAAGTTTCATTTGATTTCTTTTAGAATTCTTGATGTGACTATTAATTTAATTCAATTTGATTTTTACCTTTGTCTATTGGAATTGTAAATTTATTTAAATTTAAATTCTAATTCCTTAAATAATTAATCATTTATTATCGATGAAGGAGCATACAACAATGGATAGGTGAATGAAGGAATCAGAGATGTCAATAAGGAAATGACTGTGTGTAAGAAAATTGAATGCAGAGAAGAATGGAGGAGCTAGTTATGAAGTATGAAGCATGATGTCTCAGTGGTAAGGATTCTCCTTCTCTGACGAAAACGACATCATTCTCAGCTTTGCTTGCTTCCTTCTTTTCCTGCACTTGTTTGCCATGGTGCAACATTGGGGGTGGGTATTTTTCCAAAAATAGCAAGAAAGGAGTGTATTTTTTTTGAAAGAGGATATCTTTGCAAAATAAATTAAAAAGGAGAGTGAATAAGAAAAGAAAGAAAGTGAATATAGCAAATCTCTTTTTAGATAACCAATTTTTATTGAGTGGAGTTGGACCTTAGCCGAGAACATAAGTCAAATCTCAAGTATTAAGATAAAAAAAAGAGTTTGAATATGAAATAAATGATTGCTTTTGAAATAAAATTTAACTAAAAAAAAATATGAATTACACATGAAAAATAATATAAAAATTTTCTGTTATTTTTCTCCTTTTCACCCTAAGTCGAAGATATTGATGTCATGACTTTAATATATAGTAATTTATTTTTTTTATAAATTTTAAACAAAAGTATTTCAATCTAATAGTCAAAATTACGTATAAAAAATCCAATAATCTAAATTTATAAAATATAATACTATCAATTATAATTTTTAAGTTAATTTACATTTATAAATTGTTCATTTGTTCTTAAAAAAAAAAAAAGAAGGTGTGCTAGTGATCAGTGAGCATAATCGATCACGTTGGTTTGATATTGCGCTAAATGTGTCGATTTCAAAGTTGACCTTTCTCCCTCAGTCCCTCTTCTGTTCCCGTCCCGGCGGAACCACCAAAATGGGCGGCACTTGCACGCCCTTCTCCGCCTCCTTCCTCACCTCTCTTCCTCTTCACCACCGCCTTCAACCGTCGCCGCCACATTTCGCCGCCGCTGTACCCCTTTGTTCCAAACAACAAACCCCTTCTCACACCTTTCGCCTTTTAGCCCTCCCTCTATTATCCCATGGCAACAACAACAACAACAACAACAACAACAACGGTGGTAGTTGGGGCAACCCCTTTGACTCCTCCGATTCCAATTCAAATTCCCACCACACCCTTTTCCTCTCCCTGCTATGCTCCTCCGCCCTCTGCTTCTTCTGCCACCTCCTCCACGCCAAACTCGCAAAGGCCAAAACTTTGTCTCCCTCCACCACCGCCGACACCTCACTTTTCTCCGAACCTGTTTATGAAGTCAAAGGTGGCAAGTGGACCAAACTCGTCCCCGACCTCACCAACGATGTCTTTGTCTCCGCACAACAAGGCTTCTTGTCGGAGCTATCATCCCTCAAAGTACCTTCACAGCTCGCAACCTTCGTGTGGCTCAAGTGCAGTGACATCTTCACGCGCTTGATGCTTCCAGAAGGGTTCCCCGAGAGCGTGACGAGTGATTACTTGGAGTATTCTCTGTGGAGAGCAGTGCAAGGTGTGGCTTGTCAGGTTAGTGGTGTGCTCGCAACGCAGTCGTTGCTTTACGCTGTTGGATTGGGAAAAGGGGCTATTCCCACTGCTGCTGCTATCAATTGGGTGCTCAAGGATGGAATTGGGTACCTTAGTAAGATCATGTTGTCTAACTTTGGACGCCATTTTGATGTTGACCCTAAAGGGTGGAGATTGTTCGCTGATCTTCTTGAAAATGCTGCCTTTGGTTTGGAGATGTGTACTCCTGCTTTCCCTCAGTTTTTTGTGCTCATTGGTGCTGTGGCTGGGGCCTCTCGCTCTGCTGCTTCTTTGATTCAGGTGATGCAAGTTTTTAGTGTATGAATGATTTGCAATGTCTTTAAAGATTAAATCCTTTTGTTTAGAATTAGATTGTGTTGGTTAAGCCAGTTGAGTCTTGTGTAGAATCTGTACCTTACATGATGATTCGATTTTGGTTTTCTGGTGAGTATGAATACAAAAGTTAAATGAACACTATCCATATTGATATTAAGCATAATAATGATATGTTTAAGGTGATTGTTCTAACCTACCCTTCAGTGGTTTTGGTTCTCATTCATCTGCGTGTTTAGTAGTCAATAGCACGCTATGGTTGAGCAGAGCAGTCCTAGACTGCTATGGGATTCAAATAGCGGCCATTGTGGCTTTTCAGAAGCTATATTGGCGCTACCATGATATAACCTTCAAAAACCCATTTTTGTACCCCTGGAACACAATTGTTTATACTTTATACCATTTAGTTTGGGTTATATACCATTTAAAATAACGGTCATCCCGCAGCCTATTATCTCACTATAGCGTTTTTAGTGTTGGTTGCTACGTTTCACTATATGAGGTTGATAACTATGATTGAAAGTTTGAACTTATTTTTTCTTCACAGGCTTCAACCAGGAGCTGTTTCTTTGCTGGTTTTGCTGCTCAAAGGAATTTTGCTGAGGTGAAAATTCGATTCTTTCTTCTTTATTAAATATTGAGTATTAAGTGGCATGATAATGATTCATGAGTATTCATTTGACACTTATAGCTACATTCTGCTTTCTCTCTGAAAATAATTGTAAATTGTAGGTAATTGCTAAAGGGGAGGTCCAAGGAATGGCAAGCAGGTTTATTGGTATAGGGCTCGGTATAGGATTGGGTAACTGCATAGGCTCCTCCACACCCCTTGTTCTTGCTTCATTTACTGTCTTGACCTGGATCCATATGTACTGCAATCTGAAGTCGTATCAGTCCATTCAATTACGGACTTTAAATCCTTATCGTGCAAGTAATTTCAAATCTCTCTCACATCCACTCAAACTCATGCCCTATTTTTCTCATGAAAAATTAGTTTAGTTTATAGTTTATACTGTTGATGAAACATTGAATACTCTGACAGGTCTCTTCTGTGTTAATTTGAGTTTGTTATAAAATATTGGAAGTTCTTGTAGGTTGCAATTATACAACAGTCTTAGGAATGTTTTTGCAATCAATTGTTGGGTTACTAGGAAATCTGGAAATGCTACTAGGGGTTCATTTGTTTGTTAAAAGGTCAAATTTTTTTGTCTCATTGATTATTTTGACAGGTTTGGTTTTTAGTGAATATCTACTGAGTGGCCAGGCACCTCCAGTTAAAGAGGTCAATGATGAGGAGCCACTATTTCCAGCAGTACCCATATTAAATGCAACTTTTGCAAACAAAGTGAGTTAATCTTGCTTGTGTTTAAGTTGTGAAATTTAAACCTTTGAAACAAAGCTACTGTCTTCCTGATTCAAAATTTGCTGCTAGCTAAAATTACATTTATTTATTTATTTTGATAATAGTTTGTATAATTGTAAGGTTCTTTCTGGCTTCTTCTAATAGTACTTCTCAGTTCAGGCTGGTGAGTATCAGGTCACATGTCCGTCTGTCCCTTGCTATGATGATAACTTATTGGAAGGTTACTTTTGCAATTTTTTAGGGTTTCATATGGTCATTGCTCTTATGCCACTGTTATTCCATCTTCACTACTCTTGTCAATGTGGGTTGAATCTAGGAAGTATTAAACATAGTACATGCGAGACTTGACCTATCTATGATAATGTTATTTGCTCTTCTCAACTTGCTATGAATTCCTAGATTATATCAGATAGATACTCTTCTAACATCAGTTGATTAGGCTTCCCAGAAGGATGCACAAGTATCAGAACCGGTTGGTATTATGTTTTGCACAATCTAATTTGTATATGTTTTGGCTTGTTTACTTTTGTAATAGGCACAATCAATTGTTTTATCATCTGAAGCAAAAGATGCAGCTGCCGAAATTGAACATCGTCTGCAGCTTGGATCCAAGCTCAGTGAAATTGTCAACAGCAAGGAAGATGTGCTTGCCCTCTTTGGGCTTTATAAAAATGAAGGCTACATCTTGTCAGAGTACATGGGAAAATTCTGTGTAAGTTGACAGCCAACTTTCCTTTTCATTGGATTGTTTTTCTCATCCTAAACAAGTCCAATATTTTAGAATTAAAAAGTAAGCAATTTTACAAGAAGTTTTCTACTGCTATCCTTGTTTCTGGTTCCAATTATTTTGGAGTTTTAATTAACAAACTTATATAGTGGGGAGGTCCAAATGTAATGAGATCCGTGAAAATCACTGAAACAAGAGAAGTATTTTAATCGATTGGAGGCAGAAGGCTACACAATTCATTTTCATCTTGTAGCTTTTCCTTTCCTTTCTGAGCTGCTCTGTCTCCAAAATAAAGATCGAAAACTATAGAGGCTGAAAAATGTGGTTTATTTGTCAAATGGTTTTCCCCTTCAGGCATTAGCAACTTGCTGCATCAAGTTTACATTTTGCCCAATTTGAAAAGTTATTTTAAATTAAATATTTGCCATTGTGTTTCATGGGTCTAATAATTCATCTTCCTGATTCAGGTTGTGCTCAAAGAAAACTGTTCACAGCAAGATATGCTCAAGGCATTGTTCCAGGTCAATTACCTTTACTGGCTAGAAAAGAACGCAGGAATTGGAGGAAGAGGAACCCTCAATGATTCCAAACCTGGTGGGAGGCTGCATATATCTCTGGATTATGTGGAGAGGGAATTCAACCATGTCAAAAATGATGGAGAATTGGTAGGGTGGGTCACAGATGGGCTTATTGCAAGGCCATTGCCAAATAGGATTCGCATAGGAGACACACCACCCTCAAACTCAGTGAGTAGCTGACATGGGCAAAGACTGGTGGTTCTCATTCATGATCACTTGCATTGCATAGCTGCATGAGGAAGCTAGTTGGACTCGAGATGTCTCGGAGATTGAGGGCAATGGTTTGTTCTTTGCCATTGATTGTTGAGTAGCACATCCCACACTGCAAAGCATACAACTCAATGAATGGCACCAAAATAACCACGACTAGTTGAATTTAAAGCCATATGGCGACATGGTGTGACAAAAACCCCAGTTTGCCTCCCTTTGTCATTGTCAATGAATGGACTAACCTTGAAAAGGTGAAGTAACTGGGAAACACACACAGCTTTTACTTGAGAGATTGCACTCCACGGATAAATTGAGATGTGCATCTTAATGTCAAGCTTTTGCCTGTTTTGCAACCAAACTTTGTGTATAAAATCTCGTACAAAATACATTTTCTTCCACAAATTTGTTGTTTCTAATCCATTGTAGATTGTCTTTGCCCCCACAAATGATCCAAATGCTTTCATGCCATTGCCTGTATATTTTGCAAAAATAAAAACAAAATTTGATTTAACAATTTGTTAAAAGGTAATAATACAACACACAATAATTGTAAAAACTAAAAGCCATCACCGCTATCGTCTCCTTTCTCATGGCCCTGCTTTTATTGTTTTATTTTTTAATTGTGTGAATTGAAGATCATATGTAGGAGTTTATAACACTAGCCGAACAAGGTCAATCACTTAAATTAGACCTCTTTAGTGTGTGCTTAGATGAGCATTGATAAAATTGATTTTAAATGAAATTGATTTTAGTTAAAATTGATTTTAAAATAATATGATTTATATTTGAATGTTTTATAATAAATCAAGTTAAGAATAAAATTCAATATAAAATTTTAGATTCAATATAGAAGTAAAAGTTATTTTAATTTAAAATTAATTTTAATTTTTTTTATCATAAAATCAAATATATAAAAATATATCCAAAATTAATTCTGAGAATCACATGTCAGCACCCTCTTAATCATTTCATTTTCACGTGATCACAAATTCCACATTACATATAAGAAGCTCCAGAAATCTATTCCTGAAAAAAGTGAGACTTGTTTGTTAAGTAAGATGAAGGAGGAGAATCAGATAGAGGAACTGTGGAGGGAAGTGAGGGATTTGAGTTTGGGAAACAGCGGAAGAGTAGAGTAGAGTCTCCACCAACCCCAGTTCAGTTCCTGAGAGACTTCATCACTCCAAACAAGCCATATGCATAATCTCCAACTTCATCACTCCAGTTAATTCTATTAAAGTTACCAACGTGTTAATAATTTGGTTTGTATAAAGAGAAAATTAGATGCAGTTTCATAAGTATTTTTGGTGGTGCTGTCCAACTAAAATTATAATTTGCCTCAGCAATCCACGTAGACATTTAATGGAAACATTTATCATGTGGATTACTGAGGCAAAACTTCAATTTTGATTGGAGTTCAGTATCTATGAAACTGCTTCTAAGTTTTCTCCTTTGTGTAAAAACTGAAACTTTCAAGGAGTTATTGAACACAATTAATATTTGTTGTTTAACCAAATTGTATGTTCATCCTTTTTTTTCTTCTTTCTTGTTGATGGGGCGTGGGTTTTGCTACTAAAAAGTGTTGCCTTTTGGAGTTGATTTCATTTGGGTGTTGTGGTTTGTAGGATACGGGAGAGTTTGATTTGGAACTTGAGAAGCCAACAAGGTATGTGCCTTGGTGCAGTGTGGATCCTTATCCTTCTCTGAGGACCATGGATGATGAGATGGCCAAGTTTCCCCTGTACTTCAATGGCCCTCGGCCGTTTGAATGTACTGTGAAGGCTGGCGAGGTTCTGTATTTGTAAGATTCCCTTGCTTTGCATTTGCATCATATGAATGTGTTTTAATGGTGCGCTTTCTTTCTTCTGCCGGATATTCTTTATCATCTGAGATAGTAAATTTGAACTTGTGATTGGGTCACTGGGCATATGATGTTAATTGAAATTACATAACTGTGTTATGGTCCTCGTTGTTCATGCATTATGCTTTTTGGTTAATCCGTTGTCTCTAATGCCTACTGAACTTAATGGATGCAGTGATTGTGATCCATTTTACTAGTTTACTTGAATAATCTTACTCACTTAAAGATCTTTGTCATGCTTACTAATCACCTTTAGTGAATGATTCAATAATAGATTTTCTGATTTTTTTTAGTGTTATAAACTTCTAGTTGTTGAGAGAGGATCAGGAGAACCAAACTGATGAGCTATTGACTCTGACACAGTTCCTTCATTCCATGATTGCATATCATTTTTTTTAAATAAAATCAGTTGCCGATCAATTGCTTCAACTTACTGAAATGAGTGAATTATAGCTGATGGGCTAATGGTTCGTGGCCACAGGAGTACAAACATTAAAATTCTGCATTTGATGCTGCAAAAGTATTTCCATGTCCTGATAACATTATTTCTACTCAACCATACAACATTTACTTACTGAGGCTTGCTATCTAGCAATTTTTGCCATGCAACACGAGTGAATGCATGAATTGGAGGTATATTCTGCGTTAAGTCAAGTGTTTCTGCCCTCCTCCCCCAACCCCTAAAAAAA
This sequence comes from Glycine max, assembly GCF_000004515.6. Classification (NCBI taxonomy): domain Eukaryota; kingdom Viridiplantae; phylum Streptophyta; class Magnoliopsida; order Fabales; family Fabaceae; genus Glycine; species Glycine max. Next base: position 50,363,443 of record NC_016088.4, on the reverse strand, counting down.
GAAAGAAAAAGAAGGAATGAGTGAGCATCCACATGGCACGAGTGACCTGATGTAGCGGGTACTTTCAACTTAATGGGAATATTTTGGCAACCTTGTTCGAGAACTTTTGGCTTTTGCTTTTTTGGTTGCATCAAATAGTATCCGATTTTTAACTTGAAAGAAGAGTATTGCGAGGGGAAATTAACCCAGAGTTCAAATTCTCAACCATCTTATTGTTGAGTATCCTTTCTGTGGCATATGTTGACAGGATGAAATTCATGCAGGCCAAGTATGTGGTTCCATCATGTTAGACAGGGTGCGGATGATGGAGGGTTAACTATTGCAGTAAATTATTGTTTTAATCAGAATTTCGATGGAAGTTATATTTTATGCAGGGTACCATATGCAGTTTGACATTAAGTACGCTTATTTCAACTTCTTACAGTCTATTCGATATCGATCTACTCCAAGTACAATGATAAATGATAAATTGTCTGAGGAGATAGATTCAGATTCTGCTTATTATGAATCTTGATGAATTTTCATTTCTTCTCTCAGCCGACCATATTTGATGAATTCAAGCGAATGCTGAATACCAAATGTACAGGGGTACTTGATCAAACACTTCCAGGAATGTGAGAAAGCATTGTTCCCAAAACGTGCAGCTACTTGTTCTTCAATTCATTTGTACCATGTGATGCCAATTTTCCCCGTTACCATTTTCTTTCTTCCTCTTTCTGCTGTGGGTGCTGTATGTATTGGTCTTATTGAGCAAATTTTAGTATTAATCTAGCTTTTTAGTTTCTGCAAGACATTTCACCCATTCTCCATCCCTCTATTTTTCGTCAAGTGAATTGGTCTTAGGATTAAATTAGATGCATTAATTATTTGATGTATTTAACGGGGTTGCATCATACATGTGAACAATTTATAACATATATGACACAATGTTTTCTTTATAAGAATATATTTTGTTTCTGAAAAATTCTTAAAATTGGATTTTATTTTCCATAAAATTAAAATTTGATATTAATCTTTAATTATTTTATTCATTTAAAATCTTTTATTTACTTCCACCTTCATTTCTTAGTATTATTTATAGAAATATTTTTCTTTTGTAAAATACAATAATTGATTTCAATACAATTAACGTTTGGTTTTTAAAGATTGTCCAATGAATAGAGAAAAAAAATTATACAATGGAAACATCTTATTAAAACTCATCATATAAGTTAAATTTGTTAATTTTTAAAATAATTTATGATTGATTGATAATGTAAAATTATGTTTATATATATATATAACTCTAATTAAAAACTCATGAAATGTTGAAATAAGAAAAAGTTTAAGAATACATAAATTTTTGTAGTTGTAAAACGACAAACAATTCAAAATAGAATTCACTTTGGAGTGTTCTGGTGTTATTTATTTTGATGCAAAGGAAAGGATAACAGAGGCAGAGAAACTAAACACTCGAAGAGCAGAAACTAGACGGGGTGTTTTGGCGGTTAGGGTTTAAGGTTTACTACGATAACCATAGAAGAAAACACATAGGGTGGTGTTTCAATGTTTAGAATTTAGGGCTCAAGAGGATTATGATAGAAGAAAACATATATAGTGTGAATCGCAGGTTGTCGTGGACGTGAAAAATGGTACTCATCACTGCACCGGTGACAACAGTACCAACCCACCACCTATTCTTCGACGAAAACGTTGATTTAAAGAACAGCAAGCTACGTACTTTGCCTTCTCCCAACCATCAACTCGAGTTTCGACTACCCTTGCGCCACCCCATTCACAACTTCCCTAACCACACTTCCCCACAACCCCTTACTCAAACAACTACTTTCACTAAGAAGAAGAAAAAGAAGAAGAGAAAAGGGGCCACAACCTCTGACATATTGCACTTGATGGAAGCTCTACCCTTTCCCGTACCCATTGACATCTACACCTCTCTCATAAAAGAGTGCACTGTTTCCGGCGACCCAGAAACCGCCATTGAGTTGGCCACCCACATCTCCAAGAGCGGCATCAAACCCCCATTGCCCTTCCTCAATAGGATTCTCGTCATGTTCGTGTCGTGTGGTTTGTTGGAAAATGCGCGCCACATGTTTGACAAAATGCGTGTGAGGGACTTCAACACTTGGGCAACCTTGTTTGTTGCTTACTATGATAATACCGATTACGAGGAGGCTACAAATGTTTTTGTTAACATGTTAACCCAATTGGGTATGATGGAATTTCCTCCGTGGATATGGGCTTGCCTTCTCAGGGCCTGTGCCTGCACTGTGAATGTACCTTTAGGAATGCAAGTTCATGGATGGTTGTTGAAGTTGGGTACCTGTGATCATGTGCTTCTCAGCAGCTCCTTGATCAACTTTTACGGGAGATTCACATGCCTTGAAGATGCGAGTGTTGTCTTCGATGGGGTGTCACGACATAACACGTTGACTTGGACGGCTAAAATTGTTAGTGGTTGCAGGGAAAGGCATTTCTCTGAGGTTTTTGACGACTTCAAGGAGATGGGAATGCGAGGGGTGAAGAAGGACTGCTTCACGTTTTCTAGTGTTCTCAAGGCATGTGGGAGGATGCTGAATCAGGAACGATGTGGTGAACAAGTCCATGTTGATGCTATCAAACTTGGGCTGGTCTCGGATCACTATGTGCAGTGTAGTTTGATTGCCATGTACGGAAGATGTGGGTTATTGGAAGATGCAAAACGGGTGTTTGAGATGAGCCAAGAGGAGAGAAAGGTTGATTGTTGGAATGCTATGCTTATGGGTTACATACAGAATGGTTTGTACATTGAAGCTGTTAAGTTTCTGTATCAGATGCAGGCAGCCGGAATGCAGCCCCGGGAATCTTTGCTTAAAAAATTAAGAATGGCTTGTGGAAGTATTAGCTACTCAAACATGAATTAACTATATAAGAAGTATATTGTACATTGACATGTAAAAAAAGTTGAATGGATTCCCCCCTATAAAAAAATTGCTTGAGAGTTCAAATGTCCTGACATTTTGGTCATTCTTTTTGTTTCTAACGTACAAATATAGTGTCCATAGAGGTTGTATATTAAAAGATAATGCATATTATTGAGGTGAACTCCAATGGGAGAATAACACAAATAGTACCTATAGAATTTTTTGTAAGTTTTGTTCAATTGAGTGAGGATAAAAAGGGCCAATTTTAAATCATGCTGAAACTTTAATCCTATATTTTATTGAGTAGGGTTTAGAAAGGGTCAGTCACACAAACTCGATATAAGTAGCTTGAGCCCAAAAAAAAAAACTCAATTTCAATTTGGACTTCCAAAATGGAATTTAAGCCCAAGTCCAACATTTCATAGGATGGGTATAGGTCATTTGTCAACTATGGTGAATATTGGATAAAAGGCAAAGAAAGCTAGATAAGAGATGAAAAATGATGTAAAAAAGTATTAAATTAGAATTAGAAAACCTTCTTTTCTTGTTTTCAAAAGTGAATTAAAATGATTTTGAAATTCATTTAAAATCACCTCAACTTTTTTTTTTATCCAAAGAAGAAATATTTTCAAATTTAAATTTGAAAATAAAAAATTTAAATCCACCTAAATAGGACCTAAATTATTGACGATCTTATAGTTGTTTTTTTTAAAAAAAAAATTATTTTATCATATTAACCGTGATAGAATAAAATAAAGTTGTCATTCTTATTTTATTTCATTTTCAATAGTTCAAATAATAATTCTATTTTGTCAATACAAATCTAAGTTATTTTAAGTGATGTAGACTGCAGAGTGTATGGTTTTTGAAACAGAGTTTATCGAGAGTATTTTGTTTTTCTGTCTCCCATAAAGTATGATTATAAGATAGGTAAAGCCCACCACCGTTAATAGCTTGATTGAATCACACTTTATAGTTCGACTAAAATTAAGAAAGAAAAATTTGAGGAAAGCAAAGTGTGATCTAAAGGGAGAAAAAATTATTGCCGATAGCTGAGAAGAGTGAAATTCATAAGGTGTGGAGATATAATATTAACTTAATGGTGAATGGAAAATGAAAAAGAGAAGAAGAAAAAAATCGTGAGTTTAAATCTTTTTATTAATAAAAATTAATAATTAACAATTAATATTTACTATAAAAAAAATCAGAAGGAATAAGTAGCTGTAAAATCACTTGATTTGAGGAGGGCATTTAAAAGATGTTTGCACGGGATGGCCAAGTTAAAGTTCGAGATTGTAATGAATGGTTCATTTCATGGCATTATTGCATAATAAGTCGCATTAGCGTTCTTCAGTTGGTGACCGGTGGGGCTAACTGGTGCTACAGACAAAACCATTCAGCCATTAAACTCCAAATATCTTCCATAAAAAGTTCAATACGGTTTGACAAGTTTCTTACAAATTAAAACTAATATTTAAGTACATTATAAAATTTCAACGTATATCATAAGCAGGAAACAATTGGGACCACATGAAATAAACTGGTAATGGATTAAGTAGCTTATACTCCACCGATAGTCTATTTATCTTTGAAGAAATAGGCACCCAAATCAAATGGCGTGAAAGTGAGTGCTACTGAAACCAGAGACAAACAACTTTTATCTCCTTGCCCAATCTGTGGGGTTATTTTTATATATTATGTGCTTGTCCTGTTTACATGGAACCGTTATCCTTAAGTGAGTGCTACTGAATTGTTTTTATTTTAAAAAAATCTAACAAATGTCCTAAGGATATTAGTTAAGAAACTTAAAATTAGAAGTATTTTTATGCAAAGACAAAAAATTGCATTATTCGTATTATTTTTTTTACACTCTTCTATGATTTATATAATAAATATTTTTTTATTTTAGTTTATTAATTAATACACTAAAGACACGCGTTAGCAGAACCTTTTTTAAAAATATGTAAAAATTGTGTAGAGACATAGGGAAATTTTAACAACTAACGCTCACTATTTCTTTTTTATAACCCGCTAACATACACCGTTTAAGTAACTGAACTAAAGAGGGTGTTACTAGGTGTACCCAGCATTTTTTCAAAATGCCAAAAATGCCCCTCATTTGTATTGGGTGTGCATTTTAGAGTAGTTTGTAAAAGGCTTACGGATCAAGTTGATCCATATGTTGATATTTTAAGCATACAAATCAAATTGATTCATATGTTGATATTTTAAACATACAGATCAACTTGATCCATATGTTGATATTTTAAGCATACGGATCAACTTGATTTGTAAAAGAATTATGGATCAACTTGATCCGTAAGTCTTTTACAAATCAAGTTGATTCATATGTTGATATTTTAAACATATGGATCAACTTGATCTGTAAAATCCTTACGAATCAACTTAATCTGTAAAATCCTTACTGATCAACTTGATCCGTAAACCTTTTACGCAAGGACATTTTTGACTTTTACTGTTGAGTGTTGGGTGCACTAGCAATAATGTTAGAACCTAGCAACACCCAACTAAAGACTAAGCACTAAACTACTAAACAGCCAAATTACATATGCTTTCTTTTGCTGTTTTACTTACTTCTTAGCAAGTAAGTAAAAATGTTTGATAAGCACTCCATATGCTATCTTACAACTAGAGAAAAAAAAGAAAGAAAGAAAATATTATCATAATAAGATTTATAATATGAGGAAATAAAAGATTAAAAAAAAGATGTTAGTGGAGTTTTAAAATAAAGAGTGATTCATGTATTATTAATTGGATAACATTTTATCAGTTTTCATTTCTTTATATGTTCCTTCTTAGGCTTGCTTCTACCAACTAATCATTTGGTCCCGTTTTGTCATTCTGGTAGTTTGATTGGGTTTGCATGAGGCGTGTTTGGCGCTGTTTTGTTGTTCTACGTCGCTTTTAATTACTAGCTTTTCTTTTTACAAAATGTCAAATTATTTTAAAATTCTTATCTAGCTTAAATAACATAGTAAGTAATATTAATGTAATTAAATAATAGAAAGAATGCTATACTTTAACAATAAATCAAACTTCAATTAACTATGAGGGTTAATTGACATGACTAATTTGATCTTAAATAGTAATTAATATGTTGAATATATAATTACATTAAATATTTAATGAAAATTTTTATTACTCAAAATTATGGTACACAATATTATCATACATGTGATCTCGTACCTAAAAAAAACCCAACTTCAATTCTTAATTCAAGCTATCTTATTGCATAAAGCAAAGAAAAGATCAACAAGGTGGGTAAGGCAGGAAAGGGAAGTTTCCCTTACGCGGCAAAACCAAAGCCTTTCCACTCTTATAAACAACCTTTTTTCGATCTGAAAAAGGCTTTACAAGTTATTTTAGGCTGAAATCTCCAAACAAAATATCCACGTATTGGAGCTGCTTTGTTTTCCACGAGACGCAGAAATGAAACAATTTCTTGATATTTTTTTATTTTTTTTGTATATATAGTTCCATGGTATTTATCCAAAGAGAATCGATCCGATTTCTGTTCCATTTTGAGAACCACTCAACTTGTGAAAGAAAAATAAGGAAAATAAGTGTGGTCTCTGCCTAAATCAAAATTAATATCGACCAAAATGTGGTTTGGAAAACTGATTGAGGCCCGTTTATTTCGGTGGCTGAAAGAAAGGTGGACCCTTAGCGCATTTATTATGGATTCCAAATAGAAATATCATAGATTCATCATTCTACTGTAAGCTTCGTTTTCACCACACACTTCGATTCCAGGTGTTGATTTACTTTCAAATGAATTTTTATGGATATAGATTTTCAAAATTAAGTTTATCACATTTTGAGGATAAATTTAGAGTATATCCTCCAAGTCATGTCAATCCAGATTGATATTTTTTATAAAAATATTTTAAAGCTTTTTTGTTTATTTTTTTAATCACTATAAATGAAGCGAATTTTAATTTGTTTTTTAAATTTTTATTTTTTGGTTTATCTTTCAAATTGAAATATCTATTTTTTTTTACATGAGCAAATTAATTTTGGTTTTGATTCATGTATAAAAAATTGTTTGATTTTCATTTCTTTAAAAATCTGAATCACTGTTTTTGGATTTTGGTTTTAATTTTTATTTTTGTGTTCATATTCCAAATCAAAGTAATTATTTCTTACACTTGCCACTCTTTTCTTTTTACTTCAGCGTTTCTCTTTTTATTGTAAAAAATACTATAAAGATTTGAAGTAAAACTAACATTCCTCTTTAACGTTAGCATTACCAGCAAAAAGTAAGATAAAAAGTTGTTTTATGTTTATTTTATTGTTGCAGACGGATTTTTGCTATAAACACTACTACAAAAATAGTATTTATCATCGCTTAGTTAACATCGATTTTGACAAAAATTAATGTTAATAAAAAAATGGTGGTATAATTGTAAATAAAATGAGTTCATTAATATCGATTTTTCAAAAATTGATATTAACATAACTTCGTTAAGATCGATTTTTTCAAAAATCGATGTTAATTTCATTTCGTTAACATCGATTTTTGGAAAACTAATGTTAACATGATAATGTTAACATCGGTTTTTATAAAAAAATAATGTTATTTTTCGTATGTATATAATTGTTTTTCTCGCGCCCATTGTCACTCTCCTCACTCTCACATTGATGCTCTCACTTCCTCCACAGTGTTGCAACTCCTCCCCTCAGCAAACTCACTCTCGCTCGCACTCGATATATTACTCACTCCCACTTGTTCTCAGTCTCCTACTCGCACTAGCTATTGGTGTCGGTCTCAGCGACGAGATATGTCTTTCTCTTACCTTTGACAACTTAAATGAACAAACTTGTTGTGTGATGTTGCTTTGCATTGTGCTCTGGGTGGCAACATAAATGCTTTGTCCTGTGCTTTGGGTGGTGTTGTTTAGAGTTGGTAGAGATGCCGTGGCGCCATCGCCATGTGGTGGACGGCGTGAGGGAGAAAACATTGCGTGAGGTTGTCGTGTAGGGGTGGAAATGAGCTAAGCCAAGTCAAGCTTTACTAGGCTTGAGCTCGACCTGAGTTGAATACGTAAGGCTTGAGCTTGGCTCATTACTTGTCATAGGTTTTTTTTTAAGGTTCGGCTCGGCTTATATAAAAGTTTGACTTGGCCCACGAGCCTATTTAAAAGCCTGCTTAAATTCGTCTTTGATTAATTAATTATTTTAAAACCTAGTGAAATACTAACTAAAAAAAGAAACTTATAAAATTTCGTATAAGTAATGTACAAATCCAAAAATAATTGATAAACAAAATCATATTGAATTCAAGTCGTTAAAACACAAAGTATATCAAAAGAAAATAAAAAGAGCATAATATTAAAAAATGTATGGATTAGAGATGATTTGCAGAAAATGAATTTTATTTTACGTGAACAGTGTGTATAAACAGTAATAAAAACTGGAATTCTAAAATCCTAAAATTATTCTCTCCTCCGAAAAAAACTCCCTAAACTAAAACCTTGGTGCTGTTATATAGGTCCTCAGCCCCAAAGCTTACAAATCTATTTTAAGTCCAAGCCCATAAACGAAATAAAATAAAATCTGGATAAGATAAGATAAGATGGGATGAAATAAAATCTGGACAAAATAAAATCTAGATAAAATAAAATCTGAATAAAATAAAATCTAGATAGAATAAAATCTGGATAAGATAAGATTTGATAAAATAAAGTTATTATTATTATTATTATTATTATTATTAGTTAAACAAGCCGGCTTGTCAAGCGTAACAAGCTTTTTTTATGGTTTGAGTTTGGCCTTTTTATCTAAAAAGACTTTTTAAAAAGCTTGAGCTTGACCTTTATAGTAAACAAGCCAAGCCAAGCTGAGCCGAGCCTTACATAGACCGAGCCGAAGGCCCTCGACAAGCTGCTCGACTCATTTCCACCCCTATTGTCGTGAACCTTAATATTTTGACCCATTCTCTTGTGAATTGGGTAGATGTGTTCAATGTTGTTTTCTCTTGCAGGTTCTCAGCTTTTTTAGGGTTTTTATTTTTAGGGTTTTTATTTTTATTTTGAGTTGTTGTTGTGTTAACTTGTACATGGTGTTGGTGCTAGGGTGAATTCAATTTGCAATGGTTGGACTCTAAGTAGTGTTATAGTACAAAATTTGTACACCAAAATGAAACACATTTGTAATGGTGAGTATGTGCTAGTGTGCTACTGATTCATTTTTCCAACTTTGGCATTGGGAATTCCTTTATGACACTTTAAGGAGGGTTATTGGAAATATTAAATACTATAAGGTTCTCATTTTGGGTATGGGAAAGTTCAGATATTTATTTGTGAAGAGTAACTATATTGAATTAGCCTGTTAGTCCATTGCCATGTTACTGGCCTAAGCCATGGAGAAACTGTAAACATTCTTGGCATTTTAGTAGAAAAAATGAATTATTTTAAGTTATTTTTGTTGAACTGAACTCTTTTGATTCATTGAGTGTATTATAATTTTGCAGGCACTGTTTTTTCATTTTCACTTCAGTGTATTAGGATATTTAAGGAAATCAGGAAACTATATAGAAGTAATAGGAGATTTGTAGAAGATATATTCTAATTATTTAATTAGCTATAAATTATCCAAATCAGCATAAATTAGGTAGCTATAATCTTGTATATATTTGTGTCTTTGATAATCAATACACACAAGGATTTCCCATCATGAATTACTATCTACGAGAGTGTTTCTTATTTTCTAATTGCATTTTCCAATAAAAAATTGTACACCATTACAAATGTATTTTTTTTTTTTTGTTTTTTTGAATTTTTGCATCAATTGGTTAGATGATGGTTCCTTCCCTTGTGAGGGATTGTGGCGGGCTATCCCCTGTTTGATGCCTTCTAAGCCTTGAATGGAAAATAATTGATTGGTTGAATAACTAATATGTAAATAAATAAATTTTTTTGTAAGTTAAAATTAATTTTCTATTAGTTAATGATTAACTAATATGTAAATGATGTCCTCTTTTAGAATATTTTTTTAAAATTTTATTTTCTTATAAGTATTTATAAGTTTAATAACACACTTTTTTATTATTATTTATTATTAAAATTTATAAGTTTAATAACACAATTTTTTCTCATACGCTTTTTATTATTATTGGTTATTAAAATTTATAAGTTTAATAAGTACATATTGTGGACTTAAAATTTTTACGTGATCAAATAATAAAAAATTGTTTCGTATGTGATGTTAAGGTAACTAGTTATTATAAAAGTTAAATAAACTTACTATAGCTAATGGTTTCTGATTATATTACAATGTAAAAAAAAATCTTTTAAGTGTTGATTAAATGATTAGGCACTTGGCTAACAAATTATATACGAGTTTTGATTTGAGACCAAAATTTATTGGTATTAAAAAAAAGACATTACACACTATGACATCAATTTTTTAGAAACTGATATTATATAATTTAGTTTAACATTAGTTTTCTAAAATCGATATTTATATTAATATTTTTATTGTCAATAATTTAAAAATAGATTAATAACAATGATGTTAAAAGTTTTTGATGATTGATGTTAAAAATTTATTTTGTAGGAGTGGAAATGAGATTTATAAAAACATGCTTACTCTTTTTTTTATATATAAAATAGAATTTGTGAATCATTAAATTTATGTTAAAATTCATGCATCATATTTTGAATCGACATTCAAACATGCTCTTACTCAGTGGTCTTGATCTAAGGTGTGATAATTTCATGTCTCCATTATTACGTCATATTCATGCATACGTAAAGATTGCTATTTATTTTAATTAGCAGCTGATCAATTATCATAGGCAACGGATTAAATCTACAGCCAGTGAAAGTGAAACTTGAAATTAGACTGAACTTGCTAAATTTACAGGACAGTGTATAGCTAGATTGTAAATATCGTCATGACGTCTAATATTTGCGCACATGAAAAATGGACAGAATGATAGAGACATATACATGTAATCTCTGAAAGAATGGTTAATTGGCTAGATTCTGTGGCATTAGATTGTGTTATTACTATATATACCCCATTCGAAATGTTATTTAAATTATTATCCAATTAAAGAATATAATTAAATAGTTTATGGCCTAAGATTACTCCAAGACCAAGGAGACATTAGTGTCGTATTACACAATGTAAATGCCTCTTTTAGTCTCTTACGCTGAAAAGTGAAAAGGACAAAGGGGGTATCAGCTTTATTTTATCACATGTTGTTTCGGTGCTCCTTTTCTAATTGGAAAATAATTATTTTTATATTGTTTAGTTATCTTACATTAATGTTAACTGATTTTTTCGCCAAAAATATTTATTTATATTTCTTATAGTCCTTTTATAAATAAAAAATGTTCTCACACTTAAATTATATTTTCAAGATGTGTGTATAAATAATAAAAAAGAAAATAATTATATAATATTATAAAATTTGATTAAAATACCGAGTAAGTAAAACCATCTAATAATAAATAATTATATATGATAAGTGTCATAATTTTTATAATAATTACTTTCAAAAATCATACTTGAATTGATTTAAAATTAATTATTGTTGTAAAAGTCTCTCTCTCATATATATATATATTATTCTGGTTAGGGTTCTATTACTCTTATGCAAGTAATTTTTATTTGAAATATCGTAAGTATTGACTTGGTAGGTTATTATATTCATACATCCAACTCCTCTTTTCATCTTATTTTCATCATTCTTTTTTACTTTTCATTTTTTTATTACATTCTTTGTGACATTTAATTATCTATTTTCCTGTTTTATTTTATTTTTCTCAGTATCTTTCTTTTTCCTTCTACCCGTATATTGGGGGTATATGTTAACATTTTGCTAACTTGATTATGAGAGGAGAGAACATCAAGATCCACTCTCTTAAACAATATCTGGTTATTTATTTATTTATTTTCAATTATGAAAATGTTTCAAATAATCATGAATGTCTTTTGCCTGTAGCAAAAAAGAAGTTATGTGCCGTGGCATTTACGTATGAGAGCAAGTTATTTTCGGTTTTATTAACTAATACTTTTTAATTATTTAACCAATATGTTTGGAATATCGATTGGCATTTTACTAATTTTTCTTTTTATTTTTTCCTTTGATAGATGACAAGTGCAGCACACGATAAGTATCATTCAATAAGCGACCTCTTTACTCCCTCAGTTTCATTACAAGCCATAATAGCATTGGGTTCTTCTCTAGTCTCTGTCCTACCACAAAAATGGTCCCAAAACCAATCTTAGTCACAACACCACCGCCGGCAACTTCTGCACCCTCTCCACTGCTCAACGCAGTTTCACCCCTCAAAACAGAAGAAAAACCCCAAACACAAACCCTAAAAACCCCCACCACCACCACTCAAAAAGCTATAACCAAACCAAGCCCATCATCATCCACCACCAAAACGACGCCGCAGCAGCGCGTGGAGCTAAAGAGAAAAACAAACTCATGGGTCCCCGCACTAATGCTAAACGCATTCGACGACATCATCAACAACTTCATAGACCCTCCACTCAAACCCTCCATAGACCCTCGCCACGTGTTGTCACAAAACTTCGCCCCCGTCCACGAGCTTCCTCCGACGGAGTGTGAAGTCATTGAAGGCTCTCTCCCACCGTCCCTCGACGGCGCCTACATCCGAAACGGCCCCAACCCCCAGTTCCTCCCGCGTGGGCCCTACCACCTCTTCGACGGCGACGGCATGCTCCACGCGCTTCGCATCTCCCATGGCAAAAAACCCACGCTCTGCAGCCGCTACGTTAAAACCTACAAATACACCATGGAAAACGACGCCGGTTTCCCTCTCATCCCCAACGTGTTCTCCGGCTTCAACTCCCTCGTGGCCTCCGCGGCACGTGGCTCCCTCTCCGCTGCACGTTTCTTAACGGGGCAGTTTAACCCCGCTAACGGCATTGGCCTGGCCAACACCAGCTTAGCCTTCTTCGGGAATCGTCTCTTCGCGCTTGGCGAATCCGACCTCCCTTACGTCGTTAACGTAACCCCTGACGGCGACATCGAAACCCTCGGCCGTCACGACTTTGACGGAAAACTCACGTTCAGCATGACGGCGCACCCTAAGATAGACCCCGACACAGCGGAGTGCTTCGCCTTCCGTTACGGCCCCGTGCCACCGTTCCTCACCTACTTCCGTTTCGACGGTAACGGCAAAAAACACGAGGACGTTCCTATTTTCTCCATGCTAACACCTTCGTTCCTCCACGATTTCGCCATTACGAAGAAATACGCGATCTTCTGTGATATTCAGCTCGGATTGAACCCTCTTGACATGATCTCCGGTGGCTCCCCCGTCGGCTCCGTCGCCTCCAAGGTCCCAAGGATCGGAATCCTCCCTCGGTATGCACTACACAACTTTTTTTTTTTCTTAAAAAGTAAAATTATTAGTAACAAAAATTATTTTAGATCACAATCCTATAAAACTTACAAAAACAATTTGGTAAAGTGATTTTTCAACCAGAATTTGAGTTGCGTCTAAAGGTTTTGAAAATGGCCAGCATGACCTGATTTGAACTACAATATCCAGATTTTTTAACTTTCCACATATGAAATGCAATCATAGTTGAAACTGTCTCAATTGCAGTTGTGTGTGATTTCCTGTAATATTAACAAAGGCGACCACAATCAATATTTAATACTTTAATATAAGTCTTAATAACTCACCTAATCAAACCTTTGCATACAAATTGTGGAGATTAAACTGGAAAACAACATTAAAGCACTAAAAACTTACATCTAAACTTATAACATAATTAGCAGCTGATCTTGTTTCTTAAATATGTAATCTATGACTCTTATCTATGAAAAAATATTTTGTTAGAAAAGATCAATCATTTCAAATGAACCTGGATATTTTGAGAATTAGTTTTTGACTTTTGGTGGAGAGATACTTTGGTTCATGCCAAAAAATACAAAAAAGTTCGGCTAAGTTAATTTTAATAATAATAATTTAAAAATGTTACATGTAATTATTGTTTGGTTGCTAAATTTATTTCAAAATTTGGTTTCAGTGATGCTAAGGATGAGTCGATGATGAAGTGGTTTGAGGTGCCGGGGTTCAACATCATTCACGCGATAAACGCGTGGGAGGAGGACGAGGGAAGAACGGTGGTGCTGGTGGCGCCGAATATTCTTTCGATGGAGCACGCGCTGGAGAGAATGGAGCTAGTTCACGCGATGGTGGAGAAGGTTCGGATCGAGCTGGACACAGGGATAATCACGCGGCAACCGGTGTCGGCGCGGAATCTCGATTTCGCAGTTATAAACCCTGCGTTCGTGGGGAAGAAGAACAGGTTCGTTTACGCGGCGGTGGGGGACCCAATGCCGAAGATCTCGGGGGTGGTGAAACTCGACGTGTCGAAGGGGGAGGAGCGGAGGGACTGCACGGTGGGGTGCAGGATGTACGGCGAGGGTTGCTACGGCGGAGAACCGTTCTTCGTGGCGAGGGAAGAAGGGGGCGAGGAAGATGATGGGTACTTGGTGAGTTACGTGCACGATGAGAGGAAGGGGGAGTCGAGGTTTTTGGTGATGGACGCGAAGTCGCCGGAGCTAGATGTTGTGGCGGCGGTGAGGCTTCCGCGGCGGGTGCCGTACGGGTTCCATGGGCTGTTTGTGAAGGAGAGTGAGCTGAGGAAAGTGTCGTTGTCGTGAAGCTGAGACATGATGGTTCGTGTGTGGGGCTTGTCTTCCACGCTTCTGTCCATTATACATGTGTCCTGTAATGTAATGTATAGCACCATTATTGCTTCTCAGAATTAATTGATGAGGTGTAATTAGTAATTACATGCAAGTCTATGCCAGCTAAACAAAGTAATCATCGTTCATGTATGGGTGAATCATGAAGGAACAGCTGAATAAATTATTTGTATTTTTCATTATTACCGTTACATTTGTTTTTGAGTTTTATCTGCTACAATTAAGCTACTCAAGTTAGTTAGAAATGAAATGAAATATTGTAACAAGTCATACGTACATGTTTTTATTTCATTAGAAATGAAATGGTACATTTGTTTTTGAGTTTTTTTTTCATTTATATATACTATGGCTCAGTTTTTATTTTTTATTTTTTGAGTTTACTTCTCAAAGGTTTTTGTGGCTCAGTAAAAATAATTATTTTTATATTGTTTAAGAAAATAAGTTGAAATCATTTAACTTTACAAATCTCACATGAAATATAAGGTTATTCCAAAAATATTTTTCATTCAAATTTGATATTATGAATAAAATAGAATTTTGATTAAATGAAAAGTATTTTAGGAATGATATTATTAAATTTACACCAACATATAAAGAGGATACAAATTTGTGCAACTATTTTTTGTCTAAATATTTTTTAGACCATTTTATTCTTATTCTTAATAGTATCAAAGTAATGACAATATTTAATCATATTTATTTATGCATATTAAAACTGACACTAACTAAAATTAGGTAACTACCTACTAACCACTCTCTACTTTTATTAGATAATTTTATCTGTAAACTATTTCATAAATTTAAAATTTTTCTTTTAACTTACATTAACTTTCCATTACTTTTATATTATTAGTTTTTTTTATTCTATCATATTTTTATTAACTGTATTTAACTTTTATTTTTTTATTATTAAAAAAATTTAGAGAGATACTTTGTCTCTTTTCCCTTACTAAAAATAAAATTAATTAGATTTATTTATATATGAGTCTAAAATATAAAGTAACTTTTTTTTCTTGAATTTTGAGGGAATAAGATTTAAGGTGTGTTTAGGTTAGTATTTTTAAGCATGAAATTGTACACTTTGAATCTGATGCAGTTATGTTTTCAAATAAATTTATAATGAGTTTGAAAATTTATGTTTCAAATTTTATTCTAAGCAAATTAGTAATTAAATTTAGTTGGCATATGATTTAAAATTAATATAAAAAATGTTTTTTTAATTACTTGCACTCAATTAAAATATCTATGACATTTAAACATTTTTTTTTGTTTTACAAAATCACGTTATACACCCAATTTGTAGGTTCACGGAGTCTGCTTAGAACCACTGTATCAGAAAGATGATTAGTGTTTAACCTACACAGCAAAGGTAGTAGCTTGTAGGCGAAGGAAAAAGAAACATAAAAAAATATAATTAGTTTGAGTAATACTAAAGTTGAATTATTTTAAATAAGATCTTGAGTTTAAATATTGTGAATGAAAAAATATGATTAAAAGAAAATATTATATCAAAAGGCGATTAATTTAATTTTTGATAGAAATTATTTATTAATAAAATTAATAGATATTTGATACAAATAATATAAGATAGAAATAAATAAAAATACTTCATAACATATGTTTGAATATGCGGTGCGTTGATACTAAATCAATTATTTTTTTCACATTTACAATGAAATAACTCTTTATTGTTTTTAACTTTTCAATTATCCACCATAAATTTTGGAGCTAGAATCGATTCAGCAAAGTATCCAAACATGTATGTTACATATACTTTATCTCAAAAAGAAAGAGTTAAAACCTACCTCTAATTAAATAAGAAAGGTGATGATATTTAGATGTTCGCATATTACAAATATCTCATCATGACTTGTAATTTCTTTTCGTATTATATCACTAATCAACATTTAATTCTCTTCTCTTCCTATCTCTCTCAACACTTAAGAGCTATCCAATAATCATTTTCCAAATACGAAATGCTATCTTTTTCAACTCCACCAACCTCTTAAGATTTGACTCTCTGATATTTTATTGCTTAGTAACACGTGAGTGTTTATAGTTTACACAGTCATTCTCTGTTTTCTTCTGTCCCCAGAACTATATACAAATTAACACAGTAATCTAGTTGTACCGTATGAGACCGGGACGTACGGTGGTCAATGGCACGGATCCGGCGGTTGCCACCATGCTTAATTGTATTTAAATTTAAAAATAACAATATAATTATAAGACTAATATTTTAAAGACAATATACTTTGTTAAAACTTAAAATAAAATAAAATCTAAATTTAATTACATTTTCAATCTTTTAAATATTTTGATTATACGGTTTTAATTTATTAAATTTCAATTATTCCAATTAGATTAATTTCTAAATTTTTTCTTCAAGTGCCAGTCAATTTGGACTCAGCCTTTTACTTCATAATTAACCTGAGATAGTTAGCTATTAATTAAACTTATTTAGTATACACAATTATATATAAAATAGATTACATATAACGTCAATATGTGATTATCTCAAAATTATTCATATATTGGCTAGTATTAAATAAATAATAACATATTTTTAATATAATATATTTTAATTTTGACTTAACCAATTTATATTGAATAATATTATTTTTAATAAAGTTGTTTGTTGATACAAGTGGTTTGACACTTAAGTTTGTTAACTAAAGTTTAACTTTAGAATTTGATCTTCAACTTGAACATGCATGAAGTGACAACTAAAGTATCATTTACTCCAAAACTATTACACCTCTTCATTATAAAAAAAAATCGAATTTGTTGTAAATCGGATTGTATATTTTTTTCAATGGCACCCTCAAGAAAAAATTGTCCTGAATTGCATTATTCTGTGTATATGCATATTAATATGAATATAATACTAGTAATGCGTAAACAAGAGATTATTTTTTAGTTTTTTTATACTTTCATTCAAATTACAATCCAATTATAATTTCTCATGATAAATTTATTAATTTTTTATAAAATTATATTACATATTATATTAATGATAATTTATAATTAGATTATAATATAAAAACACATTATCATTCAACTCATAATGACTCATAATGTATATTGATGTATGGAGTACAACCCTTGATATAATTGCCCAAACCAAAGGCAGTTTCAATATTCCGCGTTCGTTCCCTTAGAAGAATGCAGTTGCTTTGCACTCAAAGCTAATACCAGACGTAATGGAAAATTAGAAACGGCTGCACCAATCTACAAACCAAATACTAATTAACGTTTTACTTAAAATGGTCATTATTAGTTTATTTCGGATGTAAATGAAATGAACTCTTTGTCAGTGTATTAATTTTGGGTTATTAAATGCTTGATGAAGTTGGTTTCTTCTAATAAATAAATTACAATTTTGTCATAAAAAGTTACTTATATATATTTTTTTAATTTTTAAACATTCTGTTATTCTCTTTCTTTCATATCATCTTTTAAATGAAAACATCTATTAAATATTATATTAATAAACTTAAAATTAAGAATGTATTTGATAAATATAAAAATAAAGTTATAAATAAGATAAACAAGTCAAATGTAAGTATTATGCTTTTTAACAAGCCAAATCCAAACTTTGAATTTGACCTGTTTAAATAAATGAGAATATCATAATTTTAAAATAATTCTAAAATTTTCTATTATTTTTTATTTACTACTTTTTTTATACATAGGATAGTATGAAAAGATAACATTCCTCTATTTTTAATGCAAGCCAAGCTTAAGCTTAGGTTGTTCCGTTTGGTTCAATTTGTTTTAACTCCTGAGAAATAGCATAGCAGTCATTTTTTTGAAGTCATTGAGTAGCTTGCATCCTCTGAAGTCAATTCAGTAACTTATTTGAGGTATAGGATGTGAGGGTTGTTCTATGTTACAATCCGTGATGTTCATATTTTTCAAGTCATCAATCACTTTAAAATTAGACTATACTTAGTTCAGTATTCAGATTTCAGATAACCATGCATGAGTGTGAAAACAGCTAGGATAACTAAACGATTGCTCTTGTAGAGTTGAACTTGTGTCAAATATAACACAGCACACTTGAATTAGTCACCAAAATCACTTGATCAGCCTTCAAACAGTCTACTGAATTAATATGGCTTGCACTTGCATATTTCACATTCTTTGAATCTCATTCCACGATTACAACAGAATCTATGGATGTAGGTGACAAGTATTCATCAACTGACTTTAACAGAAGAACTAGAAGAGAAGAAGTGTTGTTCCTGTCAACGGAATTAAATGCCACAACAAATTGTATGGGATTGCACATTTATTTGTAACAATTACTCTCTTAATTAGGATAATTAGCTGTAATTGTATATATGGCAGTTTAGCTATTTATTGGGCTGAAAATTAGCTTGACAGGTTGTAATATTAAAGTGTATTTATATGAGAAATCTCCATGAGGAGCAAACAGTTTTTGGCCTAACCTTTTCTAAGTTTAACATGGTATCAACCTAGGTTTCGATCCAAGACCCTAGTCTGCACTTCTTTCGTTGTTCTTTCAGCCTCGTCCAAGTTTCAGTTCTCTCCAAGTCCTTGTTTTTTTTCTATTTCTTGGTCATTTCTTTCCTAGTCCAGATTACCATCCCTTGTTCTATGTCTACCGAAAAGTATGATGTTCTCTTGGTTCGCTTTAATGGCAAAAACTACTCAGCTTGGGCATTCCAATTCCAGATCTTTGTCATAGGAAAAGACTTATGGGGTCATGTTGACGGCAGCTCTCTCGTCCCTGACAAAGACACAACTAAGGTTGAACACGCCAAATGAAAAGTCAAAGATGCTCAAGTCATGGCCTGGATCCTAGGCTCTGTCGATCCCAACATTGTCCTGAATCTTCGGCCTTACAAGACAGCAGCCACAATGTGGAATTACTTGAAGAAAGTCTACAGTCAGAACAATGAAGCTCGAAGGTTCCAGCTTGAACACGACATCGCTACCTTTAGACATGATAGTCTCTCCATCTCTGATTTTTACTCTCAATTCATGAATCTTTGGGCTGAATACACTGATATAGTTTATGCAGACTTGCCTTCTGAAGGCCTCAGTTTAGTCCAAACAATTCATGAAACTACTAAACGCGATCAATTTCTTATGAAATTGAGATCTGATTTTGAAGGTATTCGGTCCAACCTCATGCATAGAAATCCTGTACCATCACTGGATGCATGTTTCAATGCTCTGTTGCATGAAGAACATCGCCTCCTTACACAGTCCATCATTGAAGATCACAAATCCGCTATTGTTCCAGTGGCATATGTGGCCCGAGGAAAACCAAAAAGCCATGACATGTGTACTGTTCAATGTTTCTGTTGCAAGCAATTTGGACATTATGCTTCTAACTGTCCGAACAAATTCTGCAACTACTACAAAAAGGATGGACATATTATTAAAGAATGCCCCATAAGGCCACCCAAGCGAAATGTCACAGCTTTTACAGCCTCAGTTGATTCATTTGTTCCTAATAATTCAGCCAATCCAGCACCTGTTTAGCAACAAGCTCCTGATCCTACTCCGACTATGACCCCTGAAATGGTTCAACAAATGATCATTTCAGCATTCTCTGCTTTAGGATTCTCAGGTAAATCCTCTTCCCCTTGGTATTTTGATTCGGGGGCTTCCAACCACATGATCAACAATGCTCAATTTCTTACTAATATCAAAAAATATCTTGGAGACCTCAAGATACACACCGCTGATGGAAATCCTTTGCCTATCACAGCCACTGGTGATATTTCTCCATCTCTAACCAATGTTTTTGTTTCTCCTGGTCTCACTAGTAATCTCATTTTAGTTGGTCAATTAGTTGACAATGATTGTCAAGTACAATTCTCACAGTCTGGTTTTCTTGTGCAGGATCAATACTCAGGGAAGATAATCGCGAAGGGGCCTAAAGTTGGACGTCTTTTCCCAATCCATTTCTCATTGCCTTCCAATCTTTCTTTGCCTTTAGTTTCTTGTAATTCTGCTATTGTTGATTACCAAGTGTGGCATAAGCGTCTTGGACATCCATACGCAAATGTACTTCATGACTTGCTCAAATCTAATTATCTTGGAAATAAACACAATTCATCTCTTAATGTTGATCACTTTGATTGTATTCCTTGTAAACTTGGTAAAAGTAAAATTCTGCCTTTTCCAACACATCAGTCTAATGTAACACAACCTTTTGAAATCATTCACAGTGATGTTTGGGGGGTGGCACCGGTTATATCTCATGCTCATTATAAATATTTCGTAACTTTTATTGATGATTATAGTCGCTTCACTTGGGTCTATTTTCTGCGATCAAAAGATGAAGTCTTTTCCACTTTCAAATTTTTCCATGCTTTTGTTCAGACCCAATTTTCGTCAAAAATAAAAATATTTTGCTCTGATAATGGGGGAGAATATGTTGGATCGAGTGGCCTCAGAATAATTAAGAAGGGAGAGTTGAATTAATTATTCCTAAACCTTTACTAATTAAAAAATTACTCTTTTAAGGCTTTTACTTTTGTTGTTAAGAGAATATGGAGTAGAAGAGAAACTTAACAGAAAGTAAAAGCGAAAATTAAATGCACAGCGGAAAGTAAAAGAGTAGGGAAGAAGGAAACAAACACACAATAGTTTTTATACTGGTTCGGTAACAACCCGTGCCTACCTCCAGTCCCCAAGCGACCTGCGATCCTTGAGATTTATTTCAACCTTGTAAAAATCCTTTTACAAGCAAAGATCCACAAGGGATGTACCTTCCCTTGTTCTCTTTGAAACCCTAGTGGATGTACCCTCCACTAGAACTGATCCACAAGAGATGTACCCTCTCTTGTTCTCAGTCAAACCCAAGTAGATATACTCTCTACTTGTACCACAAAGGATGTACCCTCCAATGTGTTAAAACAAAGATCTCAGGCTGTTAAACCTTTGATACTTTGTGAATGGAGATACAAAAGAATTCTCAGGCGGTTAAACCTTTGAACGCTTTTGTATTAAGGAATGAGAAGAATCAAAAGAATTCTCAGACTGTGTCGTTTTGAATTCTTTGACAAGGGAGAAGGGAGACACAAAAGAATTCAGGCGGTTAGTCCCTTGTACTTTTGGAAAAGAGAGAAGAGAGACACAAAAAGAATTCAGGCGGTTAGTCCTTGGCGAATTCTTTTTGGCAAAGGGAGAAGAGAATGAAAAGATGAATAGCACAAGTTTTCAAGGTTTGGAAAACCAGAAAACTTCAGAAAGCTTTTGGTACAAAGAAGAAGAAGAAGTTCAAAGAGATTCAAGGCTTGTATAGGATTGTATGAAATAAGTGTTCAAGATTGTTGTTAGAAAGATTGATTGAAAATGCAAAACAAAGTCTTGCTTTTATAGACTCTTCATGTCTGGTCAAGAAGGCCATTCAGAAGAGTTATAACTTTTAGAAAAACTTAAAACCCATTTGAAAAAGTCAAAACCTTTTTGAAGAGTTATATCTTTTGATTTTTCAAAAACAGTCACTGGTAATCGATTACCAAATAAGTGTAATCGATTACACAAAACTTTTGAGTGAAAGGATGTGACTCTTCACATTTAAATTTGAATTTCAACATTCAAGGACACTGGTAATCGATTACCAAAACATTGTAATCGATTACAACCTTTTGAAAATATTTGGAACGTTGTAAATTCAGTTTGAAAACTTTTTCAAACTCATTTTGCTACTGGTAATCGATTACAACAATATGGTAATCGATTACCAGAGAGTAAAAACTCTTTGGTAAAGGTTTTGTCAAAAACTCATGTGCTATTCAAAGTTTTGAAAAAACTTTTTAATACTTATCTTGATTGAGTCTTTTCTTCATTCTTGAATCTTGAGTCTTGAGTCTTGATCTTGATTCTTGAGATCTTGAGTCTTGATTCTTGATTCTAGGCTTTCTTCTTGAGTCTTGAATTATCCTTGATTCTTGAACTCTTGACTTGTTCTTGATCTACTTGAGATGTTCTTTGATTCACTTGAGTTGTTCTTTGATCTTTTGAGCTTTTTGTTCATCACCTTTGTCATCATCTTTTGTTGTCATCATTGTTATCATCAAAACACCTTTGAATCATTGTTGATTCATCATGAAGCTTTGCTTCCACAATCTCCCCCTTTTTGATGATTAAAACTTCTGAAATCAAGAAACACATACACACTTTTTCCTAGTCGATCACTCTTATAAATGCTCCCCCTTTGTTTTTGAATTTATGCTTATCTTAAAATTAAATGTGAGTTCTTGATTTATCCCTATTTCTCTCCCCCTTTGGCATCAACAAAAAGCCAAAGTGCGTATCAAAGTTAAAGTATGCAAATATATCTTAAACATTCATACAACATTCATAAAAATATTAACCACAACATGAAGTAACAATCATAAACAGATTAACTTATATAATCCACATAGTCAAATAACATACTTGTTCAACCAAACCATGCAAATAAGGAAATAATAAATTGTTCAAATACCATAGTAATATAGCCAAAATACAAGGCTGAAAATCAAAGTAGTAATAATATTAAAATATAATTCTAAGATGATGGAGGCGGCGGTGGTGGAAGATCAAAGCTTGACCGGATGTAAGATACATCTTCTTCAACCTTTGTCATCCTTGACTCCATTTCATTGAAGCGCATATCCACTTGTAATTCTAAAGTATCAAATCTTTCACCAACAAAGGTTTGAAGACCATCAAAACTTTCCAAAATCTTCGAAAGAAGAGATGAATCTTCTCCCTCATGTCCTTCTTCACCAATATTTCTAGCACCCTTCTTTACCCATGATCCATCATGCTCCTTAATATAACCAAAGGATGCTATGACTGAAGCGCCTATAAGGAATGATCTCTTGATTGGAACATAAGGTTCAGAATCAAGAGGGATGTTGAAATGTTGAAGGAAGAGGGTAACAAGGTGAGGATAAGGCAATGGGGCATTCAATCACAATGACTTATGCATGCGATATCTAACAAGATGTGCCCAATCAATTTGTAAACCTTTATGAAAGGCCCACATGACAATGAGATCTTCTTCAGAAACCTGGGCATGGTTTGAAGATCTAGGAAGCAAAATGCGAACTATAAGGTAATGGAGGATGCGACTTTCAAAAGCCAATGAACCGGCAAGAAGTCTTCCGGTCATATCCGCTTGGTTGGTGCAAACCAACCGGCGGGCATCATGCATAGAGAAATTGAATTTCCATTCATCAATCAGTGCACCCTCAAAAGGCACACCTTCACTAGGCAATTTGGTTAAGTCAAAAAATAGGGATTGGTCAATGACCATCTTAATCCCATAGATTTCAGACATTAGAACACCTTCATGAATTTCTAAATTAGAATAGAAGGCTTTGACTAATTCAGAATAGACAGGTAATTTCAGAGACATGAATGGAATAAGATTGGAGTTTTCAAATGCTTGGAAGCATTCAAAATTCTCATTTGAGAAGAACTCCATATCTATGAATTTTGGGTCTACAATGGAACGAGAGGAAAAGAGGTTTGTGTACCGTATACGCTATTCCTCTGATGAGAATAATGATCCAGAGGGAATGGAGGGAGGAATTGGTGCTTCCTGTGACCCGGAATGTCGCTAACTCCGACTCGAAGTTCCTTTCCGCTTTTTCGATGGTTCCGCCATTTGAAGAGTTTTTTTTTGGGATTTCAATAGATTCAAATGAAAGAGATTGAAAAAAGATGAAGTTTGGGCTTTGTGGGGAGTGATTTGGAAAAGAATTGAGTGAGATATGGCTGGAAGAAAAATTGGGGGCGAGGGTTTTCGAGAGAATGAAAGGTTGCAGGTTTCAGAATTTGAAATTTGAATATATAGGTGCAGGGACGCGTCGTAATCGATTACACAAATATGGTAATCGATTACCAGAGAGCAACTTTGCCAGAAATAACTGCTTGTAATCGATTACACTATTATGGTAATCGATTACCAGTGGTTATTTTAGCCAGAAAACAAAAATAGAAGGCTTTCTAGGAGAGAAGAAGTTTTGAAAACTATTTTTGAAAATACTATATTTGAAAATACTTTATGACTAATTTTCAATCATGTAATTTACATATCATGTCATGCAAAAATATTTAAAACATGAAGATAATCAATTTTATCAAGAACAATCACAACACAAGTATGAAGAATATTGATTTTACTTAAATAAATGAATGAATATTTCATGCAAATAGAATGAAATCAATCAAGCAAATATACTCATGATTTCAAACAATCAAAAGACAAACAAATAAAGAATTGTTAGTCATCATAGTCAAATTGTTTGAATAAAAATTTCAACTTTAAGAGAAATTTTAATAAGATAATGGTTTTGATATTACCTTTTTTAGGATTGAAGTGTCTAGATCTTCAAAGATGAGGATCATTCTTTTTCTCCTTGTTTGTCATCCTTGAGAGATGTTCTCATCACTTTCATAATCTTTGGTTAAAAGATTAATCTCATTTTCTGAACCATCGGATGAATCATTGTCATCCCATGCAATGTATGCTTTCTTAGTTCTTCTTTCGTCAAATCTTTTCTTTTCACTTTTCTCCGACCATTCTTCATTTGACGGACAGTTGGCCTTGATGTGACCAATTTGGTTGCATTTGTAACACCTAAGGACTTGAGAATCCTCTTGTGATTTTCTTCCATTATTGAAATTCTGACGCCAATCAATTCTTCTTTTCTTGATGTATTTCTGAAATTTCTTAACAAAGAAGGAAAAATCTTCATCATCTAAATCTTCTTCTTCATTTTCTTCTTGTATTAAAGATGAGGCTTTAAGGGCTATGCTTCTCTTCTTTTTGTCATTTTCTTCATTCTGATTGAGGCGTTGAAGTTCCATCTCGTGTTCCTGCAATTTACCAAATAAAGTGGCAAGAGACATGGAAGAGAGATCTTTGCTTTCAGAAATAACAGTTACCTTGGGCTGCCATTCCCTACTTAAACATCTTAAGACTTTATTAATTAAATCTTCATTAGGAAAAACTTTTCCTAATGATGCAAGATGGTTTACAATATGTGTAAACCTTTTGTGTAAACTCTGAATGTTTTCATTTGGATTCATCCTAAATAACTCATATTCATGGGTAAGGGTATTTATTCTAGACCTTTTTACATCTGTGGTTCCTTCATGGGTTAACTAGAGAGTATCCCACATATCCTTGGCATTAGTACAATTTGACACTCTAAAGTACTCGTCTATCCCTAGGGCTGAGGTGATGATATTTTTGGCTTTGAGATCATACTGGATTTTTCTCCTATCTTCTTCTGTCCATTGATCTCTCGGTTTTTGAGTTGTAGTGCTTGTGCTTACATCTACTATAGTGGGTATATGTGGTCCTAATTCTATTGCTTCCCATATATTTAGATCTATAGCTTCAATAAATATCTGCATGCGGGTTTTCCTATAATGGTAACCCTCACCATTGAAAATGGGTGGTCTGTGAATAGAATTTCCTTCAGGAAACAAGGGATTTGAGGAGGCCATCCTACAAGAAACCTGCTCTGATACCAATTGTTGGATCAAGTGGCCTAAGAATAATTATGAAAGGGGGGTTGAATTAATTATTCCTAAACCTTCACTAATTAAAAAATTACTCTTTTAAGGCTTTTACTTTTGTTGTTAAGAGAATATGGAGTAGAAGAGAAACTTAACAGAAAGTAAAAGCGAAAATTAAATGCACAGCGGAAAGTAAAAGAGTAGGGAAGAAGGAAACAAACACACAAGAGTTTTTATATTGGTTCGGCAACAACCCGTGCCTACCTCCAGTCCCCAAGCGACCTGCGGTCCTTGAGATTTCTTTCAACCTTGTAAAAATCCTTTTACAAGCAAAGATCCACAAGGGATGTACCTTCCCTTGTTCTCTTTGAAACCCTAGTGGTTGTACCCTCCACTAGAACTGATCCACAAGAGATGTACCCTCTCTTGTTCTCAGTCAAACCCAATTAGATATACTCTCTACTTGTACCACAAAGGATGTACCCTCCAATGTGTTAAGACAAAGATCTCAGGCTGTTAAACCTTTGATACTTTGTGAATGGGGATACAAAAGAATTCTCAGGCAGTTAAACCTTTGAACGCTTTTGTATTAGGGAATGAGAAGAATCAAAAGAATTCTCAGACTGTGTCGTTTTGAATTCTTTGACAAGGGAGAAGGGAGACACAAAAGAATTCAAGCGATTAGTCCCTTGTTCTTTTGGAAAAGAGAGAAGAGAGACACAAAAAGAATTCAGACGGTTAGTCCTTGGCGAATTCTTTTTGGCAAAGGGAGAAGAGAATGAAAAGATGAATAGCACAAGTTTTCAAGGTTTGGAAAACCAGAAAACTTCAGAAAGCTTTTGGTACAAAGAAGAAGAAGAAGTTCAAAGAGATTCAAGGCTTGTATAGGATTGTATGAAATAAGTGTTCAAGATTGTTGTTAGAAAGATTGATTGAAAATGCAAAACAAAGCCTTGCTTTTATAGACTCTTCATGTCTGGTCAAGAAGGCCATTCAGAAGAGTTATAACTTTTAGAAAAACTTAAAACCCATTTGAAAAAGTCAAAACCTTTTTGAAGAGTTACATCTTTTGATTTTTCAGAAACAGTCACTGGTAATCGATTACCAAATAAGTGTAATCGATTACACAAAACTTTTGAGTGAAAGGATGTGACTCTTCACATTTAAATTTTAATTTCAATGTTCAAGGGCACTGGTAATCGATTACCAAAACATTGTAATTGATTATAGCCTTTTGAAAATATTTGGAACGTTGTAAATTCCGTTTGAAAACTTTTTCAAACTCATTTTGTTACTGGTAATCGATTACAACAATATGGTAATCGATTACCAGAGAGTAAAAACTCTTTGGTAAAGGTTTTGTCAAAAACTCATGTGCTATTCAAAGTTTTGAAAAAACTTTTTAATACTTATCTTGATTGAGTCTTTTCTTCATTCTTGAATCTTGAGTCTTGATTCTTGATTCTTGGCTTTCTTCTTGAGTCTTGAATTCTCCTTGATTCTTGAACTCTTGACTTGTTCTTGATTTACTTGAGATGTTCTTTGATTCACTTGAGTTGTTCTTTGATCTTTTGAGCTTTTTGTTCATCACCTTTGTCATCATCTTTTGTTGTCATCATTGTTATCATCAAAACACCTTTGAATCATTGTTGATTCATCATGAAGATTTGCTTCCACAGAATACATGTCACACTCATTTCAGGACTTCTTGCAATCCAATGGCATTGTATCCCAAAGGTCATGCCCCTCAACTCCACAACAAAATGGGGTAGCGGAAAGAAAAAATCGCCATTTGCTTGATGTTGTCCACACCCTTTTGCTGGAGTCTCATGTGCCATCATGTTTTTTGTGTGAAGCCCTTTCCACTACAGTTCATCTTATCAACCGATTGCCATCTCCATCAATAGGTAATGAATCCCCTTTCAATCGGTTATATGGTCACCCACCCAATTACTCCAATCTTCGTATCTTTGGTTGTGTGTGTTATGTCCATCTTCCTTCAAGAGAACGCACCAAGCTCATTGCACAATCTGTTGAATGTTCCTTTCTTGGATATTTTCCTCATCAAAAAGGCTTTCTATGTTATGATCCTACCATACATAGGAATCGAATATCTAGAAATGTCATTTTCCAAGAAAATGTATACTTTTTTGCATCACATCCTGACCTTACCTCTCCTTCGATTTTTGTTTTGTCATTGTTTTCTAACTCTCATGCAGGAGAACCATCTCCTAAACCTCTCTTGACCTACAACAGATGTAGCACTGCAAATCAAAATCAATAGACAGAACCTCAAGGGCCCCCTAGAGATAATTCCTTGGCTGCTGATCCAGTAGAAGAACCAGAACCAGCTCCTCCAAGATGCAACTCACGCATTATTAAGCCCCCAGACAGGTATATCCATTCCATGACAGCCTCATTATCCTCTATTCCTACCCCTTCCTCTTATAGCCAGGCCATAAAGAATGCTTGTTGGCATAAAGCTATTGAAACTGAACTTCTAGCATTGGAAGAAAATCAAACATGGGATATAGTCCCGTGTCCCACATCTGTTAAGCCTTTAAGTAGCAAGTTTGTGTTCTCTATGAAGCTGCGTTCGGATGGATCCATAGATCGTTACAAAGCTCGTTTAGTTGTACTTGGAAATAAGCAATAATATGGACTGGACTATGATGAGACTTTTGCACCGGTCACCAAGATGACAACTGTGCGCACTATTCTTGCTCTTGCTGCCTCACAATCTTGGCCACTACATCAAATGGATGTCAAAAATGCATTCCTTCACGGTGACCTTAAGGAGGAACTTTACATTAAGCTTCCTAATGGTATGCCTACCCCTTCACCTAATACTGTTTGCAAATTGAAACGCTCTTTATATGGATTAAAACAGGCACCAAAAGTATGGTTTGAAAAGTTTCGCTCGACATTACTTGTTTTTGAATTCACTCAAAGTCAGTATGATCCCTCTCTTTTCCTACAAAGGACTCCTAAAGGCATCGTGGTGCTTCTTGTTTATGTGGATGACATTGTGGTCACTGGTTCAGATCAAGATGTTGTTTCTAGAATCAAAAATCAATTGCATTCAACCTTTCAGATGAAAGACTTAGGCCATCTCACTTATTTCTTGGGTTTAGAGGTGCATTGTCATCACCAAGGCATTTCTCTATGTCAACACAAGTATATTCAAGACTTGGTCCAACTAGCTGGACTCCCAAATGCCACCCCTGTTGACACTTCCATGGAAGTTAATGTTAAATATCAGAGAGATGAAGGTGAACTTCTTGATGATCCCACTCACTATCACAAGCTCGTGGGAAGTCTCATCTATCTAACTATCACTCGCTCAGATATTTCTTTTGTTGTCCACACCGTGAGTAAGTTCATGCAATCTCCGAGGCATTTGCATCTTTCAGCAGTAAAACGGATCATTAGATACCTCCTTGGCACCCCAAAGCATGGTCTATTTTTTCCTGCTGATTCCTCCGTACAACTCTAAGCATACAGTGATGCTGATTGGGCTGGTTGTCCAGACACAAGAAAATCTACTATTGGCTGGTGTATGTTCCTAGGGAATGTTCCTATTTCATGGAAATGTAAGAAACAAGATTCAGTCTCAAAGTCCTCCACTAAGCAGAATATCGCGCGATGTCTGCCGCTTGTTCCGAAATAATATGGCTGCGTGGTCTCCTCACAGAGCTTGGATTCTCTCAAGCACAACCAACTCCGCTGCATGCTGACAACACCAGTGCCATACAAATTGCAACAAATCCAGTTTACCATGAACGGACTAAACATATTGAGGTTGACTGTCACTCTATTCGCGATGCCTATGATCGAAGAGTCATCAGTCTACCACACATCTCAACTTCCATTCAAATAGCTGACATTTTCACTAAAACATTGACACGTCAGCGACACAATTTTCTACTTGGCAAATTGATGTTGGTCGATTTTCGGGCATCAATTTGAGGGGGGATGTCAACGAAATTAAATGCCACAGCAAATTGTATGGGATTGCACAAATTATCTGTAACAATTACTCTCTTAATTAGGATAATTAGCTGTAATTGTATATATGGCAGTTTAGCTATTTGTTGGGCTGAAAATCAGCTTGACAGGTTGTAATTAAAGTGTATTTATATGAGAAATCTCCATGAGGAGCAAGTAGTTTTTGGCCTAACCTTTTCTGAGTTTAACAGTTCCTAGTTCCGACTGACCATGCTGCATAATATGATGGGGCTTGCAAGGTTACAAAGGTAAGGCGTTTTGACATGAGTACATGACAGTTAAGTAAATTTATGTTTAGTTCTTTTAAACAGTTAGACTAACACACAACTAAATTTGAAGTAAATTGAAACACTTGCTAATATGAGAGCATAATGTTTGATTTATATGGACTTAGGGTGAAATTAATGCATGTGTTGTATCACAGTCTGTAGTTTAAAAGCTAAAATTAAAGAGAAAAGTAAACAAATAAAATAAGCAATAGATTTCAAAAGTGAGGGACAAGTAGAAAGTGAAATTTGATCTCTGCAATGTTCGTATACTTGTACATTTTTTGCCACGCTGACTTGCTGTCTCACACTGACATAGAATCACTTGATTAAATTGTTTGCTCTTTGTATGACTCCTAGAAGAGTTGTTACTTGATTCATTTACCGTTTCTACACTACTAAAATAATAGTATTCTACGTCGCGCATTCAACATCGGTGGTTCCAAAAATGATGTTATTTTAGTGGCGGTGGTATTTTAGTAAATAAAAGATTTATTTTAACAACGTTTTTGCAAAAAACGACGTCATCTTCGCGATACAACATCGTTTTTGAAACACCGTTGTTGAACAGCATTATACAAAGACGGTGGGTTTTATAAACACCGTCTTTGAATCTCGCCTAAATTTTCATCTTTTTCCCTCATACTCGCACTCTACCCTAGCCCACATTATCTCACTCAATTCATTTGGCTTGATTTTAACCATCGATCGAGGCCGAGAGCGTTTCGGTGTTTTCTTCTCCGTGGAATTCCTGAAAATCATTTCATTCTTAAGAATTACAGGGCTTAGGGTTGTGCGAGATTTCGAAGGTGGCTTGATCGTGAGCGCTCTTGAAGGAGAATTCCTTGCCGGAGCAAATCTTGTTAAGGACGTTCCAGCACTTCTTCTTCAGCCTTCGGATCTTCTCCACGAGCTGATTCTTGTTGAAATCGAGTTGGAGCTTCGACTTGATTTGGTCGTAGAACAAAGCGGTGTCGTTGTGGTGCGAGGATCCTCGCTGTGATGTGTAGTCAAGGAACCCTTGCAAGAGCTCGATCTCGTCGTTGTCGGTCCACAGCCGCTAAAACAGTCGTCGCGAGTCATCCAGCGGCGACGACGGATTTTTCTCTACGAGTCATCGAGCTCAACTTACATTTTGTCAAACTTCACTATCTCTGCTGCACCTCGAGGTCTATGCCCAGCGGTGGGTACCAGAGGAGTATTTGCAAACTAAGCCTGTGACTATGGCTTCCTAGTTATGCTCTAGAAGACCTTTATCAGTGAACACACATAAAATTCCTGGTACCGGAGGAGTAAAAAAGCCAAAGAAGGCCAGGGTCAAGCAGAGCAACGTCTTCTCCTCAAATTCCTGGTAAGAATATAGTATCACTCCTTTCTATAGAACTTACAAAAAATTTTAGGATACTGGAGACAAAACTGTTATGGATTGATAAGAAATTTTAGGTTCATCCTGATGTTAAAGGGCCGATCTTGTTGATTTGGGAGTCTTACTGTTTTAGTGTAGAGTTTTGATTGTCTCTGTAGTCATAGTGAAATCTTGAACGTGCCTTGTTTTTTGTGAGTTTAATATGTTGTTGAGGGTTTTCAAGGTTTTAAGTTAGATCGTGTCGCGGTTGTTGCAATCCTTAACATTGTGGAAAATTGCTGACAAATGTGGCCATTGCAGCCACAATTAGTGATTTGGTTGTAGAGAATCCAAAGACCTTGACAGGCCAAAATCATGGTTGTGAACAATTTTTTATGACCTTGAAGGTTTTGCATTTGGCATCTCTGAATTCCCACTCATGGCTGATTTTGTGAGTTACCGTCTGTGTGTGGCATTTGCCTATTCCTTTTGAAGGATTATTAGGCGTGAGAGACTAGATTTTGTTTGAGGGAAGACCAAAGGCAAAGATGAAGACTTCCCTTATAGATTCTGAAGTGATATTTGGCCATGATTTCAGGAGATTTTGCTAATTGATATTAAAACCCTTGTTATATTTTCTGAAAGCCAAAAAATATGTGCTATTATGTGTGCATGATTGTGTAGACTTAGTGAAGAATTGGGAAGAATGAGGTTGCTATTACAATATTGATATGCCATAATTTAAGCCTTACATATCATATATATAGAATCACAACTTGACTGTTGTTTTTGCATGATGTACAACTTCAGGGGTTTGATAAAGGTTGACATTGAAATTTGAAGCCATGGTTATTGACTCCATTCTGACATCTCCTCGTCTCAACTCTCCATCTTTCAGGAGGCAGTTTAAAAAGGATGAACTGGGTAGTTGGTCCACACTTTTCCAGAGGCATCGCTTCCTTTTATCTACTCTTGTTCTGATAACTCTCCTCTGCACTATTTATCTTTACTTTGCTGTCACTTTAGGGGCTAGTGGCACCTGTTCTGGTTTGACTGGAGCGCAGAAAACTTCATGCCATATGGAGCTTGTTAAGGATTCTGTGGCCAAGGGTAAACTGAAAATTCTTTGATATTTCAAAATATAATTACAGGGAATATTCTTTCTTTATTTTTGCCTGAGTATAGGTGACATGATGAAATCCAAATATAGTCTCCGGCTACAGTATCAATCAGTGTGACTGTGATATGTATATATACTATTATTTATCTTGGTGTTTTTGGGCCAAAATGTAGAATATATGTAGAAAGCAATTTCTTAGATACATTATGTTAATTTTAGTGATTGCTTCATTGACATAAAATTTTGGGATTATCAAACCAAAAGTAGATTACTATACTACTAAAAAGTAATTACTATAATACTAAAAAGTAATTACTATACTACTATTGGTAGTGGAAAGTTGAAACTGACAAGTTGGCCTTACATTAGCTGCATTATATGGATTTTCAGGAAAGTAGACAAAGAGAACTCAAGTTTATCCATGCAGGTTGAAAGCATGATTATACTGGGAAAATGGTATCAGGATGAAATTGTGAATATTTCTTTTATAAACACAGATGATTAAACAACAATAGCAATTGATGTCTATTTGTGCTTCTTTGGATTCAAAGTCTGGCTGAGATACTGAAGATCAACATTTGCTTAATTGAAGTTTTAAGACCTCATTTTTAGCTTTTTTATTTTCTTGTATTAAAGATACCTTCTTATTGTGATATTAAATATAACCACTAATTTCTTTAGTCTACTTACAGGTGGAGTTTGAGTCTGATGAAGAAGATTCTTGATTGAAAATTTTGGCAGCAGTAAAAAAATGTTGGAATACTATGCAGAATAACAGATACAATTATTTCATGTACACAAGTGTTTCTGTTTTATGACTGGTCATCATGAAAAAGCTGAAGCAAAAGTTTTAGAGTAAAATTTACTTACGCTTTTCTGTAAGTGGGGATTTGATTAACATTCAAGTACTTGTATTGTATAATAGGCTTCATAAAAGTAATAATTTACTTTTTGGCAAAGTTGATTGACATGTTTCTGTGAGATAATGAATTCATTTAATGTTGCTAGTTCTAGCTGTGTGTTTTTTTCGTCTCTAAGATCTATAATTGACATTGGTAGTTAATTAGTAATTATTATTTAATTTCCTTATGCTTAAGTATTGTTTAATTTTCTTAATTGTAAATCTGCCTTTTCCTTGATAGCCTTAGGAATTTGATCGGGAAGCTTGTTCCCTATCACATTGCTGCAAAGATAGTGAAATATATGTTGCCTGAGTGATTAGGAGTAGCAAGAAAAATTATAAAGTTGAAATTCATTAGAAAGATTTCAAACTTACAGAATTTTCAACTTTGGCAATTCTGCTAGA
Organism: Glycine max; assembly: GCF_000004515.6. Classification (NCBI taxonomy): domain Eukaryota; kingdom Viridiplantae; phylum Streptophyta; class Magnoliopsida; order Fabales; family Fabaceae; genus Glycine; species Glycine max. The sequence continues at coordinate 50,329,262 of NC_016088.4, read as the reverse complement.
ATTTTCATAATTTATAATAGATAATATTGTAATTATAAATACAGCTTTTCATATTATGTAATTATATTTATTGATTATTAGTAATATATATAATATTATAATTATAAATATTGATTTTAATATTATATAATAATATTTATTGATTATTAGCAATATTGATAATATTGTAAATATAATTATTGATTATTAATTAACCTAAAATTTAATTGCAGGTTATTTAACATTTAACATCAGTGCTGACGTAAGCTCTGATGTAGAAATTACATATTTTTACATCGATGCTTATGTCAGCAACGATGTGGAAACATGTAATTTTTACATCGGTGCTTACGCCAGCACCGATGTGAAAACACGCATTTGTTACATCGTTTATGACGTCAGCAACGTAGTAAATAATGATTTTTCAAAGACGGTGGTCTACTTAGGACCGATGTAGAAAACAACATGTTTTTTACATCTGTGGATTGACGACCAATGTCGAAACATTTAATTTTTAACGATATCATATTCTACATCGGTCGAGCACCGATGTAGAATGGCGTTTTCGACCGATGTCGAAATCGCATTTTGTAGTAGTGCTACAAGCTACAAGTACTATCCTTTGGATAGATTGAAAAGTCTCAGCATAGATGGTTGGTATATTTTTTGCTATGTTATCTTAATATTTAAACATTGAATCTATATATAACATGATTTTACTCAGAAATGTGAAATTCCTTAAATAGAAAGATTGAATGTAAGTATCTGTAAAGCATATGCAGTCACTGGCACTGCGTACGTCAACTTATTGAAGTCCACTTATTATTTTGACCACTTTGAGTTTATACTCATTAATTTGTATATTTCATATGTGGAAGTGTTTTTTTACCAAGAATTTTGTGTCTGATATACCAAATGCTAGAAAGAATTCTCTACTATGTAACCTCTTATTATTAAAGACAAGTTTATGGATCCCGATATGATAAATTAAAAATTTGGTACGGTGAATAAGGCTTTGTTGTTACTATAATCATGTTACAGGTACAAAGTATTCTCTGAAATCAATGACAAATCTTGGGAAATAAAACTAGAGTATAATAAAGTCCATTACTTAGATGGATTGTTAGATACATTCAGTAAGATGAGTAGATAACTGGGGTAAAATATAATTAAACAGTACACAATACTCCAAACAAACCATTTTTGAAATGGCTGTGGCTTTTACCTCAGCTTTGATTATTCAAGCGTCAATACCTTAAATTCGAGAAGAAGCAGGTTACCTTCGTAGTTTTAGAATTTTAGAATACATAGCAAAATGGCAGAAAAAGAGAAATGAAATTGTATCTATATAAACAATTAATCTGGTAAGAGCCAAAGCCAGCAGCAAGTGTAATTAAGAATATAGAAATCTCAATTTTATAATATTGCAAGGTTTGAAAAGGAATACTGATATGTGTGAAACAATTTAAAAAATAAAAACAAAAAACAAGTACAAGAGAATATTATTGTAAATAGAACTGCTATTAAAATTTGGCAGAAGAAACAGTTTGACGCATCTACATTTGTTCTTTTGTAATATGTGGAGAGTTAAGTCATTTTACGTTTATCTTACCAGGAAGAAAGGCTCTTCTGATTTTGCTTAGCTCTCTAGTGACATCCACCATATTCATTCTTTCTTTTGATGATTCCAATGGGCAAGAAAGTCCAATCTTAAAGAGTGAAACTAAGCACTTTTCAACAGTTGGAGTAAGATTCGAATTGTTTACTTCTTCTATTGCTGCTTGTCCTTGTTTTGGTACAAGTGATGAGTCCAAAATTTTTAAAAGATTATTAGGAAATGAATTTTCCACAAACTTATGCAAATTTTGACCATCTTCAAAGAATTCATCAGTGGGTCTGATTCCAGTAAGCATTTCCAACACAAGAATCCCAAAGCTATACATGTCACCATTGAACCTCAGAACCTAATCCCTACTCTACAACAAAAAATTTCAATACTTTGTATTTAGTAAATATAAAGTGTTTATAAAAAAATAGGGGATTCAAAGAAAAACTGATTCATTCAACAGTTTAGATTTTAGAACATACCCGGAGGAGCATAGCCAACAGTCCCCTTTATTCCAATTGTAATTGTTTGCTTAGAAGTGGTAGGCATTGATGATTGAGATAAGTCTTGCTATGCCAAAATTGCTCACATGAGCAGTCATGTCATCATCAAGAAGGACATTGCATGACTTTAAATCACAATGAATGATGGATTGCTTTCATTCATGATGAAGATAATGTAATGCAGAACCAACATCAATCATGATATTTAATCTTTGATCAAGGCTGAATTTTCTCGAATGCTCTGCACTTAGTGTCATTGGATGCAACCATTGCTCTAAGCTTCCATTTTTAATGTACTAAAAAATTAGAGCTTTAAATTCTTGACCTTTGAAATCTGTGCTGGAACATGTTAAAATCTGAACCAGATTTCGATGTTTAATATTTTTAAGTGCATTGCATTCAACAATGAAACTCTTGTGAGCTCCTTTTCTTTGAAGGTTTAGGGCCTTTATGGCAAATACTTTGTCTTCTAACTCAAGAGTTCCTTTGCAGACAGAGCTAAAATTCCAGACCCTATCAAGTTTGTAGTTGAGAATCCATAGGTTCTGTCATGTAAGCTTTGGTATGAAACTCTAGCCAACTCGCCAATTGTTGGTGGATCCAAAGATGGTTTCTTACTATTTTTCCTCATCCAGTAGATTGCTAGAATAACTGAGAGGATGAGAAGAAAAGCAACCACACTAACTATCACTGCCACCAACCTGAATTTTGCAAGTTTCTTACCTTTGACGAGGCATGGTGGTAGATGCAGTTCTGAAATTCCTCCACAAAGCTTACTGTTTCCAATCACCACTAACCGACTTGCATTTCCAAAGACACCTTCAATTGGTACCTCACCATCCAAAATGTTAAATGTTACATTGAAATATTCCAAGAAAGAAATGTTCTGCAGAATAGTTGGAATTGATCCAGACAAGCAGTTTCGTGACAGGTCTAAACATTTGAGACATTTGAGTGATGCTAAAGAGGATGGTATGATTCCCTGTAAAGAATTCCCTTGCATATAGAGGTACTCCAACATTCTGCATTCTCTGATAGTTCCAGGAATGTCACCTGACAGTTGATTCTCGGACACATCTAGGAAATCGATATTTTAAGGTTGCCTACTTCCGGTATATTACCACTAAACGAGTTCTGTGACAAATCCAACAAGTTTTTTAGAGAGGAAAGATTTAAAGATTAAAAGCCTCTAGAGGTATGGCACCTGTAAGGTGGTTTTTTGAGAGATTAAGTATTGTAATTTTTGGCACAGTTTCCTGAAACAATTGACTGAAGTTCCCTATGTTGCTGTAGGGATTTCTCCTGTGAACAACAATAGTGATTAGTGGGTAGCCCTTTGGATTAATGAGTTTAGGCTTAACTCAACCCCAAAAGCTAACTTAAGGAATGAGGGTTGCCCCACACTTATATATTCTAACTTGACTTCATTTTTAGCCGATGTGGGACTTGGGATTTTCCTAATTGTCAATGATTTTAAAAACTTCAAATAATCAGTTGAATTGTCACCTAGATTATTTTTCTCCAAAGTTAGATATAGAAGATTTTGTAGCTTGCCTAGACTTGGAACTTGTCCTGTGAAATAGTTTATACTGATCTCAAGTCTTGAAAGGATAAATGCATTTGTGATGGAAGGTGGGATTGGACCTGAGACTTGATTGTCAGCAATATAAATTTCTTGGAGATTAGGGAGGGTGTGGAACATGTTGGGTGAAAGAGGGCCATTAAATTGATTTGCAGCGGCTGAGATTACAGTAAGAGATGACGTATTATAAAGACAAGAAGGAAATGTTCCAGTCAATACGTTGACATCCAATGCTATCTTTGTCAAGCTTTTGAGATGACATATTTCTTGAGGAAGGTCTCCTTCAAAGTTCTTAACAGCCAGAGAGATGAATTAGGGATGAAAGATTCCCTATAAATGATGTGATTCCTTTGGTCAACTGGTTTTTAGCAACGATCAAATGTTGAAGCTTTCCAAGTGAGCCAACTTTGACTGATACTTTGCCAATCAGATTGTTCCCATTTAAGTATAAGCCTTTGAGACAGGTGCAACCTGTGAAGTTTGTAGGAATTTTCCCTTCCAGTGAGTTATGCGAGGCAACAAGTTTCTGCAGTTGTGACAACTGTCCCATTCTTTTGGGCTTGAGGTTGAACTTTTTCATATAAGAGAGATTGCCAACATGAGGAGATATGGAACCCTTCAAGTTGTACCCTCGCAAGTTCAGCTATGTAACCCTTTGAAGCATGGGATTGCATGTTATTCCATGCCAGTTACAAAAGTGAGTGGAAGTATTCCAAGAGAGCAAGATTCCATAAGGATCATTGGATATGAATTTCCTGAATTTGAGCAATGCCAAATGATAGTCTAATTTCTTGATGCAAAGGCAGTCATATTTGGGATAAACCACAGGGAGTTCAATGTAAGGAGAGAAATTAGGTGAAAATATATAGACCAAAATGCTAATAACATGAGACAAAAATGCTTCATTTTGATCAGGAATTGGAGGCTGCTAGGTGATGATATTTCTATTCTTATCATAGCTTTATATAGAGTTTGTTAATTGAAGAAGAAGCGCATGTTATTCCTTCTGCTGCTGCTTTGGTTTTGATTACCGACATAAAGGTCAAGTTTATACGGTAGGAGAATAAATCCATTTGAGCAAGAAACATGCAATGATTCTGAGAAAAATCCTTCGCTAACATTATAGAAAGTTCTTGGAGAATGATTCACGAAAGTAATATTTCTGTTGACCACTATTGATATTGCTGCCCCGATGGGAAGTTTATGTTGGCTAATAGCAGGTTTGATTCTCAATCATTTATCGGTTCTACATGGTTTGAATTGGAAAAAGAGAGGAATGAAAGTGGATAAAAAAAGTATCTTTAATGATGATTAAAGAAACGCGCATACTTTTTTCACTGCACCTACCGTTGTGAGGATTGTTGGAAGAAGAGTCAAATGGCTCATTGGACATAAAACAATTTAAAAGTAATGACACTGGAAGAAATACTATAAGTAACTGTAGAAATTGCTAAATGGTAGAAAATAATTATGTTCACTTCACATTTTTACGACTGTTTTCTATTTCTTTATGTCCCATTGCTCATTTAGTCTCAAACCTTTTTTTTTTTTTTTCTATTCTTCTTTCTATCTTTCCATTTATTGTAAAAATATGAAATGGTGGTGTCTAATAATGTAGGCCTTACTAATGGCCAATAAGAACATGCCTGATGGAGGAAAGAAGACTTCAAATGAACTTCCGTTATTAATTTAACTAGATATTGATCCGCGCATTACATGGGTAAAAAAAATCAAACATGATAGGGTCTGGAAATATTACGTTGAATTATGTTTTAAAAAAATTATGCAGAATTAATATATTTTAAAATTGTGAAACATTTGTTGAAAAAGGAAATAATGATATTATCCGTGATGGGTTCTCAACTGCAAACATGATAGGGTCCGGAAATTTTAACCCTGTTTACAAAGTTTGAGTTAGAATAAAAAGTTGTAGCCATGGTCATAAACCTTTAAAGAAAAGTATCTTATAGAGTTTCACTGTTGAATGCAAGAAACTTAAAAATATTAAAAAATCTTAAACACATATACGGTTGATATATTACTCCAATTTTGATTTGCAACCTCAAAAGGGGCCAGAACATAAAAGAACCACTTGGTAGCGATTCAATTTTCAAACCAAATATGCAGAAGCAACCTATCACCTGTATATGTTTTCATTTAAAACTAAGAACATTTATATGGCAAATGTAGACGAAATCTAATATTAGTATCTTTTTATATCTATTTCAATCTCTTCAAGGGACAGATTTGAAAATATAGAAATAAATAAAAACGAAAAGCTTCCATCAATGAATTACGTTCAAAGGCAGTTGGCTACTTGTGTTAATAATGTCAAAGAAGATACCTTGGATCCAAAAGAAACTCCTTAGGAATGTAGTTGATGCCGACTCGGAGATCTGTAGCAGCTCCAAGATCAATGATTTTGAATGTATGAGACTCTGATCCCAATGGTTTAAAAAAATGTGAGCTTAATTTGGATTAGGGATCTTTTTGCATTGGATAAAGTTATGCAATCTTTAAATTCTTTACCTTCAAACAAACTAATGTAATGTGGCTTAATATCCCTATGCACAATACCAGTAGAGTGAAGACCATCCAATGCAAATAAGAATAAGATATGCCTCATGATTATTTCAATGATTCTATTTTCTCTTTGCAATCCCTTGGGCAAGTCTTAAACCTCAACCAAAATTAATGTTTCAACCTGAAATTTGTGGCACTGTCATTTGGTCTGATATGAAGACTTTAAACAATCGTGATTTACCATGGGAGAATAAAATTCAAATAGAATGTAAGAACAATGTGCTTCATTACAGAAACTTAGTGAAGAATAGTTGAAGATTATGAAACATTTCAACACAAATTTATATTTGAAGATGGATGTATTATGTAACTCCACCCCCTCACTTTCTCACAGGAGGAAAGAGGGTATAAAATCAGTTTGGACAAATCTCTCAACAAAAACTTGAATAAAAACAAAATAAAATGAATCAAACTTCTCATACAAGTTAAAATCAATTTTGATATATGGTCAGGTTTTAAAATTGAAAAGCTCCCATAATGTAGAAGCTAATCCAAATTGGGTAATACTTTCTTTCTTAAATGCAGGACAACTGATATAAACTTTTTTGAAAATTTAAGGCCAAAATAATATAAAATCCAACAGTTTATCAAAGAACTCGTATCTGCCATTGATATCGAAGCTTACAGAAGAAACTTGTAGAAAAAGCTAAAGGAAAAAGAATGAAAGGAAGGCTAGATTATCATTGAATTAGAATCAGCTTACAATGGTTAGTTATTATAGTTTATATAGTTAGTGACAAGAGTAACTAACTTGTATAGTTATATAGTTATATAGTTAGTTACAGGATGATCTATGCTAAGAGTTTATCAAATACAACCAGGTTGATTAAATATAGTAGAAACAACAATATATGGAAATTGTCTGCTCTACATCAAGTCTAGCAAGGGTGGCATCCCTTTCAAACCGTCTTATAAGCCAATATATATTTAGTCACTTTCTTTTAAGAGATATGCAAACATTATGTGAGAACTTTTGTATTTGTCGTGACTGAAACTAAATTGTTAAATGGTGTGATGTGAATATCTTTGGTTTCCCCATACAAGTACAACAATGATACCCAAAATTCGTAAGGTAATATTAGTTTTAATAGAGCAACACCTCAACAAAACCATAAACAAAATTCACATAGCTGTTTTCAAACCTCAGTGATAACATATATGAACAAATGGTACTATGTTGCAAAACGGATTGAAGAAGAGAATGCAGTAACTGTTGAGCAATGTCAACCCAATTAATTTTAAAAAGTTATTGACAATTTAGTAATTGATAAGTAGCATTTGTTTCAGACTTTAAACGCCTTGGGAGACTGATATGGAACACTTTTAATGACAGTTTAATAACAGCCTGAGTAACCCGTGTCTCAGAATTTGAAATGGTGAAATGAGAAGAGTGTGCCACGTAAGCAAAAAGGATGAAATGGAAGAATCTCTGTTTTCTGAAAATCGAAGATGGCAATGTCAGAGCTTGTGTCTCAGAATTTATATATTATAAATACATATGATATGATAGAGTTAAGCCTTGTATTTAGAGCATGGAAGTTGAGAACAATTTAAAAAGACTAAGCAGATGTTTGATTTGATACGAACTCACCATAATTGTTTAAAGCAACAAATAATTATTTTTGTGGTGATTTTACCATAATATTTCACCATCAAACCAAATACACTATAAATGGAATTCTCCATGTATAGTCACCTACTTGTGTGACAAATGAAGAATATCATGAATTGTGCATGATCTCTATTAGACAAGAAAAATTCTTCAACGATCAAATTGAACTCCATTTTTGGCATGATAGATCTAGAAATATATTAAAAGGCGAGTCGATAAAGAAATAATAAATATAAAATCATAATAGATAAATACCCAATATCATTTATCTTAATTGTGCACATTGTTTTTTTATAACGTTAAATTCATAAACAATATATTAAGCATCAATTTTGATAAGTTAATTTAACCCAAACTTATTTAGTACCCAAGTTTATTTTAATAACATTTTCATAAGTTACTTCAACTAACTTATGAAAATAAGTTAGCTTATAAAGTATTGACTTTTTTGTTTTTTTATTTGAAATTCCTTTTTATCTCAAATAATTAAATAGAACCTTTTATATCATTTTATATTCATTAGCTAGCTTATTAACTATTCTTACCAAACTCTTTCCGTTCAATCAACTAATAAATTTTCAGTTTTACAACTCCTAATTTATAACTTCTAAATTTTGAAGTAGCCATATGCTAGTTTTATCTAACACACAGTTGTGGAATGCTTATCAAGTTGGTTTATTCTAATAAATAAATTATAATTTTTCTTAAAAGTTATTATATATATACACACACATATATGTATATATATTATTTTTAAATATTCTTTATTCTATTTTTTTTCTTTTATTACATATAAAAAATATCTATTAAATATAATAATTGTAAACTTAAAAAAATTTAGAATATATTTGAAAAATAAAAAAATATGATAAACAAACCAAATTGAAACATCATTTTTAAAAAAGCCGTCCAATTTTATATAAACTACAAACGAGTTAAACTTGAATATAATTTTTTTTATGGAAGCCAAGCTTGAGCTTAGGTGTTTGGTTTGATCCGACTTGTTTAACCACCTAGAAAATCGCATGACATACATTTTTTGAGAAATCAATGCAGTAACTTAAAACATGTGAAGTCAATTCAGTAGCTTTTTTAACTTATAAGATGTGAGGGATTGTGCTATGTAACAACTTCTCCGTGATGTTCATCTTTTCTAATTGATTTTCCAACTCATCATGAGTCACCTATGAAACAATAAGACATTCTCTATAATAATGGCAGTTAATGAGTCTAAAGAATGGTATAGGAACAGTCTCAATGTTATGAAATACATCCTTTCTTCTGCTTGTTAGTCTTAGATGCTTGACTTAGCTTCTGAAGGGTTAGTGGCACCAGAAAAACTAAATCGCTGAGGCAGAACATGCTGACATCAAGAAGCCACTACGGGCGAGATGAGCCGATGCCTAGATTGTGTTTGTTTGTGCTATGCAACTCGTGGAGCAATCCAGTTTAGAAGTGATCTCCAGGAGATGCAAATTCATTAATCAATTGATCTGGCTTCACCTTTAGCTACAGTCATCTCCATGACAAAAATCTCTGAAATGCTAGGACAGAAATCTTTTACAGTTTGCAGTTAGAGGGGGAACAAAAATAAAATAGAAAGACTCTCAGATATCCCTTTAGCTAGTAGAAGCATCATTACTGATGACAGTACAATGACAAGATGTTTAGACTCAATGCCCAGAAAAATTTCATCTTGGGCACTGAAATTTTATTGGCCTACAACTCACATCCAATCATGACATTTGTTGCTATGTACAAGGCAGTCTAAAATTTACAAACTTAGGGAAAATGTGGAAATCTTCAATTAAATACAGAAAAAAATCAACAAAAAGATTTGTGTTTGCTTTACTATTACTTACCTACAGATGTTAATATTTTTTTTTTCGGTGAATCCTACAGATTTAGTATGTTACAGAGAATTCCCGTGAAAACTTTGATAAAGCAAAGCAAAAATCAAAGGAAAGATTAGTCTATTAAAAGGATGTAATTTTAGAAAAAGATATTAATTTAATCATACCAATGTTTTCAGAAGACATTGCCTTAAACCTTCACGGCTTCACCAGATGAACTTCAGCCAATGAGGAATTCAGGTCTTCTCGAGACTGTGATCTCCTACTCTGCAGACGCATCTGACTTCTGTGTGGGGACCAGAAGGCACCCATGTTGCCACTGTCAAACTGCATCTGCCCTAAACTGTTTGAGGAATAACTATGTGAGACATTACTAGCTGATGGGTACAATGAAGACTTCATAAGCTCGACGCCACCACTGTTGTTGTCAAGACCATGCCCTAGACCAAACGGGCTTTGTTGTGAACTTGCAATTTTTGGGCTCAGAGGCATCTTAAGTCTTCCATCCCCTGCGATATCACAGGTGTAAATTGGATTTTCAGGTCAGTTCTAAAATAATTATTCACATAAATTATATACAGAATTCACAAGCTATTTTGAGGCACAACTTGGTTATGATTTACAAAATACACAAATCATCCACATAATAATGAAAAATTGAGTACATACACATTTGTGACGACTGCAAGCTTTGAGAATTTGAGAACATGACAAAAACAAGTGACAGTAATATCCAAGATATACAAATGGGTGTTGGTCAATGTACCACATTTAATAGTACAAACTAAAAGAACAAGAAAAACAGACCAATTTCTAGGCGTCTCAGAAAAAACTTTAAACAAGACAGTTCACCTAATAAGTTTTTGGATTAGTAGTAATCATATTTGTGTAAATAAATAGCTTACCAGAGTTCATTGGACTCCATCGCTGGAACCGAAAAGGAGATGGTATGTTGAGAACAGAAGCACCAGAAACACTGTTATGCCTGGAAATGGGAAGATATTGCCTCCGGAAAAACCTTGGCATCCAATTGCCAATACATGATAAAGCACAAAGAAGAAGAATAAAAGAAAGCAACAAAAGGGGCACAAGAACAAGAGGATTTATCTTCATCTGAAAAAGCTCCAAGTCACGAAGCCCAAATCTAGTGGAAAACGCCTTTCCAGCTTCCAACAAGGCAACCCCAAGTGTCCAAGTGATATTTCCAGAGCCAACAGTTATCTGGTTATCATTAATGTGCAAACCCTCCCTCAGCAAAGAGGCAATGTAGGGTGCCCTGAAGCAGTACTGCTCAATAAAGGGCTGCGGAGCAACACTTCTCTTTGCAACATCCCACCTCTTTCCACAAAAACCCTTACCCCTCACCAACACATCGTCAAGCGTGGCCTCAGAAGTCAAGTTGAAAAACCTATACACCACATAAAATCCAGAAATCACATAAAAGTGTCCATATGGGCGAGGCAGATTATCACCCAAAGCACAAGGCTGCGCTCCACAATCAAGCCCAGCACCATGATCAGACCACTCAGACAAATTCACAGCAACTTTTGCAAGCGTGCTGCACTCCCCCCAATTGGGAGCACCAACAAGCACTAATGGAGTTCCTCCAAACCCTCCATTCCCACCTTTCTTACTAGACAAACAACGAGAACACAAGTATTCCTCCCTATACCCCTCCTGCAAGCAAGGATGTTTCAACTCAATATTCCCACCACTACCCACATCCACATCACCCAATCCAAACTCCTTCCTAAACAAATACACCACAGACTTACCAAATGCCTCGTTGAGTCCATACCCCGGCAGCGAATACGCGGTGAGATGATGGCTCACAGATCCAATCCTAACATACAAACTAGTCTCACTATTCAGCTGCTGATCACTCTCAAACGTGACCTGCAAGGAAGAGCCACCCAAGTCAAGAGCACCATAAGTAGCCTTCCTAGGCCTAACCCCCAAAATGCCACTATCATAATTAAGAGCTATCCACCCAAAATAAGCCTCTTCGGGACCCAAAATAGTCTTAACCCAATCCCTTTGGCACACAAAGGGAGAGTCTTTAAGCACAGACCAAGCATTATCAAGCAGCCACCGAGAATCACTAACAGGAAGCCTCCTAACACCAGCAGTGGCATAAAGGAACAAAAATGTAGACTTGTGAGCACGCACTGGTATCTGCTTCTTGGCCCACCTGAGCAAAGGTTTCAGTGCATTGTTCAAACCAGACACGTTGTTTACTAATTTATCGATACCGGGTTCGGTTTCGATTCGATCGTAGGCGCGGCCGGTGGGAGGCTTCTTGTGGGAGGGGTTTCTCAGGGAGGTGATGGCGATTGGGAGAGTGGTGTGGCGGTTGAAGCGGACGGAGGCGCGGTAGACGTAGACGCGGGTGCCGGTGCTGCCGCAGTCGAGGACAACGTAGTACTTGGCGGAGGAAGCGTGGGCCCAGTAGGAGTAGAGGAGGAGGAAGAGGAGGTAAGTTAGGAACAGGAAGGTGGCGAGGTAGAGTGAGAGTCTGAGGCATTTGTTGCGTGAGGACGAGGTTGTTCCGCCTTGGAGGGGTGGTTCGAGGTGGCGGTGGTACGAGGAGAGATCCTGGAGAGAAAGGGGGTGGGGGAGGGAATGTGAATTGGGGGCGACGAGTGATGCGATTTTGGCAAAGACCATGGCTTTTTGCAATTCGGGGAATACCCAGATGGAATGGAGAAAGTGGGGTTAGGTGGGGGGAGGAGAAAGCATGGCATTTCGGAGAGTGAGGTTTCAGGGGTAAGGGTTTGGGTTGATCGCCATTGATGAGGGAGAGAGAGAGAGAGAGAGAGAAATGGATGGATCTGATTCTCGTGGCGTTGGGTAGTTGGAATTTTGCGACGACTTTGATGACCAAAACAAAACTTTGAAAGAAATAAAATAACAGAGGAACGTATTGGGCACTTCTGCATCCACAGGGTGATGGCCAATAGGACCAAAACCAAGGAGTTATCACTCGCTAAACTTGAACTTGCTTGCACATCGTTTAGAAACAGTAACGTGGGTATAGTTTCTATTTCGTGCCTGAAATACGAAAACACATTTAATAACATTTTGATGATAAAAATGTAAATAGTTAAGAGTTTTTTTATTGAATATTATTTTAATGATGAATTTATGACATTTAATAACATTTTACCAATAATGCACAAGTATCTCAGTACTTTTAGTCATTATTTTAAAGTTTAATATTAATTAAAGAAAATTAATACTATTAATTAAAAATTTATTAAATATAAAATAAAAAAGAAGTTACAAAGTGATAAAGACACGTGGTTATGAAATAATGAGTGTATACACATAAGTTATCTTACTCTAAAAAATGAGAATTCAATTATTGTATGAAGGTATAATAATGTAAGCACCAATTTTTTTTTTAAATGAGAATTAGAATATAAAAAAAATCATAGTATAGCCCGGAAAAATTACAAATGTTGATTACCTAAATTTTTAAGAGAAAAGATTTACACCTACATAAGTTTTATCCATTTTTACATCATTGATAATTTTATATAAATTTATTTTTATCAAACCAGTGGTTGAATTATAATTACATATTAATTAAATTATTTGGTCAAATTTTGTAAAAATGGAATACCAATAGTAGTAAATCAAAATTTTCTTATACTTATATATTTCTAAAGTATATATATTACATTGCTTTTAATGTAAATAGGTATTAAATAATTTTATAATTATATAAAATGTTATAGATAATATATAATTATATATAAAATAGGAAATTTCTATCCAATTATAAGTTTTGGAATAAAATTATTCGGTAAAAAGTTTTTAAATAATGTAAGAGTATGATTTACACTAATTTGAACATAGGATAAACTCTTTGTTTTTGAAAGGTAAAAAAAAAAACTCCAAAAACTAATATAACCAATGCTTATAATTCTTAGGAGCCTTGGTGAGATTTTACATTTTTAGATGCTAATGTGATCACCTATTCACCTTTAAAATTTTCAAAAGCATATTTAGAAATTTACTCTGGTAATTGTATTTGAATTTAGATTCTACAAAATATTATAGGTGGGATGCTTAAATTAAAATGAAACTTCCTATATATTATAGCATATTACGTACTGTTTCCGAATTTAAAGTTACTTTTTTATATATATGTTTTAGTTTATAGTCGAAAACTATTTTTTTATAAAGATTTAGAAACCACTGAAATGTGTTTTATTTTTTTATACACAATTAACAATTAAACCCTTAATCACTTTACTTAAAGAATTTAATTATCAGCTAACAAATGCAGAGCTTTGTTAGTTTACGAATTTAAAGTTGCTTAAACTCAGATAGGGAATGCTTAGTATAGAGCAGAATATTATGATTACCCCTACACAATCAGAAACTGTACAATGGAATATGATATAGTTCCACAAATAGCAGTAACCTTCTGTTATTGTCAGTATAGTAGAATGGAAATAAGCGGTTTGTTCAAGACAGAAATCAGCAAAATACAATGCCAGAAGAATATCAGAGAAAAATAGAAAAGGAAGAGAATATTCCACTAATGGCATCCACACCTTTTACCCCCTCATTTTCAGTAACATATACTCTCCACTCACTCCCTCAACCATAATGGTATTTTCCTATAATTTTGTTACTTCAGCTAATAGAATTACTCATCAATCTTTCACTAATGGGATCAGCTGCCACGTGTACATCATGTGACTCTCTATCCTTTTGCTGCAATAGCACAACCTAAGAGGGGGAGTGTTAACAATGGCAATTAACATTAAAGTATAAACAACGAGAGGTTGGCTAAATGTTTCTGATTTTATTTTCATTGATCAGCTTGCTATTAAGTTTTACCAAGTTCACTTTTCTCTGGGGTTTATGTTAAATTCAACGAAAAATAAAAGGGCTATCAGGAATATAAAATATATAGACTCACATTACAAAATTGATCTCCAAATTCAGATATAACATGACAACATTCACAGTTTGTCCCGAAATACATTGACATGATCAAATAAAGATTTACCTATTGAAATTATAGAAGAAACAGATTTGAGAATCATGAGACCAATTTTTACAATTGATTTTGGGGATAACTCATTTCCTTAATCTGATGATGACTTTGGGGATACACTAGTGGACACCGAAAAAACGAGACCTCTCTGGTGTGCACTTCTGTCATGAATAAGTGGTTCTGAGACCCAAGAGCTATGAGGAGTAACTCCAACAGTTGCTTGTCTTTCTCTAGAAGATGCCCAAGTCACCATATATAGACCGGTAATGATAAAAGATCCTCCTATGATGCTGTCCTCACATGGATGTAATAAAACAAAAAGAATAATAAGAAACTTCTAAATTAATTTCAAACTGTCATGCTTAAAAAAGAGGAGGAACTTCATTAAGCTCAACTACATAACTAGTGAAATTGTCCCAAAACAACAAAAAGGGGTGGATTGCAGCTTTTTTCTTTCTTTTAAAAAAAATGTTACTCTTTACAATTGGTGAGTAGTGTTGGGTTATAATGTAAAGTGAAGTCTCACATAAGTAGAAGTGAAAAGGTTGAGCACCATATAAGGGAAGAGAAGACCCATAAACCTGAGCCTTAAGATTTTGGGTTAGAGTGTGGTGTCAAGTTTCCTTATGTGGTGGCTCGTGATTCACAGGTGTATCCCTCGAATCTTCCCGAGTAACAAAACAATGGACTTTCTAGGGTTCATACAAAAGAGATGAGTTCACACTCATCTGGTTTCTAGAACTAAACTAGAACATGTCTTACAGGTTTATGTGCTTTACAAATTTGTGGATTTTTTTTGTCACATTCTATGAGAGCATTGTGTCACAGCGTCCTCCAACACGAGATTCTTTAAAGTCATCCACCTAATCATCTACTCCCACGAACACAAGGTTCGAGATCATTATAGGATCCAAACACAAACAACACATAAAGAATGACTTATCACATTTCTAAATAAAATACGGATAAAAAAAGACAAACAAAATACATTATAGAAATATTTATCACATAATTCAACTTAATACAATCCACTTCACTTCACCACTTTATCATTTAAAATTTATTTTTTCAATCACCAACCACATTACACATGAATTACACACTCAACTCAAGACATAACAACACTCACCAATTTCATTATAAACAATTCAAAGGCGTTATGCAACAATTATACTAAGACTCAAGCCTGTATGCAATGTGGTACCATGTCAGTGAAAAACAACACCAGAGTGCTTAGGAGTACATAACAAGACACACCACACAATGGGTATGTCAGGTCACTCTCACTAAGTAAAATACTCCAGCCATATGGGATCAACATAAGCTTAAAGGAATACTCAAATCGAGTGTATTTACTTCTAAGGTCTAGGCTCCGAAGAATCTGTTAGGGTCTCACCTTCCCCCTAAAACAACTTTTGCACGCAAGCATTGCTCATGAATTATACAATACTCACGACCTCACACTTGTTTGCAAAACATGTTTAACACATTGCGTTACAATTTAACACCTCAGGTTCCTAACTTTAAATCCTACACTTTCCATTTAACACCTTGCGCATTGCGCTGCAATTTAACACATCACGTTCCTAACTTGAAACCCTACATTTTCCTTTTAACACCTCGCGCATAAACATTTTTCTCAAAGTAAACACCAGTTGGATTATTGTATAATTCACAACTCACAACAAAGTAATATCATATCAAGTATTAACCTCACACTTATTCACAACCATATCCCATGTCCACAATTTAACATCTCACAATGTCACAATCCACCATCACATGTTCACGTATATCCCACAAATTAACACATGTTCAACTTGCCACTTATACTCAATCTCAATCACAATTTCATAATCCCAAAACGATATGTCATTACGCCTCATGTTTATTTATACATCTTCATAACAATATTCATAGGATACAACATACACATGTAAATCAAATCTAATCAAAATATTCTTGAACTCCAAAACTTGAATAATTTTTGGAATCATACTATAACAACACTACAATATTATTTACATCAAATATTAATATAAATAAATATATAGCTAAATCTATATATATAAAACTAGCACACATCATACTGAATCATGAATTTCAAAATAAGCTTTCAATGCACCAATTCCAATATATATATACATATGTAACTAACATGAAACAAGGTATACGAGTAAACAATTCAAACATATAAAAGAGTAGAAAGCAAATCTATTGGACTCAATTATATAAAAAAAATTATCATAAGTAAATATTTATATAGTAACTAAAGTTATCATTGAAAATACATTTTCAAACTAACATGCATAATATGATATTATTAATATGAGTTAATCTGAAATATTTTTAAAACACATATATATGTATATAAATGTAAAAATAAGTATATGTGAATTCATATATATTATCTAAGAATGCACCATACAATCTAAGGAATCTTCGGTCAATTTCAATTATAATATTAATTCCAAATTATATAAACAAAATCCTAAAAAGTATGAAAAGGGAAAAATAGCAAAATCAATATCTCACTCCATCTTACGGTAAATCTTTCCTTACTTAATTTCATCAATTCACACTCATTAGAAAAATGTCAAATTTTTAGGATTCACACTTAATACAAGGACATATCAATTTTACAACAATTTCGCATTGGGACATCAATTGGTCTGTCAAACACACTCAATTCGTAGTTGTCATTGTACAAGCAGAATTAAAATGCATAAAACACCCAAAATTAACCTCAATTTGATCCTCTAAGGATCCCTACACATGTTCATTCTAACCCCAATTGCGATAAATTCATCTCTTACCTCTGAGCCGACTCATGTGTGTAGTCCAGCAGCGATAACTATGTCTCTAGCGATTCCCTAAGATTCCTTAAGGTTTTCCCCTGGTTGTTCTGCTAGGGTTTTCAAGCGTTGGAGAGAAGGAGAAGAGATTGAACCCTCAATTTCATTATCTCCGGGCAAGGGACATTGTTTTCTCTATAGACATTATTTCGCAAATCCCAACAGTGAGAATGTGTAAAAATGAGTTCCGAATGTGGTGTCCAAATTTATGGACAATCTAACAGTTAACGAGTCCAGAATCATAATTTTACTGGGACAATTTTGAGTGTATGCAGGAAAAGGAGAAGATTTTGGAAGAGGAAGAAGGGAGAACGAATTTGAGAGGAAGAAAGAACGTAAAAAATATCGTAAATGTAAAAGTTAACCTAATATGTCTCTATTATAGTTAGGGTAATCTAAGTTTTTATTTACTCTATTTTTCTTTATTTTATTATTTTATAAAAATGAACTCTATTTTACTCCTCATCATTTTGCTAAAACATCTTTTTTATCTTCTAAAAACATATATTTATTTTATTTACCTTAAAACTATTATTTTAATTAATAAAACTATTTTTTCTCATTTATTTAATTACAAAAATCTCATTATTTTCTAAAACTCTATTTATTTTTAAATAAAACCCTTTCTAATTTATTTTACGAAAAAACGGAGTGTTCCAAGCAGTACTAATCCGATTAATGAAGAGATTTGGAATTAGTAATAGTCTGATGTTAAGAAAAGTAATACTTGTTACAAAGTCATTTACTGTGATAACAAACATGAAAAAGCATGGAGAAGTCATCCTATCTGGTATGTTTGCTTGCATGAGGGTGTTTTCGTTTCTTTTTCTCTTTTTTTTTTTTTTTGTGTGTGTGTGTGGGGGGGGGGGGGGGGGATATGTTATTCATCATTGTGCAAATTCTTGACCAAAAATATTAGGGGACCTTACCTTCATAGGCCCCCTAATCATAGAAAGAATTAGGATAAGCAAGAAGAGTTTACAATAGAAGCAATTAGGCAATCACAACTAAGGTCTATACTCTTTAACCTAAATCATGAGTCACTAGAAGAAGTTGGAGTGTGGAGAAGTGACAGTACCACAAGCTTTATATCATAGGAATTTAAGTGAAAAGGATAATTCCTAATAAGCAAGAACGTTTAGAGTCAGTGATCCCAGCCTCCCTAATGAATGGCACATAGAAGTTGGGCTTAGTAAACGGGTAACAGGCAAAATGGAACATTGATCACTAATTTTTTTTTTTTCCATTAATGCTACAATCAACAGTAACTTATGCAACATATGACAAAGAGATACATACCTGAATGGCTAGAAATGCAGCCATGCAAATGCAGTTCCCTATCAAGCACAGAACTCCAAGATGAAAATGGTCAAACCAAAGGTTCTGTAAACCACCAATTAACCATCCAGATGGCTCTGGCTGACCTTTAGCACTTATTTCATTTTGTGTTACATGATTGAATTCAGCATATCCTATCAAAGCTGGGCCACGATAAAAACCATAAATATGGCACCAGAGACACAGATAATAGTTCCTCCAACTTTTGCTAGACCATCATATCTGAGTAAGTTCACTCTTTCTGTACTACATGAAAAGGTCTATACAGATACACATTACTGTATGTCCTGGCGTATCTGAATAAGTTTATTAATGTACACATTTCAGCACTACAAGTGAGAGAATGCCTTTGGGTTTTGAGTTCTAGGAATATACACACATAAAAGTGGAATTGATAAATGACACAAGTGAAATGAAACTGACCCCATCATTACAGCCAACAGAAAGGTAAAGACTGGAATGGACGGCTGTATGGCAGCCGCATAAGTTGGATTAGTATAGCTTAAACCAATAAGAAACAAAAGCTGGTTGCCAAATATCCTGTATCAATCAAACAGTGTATCTTTCATATGTAGTGGACATAGGAAGTAAGTAGTATCAAGAGCCTCACCTAGTTAATCCAAGAAAGAAGAATGGCATCAGGAGGTTCTTAGTAGTGGGTGGTCGAATCGGTCTACAGTCAACATGGTATGATTAAGATATCCATTCAATAGAGAGAGAAAAAAAAGAATAATATGACTAGACATAAGAGGGAACAAAAAAAAGTTGCAAGTTAATTTTTTACAGGGCAGGAATATATGCTGCTACTCCCACAATCAAAGATTCAAAATTAACAGTCATCCTCTCCTGTTATAATAATGGAACTCTGTAACCATTAGCCACAAACACACATTAACGATTCTAGAACCAGATTTTAGAATTGATTAAATTAAATACCTCAACAAACAAATAAAAAGGATAAGCTATATGATATTACTTAAATATTGGGCATGCTCTAAATTATCAGGCAGAACACAGAAAGGCCAAGATAGCAATGAACACTACAATGGTTAAAAAAAAAGTGACAGAATGAGTAGTATAACACATATAAACTATGTAAAGTGTGTCTACAAGAACATTAAATCACACAAACATAGACTCAGAGAGTAGCCCAGTTCCCCTTAGCTGTAACTTGCACATACTAACGGTCAGAGTGCTGTAAGGATCAGCAACCAACAAATACAACAAAAAAAGAGGGACTTAAGCATCCAATTTCAACAGATTAAAGTCTCCTAGAACCAAATGGAAATGAATCAACAATATTTCACCTTCTTAAAAGAGGAATAAAAAATATCGTGAAAGCCTTTCAATTGCATCCAACCTAGAGAAACAAAAGGGAGCTTATTTATAAGGATTTGAAAAGGAAAAAGGAGCATACTTTTCACGTACATTAATGAGTACGATTACCTGATGAAACTTTTGTATGAATATTGTACACCAACAATCTGATATGATAACAATGTTTAACTAATAAAAAAAGGACTGGCTGGGACTAACGAAACAAAAAAACGTGGTGTTAATCAACAATTAACACAGTGTCAGAAACAGAAAGAACTAACGACAAAGGACTGACAACACATTATTTGATGTGGGGGACATGTAAAAAGTACGGCGAAAGTAGTGTGAAAGGAAACAAGAGTGAAGAGAAAAGAAATTGAAACATGCATAAACTTTAAGGTTATTTAAGTGAAAAAAAAAAAGATAAGAAGGGTTAATTATGTTTTATATTTTTTTTCCCCTAAAATAGGGTTTTAGCATTTATTAAAATGCAGAGAAATAAAGTTCGTAGCAAAAGCAGAAAAAAAGAAACTAAAATCTTTAAGGCAACAAATATCTGTAAAACTTAAGAGAGAAGGAGTAAGAACAGACCAGTGAGGAAGACACAGAGCTACTATTTGACAAAATTGCATCAACTGATGATTTAGTAAGTTGACCACAGTCAAAACTCATCCCACTCCTTCTTGATGAGTGGCCAGCTCCCTTTGACTTGTGTGCCTCCGCTGCTTGTTCACACATCTGCAACAAATAGGAAGCTAAAGCAATGATCTCCTATAATTTATAATTTATTAAAATTGCAGCCAATGACTTCTCAAAATGAATAGCCAAAATTTTGTTCTGTCTTCAAATTGGATGTTTTACATTGGGGAATAAAGAGAAAATAAACCTAGAGTATTCCTCTACGGTGCAGGGTACTCCTACAGCACAATATCAAATACTCTTTAAATAGAAATTATTATTATTACTCAAAAGTCAAAAGCCAAATAGTTCAAGGTCTACAGCGATGGCCTATATATAGACAGTTGCAAAATGTAAAGATGGGTACTTGGTTTAGCTTACTTTTAAAGAAAGAACAGCTTATTTTTGCTAACTTTCTAAGATAACTTTTAAAAAATAGGCGATTATTTCTTCCACAAATAAGCATTACCAGACATATACAAAACTCCAAAATTATAATCAAAATCAAAAACCCTGATTATAAAATAAAAAATCCTAAATAATAACTAACTAACTAGCAGACCTACCTACATCAATTGAGACATCCTTAAGCTCAGTGCTAAAGTGACTATTTCATAGATGGAGAATGCAAGCATGATTAGAATATAGCTCACAAGAACCAGGAAGAAAATTTCTTAAGTTTCAAACAAGAAGGATATGTTGGAATCCAAGGACAGCAGTTTAATACAGATATTTTGCTTGCACCAACTAATTGTGTCACATATAGTTACTACTAAATCAAGTACAACGACTTTGAAAGACTACGATCACATAAGAGGCCACATTATATTACAAAGGTCAAAATTTATAATAGTATTCACAATTCACATCATTTTCTTTCATGACTACACAGAATGATTATGCTATCAATTATCAAATGCAGGTAATCATATTTAGAAGTATACCTGAACTATTGGATCCAGTATAGCAGATATAACTGGACCAAAAGCAGGTTTTTGGCCAGAAGCAGGAACCATCATGCTGTTGTAGTTGTCGATAATTTCAAGAAGTACAGATACCCCTTCCGTCACTGCTGGTGGCGGGGAAAGATCAACAGCAACAAGTGGGGGATACCGCAAAAGCTTTTCCCCTCGGCCTTTCAAAATATCAAAAAATGTATTCTGAGCAGCATCTTTCAGTGCCCATAGTGTATTACAAAGTGCAGTTTCTCGCCCAAGTAAATCTGAGATCTAAAAGACCATGAGAAGTCATTAAAATATATAAACATATGGGATTACTACAATCAAAGGGACAAAGATGACAACTTACAGTGTAGCAGTAAAATTCAAGTGTACTACTGAGTTTGTAGGATACTATAAGACTTGGTTGAGACTGTAAAACTTGTTCAACTCTCAATTTAAATGGTCAACATACTCCTTCAAAAATTCTATCAAGAACAAACATCAAGTCAGATTCTGTCTTCCCAGAGCCATCCTCAGAGTTATTGGAGAATTGCTTTGGACCAGAATCGGTAATTGTATCTGGATCAAGTAATACAGCTACAAGTTCACGTTCAGATGCCAAGGCCTGCATACATACAAAAATAGTATATGATGAACAAATAAGCCATGGCAGAAAAAATATCATTCAGAAGAGCTGAAGTGGCTTCAAGCATTCATCCACAAGGCTTTCATGTCATACCTGATGCAACCAGCCTAGCATATCACCGACATATCGTAGTGGGTCATGAGCATGCACTTCAATTGGTCGAGGCAATCCACCAGGTCCTCCACGTGTAAGAGCACTTATAAATCTTCTAAATAGTGCGTTGTGTCTCATATTGGCTACCTGCATAATTAGTAAATCAATGATTTATGATGCACAAGCAAAGGATGATAAAGACAACCCAAGTTTCAATTTGACATAAGAATATTCTTTAGATCTTATTATTGATATGAGGTCCACTAGCAAATTTTTTTATCATAGTCACCAATAGATGGTGCAATATAATAAGCTTCAGAATACAAAATATCTCAATATTTACCTTGGAAGATGGCCAAATTTTAATCCCAAGAAAAACTACAGTTGTCAATTTAGAAAAAAGCTGATTAAATCCACGACAGAATTACCTCTTCTGCACAATATTTGAAAAGGACAGATCTTTCCCTGAGGTAGCGCACAGCAGTTTTCAGAAGCTCACTAACTTCCGGATTGTCAGTGTCACTCAATTTCTACATTCCGCCTGAACCCAGCTAGAAATGAAGATTATAAGTGTGTATATATATATATATATATATATATATATATAGAGAGAGAGAGAGAGAGAGAGAGAGAGTTGATCTCAATAAAAGAAACAACTTGTAAGTGACTGAGAAAATACTAGATATAAAATGTCTATCTTTGACATTTATATCAACAATACATACAGAGATTAAAATTCACACTTCATACTTGTAGTAACTCACAGATAAAATACAATGCATGCTCTAGCCATATGAGGCTGAAGTAGATGAATCTTCACCTGCATAGGCGCTCATAAGCTCCTTCTTGATACACAGCCATCATATCCATCAGCTCTAAACCAGCACGCTGCAATGAAATTCCTTAATTTAATAAAAAATGCAATTTATTTTAAACTGATAAAGTAACAGCTAAGTACGGCACAATCCAGTCAGAAAAAGATCAATACTAAGTGAAAATTGTGACAGAAAAGCAAACAGCATACAACAAAACAATTATTGACATGAAGAAATAGAAAGACCCAGTTACTTTGGTCATTTGTAACTTAGAGAAATATAAATATAAAGTTAATTATATTTAATTATAGAACATCTTACTGTTCATTTTGAGTTGTCAATAATGGAAATCTTTGGAACTCGTACAACCAGAACTAGGGTTGATTAAGGATTAATTACTTCAAATTATTGAATAAGAATACAGAGCCTATGCATCCAGGAAACTTTCATTTTTGTTCTAAAGATGTGCACCTCCTTCTTGTTTGCTACAAATATCTCCATCAATGATCTAAATTCTAGATTTTACGTAAATCTTTTTCCACATTCACCTTTCTAATGTTTTTACCCACTTTGCAGCAACAGCGAGCTAGCAGAACTCTCACGACTTTAAGTCAAGGATGGAAAATATTGCCCAAGAGGATGAAGAGTATTCCCAAGTAAACTCATAATTATATAGGCATTTTGGGTTCAGATTCAGATTTCAAACAACAGGTTTGAATTGCATGCATAATATAGGGGGATAGAGACAGCAAGAAGATTACCTGATGATGTGTCCTAAGCAACACTTTGCAATTGGCATGAATCTCTTGGACATGAGACAATGCCTTGAAAAAGTTTTCATTCAGCTCTTCTTCTCTAAGTGCATTTATCTACAGATAATCAACAATTAATTGTAATTAAGAACAAAGTACATGTATTTCATTTAATTCACAAAGCCATAGTTCAAGACATAAAACAATAATTTAAACCTCTTCAGGGGAGAGCTGATAATCACGTAAGAAACATGCCACAATCTCTTTGTGTAGTAGTTTCAAGCTCTTGTTTGAGCCTCTTTGTGGTACCGATAATGTCAGCAGTGCTAGCACTACAACTATTCAAAGCCTTTGCTATCCTGTAAATATAGAACCTAAAATTTTATCAAAGAATCTACAGACTAGCACAATAAAGAATTTATTCTCTTTGAAAGAACAATAAGACAATTTCAATTTTCAAATGTAAACTTGATATTCTATGAGGAAAAGTTTAAAATTCCAAAACATGACTCATAAACTAGTGACTATAGAGGTGCACTGCTAAAAACCAAAATTGAGAATCACAAGCTTAAATTCCACACCAAATACAGAAATTGAATCTCTTGATCACAAACCATACTCAGCTCTATTATGCTTGCTAGCACGGAATGATGGAACTGCCTGATTTGTACATAATTTATAAAAAAAATTCCCAACTATTTCACCCAGATCACCCACTAAAATCCCAAGAACTTCCTATTAAGTGATTGAAAAACAACCTAAATCTGAACCATAACTCTAGACAGACACTGCCCTGAGCAACCTATTTTATTCCTAATTACTATAACTATAGCTATTTTTTTATTTATTGTCTGCACAAGGAACATTGATTTCTTTGTGTGTAAAATGCATATAGGGACAAGGCATCAGAATAAAAAAGTGTATCTCCTAAAATGTTGAATCCCAGGACACATAGAAACTATACCTCATTACCTCCTAACTGCATTATTCTTCTTCGCCTGCATTTTAAAAGCCCTACCAAGGAAATCTTTGAGCAAATATGTTTACTATGCTTCTACAGGATAAATTATTTACCAGGATGGAAAATAATTAATGATTAATCATTCAATTTTCACGTCATTATCTCATTTCGATTTTCAAATACTTATTTCAGCAGTAATTGATGTATGAGTCCTACTAAGCACTTCATGCGGAATGTGCTAGTTTCGTATCTGATAATCAATTACATGGACACAATGCAATTATCGTCCATATGAGCACTTCCTACAGAAGCAGAAGTGAATGCAACTCAATATTAATCTACTGAGCTTCAGTCATCAACATTAGGCATCAAAACACACAAAAATATAGTCACACGCGCATCAACTTGTTATGATAAAGACGCAAACAACGAATGCTGATAAGGAACTCTTAGAAACGGAAATACAGACCTGTCGCAGCACGCGGCGAGCGAATCGACCTCGTTCTCCACGCTATCCAAGGCCTAACAAAGCAAATGCAGAGAGAAATGAGCAGCGGAAGCAAGTGAAGTAACAGCGGCGGGAGGAAGAGGAATTACCAGCTGCGCGGCGTGGGAAGCGTCGAGGAATTCGCAGTTGATGGAGAGGGCGCGCTTCTCGATGGTGGATCGGAGGTTGCGACGCGCCTGAGGAGTGTTGTCGTCGTAGAAGGAAGAGAGCGTGTTGAGCGAAGACAAGAGATAGGGCGTGTCGATCCGAGATTCTTGAACCTTCTTCAGCTTCCGTGACAGACCCGGAGCTAGATCCGCCACCGAGGTTCCCATTCTCTTCTTCTTCTCCGATCTCGGTTCAGATCTTTGATCTAACTAGCTTTCTCTGTTTCTAGCAATTTTGTTCTTTGTTCGTTAAACCCGGTTCGAGATGCATACCGGTCGGGTCTTGCAAGTTCGGGTTCGATGAACTTTTTTTGAATATTGGCCCGAATTTAACTCAAGGCCCATGATATTTTCAAATCTCCGCACTTTTTCTCTTCTCACTTCCTAGTTTTTTTTTTTATTTTCTGCTCTACCTCTTTCTTTTATCGACAAATGTTAGTTATTAATTTTTGTTAGCAGGGGATTTTAACTTGCAACCTCTACCCTCCTTCCCTTCTCCCTTCGCCACTAAACCAACCTTATATCTTCATTCTACCCCTTTCTTCACACCACCTCCTCCTTTTCTCTTTTTCTATTTGTTTTCCCATAAGTTTTTTCTTTCAAAGACAATCATTTTGAGACAGGCCGGATACTAAATATGAACATCTCTCCTAGTTGGAATTTGAACTTTAATTCACCATATTGTGGGAGACTACATCTTTCACTAGATCCAACCCCGATTGGTCTCATTCACTTTTTTTTACCCTTTTTCTCATCCTCCCACCCCCACTCTCTTGTTTCCCACGACACACTTCCTTTGTTTGCCTCTTTTCTTCTTCTCCTACTACTGTTGTGTCTTTTTGTTTGTTATTTTTTTCACTTCTCGTTGATTCGAGGGAAACTAGTTTTCATCTTGTATGTAAGAACAAAAATGCACAACGGAAACTTGTTTTCATCTTGTATGTAATAAGAACAAAAATGCACAATGGAAACTTGTTTCTATTAGTGTATTGTTATCAAAGAAAAACAAAAACAATAGGTGAGGAGTGGAAAGAGGAAAACAGAGAGTGAGAATGACATGGGCCTTAATACAATGTGCCAGGCCCATTAAGAAAGGAAAATAAGATGACTGCACCTGTGTTCATATATTGGTTTTGTAGTCCATCACAATTGTGTTGCGATATATTTTGAGTCCATCATAGGTGTGTTGTTGACTTTAAGAAAAATTATTTAACCGAAGAAGAAAGTTTAAAAAATTTACAAATCATCATTATACTATACGCTTTTTTTTGGTGAATCATCAGACTATACGTGGGGTATAGACACGATAACATTTAGCTGTAAAGTTAGACTGAATAAGTAGTATATTATTTAGATCAATGGTTGTAGTGTTGTACTTGTCCAAATTGTGTCTTTCTCTTTTCTTTCTCACTAGATATTCGTACTCCCTCTCTCATTTACACTGGCTCAGTGAACACATAATGTGATTAGACATATGATCATATTTTAGTTTTGTTTTACTATTTATCATGGCTACATTTTTGTTTATAAACCTTTAAATTTTGATTTGGATATAACTAGTTTTGTTTATTAAGTATTGCCATGGTTAGTATAGATAGGTTCTTTCATTTGGTGAATGGTGAGTACAGATAGTTTTTCAAGAGTCTTTCAATTTGGATATATATATATCTTGACTTTGATAGCTTTATTTAGAGATAATAATGTACATTAACTGGTTCAAACGCTATCTGAGTAAATTAAAAAAAAGTACACATAAACACATGAAAGTTGAAACAATGTGAATAGATTTATATGTATAGAAGAAAGCAATAGAGCTGGTCGCACGGTCATAAATAATAATTATCCCCTGGCCTACCAAGCAAGGGAGCAGGAATTAGTGCTTCTCTAGCTAGTTTGCACAAAATATGGTATCACGTCCTTTAGTTGAGGTTTTTCTACTTTTATATGATATGTTATCATAAAATAAAAATATCTTTCTCAAACTTGTTACCGTAAATCATTCTTTAAGCTAGCATTTTGTCTTTATTAATTATTTAATTAATAAAATATACTTTAAGAATATTTGATTAATTAGATGGTGTATTCAAGATGATTAGAGACATTACAGATGCATATACTGAAATCAAAGAGAAAGAATTTTGATAATGAGAATGTGAATTCTATGAGTAGATTTAGCATTGACCTGGTCTAAAGTGAATCTAAAAGATGTCTTCCCATAGTGCTTTTATTAGTTGACACTCATAATTTTTTTAAAAGGGAACTATATCAATTCATCTTTTTTTGTTACAGTATAGCAATTCTTTTTATTGATTTCAGTACTAGATACCAAGAGCAAGGGGATCCATTTATGAGTCGAATTGAATAGAACTAATGCTTAAGTTAAATATTTGATACTCCCAAGTACATCAAATTTTTTTAATTATATTTTACAATTCAAAAATAATTTATAAAACCTATATTCCAGTATAGCATATGAATAGACTAAATGTATTGATGATGGCGAAACCGAATTCAATTTCTAAACAAACAAAAAATCAATCAAAACAATTTAGTTTTTGAAGAAAGAAAAAACTTGCAAAATAATAGTTTCTTTTTTTTAGGAAATACAAAATAACAGTTTCTAAAGATTACAAATATTGAACACTTTAGTCTTTCCAATCATTTGAGTAAACATTTTTAGGCACCAATTTAGATCACTAATGATTTTGTCATGAACTAAATACACAATTCACTTTTTCATAGACTAATAGATATATACAAAAAAAGAGGAAAAACTATATTGAAAAACTAAAATATCGTACATTTATAACTTGGAAGGAGTACTAGACTTTTTCTTTAGTAACTAAATTGATTTGAATGTTTTGTTTAAATTTAATTAAGTGTTTTACTCTTAAAAATATAGAGCCTTACGTTTGGTAATTTCAAAAGTTACAGGACTATTATATTTTAAGGTCCTAAGAGCACTACTTGTGAAGAAATCAACACATAGAAAATTGTATCAAAATTTTTGTTGAGATTGTAATCAAAATCACAGAAGAATGTATCCAAATAAAAAAAAAATCTACTTTTGATTCCTTAATAGGTATTCTTAAGGTATTTGTTAGTATTTTCCTTATATTTATATTATTCGCATGGTCAGTTTGTCACTTAGAAAATCAATGTGTCAGTCCAAATGATAAAAAAAAAGTTTTTCTTTTCAAATCTTAAATATGAAAAGATAAGTGCTGGAGGAGCTAGAAATTTCTTCTCTTAGATTTAGATGAGTTCAAAATCATTTTTAAATATCAAGAGTTCTTGGATAAAAAAAATACTTAGAAGTAGTATAACGACCTTGAAAGTTGAAAGTATATAGAAATTAACTTAAATTTATACTTTTGTTATATTTTTATTGCTTTGGCATGCGTATAATGCTTTTTATAAGTTATATATCAGGAAAAGCAAAAGCTACTGACAAAATTTCAATTATTGATGCCAAAAGGTTGGTCATGTACGGGGGAATTTTTTTCAGCAAAGGTTTTATTGGGGTGATTTGAAAGAAAAAGAAAAACAATTCAATAATATTTTTTTTTAAAAAAAAAAGGAGTAGGGGAACTGGATTTTTTCTTTGGTACAAAGGGGAACTGAATTTAAATGTTTGTAATAGGGAAGGAGGGGAAGTGAAAGTCAAATTATTTCTCAAAATCTCTAAATCCAACGAGAAAGAAAAAAGTTTACAGAGAAGTTGGATTCATTCTTTGCTAAATTTTAAGGAACCACTTAAATTAGTTAATAGGAGCTTGTAATAACTTAATTATGATTTCAAGTTTGAGTTTTTAGTATGAATCTCACAATATTACTCTTAAATGATAATTTAATAGGTTAAGAGAGCTAGACATTTATAAATTATTTTTAGCCATGATTCTTAAGTAATGGAAGACTTATTTAATCTCTAAATACTCATTTACATCGATTTTTCTTTATCCATATATGTCAAAAAAATTAGGAAAATAACAAAATCCAACAAACGAAATGTAATATTAAAAAAATTAATTATAGCAATTATATATGAATCATGTGTCGTTTCCCCAAAACTATATCCTGAAAAGGTAGTATTTCATAAACATTTTATTAGTCCTATATTGTTCTTTTAAAAAACATTCCTCTCTTGCCTTTTTCCTCTTACCTATGCCTCTTTTCTTCTGTCAATAATTAAGTCTGAATAGCATTTCGGGCAACAGAAATGAATGTATGTGGATGTGGTTGTCTAACAGCGAAGTACATATGTATGGGAATTTTTTTTATTCGAGAAGACCCATAATCCTGCATTTTTTAAAAAAAAATTGTATCCAATAAATGAATGTATGCTATTAAAAATCTTGCATTTTTAAATATGTGTGAGATGATCGAGAAATATAGATCTCATTATAGACCTTCATCTTATCATGATGTTAGAGAGGAACTATTGAAACAAGCAGTTCGAAAAATTGATGACACTCTACAAGAATTTAGGGATAAGTGGAAGAGAACTTGTAGCTTAATAATGTCTGATGGGTGGACGAATAAAAGAAGACATTTAGTTTGTAACTTTTTGGTGAATAGTCCAAAAGGGATAGTATTTTTGTATTCCTTAGATATTTCTAACATCTCAAAAATAACTAATGAAGTTTTTAAGATGTTAAATGACGTTGTTACATTTGTTGGAGAAGATAATGTAGTTCAGGTGATTACTGATAATGTTGTGAATTTTAAAGCAACATGAGAATTGTTGATGCATACTCAGTCAAATTTGTATTGGACTCCATGTGTTGCCCATTGCATTGATCTAATACTTTAGAACTTGAAGAAACAATTGAAGGTTCATGAAGTTACTATAAAGAAGGGAAGAAAGATAACCACATATATAAGGTAGAACAATGCTCATCAGCATGCTCAAGAAGTACACAAATGGGAGGGGCTTGGTTAGGCATGGTATGACTAGATTTGCAACTACTTACTTGACTTTAACTTGTTTCCATGATATGAAAGCATCTTTGATGAGGTTGTTCAATTCTAAAGAGGGGAAAAAATAAGTTTGGAATTTCACAAGAGGAGAGAAAAGTAGAAAATTCAGTTTTGTATAATAGATTTTAAAAGAGTGTATCCATATGCCTCAAATTTGTTGCCCCGCTTATGGTAGTCCTTCGATTGGTGGATTGTGATCAACAACCCTCCATGGGTTTCATATATGTTGAAATGGATCGTGCAAAGGAAAGGATTAAAAACAACTTCAATAATGTGAAGAAAAAGTAAGTTTTTTAAATTATAAAATATAGTTTACTTTATTTATCTATGTCTAATCCTAAATTTATTTTATTTTATTTATTTGTGTAGTTATGAACCTGTTTGGGAAATTATTGATAGGAGGTGGGAGAACCCATTTTATAGGCCTTTGCATGTAGCTACATATTATCTTAATCATCAATTGCATTTTGAAGATGATTTTAAAAAAGATAATGGAGAAGTGAAAGAATGATTGTTTATTTGTATGATGAGATTGGTAAAGAACGTTGGGGTAAGAAATAAAATTAACGGGCAGCTTCTTGAATTTCATTTTGCTAAAGGTCTTTTTTCTATGGAGATGCAATAAACTCTAGGAAGATTATGTCACCTGCAAAATAGTGGAAAATATTTGGGGATGGATGTCCATAATTAAAGTGGTTTACTATTCGTGTTTTGAGCTTAACTTGTAGCTCTTCTCGATGTGAGCGTAATTGGAACCCATTTGTAGAGGTAATTGAAATTCATGACTTTATTTGTGTTTCTTAATGTTTGTTTTTGTTTAGTTTACACTTTAGACTTTAGCTAAGTTATGCACTTCAACTTTTTGTTATTTATAGGTTCATACAAAGAGGAGAAAACCGTTTGCATAAAAAGAAAATGAATAACTTAGTTTATGTCATGTACAACTTGAAGTTGAAAAGTAGACAAATAAGAAAAGTTGTTGCTCTTCCATTTGAAAATATGAAATCTAATGATGAGTGGATTACAAAACAGGGAGATGATATTTTTTATGAAAACAATGTCCAAGTTAAGCAAGAGCAACCTTTAGGTGAAAATGATAGTGGAAATAATATTGACTTGGTTGGAAAAAGTTTAACTGACCCAACTTTGGATGTATTTGATATTGACAATTTGATTTTGAATGATAATGTGAAAGATCACTTCTCAACTAAGGAAGAACTTGAAGATGATGGAGAGGAAGAAAATGTTGGTGATAGTGATATTAGAGATAATTTTATTAAAGGATTGATGGACATTTGAACTATTTCTATGTTTTTCAAGTGTTTTTATTTTAAGAACTTGTGTTTTGTAACGTATGAATTTATGTTTGATTGGGTGTGGACTCCAGATTATGTTAATTTATTGAATTATTGTTAAAGTTTATTATTTTCATTTTTTTAGGGTTGAAGTATTTACTTATGATTTTATATATAGAAATATTAATATTTTTTAATTGAATAAACTCTTACGAGTTTACGATTTGATTTTACGAGTCGAGTTTATAAAATTTTTACGAGTTTATATAAAATTGCGAGTTTGATAATCTTATATGTGATTGTCTAATAGAAACATAGATGTATGAGAATTTTTTTTATATTTGAGAAGACCCGTGATTTTTTTATAATCACTTGCGGTTTTATAAATTGTTTGTGAAATTAATTTTCAATCCGAGAAGTTAATTATATTAAGTTCATCATTTTTTTTCTTTAAAGATGTATTTTCCCGAAATTGATTTTAGATCTTTTTCTAACGTGCATGTGTCATGCTAATTAAACTATACCTATTGCAGTACAGGCCCGTAATCACTTTCAACTACAGTAGTCTATTATTTAATCGGGCAAATTAGAAGAAATTAAGTAGGAATTAAGCTATACTGTGTGAATGCAGGTAGCTCCAATGCTTACGTGAGAATGACTGAATGAATAGGGGATTGTGCTACACATTGTATATTTATATATATCTACAACACTGTGCCATACATTGCGCATGCTTTCTAGCGTATCAACTAGCATATTGCTAAGAGGGGGCTGCACTGGATTTATCTATACGGATATTCAATACACACAATCATTGCAATTATCAGGTGCTTGTCCACTTTCAACAAATCTAAGATGTACATTCAATTTTAACTATTGATCTCTCTTTTTCCCTCAAAAACCTCTAGCACAATGACTCACACCTATATCTATATACGTATCCCATCAACTTGATCATCATGCCAGTCTATTTCTCTAGATCCGTTAAATCATTTCAGCAATTATGGCTGTGGGGGGCGTAGAATTGAAATCTCCCAAATTGAGAAAAAAATGGAAAAAGGGTAATGAGATGTTAGGAAAATGGAAAGGAGAGAGATAAAATTAAAAGGGAAGGAACAAGGGAGACGCGCGTGTTTTATGTGGGTTTTGCTGTCTGAAAATCTTGCAGTGGCACCTGAGATTTTTGCCGGTTGCCCTTTCTGTCATTACCTTATTCCACATCATCCCCACTTTCATGCAAGCCCCTCTCTCTCTCCGTGTGGGGGTCTATTTATCAGTGTCAGTGACAATTTGGAATCTACCACATGGATCAATGTTCAATGTGTGCTAAACATGTAAAAATCACATTATTAAAGTTGATTAACATGAAAGTGGGAAATCAATTCTCACGAGATTGTTTTATGTTAATAAGTAATTTGGACTAAGCTTAATAAGATTAGTTTAGTGGTGAAGAAAAAAAAAATCTTGTGTATTCAAATTTTTTCATTAACAATAATTAATAACAAATAATATTTATTAATAGAAAAAAAAAATCAATATTCTATGATAATACTATTCGATATATATATATATATATATATATATATATATATATATATAAAGTCTAAAAAAAAGTTGATTAAATAGTCACACGATATGATCGTACCTACTACTCCAACAACACAGGGAACAAATGGCCAGAGGCTACAAATGCATATCACAAAACTATGCTAAAGCTATGGTCAATTACTCGATTTCCTTCCTACACAGTTTGCCCATGAATCACTTCATGAGTCATGAGGAATCAATTTCTTTCAATTCTCCTAAATTATGTCCATGATTTCCTACCCTTTGTCCCTCAAAATCCAAAAATACAAACCCAATTCACCAAATCAATAAGCCTGCAATGATCGATCAACACCGCAACCCCCACTAATTTTGCTTGCCCTTTTTCTATATCTATAAATAATCATTAACTCTGGAAAGGCTTGAAACGAGTTCAAGTACAACTCATAACTAAACATCCATCATAACAATCAAAATGCATCTTTTTTCAGTAATGCCCGCTTTTGAAACGGTTAATTAACTTTCTACTCGCAACTGCTGCCTTTTCCCCCCTCTTCTAACATGACATGAAATGTTTGCAAAAACATTAATTACACCCAGCTAGTAGTCAATTAGTGCTCACAAAGTTGTTAGTCTGATTATCATCATTGTTTAATAATAATTCCCATCATCTTTTTGACAACATAGGAATGCAGTTGGAGTAAAAGATAATATAAATAATTTCAGTTACAAAGAGAATAGAAAGTGCAGTGCAAGTGCCGCAATCAGTTTCAGCCCGTCATCTCTATTATTCAAGAAAGTGGCGATATATAAAACAAGAGATCAACTTGTATCAAATAGTCTTTTAGAGTTATTTTTTATTCTCATTATCTTTTTTTTTTAATTTAACAAATAGATTAATAAAATTTGAATTTTAAGAAAATAAACAATAAAAAAAAATAATTGAAGTAAATTGATCCCCATTCTCTCTATATATTAATATTATGACTCAGATATCCTAGACACCCATGATATGGATGCAACCCCCATAGAAGGATTTTTGTTACAATTTTACCTGTTCTTCATGCGTTAACTTTAAAAGAAACATGGACAATTGGACATGCGTCTCAAATCTAACCGTGGCCATAAAAGAAACATGCGAACTTGGTCATGTTTTTCCAAGTGTGAGAGCTACTCGTCATTGTTATGCCGTATATTGCTTTAATTATGAGATAAAGGAATTTAATAATAAATTTATAGGTAGACTATGTGTTTTGTGGAACTATAGCTGGTAGATTCTATAAGAAATTAACATGAATAAAGCAATTAATGGGGGGAACTCCAATTGTCACAGACGTGAATATGATACCTTTTGAATTATCCCTTCCACCAGAAAATTATCCCCTTCCAATTAAACTAATTTATCATCCCTTTACCTAAAACAAACTAATTTATCATTTATTATAAGTCTCAACTATTACAGCATTAATCATATATGCATGATTTTGATTGAGAAGATACTGGATCTATTACTTGCTAGCAATGTCAAATGGTTTTGTTTATGTTTTCTTTTCTAACGAGTTGTAAAGTGTCACTAATACAAGGAATTTATCCCATGCATAATATCTATTTATAGAATAATTAAGTAAAGAAAGAACCGAAAGAGCGTGTAAATTAAAGACAAGAGGGCTAGGATTATACTCTTTCTAATTATTTTTTCCTTATTGAAATCACTTGATATCATTGGGAAGCATCATTATAAAGGTTAAAAATATACTTTTAATAGAAAATTATTCTTTTGCATTTTTATATTATATTTTTAGTACCAAAGTTGATCCCTTATAAAATAATATATATATCATGTGGGTCTTGTAAGAAAAATTAACGTAACATTTGTACCGTAAAAATATATGAAAATAGAAACACTTTCTGTTCATGACTTGGAGATACATTATTTTGCTTATTCCCTCCCTATTTTTTTATGAAGTCAAACTCATATCTATTTCTGTTTATAAGATATAATCTTTGATAATTAAAATTATTATGAATGATAAATTCTTTCTTTGAGTATTTAATACAAGAAGAGTTATATACCTAAAACTTGAACTTAGAATCACTAATTAAATTAAAAAAATCTTATATCAATTGATGTATGTATTCAATGTTTTTTTTCTCTCTCTCTCTATTTTTTAATATGAGAATGAAAGGAGTAAATATGAAACATATTATGTACATGGGTGACTAAGACTTAAAGTCATTGCATTTGAAATATTGTCCCAAAGAAGTTAAAGAAAAAGAGTGTTTATAAATTATCATCAATCTCAACTCCTAATCAATGTAAGATTTTCTTTTTATATATATACCAAAACAAATAGCCTACCCCACCCCACCCCAAATTGAGGCTAAGGGGATAAAGGACCTCCCTTCTTCTCATGTCTAAGTTGCTACATTGTTAATTAATGGAGGAGGGTGTTTATAACTTTGGTCTTAAACAATGAAAGACTTTTTTGTTTCAAATCTAATACATTGTTGGGCTCATTAGGACATGTGATGTATTATTTGTTTTGGTTATTGTGTGAGCCTCACAATTTTATCCTTAAAAAGCACCTAAGTGATTAAAGGGATTAAAGTGTTTAGAATATGCTTTAGCTTGACTCCTAAGCAATGTAAGGTTTTTTTTTTTTTGTGTACCAAAATACTACTATTGTGAAGGTTACTTTTGCCACTCGACTAGAAGTTTTTGTTATATATTATACGAGTATTTTCAAATTTAAATAAAAAATCTATGCTTGAAAATAAATTTAAAAATAAAAAAATATTTTTATTAATGATAACTATTTTTATTTTTAATTAAGAATAAATTAAAGAAATAAAACAATTAAAATTAATAGAAAAATATGAAATAAACCATTTTAATTAATAAATAATTTTTATTGATATGATTTAAAATTTAAAAATTAAAATTGAATTTAAATTTTCGTCAATATAAATTTTTTAAAAAATATATCTTTAATTTGTATAGTAAATAATAATATTTAAAAGTATACAAGATTATAAAAAAAAATACTCAAAGAGAAGTCGTGTTAATAAATAAGATATCAATTTTTAAAATAACCTTTATTTCATGATTAGTTATTCAAATTTTAATATAAGAACAAATAGAATAAAAACATACAAACTTCAAAGTGACATGTATCATGTTTACACTTTATTAATTGATTATATATAATCGTAAACTCGAATGTTATGTATACCTTTCTTTTTTCTTTTTCTACTAATAAAAGATGAGTCAAAATTAAAATATATTTTTTAAAAATGAATATTAAGATATATTCAAATCTTACTCCATATTCTGAGGAATTTCAACTAAAGGCTAAAGCAGCGATTAGTCACTCGTGCACCCACAACTTTAGCATCTCCCCCTCTTTCTCTTTTCTTCTGATTTATTGATTTGATTGATAAATATTATAAATGAGATCGCATTTAGTTTTCATTTCGCGGCACAAAGATCATGGTATTATATTTGAAAAGAAAGAAGTATAAAACTCATGTAAAAAAGAAAGTCGAAAAAAAAATATTCTCCAATCTCCATCTTAGATAAAATAATTAAATTCCCAGCCATTGAGATACTGGTATATAAGCTATATAATTACTTGACAAGTTGGATTTGGATCACTTGTTGTGTCAGATCAGACATTGATGTGGTATTGCAAAGGATATTGTATAATACAAACAAGTGAATACAAATGAGCTGATCAAAGAGATCAGTACGTAACAAAGATACGTGGGGTATAAAAAATTAATTGGGATGGAAGTTCAGCCATTTGTTTTGGTTAATATGGTACAGTTTCAATTTTGTATATATCAGCCTTGTCCTTTGTAATTTTAATTAAAAGGTGATCATCTAAGATATCAGCATTATCATCATCTCCTAAACCCAATGATGATCATACGTCGATCTTTTTTGTGTGTGTGATATCATACGTCGATTTTCAAAAAAGTTTTTTATATATGTCCTATGGGTTGAAAGGGGTCAACACTAAAAGCAGCAATTATTGTAATTAAAGATATATATATATATATATATATATATATATATATATATATATATATATATATATATGAAGCTCTTAGTCTTAGACTTAACCACAAAGAAAATGACAACCATCTTATTTGTAATGCTAAAAGAAAAAGACATGACTTCGGAAGTGATCCATTTGTTTTATTTTTTATGAATTTACATTTGATTTGTAAAATGTTTTATATTATTAGTAGAAAAAATTACATTGATTAATAAAGATTTTTTAGGTAACTAATAAAGATGTTTTTATTTATAATAGATTTGTTTATGCTTAAAAATAATACTGCATAATTTGTTAATCAAGTAAATTACCTTTTCTTCCTCTAAAAAATAGCTAAATAATACCAACTCTTCCTCTAAAAACTTGCACCACCCTAAAAAAAATAGACAGATAATCTTTTTTTTAAAAAAAAAAATAGGATTTCATTTCATTCAGAATTTGGATAACAATACAAGAAGGTAGAGTGATTGATTCATTTGGGTCACTTTTACAATTTTTTTACTAAAATAGGTTTATTCTAAAACAAAGCACTGATATAAATCTGTTTTTGGCTCAGAAAAAGATAAAATAGCTATTTTGACTTGCTATTTCAGTGTCACATATTATTTTTTTTTTGCAAAAAAATTGAGAAAGACTTCCACGTAAACTAATAATTTACAATTGCTGGTTCAAGACTACTAAAAAACAGCAACCTTGAACTGCCGATGATGTAAAAGCAAATATGTTTTGTTGATCACCATGCGTTATCTCATCGTAACAAGCCATGTCCCATCGATGCAGAAATAGCAAATTCATTTTGCTAGTCACCATGTTGTCTCCTCATAGCAGGGACATGCAGAAATAACAAATTCATTTTGATGGTCACTATGCACTATCTCATCACTGTCGATGCAAAAGGCATATGAACTTGATTCAGCAAATTTAAAATGTTGATCTCCCAAATTAAAATAATAATTTTTACCCATGTTAAATAATGAGACCAACTATGTTATTTTCATTTATGTTTTTTCAGTTTCTTCCTCTGTGCTCGGATACTTCGGGACATTTTAGAGTTGGTGTGTTCTCTTTGAACTGGTTATTCAAATTTTGCTAGCTTCTAAAAAATTGGAAGTTAGATACATATTTTGTAGTTCTTAAAGTATTCTTATTTGAAACATTAATTTTAAAATTTTTGTACGTGAAACATTGTTATGGTGCTAATTGATTTATAAGTTATTTTAGTATATATAGTTAAGAAAGTTCATTTTTTAAAATTTGAAATTTATTTTCACTACTAAAATAATTTTTTTGCACGTAAATTTATTTTTCATCAGTTGATCTTTTATTTTTTCTACTAAACTTTTTTCTTAAAAACTTAAACTAAATAGTAATTAAATTCATATATTAAAAATTGTGTGGTCTTTTTGTTATTGCCTTGAGGTCACTTGTCGTGCCCCGTCAAAGCAGAAGGTCCCATAAAAATAACTTTGATCTAGCAAATGTAAAATGTTGACTCTCCAAATTAAAATAATAACTTTTACTCATATTAAATAATGAGACTCGATTGTGATGGTTTCACTTTCTTCCTTTAACAAAATTGCCCTCATATAAAATGGGCACCCATCGTGCATGTTCTTGCAATTCATTATGTATTTTTTTACTTTTGATTCAACAATGGAATATGTTTGGTGTATCTTGATGTGATATTGCATCAACGCATTTTTTAGCAACTCCTTACTCTGAAATTCTAATCCTTTGTATAATTCATCTCCAACATTCCAAGAGACATGGACATCTTCACACATAATATCTTCCTGATCAAGGTGACTCCAATTAATGTTACTATAATGTGGTGCATCATTCCAAGGTGGTCTTTGAGTTTGTGTTGACAAAAATATATGGGTAATATGAAAAAATTACAAAATAAATAAAACATACATTTACTTTAATTAAATTAAGAAAGTAAATAAAAAATAAAATAGATTGATATATTTTTTAAATAAATTAAAAAATCATCCTAAGTAAAAATCAATTTATTATATATTGTATAATTTAACATGTGAAACATGTATATAAATAATAATAAAATTCAATAAGTAATGAAAATTTAAAATAAGTAAATATATTTAACGAAAATCATATATTATAAACAGTGACATGCAAACATATATCTATCTTCCAAACATATATATTGGAGGAAGATTGATGTTTGCATGTTATTGTTTATGATGTATGATGATCAATATTTTCTTCAAATGTATTTACTTAATTTAAATTTACATTATTTATTGAATTTTATTATTACTTATTTATGTGTTTTACATTTTAAATTGTATAATATATAATAAATGAATTTTTTTACTTTGGATGGTTTTTTAATTTATTTAACAATATTAATCTATGCTATTTTAATTTACTTCATTAATTTTTTTTATCAAATTTAATAACAAAGGTACCTTATTGCAGTTCATATATTGATAGTGGTCAAATAAGCTCACTTGACTCAATAAATGTTGTTTCATCATTTGTGTTAGAAGAGTCATCATTAACTACATCTTCTTCATCATATGTTTTCTCAAAAAATGAGTTTGACACAACATAATCTCCATCATCTTTATCCGAATCCGTAACCATTTGCAGCATGTGATAACTAACTTCACCGCCTTGTGATGGGATAGTAGAACAACCCACAACATCTACTTCAACAAACATTTATAATACCACTGTCATTTTGTTGATCAACAACACTAATCATGATTTCTACATCTTCATCATCATATATATGTAATGCAATATATTTTTCACTTACTACGAACCTTGATGTTATAGACAATATAACTTGATTTGAATATAGTTGTAATATATCATGTATCTTCCTCTTTAATACATCAAAACTGATACTACGTCCAATCTTAATTGCTCTCTTAGTGCCTTTAAATATCAAACCCTCGTCACCATCATACATCGTCCCATTAACATACACAAATGCACATATTATTAACTTAAATTGAATAATTATACATCATTTTTGGAAAATAAAATAGAGTTAAACTTGCAAATATACAATTAATAACATTTAACAAAAATAAAGTATAAAAAATCACATGCAATATATAAAAAATTTACACTTTTAATGAATATCATTTAAAAAAAATTACATAAATCTTCACAAAACAGACATAATCATATAACAGAAAAACATATATTACATATTCATCTAGTTATACAAATGCATAGCATCTATCTTTTAACATATAAAAAATGAATTGGTAAAAAAATAGTCAAGCCTTTGATGTATCTGTTGAATGTCTGAAGAAAACCGAAAGGAAGTTATATTTAGTTACAAATCACATTAATACAAATTGTTGTTTCCATGCTAAGTATAGTGTTTTCATGTGTACTTGAACCAGTGTTGATTCATATATTCTACAGTTTTTTTAATTGCGGACTCAGACTGCACGCACACAAACCAGCGGTTGCGAGTTGTAGTATCAACGAACCAATGATTTCAAATTGCTAAATGCTGACATGAAAAAACCAGTAATTTTGAATAGCTACTTTGTTTTGATGCGACAAACCAACAATTTTGAATTGCTACTTTGTTTTGACGTGACAAACCAACAATTTCAAATTGTTACTTTCTTTTGACGTGACAAACCAGTAATTTTGAATTGATACTTCCTTTAAAGTGATCATCCAGTGAAAAGCACGATCAAGGGTAAAACAACTTTTAAAATTGTTGTATCATCATTTTTACTAATTGATAACTGCAAAATTTGAGTTAAACTGAAAGTCAATTTTGGCTAAGAATGATTACAATTTCTTCACTTTACAGTTATTTTTAATGAAATAATGAAGAAATTAATATCATTGTAATTTTTTTATCAGCAGAAGTCAAAAGAAGAAAATTTCAAGTGTTTTGAAGGAAAATTGATGCAAAAACTTGAAGAAAAACTTGAGAAAGAGACAGCTCGCTTAGCGCACAAGCCAGACTCAGCGCATACCCTCGCTTAGCGGGCAAGCTCAGGGTTAGCGCAAAGAAGACCCACGAGAAAGCCCAAGGTCACGCTGAGCGAGTGATTAAACCGCTATTCTCGCTAAGCCCAAGAGTGCATGCTCAGTGCAAAGTCAGCGTGAAAAGTAAACTACCTTAGGGCTTTAAAAAGAATAGGAAGCAGAAGGAAAAGACACACCGAGTCTCAAAGCTCTCTATTGAAAATATATGAAGCCTGAGCATTTCTAATAGGAGAAACTCTCCTTCTCTAGCCATTCCTCCCTTATTTTCTTTTAGTCATCCAATCTCTTCTTTTATCCATATTAGCCCCTGAAGTGTAAAGCTTCTCATGGCTATGAGAGGCTAAACCCCTATTGTTGGGAGTCTGACAGGCCAACTCTTGTAATGTAAATCTTCCTTATGATCTATTTAATGCAATCATGTTTCTATTGCTCTTCTTTGTGCTTCTTTGTTTATTATGGTATGATCATCCATATAGTGTTTTAGAGGATAATGCATTGAAAAATAGTTATTTTCTAAAGAACTGGGGAAGTGTATCTAAATGAAATCATTGCTAGAAGTAGACTGATATTCGTTTAGCCTATTTCATACATCTCTAATTTTAATGCAATTTATTATTTTTATTTTTACAAAGAAATTTGGGAGAAAAGAATAAATAAATTAGGTTCTTCATGCGGAAAACCAAAGATAGAGTGTCTTAGTAGATGTGGGTGAAAACAGAGATATCATTAAATAGAGAAAATCATTAACATTGCATTACAAGTAGTTTTGGCATACTAGGCCCCAACATAATCATATTCTGAATTCATTTTTTTGCATTTAAATTATTGTTTATTTTTCTTGCTACCTTTTCTTTTCCTTTTACCCTCAAATTTCATACTTACAATTCTTTACCTATTCTACTTCTTCTAATTGCTTAATAATTGGGTTTGCATCACTTTAAGTACAATCAAAGTTCATATGGATTCGACATTCAGACTTACAAGTATTTTACTACTTAAGACGAATTGGTACACCTGCCAACGAGTTAACACTAACTGGATTGTTAGGTCCTCAAATTGTCAGTTTGACCTTGGACTTTTGAAGCAGACCCATACCAATAATTTGTTTTAGAAAGAATCCATTTTAGCAAAATTTTTGTAAAAGTGACCCAAAAGAGTCAATCACTCCAAGAAGGTATATAATCCAAAACATGAGAGCTAGCATAAAATCTAGAAACCTAGCTAAGCTATGAGCTACTTGATTGACTTGCCTCTTAATAAAATTCACCCTAGAGTTTTGAATACAAGATAAAACATGTTTGCATTTGTTGACAATTAATCTAAAGTCTGGAAGTGTTGTTGTTGATGACTTTAGACTATCAATAATATTTTTACAATCAGTTTCAACAATGATTTTTGAATTCCCAGCTCTTTTATCCATGTGAGGGCTTCATGCAATGCCCATGCTTCCCCGATCTTTGGAGTTGGATTTCCAGAACAAGTGGGTGTTTTGGCTTTGATGAAAGTCCCTTCTTCATTCTGCAGAAAAATACCTGCACCAAATGCATTTGCATCATGAAAAATATGTATTGTTCCAGCGGGTTTCAATGATGTGCCATAAACCAGAGGCTAGCCAAAAAATGCTTTACTTAGTCACAAGTAATGAACAAATGCCACTTATTTTCCAAATTTTGCTCGAAAAAACGCATTCAATGGAACAACTGATATGTCGAATGTGTAGGTTCACTCTTACTAGGGGACAACTTCGAAGAAGACACCAAAGCAAGTGTTTAATTTTCGGCCAACGGTTTAGCTTCCAAATCAGTGACCAATTTCCTTCAACTTTTAGATGATTGTTGTCTAAAACTGTCTCCGTGATAGCATGGTAAGCACTATAGACTGTGTAAGCTCTTGTTTGGGTAAACTTCCAAATAAGACCATCCATTTCTTATGTGTGTAAGAGAGGAATGGTTAATATTTTATGCACAATAGGTTGGACAAAATTTGCTTCTACAAGATCTTTTTTTCTAGATTTTCTATTCGTGGTCAATGAAATCTCCAACATTCAAATCATAATTCAATGAATTAGGAATAGAAGAGACATATGGGGTACCTTCATCTATGAGACAAGGTTGAGACCAAACATTAATAGAAGATTCGTCCCCAATTCTCCATTGCAAGTCTTGTCTTACCACTACCCGTGATGCATGGATACTATGTACAAAGCTTGGAGTATGGCCCAAGTTAGTATCCAAGAAATTCCCTATTGGAAAATATTTAGCTTTGAACACTTGTGTTATTAGAGTATCTTGGTTTGTCATTAATTTTCAACCTTACTTCGTTAGCATGGCAAGGTTAAAAGCATGCAAGTGCTTGAAACCCATTCCTCCAAATTCCTTCTTCATTGTCATTTTCTCCCAATTTAGCGAGTCAATTCCTTTCCTTAGATTATTTTTTTGGACTCCCGCCAAAAGGAATTCATCATTTTCTGCAGCTCATCTTCTAAAGTGAATGAAGCAAAAAGACACATGCAATATGAAGGAATACTTTGAGCATCTGACTTAAAAAGAATTTATTTACTCCTTTTGAGAGATTCTTGTTTGTTCATTGATTGATTCTCTTACAAAGTCTCTCTTTGATGAACCCAAAAATTGTTTTCTTCTTCTTACCAATGATAGAAGGTAGTCCTAGGTATTTAGTAGTATCAATGCTCTCAGTGACCCTTAGAAAAGATGAGATGTTGCTCCTCTGTTTTGTTGAATGTTGAGTTGAAGAAGATTTCTAACTTCTAATAATTGATGATCTGACCAAAAGTCTTTCCATAAGCATCAAGGGAGTCTTTAAGAATTTTTATTTCTTCATCATTTGTCCTATAAAAAAGAAAACAATAATCAACAAATAAAATGTGTGAGAGAGGAGGAGTCCCTCTACACACCTTTATATCATGAATATCTTCTCTTACCTCTCTATTTTTTAGTATAGCTGAAAGACTCTCAATACAAAAAATGAAAAGATAAGAAAAACAATAATTGTCAACTATA
Organism: Glycine max; assembly: GCF_000004515.6. Classification (NCBI taxonomy): domain Eukaryota; kingdom Viridiplantae; phylum Streptophyta; class Magnoliopsida; order Fabales; family Fabaceae; genus Glycine; species Glycine max. The sequence goes on along the minus strand of NC_016088.4, from coordinate 50,284,583 downwards.
CAATTTAAAAGAGATTTTTTTTTAAAATAACATGTTTACAGTTTTTTACTAACAAACATGTTTAAATTAAATCAATAGATTAAAGTGTAATAAACATTCATTTATAAAAAAGGAAGTGTAATTTTTAAAATTAAAGAAAAATAATAATGTAATTTAAACTTCTTTTTTTAAAAAGGAAAGTATTATTAATATTATATTATTAATCAGGTGACATATTAAATTATTATAGAGAAAATAACAGTTACATATTATCAATCAAGTGACCTGTCAACTAAAGATCTAATGGCATGTCATTTAGTCAATTATTATTTATTTATAGTGCACAAATCTCACTAGGCATATATAGGCCTAATTGAAAAACGTCATAGAAGTGCTTGGAAAGTATTTAATCTCAATTACATCAAACATGACCTAGCGATGACCAAAAAAAAAAAGTTTAGAAATCCTACCATTTCCTATCTAGTCTTTCTATGCTCATACATAGTCATAGGTTTTGTTTCTTAGGAATCCACTGCTACGTTTTTTATTTCACTTGAACTCGCTTGAGTTTCTTTTTCTTTCTCTCTTACACAAATGATAGCTCTTATCTCGTATAAAATTCGAGAATCACGTTGATTACCATCTTCAATCTATCTAACAATATTATCATTGAGATTAATCAATTAATTAATCGTATATCATGTTTTATCAATAAAAAAAAACTAGAATAACATAGTATAATCCCAAGATCGAGTGGAACAAAAGAGAATCTCACATCTAAGGCATTGTGAGTTCGAACTGTCACTCGTTCTCTTACAAAGAGATAAATATAAGTATCTTTACAACTATTTTTTGAGTTTAAAGACTTTCTTTTCTCCCAAAATTTTCAAGATATAAAAAAAAAACTAAGTGTTTGTGGGACTAAGATAAAATAAAAAGATAACAATGAAATGAGTGGAGGGGCAGGAGTGGATCCCAGCCACCACCAAATGATTTGAGGGGCAGATGCGCGTGAGAGTGTCAGGACGTAATCAACATTAGAAGAGAAAAACGACAAGAAGCTTTGCTTCACTACAAAGTGGGAGTGGGTGCCACGTGTCAACTTCCTAAGGCCATCGTTTTTTAGTTCCTCTCTCCTCAGTCCTAACTGTTACTCTTGCGGGAAAGAAAAAGAAGAAGAACAGATAACACCATCAACAACAGCCCACAATTCAGTACAAAAGAGGGAAGAAGGTAAGATCAATAGTGGGCGGCGACAGTCATGGTGGCCAGATTCGCGTCTCTAATGGTTGCAGCGAAGAGAGGGGTGGGGGGAAAGAAGAAAGGGACGGAGAAGAGAGAAAAGGAGAAAGAAGAATATGAAGGGGCGGAAGGGGTGGGTGGGGAAGAAAAGAGGGGGAAAAAATGTAGCAGTTCCTACCGTTACTGTAGTGTTTTTTTTTTTATGTTACTGTAGTGTTTTTTTATGTTACTGTAGTGTTTTTTTTTTATGTTACTGTAGCGGATCAATTTTTTTCGACCATTATTACTATAGCTCAGCATGATCGATACTGTAGCGCATTAATTTTTTTTTAATGTTGTTGTGGGTTTGTTCATGTTGTAATTATTATTAATAAATGTTGTATTTCTGTTATAAAAAATTTTGAAATTAAAAAATATATAATTAATTATTTTTTTATTCTTTTAAAATAATTTATAAATAAATATTAGAAGGTGAAGAGAGGGGCAGAGGAGGTGGGGGAAGAGAAAAAAGAAAAAAGAAAAATCTGAAGGGGTGGTGGGAATGGATGGAAGGAAAGAGAGAAAATAAAAAAAGAAAAAATAGCATTTTTATCGTTATTTTAGTGTTTTCAAATTTTTTTTTTATGTTAATGTGGCAGGTCACTTGTTTCGACCGTTACTGTAGCTTGATACGACCATCAGTGTAGTGCATCAAATTTTTTTAACGTTATTGTAGGTTGTTCATGTTGTAATTTAATTATTAAAATTTTGTATTTCCATTATAATTTTTTTAAAATTAAAAATATATAATTAATCATTTATTATTATTTTAAAATAATTTATAAATTTTAGAAATGGGTTCCTTGTGGAGTTTAAAAAAAATTTAAGATCTTAAAATAACAATTAACTAATTTTACTTTGTTGATAACGTAACAAAATAAAATACCAATTCTTTATACTTGGTTTACAAAAGGTTTTCTTCCTTTTTTCTTTCTTTAATAAGAAAAGGAGGTGAAAAGCGCCAACCCCTTATTGCTGAAAGATACATCTGTCCATAGATGGAAAATAATGCAACACATTAACACTATATATAAAAGTGGTAAATTATGGTCTATAGTCTTGGAGAAATAACAGCACAACACACTTCTATTCAACTATTCAAGTTGGACAATAACCTTTAAAAGTTATTTTGGTGTCTAAATAACCATGATAGTGACAAGATTTTGCCCCTTAATTACATAATAACTATCAAACTATGGGATCTTTTTTAGTCAAGAATGATAATTGGGTAACATTATGTCAAAATGACACAGACATTTTGGTGGATATATTTTGTCTTCACTATTTAATTGATATGATTTAATTAACAAGATATATATGCGAATTAATAGCATGTATGCACTCCATTTTTTAAACATTAACTATCAAAGATTAATTTTTTTTACAACAACTACCAATACTATTTAAAAATACCTTTTACTGTTACAAACATATAGGATAGATTTTATTGAGAGCACGCAGATAAAAAGTGATATCAAGTAAAACGTCTGAATATGCATTTGTAATTTTATTATTGTCATAAAGTGAACATTATCATACATAAAATTCTTATTCAACTTGAACTGATCATTTATTTATCATAAAAGATATATGTAGTCTCATACAAAGAGAGAAAAAGAGACCAATACTAACAACACATTATTAAATACATTTTTTATATTATTTATTATTGATTAAAATTTATTAAAAATTACATAAATTTGTGACATTTATTTCATATTTAATGAATCTCTTCAGTAATTTTGTTATTTCTAAAAAATTTAATTAAATAAAAAAAATTGTTATAAAATATACAAATTAAAAAAAAAAATCTCGCCAACACTCTCTAAGAAAAACATAGATGAATTGGGTAGGTGAAATGGGGGCAAAACAACGGCTATGGTTTAACTTGAGCTACAGTAGTAAGCCAAGACAATCTACACTCATTTAACTCGTACAACAGCAAGCATATTATATATATATATATATATATATTTCAATAATGAGTATCATAATGATCATTTACTCATGCGTATTATTGTGTCAGTGATTTAGTGACTTCGACAGCTTAATTATATTTTTTTGACCCTATAATTGTGACACTAGATTGTAAAATATCTTGTGAAAAAAAATAATACAATACATTATTTATTGGCCACTTCAAGATCAACATAGTTTGATCACTTTTGACTCCACTTCGCTTATAATTCCAATCTGTATAAAAAGGATTGTCTTTGCTAGAAACTCCAGAATTAATTTTCAAAGAAAAAGATATTGAATTATTACTTTACAATAAATGTCAAATTTAGTAAACTTACGTTTATTAATTTTTCAACAAATGTTAAAATTTATAAATCTAATTATTTAACTATATGGCGCACACACACAATTCGTATTTTTAAATATTTTAAGTATACTAATATAATATAATTAAAAAATATTAAATGGTGTAATGAATGTCGTAGAACGGTATAATTTGATTATCTTTTATATGTGCATGTCATATAAATTGAATTTATAAATTTAAGAATAATTTAAAATTATTTGATATTCTATTAATGTGGATCATAATTAACATAATATGTTTTTTTAAAATATATAAAATGAAACCTTTTAATTATTTTCTTATTTTTGTTCAAATTTACAAGATTTGCTATAAATAATCTAGATAGTGCATAAATGGTTAAAAAAAATTAACATTTTATACATAAAATTATTAATTGTGTAAAAGTAAGTCACCTTAATGTAAGATATTGTTATTTTAATATAATTATTTTACTGCGATATAAAATTATTAATGGTGTAAAAGTATATATGTCATTTTATATATAAGATTGATCCCTTTTCTCTGTCTATCTATAATGTTATTGGTATCTCACTTCTAAAGATTTTAAATAATTTTATGAAAGTTTTTTTAGATACCTGATTTTTAAAATAGTAAAAGACTACTTCGCTTTTCTTCGATCGACTACTCCAATAGCCTAATTCTAACACTCAAAATGTATTTGAGGAGAAGGGAAAAGAAAATAAAATTACAGCACGTTTGTTTTCTGATTTTTAAAAAATATTTTATATTTAAAAATAAAAATAAAAACTTATTTGATAAGAGTAATTTTTTCAAACCTATTATCGAAATTAATGTCATTTTTTTTAGTTTTAGAACAAAATAAAAAAAAGCTAAGGCATCTCTAAATTGTTTTAGTTTTCTATTTAAGATTTTCTATCATTTATGTTTTTCTTACACTTTCAAGTTATATTTTTTCATTTCTATTTCCTAGAAATTAGATTTTAAAAAATAAAAATTGTCTTAAAAGATCATTTAAAAAATTAAAAAAACAAAAACACAATTAAATGCACCCTAAATCACTTTGTCTTAGTGTTGGAGTAGTATTTTTTAAATCAAATGTTTATGAGAAACAAACAACAACTTCATTTGAAAGAAAGAAAAAAAAAACTTTATTCGGGACACGAACATATATAATATGGTGAAATTTTCACCTTTAATGTGCATTTTTTTTATATATACAAAATTTAAACTCAATATCTTAATATTAAGAAAAATAAAATATATGCCACCTAAATTAACTAATTGTTCTGAATCAAGACATCCTAACCGGTGTAGGTAATTGATATCGGTTGCAAGCTTCGGCATTACGGAATCACAAGACTTCTAGATGCATCGAATAAACCTACATATGATACGGAGAGGTGGAACATCAAAATTAAAACGTTAGGTTTTGGTGCAAGAAAAAAAAAAGTTTGAAACAATATTATGGCATCCTAAAGAAAATGAAGAGTACAAGAGACTTTTTATACTGCTGCCTTTGGGGGGGGGGGGGTAGGATTTTTTCAATGATATTATGCTTAATTTTCCTCTTTTTTGTATAGAAAGATATGTTGCATGCATATAGAAATGGTATACTCTGGATATGATAGGATACAGTATTAAAAAATTTAAAGTATGAATGCATTAATATAATTTTGTAATATATAAAATTAGATTTTTATATAATTACTAAAACATGAAGAAATTTCTAAAGGAGGACAAATATATAAAATTCATGTTTCATTTAATTTTAAAATCAACTAACATTCGATGGGGGAAATTAGCAAATGTATTGAATCATATCAACTAATAATGTAACAAATAATATCAAGTAATAAAATGCAAGTATAACTATTGTTCTCATAAAAATTGGATTCAACTATCAATTCACAAAGTTATTACTATTTGGGCTTAGCCTTAAAATGAGGTTCATAGTTATTGAAAGAAGAACATGTCACAAAATAGAACAAAGTAAAATGAAATAGTAATAAAAATCTAGAGTTAATTAGCAAGGATAGAATATTATCAATCCTCACTTCAAGAAATCAAATCCCCTCTCCACTCAAATTTTAACCTTAAATTAATATCAAATGCACTAAATTATGTTAACTTCAACACCTTGGTAGCTAGCTTTTTTCTAATAACTAAATTAAGATGTCTATTTACTCTTGTTTCCTAATTGAAACAAGTATTACATTTAGGAACTTATAGTATCTCGTAATCATTATTTCATATCCCTAGGATAATAACTATGATGAATACCTTCAATCTAATCCAGTAACAAATTTCCAAGTGAATCTAACATTAATCCATGGTTGCACTTAATTGAAATGCATAAACTATAATTAGAATGCAATATATGGAATCCAAATTACAAGAAAGTCAAATTGAGATTCATCATTCCCTAAGAACTAATTACACATAATATATAGAAGAAAATAGAAAAAAAAAATTATAGGAGATAAGAAAAAAATCTATTAGAATAATATTACAAGTTGATTTTGATCAAAAAGTTCCAAGTCATGGTGTCGTAAGAGAAAAAGAAAAGCAGGAAAAGTTGTTGAAAATCTATATTTTAATTTAATTCATCTTTTTCTAGGCTTACTCATTGTTGTTAGTGCAGTCACACTTCACTTTGACATTGTCATGTGTTAGAAATACTAAAAATGTTATTTCTAAATGCTGCATGTGATAATAATGAGAGTCGAGTGTGCTAACATGCGACTAGTTGAAATGTCAATTAACTTCTTCTTGGGTTTGATTGTGCCTACACTTTCTAACGAGTGTTGTAAAACTAGAATGCATAACAGAATGCATTTTTCATTGTTTTTCTTCTAGCATGCTTCATATTCAAATTAGGTGTGCTAATGCTCTCTAAATCTCCTTCAAATCTCCACTTTAACCCTTCAAAATGTTCATGAAATCATAACAAAGAAAGGAGATATGAGAAATCATTACCTACATGAAAAAATTATCACAAACTATCACAAATATTTATACAACCACAAACTAAAATAAAATATTAAAATCCTTATAAATCCTAGTCCTATAATACTCGAAGTCACACAAATCACTTTGTAAATTAACTACAACTATAGTACAATATAACACTTATCATCATTAAACAAAGTTTCCTAATAAATATACATAAATCACACCTCAATAATTAAGGTTGATGTGATGTGAGGTTTTCCAGCACCCCCTCCACATATACCTATCAGACCAAGCGATACACGAACTACAAAAACGATGAAGACCTCCTCCATAAGCCATAGGCATCATATTAAAAAGGAGATATGCTTGCATAGTGTTACAAGGAATATTTTAACGATAGTCATATGTGACATTTACTCAGTGAATTGGTAAGAAAGGGAATGAACTTTAACACTTACCATAACTTACTCATTATATTGGTGTATCTGGGTCTGCTTATTAATTCATTGAACGTAACAATATGTCAAAAAAAGTTCATTGAACTTGACAATTGTTAACAAAACTCTGAAATTTAAATAATAACCATTAAAAATTAAGATATGTATAAGGTGTGTATTAAACCTTTTTTTTAAATTCTAATCAATCTAAATTTTCCATATCCTAGCTATGTGATTTATTATCTGTCTACGGAATTCAATTTGCATAGACTACATCATGGACCATTGAGTTAGTGAGAATCGTCATGTTTAATGCATGCACTTCTCTCATCTTAGAAGAGACATTCATGATGAAAAATAACATAATACAAACATTATAAAGTTATTATTATGCGAACATTTTCAACTCTTTTCCTGTCTATCATGGAATCTTCTCCGACATTGAAATGTGAGGCATGCTACACAGTAATTTCCCTGTATATTATGCATTTTGTTTACAAGTTAAAACAGAGAATCATATGGCCAAAATTGTTATGATGGTTTTCTGAAATTTGATTTCTGTTCCCCATAAAATCTGAGGGAAATATATATGTACATGAGAGTGTTCCATGGATATCAGTCCCCAGCGGTAGTCTTAATCAAAGTTATGGAATAAGCATAGTCATATGACACAGTAATGAACTAATTTATATCCATTATAAAACAAGATAATAATAGAATATCTTACATTAGAATGGACTTGCAATTTAATAAAACGCAGTTCTCTTTCCCCCTTCCAGACAAAGGTATTACTAGACCACTCATCTTATGAATCTTATCACTAATAATATAATCCCTCTAGTCCCTTGATGTAAAAGGAGGACATTCCATAAGGAAATTCATAAATATTCCACATTATATATGGTTCTTAAAATTTGGGTTCAAGAAGGTTCAAATTGATGGCTTGTGTGGTTTATGCTAAGGGCAGATATACCCCTGGAAATAAACAAGAGAATCCAGTAGTTATGAGATATAAATAAGAAAGTGAGAGGGAATGAATGGGAATATGTGAAAAAGCAAAGGGTCCTAGTGGGAAGAAAGGAGGGAAAACGGCCTTAATTATGCCTCTATATACATAATAAATTAATATACAAGTTGATGACAGAAAACACATATGCGCACTTAGTTTCAAGAAGCCAATGCTCCAAGTCTTCCACACTGAAAAGGTACCCTCCCACCGGACCCATTATGGATACCATTTATCTCAGTGCTCTCCCAAAAGAAAAAAATAAACTATTTTTATGGACAGAAATTGGAATCTGATTGATGGGTTCTACCTTTAATCATTCCTCTCTTATTCAGATTAAATAAAAACTATTAGATTAAAAGAGGAAAGGGGGGTGAATAGTAAAACACTTTGCTTATTAATTAGCACCTCTCTCACTTCCAATTCCCTTTGCCTTTTAACTCAACAAACACGAGTGATATGATAACAGGGAATGATATAATAAAAACAGTCATATCGAATTTCGGTGATACGAATGTTGAAAATAACAGTGCTATATAAAATCAATACCATGTTGCTATAGGGAATATAAGAATCACTTAGCTTTACAAAGTAATGCACCATTAGTTTCACCTTTACATTTACTACCATAAAAAAAAAAGTATAGACAAGTTTAATGACCAACGTTGTCTCTTGGTAAAATCCTCACGTACCCTTTTCCTGTTCTTCATTCTTTTGAATTTATTCTTGCTTCTTCTACTTCGAGGAATGTAAAGTTTTCACTGTGAGGCATCAAACTTTATCATCAACTTCTATTACATCACACACACATGAAATTGTATGTCTGATTTTCTTCTTTCTCCGATGGATGGCTATCACATGCAGAGTAAAGAGAGAAGAGAATATAACGCACTTTTGGTTGCATTTTGGAGGGTTCTTTTACTCACTGCTTGACCATAACTAACACCAAGCACATGGGGGAGACAAAATCATGTCGTTGTCCTCAAAACGTACTAAATGATAATAACAATAATAATAACAATGTAAATGAATTTTTTTTTAGAATGAAAACAACCAAATTTCTCATCCATTCATATTTTAAAAAGATGTTAAATTCCATGATTATTTGTAAGCGGTTGAGAAAAATGACAGACCAACCACAGATGTCAGGATCCTTATATAAAGATATTTCTTCTCTCTTCACTTCAATAGGTGGTAATAATGTACTGTCTCTTGTGCTTATGAGTTTGAGTTCTTCCTTAGATAGAAATCTTTTAATTTAAAGGGTAAGAAATAACAGAACAAGAAATAAAAATGCATGCAGAGAAATGTCATCAAACGTAATGTAGTTAGTTAATTAGGTTCTTGTTTTTCATATGTAAGACAAGAATGAGGGAAATCAATTGAAATTTCAGAGATCATTTGTAGCCTTTATAAATGGTTTTCACTTTTCACCTTTAGAGGACATATCAGTAATCGGATTCCAGAAAGATTTAGCATATTACAGGTATGAAGAGGCTTAACCAAAACACTTTTTTCCTTGAAAGACATCAGATATGGGTTTGGATCTTACTTCCAAAACTTGTTTAGACTCAAGTTTTAATAAATTTTTAAGACTTGGATCATGCTCATATAACAATGTTAAGTTTGTAAATTAGTTTGTTGAGAAGGGGACAGCATTTCCAAAGAAAAAGGAAGGGGATTGCCATAGATGTTAGAACTAAGAAGATTAAAAAAAAACTGTTGCATATGTATAAAGGACTATTCACCATTGTTTACTGCTTGTTCGATTGAATTTGTTTGGATGAAATTTTGTCCCTAGCTGAAATGGTGGAAGAGAGCCATCATGGTCACTCTATAGTAGCAGTAATGCTTTTCATTCTCACAACATAGTATACACAGTGCAATCATCTTGAAAAGGAAAATTAAAAAACGGTAGCGTAAAAAAAACCAAAGCATATCCAACAGATAGCTAAAAATCTCAAGGGTACTATCACAAAGCATTAAAGAGACCCACTTGCTTCAAAAATCATGAACTGGTACATAGATGTGAAACGAAATACTATCATTGTCACAAGAGGCAGTACTAGCATTGTATTTTTTTGGTTTTGCAGCAACAGGCACAGACATACAAATATCACGAGTATGACTCTATTGCATAAAATACGATAACAAAAGTTCATCTAGTATCACTAGAAAGCCAAAACGTGGCGAAGCAAATCTGTATTCACTTTTATGTTTCTGTGGCCGGATTTCTGTTTTTATTTTCTTGCTTCTGTGATTGTGGCTTGAATTTTGACCGGCACCACTTCATGGCCTAGAGTAAAATATTGATGTAAAATTCCAAGATGAAAAAAAATATTTGAACTTATGGAAGAAGTGGAGGGCCTCTTTGAGTTATTGTTTTTTTCGTCTGCATGTATTGCTCCTTGGATCAACTAACTACTATTAATATAAATTTTGTTTCTACCTCTGTGCCAATTTCAGTAAGGGTATATATATAATGAGAAAACAGTGATGATATTAATAAAGGTAAACCGTTAATAAAAAATTGTGTTAAAAATAGAAAAAGTGATCAAGAAGTGATCTTAAGCAACGGTTCACAATTTCTAAGTTTTTTTTGGTGAGCTTGGTCGTGATAGAATAATTTGAGATAAAAAGGTGGGATTCCACCATCCAGGGTGGCTTATATACGGCTTTGGCACACAGTGCACATCCTAGTCCTTGCTATATATTTATGTGCTGCTCCTAGCTACACATTGGAACATCAAGTTAAAAGGAACATCTTAACTTCTCTCTCAATCCTCATCACTCCCCTCCCTCTCCCCCCTCACAACTATTTTCACCAAAAGACTGAAAATCCCTCACTTCTTTAGTCATGCCACAGAACTGCATAGCACCAAAACCAGAATTCTGCAATAGTCATAACTCTGTGGAAGGTCCCCCAGAGATGACTGAGCCACATAACTCAACTGTCCTTTCCTATCCCATGCAAGCCAATGAACAACAACAACAACCTTTCCCAAAACTCATTATGTACCCCATAACTCTGAAGGTAATTCCCCATTCAAATAACAAGAGCTTCAATAATACTCATATCCTACACTTGCATTGATTCCATGTAGCAGTATCTGCATTCATTCATGAGATATATATATTTAGTTACTACTATCTTATCATATATGTTGTGTTTTGGATTGCAGTTTGAGGAGTTGGTTTACAAAGTTAAACTAGAGCAGAAAGGAGGGTGCTGGGGAAGTACATGGACTTGCAAGGAGAAGACCATACTGAATGGAATCACTGGTGTGGTGTGTCCAGGAGAAATACTAGCTATGTTGGGGCCATCAGGCAGTGGCAAAACCACACTTCTCACAGCACTCGGAGGCCGGCTCAACGGCAAACTATCCGGTAAGATCACGTACAACGGCCAACCTTTCTCCGGTGCCATGAAGAGAAGAACAGGTTTTGTGGCTCAGGATGATGTGCTATACCCTCACCTAACCGTCACCGAAACTCTAGTGTTCACTGCACTCCTAAGGCTTCCAAACACCTTGAAACGAGACGAAAAAGTTCAGCATGTTGAGAGAGTGATCACTGAGCTAGGATTGACTCGTTGCAGGAGCAGCATGATAGGAGGACCACTTTTTAGAGGAATATCAGGTGGAGAGAAAAAGAGAGTGAGCATAGGCCAAGAAATGCTCATCAACCCAAGCCTCTTGCTGCTAGATGAGCCTACTTCAGGCTTGGATTCCACCACAGCACAAAGGATCCTTAACACGATCAAACGCCTAGCTAGCGGCGGTAGAACCGTTGTCACAACTATTCACCAACCCTCTAGTAGGCTCTACTACATGTTTGATAAGGTGGTGTTGCTCTCTGAAGGCTGCCCCATCTATTATGGTCCTGCTTCAACTGCCTTGGACTATTTCTCATCTGTTGGCTTTTCCACATGTGTGACTGTCAATCCAGCTGATCTCTTGCTTGATCTTGCCAACGGTAATGGACAGTAATCATTTGTTTCCTTCTCTTTTTTTTACCAGTTATAGTTAAGAACTATAAAACCAATGGATTTCAAAAGTGGAAGCTGGGCACATACTTTTTCTTTTTATCATTGCTTAATTGGCTCCACTTTTTTTTTTTTATATAAAAAATATACTAATTGTTTGCTTGAGATTGAAATATACGATCTTGTTAGAGCTCTAAATTTTTATGACTTAAAATGAATTGACACCAGGTTCAAAACTCATTGTACATATTTGATATATGCATAATCCAAGTCTCAGATTCGGTATTATTTTGAAGAAAACAATACTAACAATGTCATGATGCATTGCAGGGATTGCCCCAGACTCCAAGCATGCAACTGAACAAAGTGAGGGACTGGAACAGGAGAGAAAGCAGGTTAGAGAATCTCTCATCTCTGCTTATGAGAAGAATATAGCTACAAGGCTGAAAGCTGAGGTTTGCAGCCTGGAAGCTAACAACTACAATATCACAAAAGATGCTTGTGCAAGTAGGTCCTCTATTCTCTCTTTTTTAAGAGAAAAACAATCACAAGAAAAAAGTTTCTCTCGATTATTAGTCTTAGTGGCCTGAAATATCTTTACTGATGAATTGATGCAGGAAATTCGATAAAGCCAGATCAATGGTGCACGAGCTGGTGGCATCAGTTCAAAGTACTATTACAAAGGGGAGTGAGGGAGCGAAGGTATGAAGCCTTCAACAGGCTGAGAATATTCCAAGTTGTAAGTGTCGCTTTTCTAGGTGGACTATTGTGGTGGCATACTCCAGAGTCACACATTGATGATCGGGTAAGTAAGAATTGCTTCAAGTTTATCTTTTCTAGTTGATGATATTGACAGCTAATAAATAACATAAACTAAAAAAAAGTTCTGGTAACATATATGATTAGGCCTTTAATTTGACTGAATTCCTTTTTATATTCATGTCAACATCACACCGTTTTCAAGTCCTGTGTTTCCTGAACTCCAAGAAGTCAAACTATGATTAATATTACTTGGCTGCATTTTTTTTGTAAACTATACCCCTCAAGAGGGACTAATATGGGGTTGAATTGTATGTGTAATGCAGGTTGCCTTGCTCTTTTTCTTTTCTGTTTTCTGGGGATTCTACCCTCTCTACAATGCAGTTTTCACATTCCCTCAAGAGAGGAGAATGCTGATCAAGGAACGGTCTTCGGGAATGTACCGCCTTTCTTCCTACTTTCTGGCTAGAACAATAGGAGACTTGCCTCTGGAGCTTGCACTACCAACTGCATTTGTCTTCATAATCTATTGGATGGGAGGGCTTAAACCTGATCCTATGACTTTTATCCTTTCACTTCTTGTGGTTCTTTACAGTGTTGTTGTCTCTCAAAGCCTTGGTTTAGCTTTTGGTGCTATTTTGATGGAGGTTAAACAGGCAACTACTCTAGCTTCTGTGACAACCCTTGTGTTTCTCATTGCTGGAGGGTACTATATACAACAGATTCCTCCATTCATAGTGTGGCTCAAGTACTTGAGCTATAGCTACTACTGTTACAAGCTGCTTTTAGGTGTCCAGTACAATGAAAATGACTATTATGAATGCTCAAAGGAGGAGCTGTGCAAAGTTGCAGACTTTCCTCCTATCAAATCAATGGGCTTGAATCATTTGTGGGTTGATGTGTGCATTATGGCCATGATGTTGGTGGGTTATCGACTTGTTGCTTATTTAGCACTGCATAGAGTTAGGTAGATCAAAATTATGGCGGAGCTCCCATACACAGCACGAGAACTTGGAAGAGTTTTTGCACAAGTCAACTGAGGAATAATGCTAGAATAGTAGACTTATGATGGAACTCATGTAATGAAACTTTTCAACTCTCCCTGACTGAGTTGGATGTACAAGACTTATTTTTAATAGATTTAGAGAATACTAACTCTAAGTTTCTACTTCAACATAAATTCAACTGCCTGAACTCAAGGGACATATGCTTAAGCTACATGTTAAAAGCAAGAAAAATAAAATTTTGCTTTCTAATCAGCATAAAAGATCAAAGATAGTGACTGGACGTTTAAAGCTAAATGCTCAGAACCATTTTTTATCCCGCAAACACAGTTAAGTATCATTTTCAGGCTTTTGAAAGCACAAGTCTGCTGTTTTATTTCTCCCTAAAGAATTTGAATTTAATTTCTAGATACTGACAGTGTAAAAAAAAAATTACGGTCAACCAAATCATCGTTGACATGACTTTAAAGATAGTTATTATAAAAGTCAACACATTTTTTATACATGATAGTTTGTGATTAGATGATAATGTAAACCCTTTAAAATAGTGCTTACACATTTTACTCTTTTTCTAATTGAGTGGAAATTATCAGAGCTTTTGTTGAATTTTTCACTCTAAAAGTATGGCGCTTTAGAATGCCAGGAAGAATTAGCATACCATTAAAAATTGATCCAACCAACCAACTAACCAAGTGATATTCATAATCCAATGATGTATAAATGATGGCATAATTGAAAACAAAATGATAATGAAGATTAAGCCTAGTTAATGCACATCAAAATCAGCTTGTTAAAATAATTGAAAGTGGACGGATGGCAATGTGTTGTGACTAGTGAGTACCAAGAAGACTATTAAAATCAGGTTGATACTTCATGTAAATAAAAAGTGACACCTAAAAGATACGTGTCACAGTCTACTTCGGCATAGTGCATCATGCACTCTAATGACTTTGAAGTTGGACATAGAGAAGGACTAATTCTGCTTAAAATAGTAACAACTAAAACCGGTAGATTGTAGGGTAGATGATCTCTCAATCGTCTTGTCACTCAATTAGTAGTTAAATTTGAAGAAGGAAAGTAAAAAATGTATTATAAACTAAAAGGTATTGCACAGATGATTATAACTTAAGTAATCAAAGTCAGGCTTTCCATGATGGTTTAATAAATCAACAAAGTTAAGAAAGTGAATATTTTGCAGCATAGAAAATGTTATCACTATGCTTACGTCCAGAAGCAAAAAGGATTCATTATTACTTGCCATCCACGACCCAAAAAACTATATATTAATGGAAGCCTAGCAATAGAAATAGCAAAGCAACAGTAAAATCTGATAACTTTGTGGTCCAATTTGGCCTCCACCTAACTCAAGCAACAGAAGTGAAAGGTTCCAATCATGCCTAGGCATTTTCTGATCACCAACCAAATCCCTTAATGCAGGCATTATGTGTAATTGTCAAGTACCTGTGATTGAACAGATGCAAGAATTCTTCCTTCTCCCACTCTAACTCCAAAAAGAAAGGCACATGAAAATATAATGGAAGTTCTATTCCTAGGTAAATCTCGTTGTTAGTTAGATGTTACGCCAAATTTACCTTTTCATCTCCATTATTGTGTACCTATGTGTAGGTACTTCTGAGAATCACTCTTTATTTGCTTTTCCTATTTTGTGTAAAAGCATGCCCATGTGCAGCGCATCAAAGTAAAATCATTGCATTTATAAATTACAGGGTTACAACATGTGCTTTAAAACATCCCGTTATTTTGAACATAATCATAATCCACAGTGGATTCAGTTTAAATATTATACAAACCCCAAGTTACAAATTCAAAACAACCAAAAGAATTTTATACTTCCTGGAAGATGAGGTCCAAGAGATGCTGTACAATGTCACTGACCTCAGCTCAGTATACAAAATTTAAAAAGGAGTCATGGATGAAGAATATGCTGTTTATTTTCCAACATTACTAACTAGTTACCTACCAAGAATAAACAAAATTGCGGAATGTAACTTATCCACGGAAGAATCATGATATCGTCAAAAGATGTCGTTTAACTTGCATTCAGTTAATCATGATACTAAACAAGAAATTGGTCAAAAATCAAATAAGATTCGAAATTTGGCTTAGGTACCAGGTACCACCAAAGTTAAGCAATGTTTCCAAGTTGCTGAAATCCAATAAGAACCCATCCAATTCAACGTTTTATGTGTGAGTGGGACCTCAGAAAGGCTTCATTCTGAGACAGAGAAGTCAAAATGAGCGATGCTATCTATGGTTACAGGACATTGCACATATCCAAAGTGTTGGTTACCATAACCGAAAGTTTCAAGAAATTACAACTACAAAGAATAAACAAAATTAAGGAATGTAACTTTTATCCTCGGAAGAATCATGATATCATCAAGAGATGTTGAGTAGCAATCTAGCATTCAGTTAATCATGATACTAAACAAGAAATTGGTCAAAAGTAACCAACAAAGATTCGGTAGTTAGCTTAGGAACCAGATGCCACCAGAGTCTGCAATCCAATGAGAAACAATTCAATTCAAACATTTACATGTGAGTGGGACCTCAGAAGGGCTTCATCTTGAGATTGAAGTCAATTGAGTGATTCTACTTATGTTTGCAGCAAATTGCACATATCCAAAAACACAACCGAAAGTTAAAGAAATTGACATTTGAGCCAAAGAGTTGTTTGGGTATAATATATGAAATATGTCATGCATAAAGCTTAATTTTAGCACGCATAAATATGCATACACTTATCACATATTCACATATAAAGTAAAAGGTCTATATGCATTGAATTCGAATCTTTTTCTGTAGAAAAAATTACCAGAAATTACACTGAAGGCAAACTGAACAAAGACATAGGACATTTAGGCTCCAAAAAAGTGCAACACCTTAACCAAGGGTATATATGGAAAACTCAGCCTAATTAAGAATAAAATGAGGAATAAAACAGAATACATGTTTCTGTTTGTTTTCCTCTAAATGGATAACATAGATACAACAAGGTTTCAACTGTCACTCCCTAAAGGCTAAAGCATTATTCACCATCCTCGAGAAAAATTAATTATATGCAGACAAATCTAAGTGGTCTTTTGGTTGACTTATTAATTGTCATGTTAGTTACTCACAATAATAAAACTAGTCAACTAATGTAGTAGTAGTATTCACAGTAAATAATCTTTTTTACCGACAAGGTTGTCAAATAATCTAGAAAATGTTTTTCCTACTCTTATAGCATCTCATCTTAAAACTGCATTCATCATACTCAAGAAAAGTTAATGCGTGCAGTTTTTGCATTAAAAAAAAAAAAAAGTCATTGCATGCCGAGAAATTCAAGTTTTCTATTAGCCAGATCGAAGACATTATGAATAAACTTTTCCGTAAATTTTTATTTGCGAAGAAAATAAAATAAATTAAATTTCTCTTGTAAGATAAAATTAATACATACTCCTACGTCTTATTCTTTTTAGAAAATATTTCACTCAATTGTTCATAAATTGAAATGTATAAATTAATCCTAATCACTTGAGACTTTTTTTATTGAGATTAATCTTAGCCCAATCTTGAGCCGAAATTTTATTGAGGTGAATTTTAATGATTTAATCATACTTGAAACCTGTTGTTGATGTATTAATTCAGTCTTTCAACCAGCTGTTAAAAAAAATAGTATTGAAATCCATGTACTACACGGATTTAAAAAAAAAATAGTAAAAGAATAAATAATAAATTGAATGATTAAATAAAATAAATAAATAAATAAATTCAAAAAACTGTCCCACCAATAGATAATATGACTAGACAATTTTAATAATACTATTGACTATTGATTTAACTAAGGCCTCTGTCGAACCAATTTAATTTTAAAACAACGTTTTAATGGCCCAGTCTTGGAGTGGACCATATTGAGCTTTGGGGGCTGTTGCTACGCGCACCCAGTACAATTACTGGTACACCTAGTAAAATAATAAAATTCCATTTTCACCCTTCCTTAAAATTGATACGGATTGATCAAATCCTTTCTATTTTAGCGGTTTTGCTGGGTGTATCAGTAATTATACTGAGTGCGCCTAACAGCAGCCACCTTTGGGTAATATTTGGTCAAGCCCTTTCTATTTTACATTTGTTTATCTCTTCGTGCTCCCATTTTCCTAAATAAATAAAATATTCAAAATAGTTTACTCTTTCCTCTTCTCCTCAGCTTCCCCATCCTAGTTTTTCCTCTCACAAACACTCCCTTGCTCTTTTCCTCCCAATTTTATACCCTCTTAATTATCTTAAAACTCATACAAATAAGTTTTTATTGATAGAAAATATACAATTTTCTACACTGAACTTACATAACATTACAAGACTATTAATTTTTTTACTAACAAGATAAATATTTTTTGACAAAAAAACCATTTAGTAATAGTGTAAACATATTTTACAATATTATCTAATCATAAATCATTATGTATAGTTAATGTGTTGATTTTTATAAAATTATTTTAGAAATTATATCAATAATGATTTGTGATTGAAAGATAATATGAAACAATTTTATATTGTTAGTGTATTATCATTAAATTTTATATATTTTTCTAAAAAAACTAGATATGTATTTAACATAATAAAAAAATAGATAATATATTTTTTAAGAAAATTACACAAACATGTTATTTTATTGTTTAGTTATTTCTAAGTCTAAATACTTTTATCAAATTTTCAATAAGATCTTAATATCTACATAAGTTGAAACTCTAAAAAAAAAACATGTTATTTATAACACATCCCAAAAACATCTATATGTACCTCTAATTAGGTGTTTATGATTAACATTTCATAATAACAATTAGATAAGATGACTTATTTAAAAAAAATTAAAATTCAAAAATCCAATTAAAACAAATAAAGTTTAGAAACGTAATTGAAATCTGATAAAAGTATACAAACTCGTAGATCAATTTAACCTAATTTATTTTTTAAAAAAATAAGAATGAAATTAATTACATCTAAAGTTCTAATATTTCTTCTCTAGACTAAAAACTAGTATTTTTCAATATTTCACAATAAATTTATATTCAACTATTGACTTAAAAACCAACTTTAAATTAATATATATATATATATATATATATATATATATATATATATATATATATATATATTATTGATCTTTCTGCATTGAAAATTTTGATTTGTGAGATTTTACAGTACTTTGAAACATACATTTTAATCTGTTTAGGAGATAAACGGCGGTGGAGCAAGAGAGAGCAAGAGAGAGAGAGAAGGTTTGGAAGAATCGCGATGGAGGGTGAGGAAGGAGGAGGCATAAGGCTGAGCAAGCGAATCGCAAACGGAGAGGTTGACTACAAGACGAAATCCGGCACCGCCTGGAGCCACTCCTATCTCAACCAGAAGCCATGGCACCCTCTTTCTTACCCCAACCAACGCCGCAAGTGGATCGCCGAACAGACCCACGCCAATCGCCAACGCCGCACCGAAGAGGTTTCTCGCGAGGTACACCTTCTTCTCTCTTCCTTCCTTAACAACAATTCATCTTCTAATCCCTCTCTCTTTGCGTCTTATAATTGCAGTTCGCTCAGGAGCAAGAGTTCTTTCGCCAAACCGCTCTCATCTCCAAAAAAGAGAAGGAAAAGGTCCGAATCGCATCCTCTCTCTCTCTCTGCGTCTTCCCTCGTTTCATGAATTTTGAAATTAGGGTTTTGTGTAGGTGGAGCTCATGCAAGCTGTTAGTTTCATGTACGTTCGTCCTCCGGGCTACAACGCCGAGAGTGCCAAAGCTGCTGAAATGAACGACGAGAAGAAAAAAGAGGACATGAGCAAGGGGCTTAGTGCTGATGAGGGACCTTCCTCTTCCATGTACCTCCTTCATCATAATTTTTGTATATCAACAATAACAATAACGAAACTTATCTGTTATTGCTTACTAGTTTTCAGTTCTTGTGTGATTGAATATGTTTGTTTATTGCTTGTCTCCTAGGCCGCCGCAGAGTTCCTCGCATTTGAATGAAGAGAAGAAGAAACCGAGGCCCAAGGATGTTTTCGGGCGGCCTCTTCCGACTGAGGAGGAATTCGAAGTTCTTAAAAATGCGCCTAGGTATGTCGATTGGTGTTATTTTGTTTGGTTTGTGTTTATATTAATGTCCGACTTGTGTGTATTCTCAAGCTATCGAATGACGTGCTTGCTTATACTCTCCCAATGATGGCAGCCTTTGGTGTCAAGAGATGAATGTGCTGTGTGGTATTCAAAAGCTATCTAATGATGTCCTGTTTTTCAATTTTGGTTGGATTGCTTGGTATTGTAAGAAGCAGAATTAATTGTACTAGAGTCTAGGTCTACGACTATAGATTTTTTGCAGCACATTGAGATTACTTTTGATTGTGTTGTCTCTGTTATGAGCTAAATACAAGCATATAGCAAACAGATCTCTGTGAGAAACTGAAGTTCTTTATCATTGACTCAAATTGGATAACTGGCTGGAAATTTCGACATGGAAATGTATTTTTCAAGTTTAATTGCTGATGTGAGACCCCATGAACTTCTGTAAACCTATTTAATTGTACTTTTAGTAACCGAATGGTTTTTAGGCTGGAAACAGGAGCTCCTGCCAGGGTGAAACCTTTTGGAATTGAAGTCCGTAATGTAAAATGCTTAAGATGTGGGAACTATGGTCACCAAAGTGGTGATCGTGAGTGTCCCTTGAAGGATGCTATAATGCCTAATGAGGAAAGCAGATTGAAAAGAGATGATCCATTGAATGCTATCCTTGCCCACACGGATCCTACTGAGGTCAGTTGCTCATTTAGTTGAACCATTGTTTCGGAAATTTACAACTTAGTCTTTGACTTTGTACGTCAGTAGAGTTTAGTTTCATTTTTTGTTGACAAGTTAACTAATTTGAACATAGATGTTCTAGGTATTCTTTTATTTCTTCACTCTTCTATTAAATAACTAATACATTTTTCTCCAAGTCAGTTACACTGTTTGAAGCTACAGAATTGCAATATACTTATCATAACTTGCTTATAAAAAGAATATAACTCATGTCACGGTGAGATGGCTTACTTGTGATCACAAACTGATGTTCACAAATGTTGAGAATTACATTTATTACATTTGCTAAAATGCCATTTATGCCTATCTTACTTTAATCTCAATCCCAGTCTCTAATTAGTTCAAGATCTCTGTGGCATAAATTCACTTGCTGCCAATTGTTGAATATGTGATAATTTAAGCAAGCAATTCAGAATTTAAATTTGGTAATTTGGTATCCTGCTGTTTCTAATTATATATTTTCGTACTATTCAAGGGATAATTCTTCCTATACATCACACTACACTATCCATAGTCCATTCATTTCGATTACTTCATTAATAGATTCTTGCCCCATCATTTACAAGCTATGCCCAATCTCTGATGAGAGTGGATTTGGGTTAGCTTGTTTTACTTTTGCCATAGCTGAAAATGAAAATGTTGTAGAGAGAGATTTTACCGGGAAAGCTTTTTTTAAGTGAAATAATCAAAACCGAATATGCAGATATTTGGATGAAAAGGCTAGTTAAGAACTTGGGAAAAACTACCTCTTACAGATGAAGGGGAGAAAATGTGAATTCAGGAAGATTTTGAAAATTCAACCTTAGCTGGACAATTTTAGATTGCCTAATGAGAAAATTCAACAAATTGAGTGCAGTAAAGAACAATTTTAGACAATTTTATCATACATCCTGCCAATGTTCTTTACTGCACTCAATTTGTTGTTGGGAACTGCATTTTTGTGTCATTCAAATTATAGTCTTGATGCCAATGAAGATGTGTATTACTTTGTTTTTGCTAAAAAGATGATATAATATTGACATGTTTTATGGTGTTGTTCGGCAAATGATGCAGCCCCTAAAATGGGAGCTCAAGCAAAGGCCTGGAATCAGTCCTCCTCGAGGAGGGTTCAAACCAGATGATCCAAACCAGCAGATAGTTGCTGAGGATGACATATTTGATGAGTATGGAGGTATCTACTAGCAGCTCTAATTTTTTAAGTTATGCCTTTAACTGTTGCATGTTTATCCAAGGCAATCATAATTATTGCCTATTTTTCAGGTTTTCTTAGTATGGATAATATCCCCGAGTTATTAACCAACTTTTCTAAGAAACCAAAGAAGTCCAAAAAGAGCAAGCACAAAAAGCAGCTACAATTAAATTCAGATAGTGAAGCATCATCGGATGATGGAGAGAGGAGGTCTAAGAAAAAAAAGGTTAAGGTAAACAAAAAGAAGCGAGATCGTGCTAGGTCAAGTTCATCAGAAACTTCAGTCTCTGTAGAAGGTCATGGAAAGAGCAGACACAAGAGTTCCCATTCTTCAGAAGATTCAGACAGTTACTGGAATGATCGAAGTAGGACTAAACGAGAGCGTTCCTTTTCATCCAAAGGTTCTGACCATTCTAGGCATGGTAGGAGTAAACATAACAGAAGAAAGCATGTTTATTCATCTGAAGATTCTGACAGTCAGAGGGATGATCAAAGTAGAAAGAATATACAAAAGCATAAGAGCAAAGATAGCAAAAAAAGACATTCATATTCATATGAGAATTCTGGTCCTGCCCGTGATCATGCTGATAACAAGAGCAGGGATGCACTTTCTTATTCATCTGATGATTCTAATCATCAAAGACAACCCAAGGTTAAGAGGAGCAGCCTGAAGCACTCATCAACTGCCCATTGTGATTCTCAAAAGCATGACAGAAATTATGGTTTTGATCGCTACCAAGGAGATCAGAGCAGAGCTGTGTCTGAAGATTCTGATGTCCACAAGGATGATCTAAATAGAAGAATGAAACAAAAGTATCGCCATACACCCAAGGGTTCTGAGCATCCTGAAAGTGATATGGATAAACAGAACAGAAAAAAGCAGTGTTATTCATTGAAGGATTCTAGTGCTGCTGATGGATATCATAGAAGTGAAAAAAGTAGATATTATGAGCATTCTTATTCATCTGATTATTCTGATCATCGTGAGAAACATCATAAGTCAAGAAGGAGCAGCTACAAGTATTGAATAGTTCATTGCAACTGTCAAGCATCACAGAAATTATTATAGAAGGCGGAGTAGATCTTCGTAAGGGATGCCAAAATAGAAAACACCAATGTCATCGTTTTGGCCAGTGTGTCCATATGTCTATTAAGTTGTTTAATGTATTAAAGAAGAAGTGTAAACATTTCATTAAAAAAGAGGAAGTAAAAATTAGTGCACCATGAAGTCGTTGTATTATTTGTGTTGTTTTCCACATTGCCTTCGTGTAAAAGAGTTGGCATACCCTTTTTTATTTATTTCCTCCTTTTAATAAAGGATTTTCTTTTTTTGCTCCTATGAGATTTTTTAGATTAAGTTCTTTTAAAGTTTAGTATAAGTAAACAATTCCAATCGTTAATAAGAAAACTAAAAATTGTAATAATGGTTGCAACTCTCGTTGCTGCACCACACCAAAACCAACTTGCTATGTCAATGTTACCATCCATTTTTTCCTCTACATGTTTATAAGTCCATATACTTTATATTGAAAATCAAGGGATGGTGGCCAAATTACAAGATGAATGAAATTTTAGAAGAAAAAATAGATATATAACGAGTAAATAGTGTATGTAGTGTAAATGATTTTTACAACGTCCATCGAACAACAAATGTATCTTTGTATAATTTATGAACATGTTCTTTACTTTTCATTACTTAAGAACTTAATCCAGATTTTTTTTCACTCTTAATTAAAGCATTTTTTTCACCCTTATAAATTACTGAATTCAAACATGTTTAAACTCAATCAATTTATGTTTTCATTTTCTTTTTATTTAATTTAATTTTTTTAGTTTTAATTTAGGCTTTAATTTGTCATTTTTTAATTTAGGCTTAAGCTATTTTTTTATCCTCATTCTTGTAAGTACATGGTGAAGATAACTACAAATAACAGCTGGT
Source organism: Glycine max (assembly GCF_000004515.6). NCBI lineage: Eukaryota > Viridiplantae > Streptophyta > Magnoliopsida > Fabales > Fabaceae > Glycine > Glycine max. The sequence continues at coordinate 50,260,915 of NC_016088.4, read as the reverse complement.
TAATGATGGTAAGTGATTTTATGGTCATTGTTATAATTGAAAAGCTTATTATCATACAAATAATTTTTCCTTCTTGTTTTTTTCAAACCTCCTCCATAATATACTAAATATAAACCTCTCAAAAAATATTCAAATCGTAGTTGGCCAAATTAATAGAAACCACCCTCTTATACTAAACTAAACTCCCATTGACTAACATAATATATAAGGCTCTGTAATAATGTTAAATTAGAAAATGCTCACAAACTAAGTTAGAATAAAGGGCATTAAGCCCTTATTTCACAAGACTAAAAATAATGCAATGAAATAGCCTAATGCAACACAGAACGAGAGAATGACAATTCAGTTCCTTTTCCTTTAATAGTTTATCTTACTTCTCAATTTCTGATAAAGAATGGTGAATGTAAAAAAAAAAAAAAAAAAATGAATCTTGTACTCATGTAATTTTTATGGGTGATATGGAATCACATTTGTTCATTCATGAATAGCAAGATTCAAAGTCATATTAGATTCATGTGATGCAAACTTGAGGCTAGTGAAATTATGTGCCTGTTTGGTTGAGCATTCAGTGTTGTGAACATGCGTCGACTCTGAAACAAAAGTTTCTTCATCATTTTAAAAAAATTTACGTTGATTTGTTGGAAAACGCATATCCTTGACTCAATCCAAACACGCTACGTATCAAATTGTGTAATGTCAAATCACGAATAGCTGAATAACTATGGTGATGAACGCATAGGGCTTGGAAATATCATGCATATATACTAAAACCCCAACAATGTGAAACAAGACAGTGGAACAAATAACACCACCTTAAAAAAATAAAAATAAAAAAACTAAGTCTGATACAACAAATTTCCATGTTTCTTAGCGGTTGGTCACAGACCATGTACTTGAAGACAAAATGACCTATTTAATGTACTAGAACCAGTTACCATCAGTAACAGTACCATCAAAGCAAAATATCAGACTGATTTCACAAAATGGTTAGACAGCAATTTAGCAATCTCTGTGAACCCAACCTTATCTTTCCCCTCAAAAATGGTCTTCAGCTTCTCATCACAAAAGATCTCCTTCTTATTTGCTGGATTCTGCAAAATAGTTCTGTCATGCCATTGTAAAGACAACCAACAATGAAAAGACACGAATGACAGACAAGATAAAAAAAGGTTCCATGATACAAAATAAATTATCCTACTTCTATAACTAATGCCATGAAAGCTTCCACTTAGTTATTGACAGGAAAAAAAAATGAGAAAACATACAGCAGGAAAATCTCAGCACAAAAGAAAAGGCCAACAATGATCAAGATTGCTATCAGCAGCTCAGAATTGAACTAAAGAAGCAGGAATCTCAAAGACAGGAAAACACGGAGACACTCCAGAAACCAGCTCATAAATAATCTATCCCCCTTCCAAAAATCATATTATCATTGCATAATAACTATCTTAATAAAACAAGTAAATATCTACTTTAGTCCCTGTAATTAGTCTTACTTTAGTCCTTGAATTTACAAAATTCTCACTTTCGTCCATGACTTTGCAAATCATCATTCCGTTTAACTCAAGTGAAAAAGGGCTAAAATGTTTTCCAACACTAAACCCTTACATTTTCAAGGACTAGAACATGGATTTCTCACATAATCAGTGTGTTTGGTTTTGCTTCACGTTAGAAAAATCGATTGAAATTTTCACATTAACAGCAAAGCAACAAAATATAGCTTTCACTTTTTCACATATTTACAAACATTCAGTTGTTTCAACTCAAAACCAAACACACATCACAGCTACGACCTAAACTGCAAAACGCTAAATCATTACATAAATAGCAGTTCTTACACTACACTTACTACACTAATTATATGAAACAGAGATAGCGTTCAACATTGCAGACAGAGAAGCACAAAACCAAACGAATAGCCTCATTCTGCAACAATACTACTAAAACCCAACTTAACAAGCACAAACACATAATAAGCAAAACACAATATAGTAGTAAAACCACAAACGATGACACAACACATAATAAGCACGAAAACAATCTCATCCCAAACACGTTTTTCTTTAGGGTGAAAAGTAACTCTACCGATAAGTTAAAAAAAAAAAGATGAAAATGCGAAGATTGCAAAGAGAGACAACAACATTGCGCGAAAGCGGAAACAAGACCTGAAGATTCTGCAGCTTGATGTAGGCCCAGACTTTCTTGACGGCTTCGGTTCGGGACACTTGAGGAGCGCCGAGGAAGTCTCCGAGCTCGGAAGACACCGGAACCACCTTCTGTATGCCGGAGTTGGTGGTCCTGGGCGCGGCCGTCTTCTTCACAGCGGCTTTCGCAGCGGCTCCGCTGGACGGAGCGGGTTTCTTCTTCGCCGCGCTCTTCGCCGCCGCCGCCATGAACGCTCTGCCGGCGATTGCCCCGAAAACCCTAGCTGGTGCCATGATCGTTCCGCTAAAACCCTATTTCGTTTTCTGATTCCAAAAAACCCTAGAGGGTGAGCGAGTGAGCGAATGAGTATGAGAGCGTGAGAGTGAGAGGGTTGAGTTGAGGCATTTGGCCTTGGGTTCCCTCGCTCCTCGATGATCCCACAGTACTTTTCTATTATTTAGAGCAACTTTACTAAAAGATTCTAAAATCTTATATCATTTTTTTATTCCACAATGTAATATAGGATTAAAGTTTTTTTTTTTTAGTCAATCTTATTTTAGACTTTAAATAAATTTTAATATGTTTCACATGAATCTCATTTTTAAATATTTTATTTAAATAATTAAATATAATTAATTAAATAATTAAATTTAATTGATTAAATATGTAAGAAAAAATTATAAATATTAAAAAATAAAAAGATAGCATAAATTTAATTTTTATTTATGACTAAATATCAAATAAATAAAAAATATATAAATTCGATAATGAAAAATGTAACACATTAATGTTAAAGAAAAATTAAATTTCATTATTCTTATAACTGTAATGCTTTCAAATATGTTTTATCAAGTCTGCTTAAAGTTGTTGATGAATTTTTCATATATGCATAACCTGCCTTATTTGTAAGTATGTAGCAAAGTAACCAAAAATATCATAAGATACTTCAACATTTGAAATGTAATGTTATTGTCAACATGATCATAATCAACATCGATATTACCATTCAATGTATATCTTCATCTACAACAATCATGTTATACAATATAATGCATGTCATCATTATATCCTTCATTGTATCCATGTTCCAAGCACGCGATGGACCACATATAATTATAAATCGAGATTTGAGCACACTAAATGTTTGTTCCACATCCTTTCTCACTACTTCTTGACATTTTGCAAATAATTTTCTTCTAGGACCTTGTGACATTGGTATGGTCTACACAAATGTGACCCAATCAGGATAAATACCATCTACAATATAGTACTCCATATTATATGGAGTTCCATTAAATGTAAATCGTCCCGGAGAAACTCGACCTTGCAAAACATCGTCAATCACAGATGATTGATTTAACACATTAATGTCATTATTTGAACCTGCAACTCCAAAATATGCATGTCAAATCCACAAGTCTTGTGAAGCAACGACTTCAAGTATTATTGTGGATTTGCGATGATCACCTCTACGATAATGGCTCTGTCATGCAAATGGACAATTTTTCCACTCTTAATGCATGCAATCAATTAGAACCTAACACATCTAGAAATCCTTGTGCATCTTGAATTTGTAGTAGGCAATTGATGTCATTCTTGTTGGGTCTTTTCAAGTACTCTTGTCCAAATATCTCATTGACACCCCTTACAAATTTTTGTAGCATTGAGTTACAGTGCATTCGTCAATTCTAACATACTCATCCACACAATTGATAGATGATCTGTATGCCAATATATGAATAGTTGCAATGCACTTTTGCAATGGCAAGAGACCTATTCTGCCAACAACACCAAGTCTCATTTGGAAATATTCATCATGATTAAAGAGCGTTGACAATTCAAATGAACAATATTTGTTGCATTCGGAACCTGTCATAATTGAGTCTCTGTGTATACCAATTTTTTTAAGAAGTACTCATTCATCAATCGTAGATCTCCATCTTCACAATTGCGATTAATCACTCTTCTAGGTCTTCTGCCTCGACTATTGTTACATTTCATGTAAGTAGCTCATGATTTGTTCATCACTATCATCGTCAAGTGTTTCATAAACAATTTGTTTCCAAACTTTCTCGAAGTCATTATTTGGATCCATTTTATGAATGATTGATTGCATAAACGAGTGAAAGAAGATGATTGTTTGAAGAAGACATACAAGAATGAATGAGAATTGAACAATTTAGTAACAAATTATACAACAACTAGTTTTATAGCGGCTAGTTTCATAACAACTAGTTTTATAACGACTACTTATGCAACAGTTAGTTTTATAACAATCGAGTTTCATAAAAAAAATCAAAAAATTAAAAGGTAGTTACAATTTATTTTTTTTAAAAAAAGATAAATCAAACATGATTCCTAAAAATACTAATTAAAAGACAACTACAACAAATTAATATTACATGCCTAGTTTACGCCTAATTATTTTACAAAAGGCTTGATGATATTGGAGTTTTCATTTAGACATTATAGATGTGTCATTCATTAAAATGTCATAATACTCCTTTTCCAATTATTTCTCCCTTAAGACTATTACTTTGGCGTTGAGAATATTTCTTTTCCTCATTGCTTTCTCCACATCAATCAAGTCCACATGATTGGTAAATGTTCCTACTCCTTTCCCCTTGTTTTTCCTTTTGGCTGCCTTTTGCCCCATTGGGTTGACACTTTAAGATAATGTGTAAGCTTCAGAATCTTCTATTGGTGTTTCTGGATTAGATGGTGATGAATATGCTCCAGATGCAAAAAAATTCATCTTTTTATAGCAATTTTCAATAAACTGGTGTAACCATTTTGGTTGATCTTTCAAAAGTCGTCAAGCATGCTCCAAACCAAAATCACTTCCTTCGTCCTTCTTCCAAATGACATATGAATGAAGCATGGCATCATTATTCGTGAAACCACTTTTCTTTAATAATAACATTTGCTTGTAATGACCCTTGAACTTTTGCATGCCCAAATTAATTTTTTGTCATCAGGATTTTAGTTGATTCACTGCTCTCTCGTAGTTCACCTCAAAATTTGTTGTAATTTTTTGTGACTCTCAACCAAAATGCTTCTTTTGTTTGACCAACACCAACAATTGGATCGGTTGAGATGTTGAGCCATGAACTAATGAGGTGTGTATCTTTTTCAATTGCAAAGACAAATTCAGGCTTCCTTTTTGTAAAAGACTCTCTTATTTCCTCACCAGTGACACCTTCTAGCCCAATTTGGATAAAAAATTGTGGAAATTGTGAACCAACTTCAATTCAGTTGGTTAACAACGTGTTTGAATTGACATTCATTTCTGTTAAACATGTTTGCTTTGTGATAGAAGGATTTTCATAATTCATTAAATGTAAATGCCATTTACAATGAACATCTACGTTTGCATGAATTGACATAGTTTAACCATGTGTTTGAACTATGGGGCATCATAATGGAATTTCAAATGGCCTGGGAGCAAGGGTACCAAAAGGTTTGGGTGGAGAGTGATTACAAAGTGGCTATCAACCTCGTGACCTCTGATAATGCTAATCATCATATGCGGCCTCTTATCAGTATAGCTAGAACTCATGCACGAAATGTGATCTGTCAAGCTTACTCATACTTATAGGGAAGCAAATTTTGTTGCTGACAAATTAACTAATTCATTTCTTGTTTTACTTTTAGGCTTACATGTGTATAGTCAACCACCTCTAGATTGTAAATTTCTTTTGTGGAGGAATCTTATAGGGTTTTGTTGGGCCCCTTTTATGTTAATATAGGGGCTTAGTTCCTCCTTTTGATAAAAAAAACCTTGTGTTTGATAACACATTGGTTACTGCCTTATTGGTGGATGTGGATCCAACAACAGTGATAAAGGTAGCTTATGTGTCATTTACTGCATTGGATGTGAAAAAAGGAAGACATGTGCGTGAGGAGTATGGTAAATTTTTATCACCTAATTGAGGGTTGCGAAGCAACCTTGGACTATCTTGGACTGTTAAACACAAACAATGACCAAGCCTTCCATGTTGCTTCATCACACGATGGTGGGACAATGATGATTTGAAAACTGAAAATATATACACTTGACAAATCACGTGTATACCTAACTAGGTAGATGAATTTAAAGCTACATCTTACTAAGGGTTGATTACTTACCATGAATGAACCAATGAAGTAGATCATTTTTGTTGTGGACCTACGACATTGCCAAAAAAATATTAAGGCTTAAGATGGACTGTTGTCATTGACTGTTGCGGATCTTGGACTCACTTATCGATTCCCTTGATCATGTTTAGAAGAAAAGGATGAGGAAAAATCCTTCCAATACATAGTGAATAGTACAAGACTAAACAAAAAATAAAGTATGTAAAGGAATAAATGAAATTATTATACAATAGTTATATAAAGATGTAAAATACATCAATCGGTGAACTCATATAAGTTATATGACAAATAGTTCTTGTTAGGCGTTTGGCAAATGTACCAAATATCCAAGTAATAAAGTCTTGGAAGTCCGAGTGTTGAATTCCACAGGAATTTTGTGTTGTACTTATCTTGGATACTTTTCAATTTATAAGTGGAAAATAATAAAAGAGAGGGGTAGAAGAAAGAATAGGAACAATAATAGGAAATTATAAGTAATGGAAAACAAAAGAATTAAAAGCAGAGTAATCAAAGTGGGAATTCAATGGAATACAAGTGTTAGGACCTAACATGCCCTATTTGCCTATAATATATGATTTTATGATTTTTCTTTACCAATTCAGGTGATTTTATCTTACCCACATTTATTCATTTACTTGTCCCTGATGCCTCATGATGACAAGCCTATTTTATTTATCTATTTCCCAAATGTCTTTGAAAAGATTCATCAAATAAAATGTATGAAGTTTGAATTCTAGATCTTGTAAAGTGCATAGGCATAAAATTATCATTCTATGTCTAACAATGATTTTCTTATAATATCTTTTCTTTTTGTCCTATTAGAAGTTACCCTCTGTCGAGCACCTAACCCTAAAAGAATGTCAAGATGAATAATGCATGAAAGATAAATAGAAAAGATAGTAGGATAGAAAACACCTGGTATTGCATTGATAAATAGTGAGAGCACATCATACATCGCTTGGCTTTTTAGGCCTGTCAGGCCCTAACTAGGAGTTTAATCACTCATGGCCATTAAGGGCTTTACAATGGATGGGGTATAAGAACTGATGGAATAAAATGGGTGAAAGAAAGAAAGAAAAGAAATGGTGGAAAGGGAGAAGAGAATTCCCCAAGGAAGAGTTCTCAGGCTCTAGGTAGTAGTGAGAATGCTCTGAGACTCGGTGTGTCTTTTCCCTTTGGTTTCACTCTCTATTTATAGCTGCTGAAATGAGATTTGGGTCATCGTAGGCTCGCTTAGCGCGTCCTTCCTCACTCAGCACAGACTAGATTGTGCGCTTAGCGAGCTCTTCTCGCTTAATGCATTCTGTTCTGTTGGAAAACATGCTTAGCGAGCTTCTCTCGCTTAGCGCATTCTGTTTATGTTTTGCCCGCTTAGCACCTGTTGCCTGCTTAGCGCGGGTGTTGAGTCTCGCGCTTAACGCCCGCACTCAGCGTTTGTGTCTTCAGTCGTGCTCAGCACGAGCTATGCGCTAAGCGAGGAATCTGGGCTGAGCCTTGTTGCTGGTTTCTTCTTTTCTTCGTTATTCATCCACTTTTTGCTTTTAGTACCTTCAGTTTTTATATCTGCAGTCAAGATTTAACGAAACATCAATTTTTTAACACTTAAGTGCAAATAACTATTAAATAATTATTTTTAAAGACAATTTTGCTTTATTTTCTATTATCAAAGTACAATTATTTAACCGTTATCAATTCTACACTATTATTAACCATGAATTAGACTAAATTGGTTGAGTAAAAATGAAAATCAAATCAATTACAGTTGGTTGAGTTTAGTCGTTCGAAAATAATTATCCTACACCGTATTTTTGTAGTTCATCATGAGTGGAAAGAAGAGATATAGAAGAAACAAAATAAAAGAAGAAAAAGAAAAGATGTAGTAATAAATATGATAAATAAGGAGAGGGATAGAATATTCCGCAAAGAAAAGGGGAGGGATAGAAATAAAATTGAGGTAGAGATGAAATGGAAGAGAAATTTTTAAAAAATTATTATTTTAAGTTATGTGCTACATTCTAATCCATTTTGACATGAATCAGATTGTTAGCCGTTGTAAACAAATATAAACAAGTTGTTTTTAATAATGTTTGCCTCTACGATTTCAAAGGTCATTAATTACTAATTTATTTTATGTATAAATATAAAAGTTTGTCAAAATAATTTTAGTATGAAAATACATTTAAACAGTAAAAAAAGAGATTATATTTAAAGTTTTAATGAAATTATGAGAATCTATACAATAATTGATTATATATTTTATATTAAGAAGCAACTATTAATAAAATTAAATGTATAACTAAACACAACTTATTTATATATAGATATCATTAAATTGATATAAAATTCTTATGAGAAATAATTAATTATATGAATTAACTCATTGATAGAAAAAAATAATGATAAGCCAAAAAAAAAAGATAGTATATTTTCTTAACATTAATATATCAAAAGTACAAATTATATAATTTTTTTACCAAAAAAAAAAACCAACAATTTTGTCAATTCTAAAGATATCCAGATGAGAGTTACTATTGTTCCCATGATAATTGGTCCATATCAAGGGGTTGAGATTTTTTTTATTCCAAAAACACCCTTATCACGAAATCATGATTCTGTTCTACAAAATGCACACCAGAATCGTGATTTTTTTTTTTACACACCAGTTTTCATCTCTCCTCATTCACATCAGAATCATGATTGCATTGTATTCATATACAACGAAATCACGATTTCATTGTATATTGTTTGTCACCCTAAACATAACAAATGAATCGTGATTTCGTTGTTATATTTGGCGGCACCCCTTAACAAAACGGAATCATGATTTCATTGTAAATAGTTTTTATTTTCACAACAGAATTGTGATTTCGTTGTGATTAAAAATTTATCTACAATGAATCGCAATTCTGTTGGGATAAAAAAAATATCCACAACGGTATCTTGATTTTGTAATGGTGTTTTTTTTATTAAAAAAAACAAGAAAAAACACATTTGTGTGAAGCTTAAATATGCTTTTTTTATTGAACACTGCAATGCTGCATTTATTGCCCATTTATTGTCCGAGACTTTTTTTTTTCTAAGATGTATTAATTGAACACCGTTTTTTCCAAGACATATTTAATGAACAACCGTTTTTCCTTATATGCATACCAATCGTATTAAATATATACGCAATCTAAACCGTCTATGTTTTTGGTGTCATCTCAACTGTTGATATGATATGAGTCATGAGAAAACAATATATCATCTAATATAAATAGCAACTCAACATCTTTGTTTGATATTCACCATATTGGTTAAAACAAGGAGAGCATATTTTCTCTTGTGTATTGTGATGGTGACATGATTCCATCATCTGAAAGGATAATATTTGAATGTCCTAGCGACCAAGTCGTCACAATAAGTAATCACATGTCGCTTGATGCCTTAAGGAAAACAATTATTAACGACATCAAAGGTTGCATAATTTTACTTGATCTTTTTTTATCATCAACCAATTTATGTTGTTGATGATTGTGTTGAATACGAGTGTATGAAGGTTAAACGTGACAATGATGTGAAAAAAATGTTTTTCATCTTTTTGAAATTTAGTAGCAAATGTCCGATTGAGTTGAATGCAAATTTTGACCGATCTCTAAATGAAATCATTGTCCTACTACGCAAACCAATGAAATCAAGATCTATTGACGAGATCATTACTCTGATGTTTGTTAAATCTGTGTAGTCATGTGTTTGCTTTATCAAAATCGCATGTTGTTTGTTTATTTTTTTTTCAAAAAAAGTATGTATTATTAGTGTTTATTTAGTTGTTTATCTAGATGTTTGTTTTATGAATCATTTGAAGAGTTGTTATTACTACTAGGCACGTGTTGTTTAAAAAGTCGAAAAACACAAAAAATAAGTAAATGAAACACACCATTAACTAAAAAAAATATATGTCAAAACAACAAAAAAACCATACAAATCATAATAATTAAATAATTATCTGCCTTTGCCACCCTTCCTGCCACCCTTCTTAACAACCCTCTTCCTTTGCCTCTTTAACCTGCACACAACTTTGAAGCCCTTCTATAGGAATTTGCAGAGCTTGTTGTATGGTGTGATGATGATTCATGCCCTTTAGCACAACTCTAAGATCTAGTAAGCTCTACATGGTGCGTGACGCCATCCGAAATCAATCCTACAAGAACAATTTCAATTAATAACTATTTTTAAAGTGACAACTTGGGGGGGGGGGGGGGGGAATTAACAAAATCCATTTTGATAAACCTAGCAAAGAGTAGTCTCCACTTGCTACATACTCTGCCAGTGTCTGCCCAGGCGATAGCTCCACTAGGATGGGCGATAAACGTACAAGAGAACATGCTGGCTCTCTCTTCTCTGATGGAATGGCATAGGGGGTGGGAAACCCTGTAAAACAAAGGTATATAGTCAAGGGTGCAAGTCCAAGGACCCCTGGGTGGCATAGCATCGCCAACCGAAATGACATGTTGTTGTCACTCTGTTCATGTCGTATCAGAAGCCTCACACATAGACGTTGTGATGGATGGCATGGGATGCTCTAAACATGACCAAATTGCCTTAGCACCCTCTTTGAAAGACAAGGCCATACGTTCATCTCGCACCTAATGAAACTAGAGAAAAATGCATGCTGAGGGAAAGGCTTGACACCTATGTGACACTCATAAGGACACCAGAAGACAACATCCATCTGGAGGTCATCCAGCTTCTCCCTTATCGGATGAGCTTGCCCGTTGCCTCGTGTTGGCTTCTATCTACTTGCTACCGGGTCATCCAGAGCATCGGTCGTAGGCTCGAAATAGCCAACAGTGGGAAGATGCACAAATGCCCAAGACTGTAAAAAACATTGTAAAAAAATTAATTACAGTAATAAAAAAAATACAAATACAAATAATCATAATTAAACAATTATTTACTTATCATGACTAGCATCATGTAGCCTTCAACCTACTTGCTAGTGTACTGGATCACATAAGAGAGATGGTCGTATAGGTATGCCAATGCAGTGACTCCCAGGGGTACTAATGGCAGTCATCTAGGTTGTTGAGGTAGAGGAGGTAGGCAATATAGACGTGAGTCAAGGACTTGTCAACAAGTATTGTATTGTCGACCAAGTGCAAAAGATAAGTTATGGCAGCCCATATGTACAATCCTAACTAGACATATTGGTGATATAGGTCTGTCAGCCACGTCAACCTAACCCTGGCACCTGCAGTGGTCAATGCTATAGCCTCTTCGTTTGTCAGAATGCCAAGGCGAGTCATGAGCAGAATCTTCACAACCTTTCTATTGAAGGTGGAGGGGACATGATCAATTGGTCTGCCTATCACAGGCAAGTGTAGGAGACATGACACATCATTAAGAGTGACGATCATCTCTCCGGCAAGTAGGTGGAAGGATGTGGTCTCCTAGTGCCACTTCTCCACAAGGGCATTCATGAAGCCCTTGTTTGCGATAGGGTACTGGTTGTAACTAAGGCTAATAACACTACACACAAGCATTTATTGTCGATTGAGTGGAGAGTGGTAAGGCCTGGTCACTATGGTTGACCAGCTTCATCTCTGGCCACAACTGTTGAATCCATACATGACCAATACAGTGGTGCCTATAAGATCAGATCAATGACAAATCAATTGGATCTCCTCCAAATAGAGGTCCAATGATCCTATAAGATAGATGTGCCTTTTGCATGTGGCTTTGCCTCTGTCGGATGAATGTCATTGACCTGTGCTAACACTGTCAGTCTCTAATGCCTCTCTCCAGCATCATCCCCTTCATGAGAGAGGATCACGCCCAGCCACATATGAAGCATGTTTGGCCTGATCCATTTGAAATTAAAGGAAAAATAATTAAATTGTTAATAAAAAATAACAAAAATTATTAAATAACAATAAAGAAAACTTTAATAACCAAAACAAAATTACAATTTCGTTGTGGGTTTTGCATGATTTCATTTTGTGTTTTTCCATAATACACAACGAAATCACAATAAAACCCATAACGGAATCGTGATTCCATTTTGTGTACTTCAAAATCCAAAAAATAGAAATGTAATTGTGATTCCGTTGTAGAGAAATCTATAGGGGAATCACGATTTTGTTGCTTTTTTTGAAACAAAAAAAAATAATGGAATCACAATTATGGTGTACAATCTACAATGGAATCGCACATTTGTTGCCAACCATAACCTAAAAAAAATTACCAAAAGGTTGGGGAAGGGATAGGTTGCATGAAGAACTGAGAATGGAAGGGTTGAGGATAAAGAGTAGGCGTATTTGGATTTAAGTTCAAAATGTGGTACGTGCGGTTCTATGCAAATCCAATGAATAAAAGTAAGTTAAAAGTAAAAGCAAGGGTGGTGATGCTTTTGCAAACATACGTTTACCGCAAACGTATGTTTGCAACCTTCTATCCAAACATACTAGGTTGGGGAAAAAGAAGAGAAAAGTCCGCAGGGGTTGGTGAGGAGAAGAAGGAAGGAGAAAGGGAAAGATGGGTATCACGAAGGGTTTGTAGGGGTTGCGAAATAACGGGGAAGGGTTAAAAATTTGAAATGAGATAGAATGGATTTTTTCCCCTCAATGTAGAGACCAAGAGTAATTTTAGTAGGACATAACACCTTATCTAAATTTACCTGAGAAAAAAAGGCGAAATGATCTAGAAGGGATAGTTTTTTTTTTTCTAAATTATCAAATGGGGTAAATTTTAAATAAATATTAAAAAAAATAAGTCATAGAATATCTTATGACTTGTCAGTTCAAAGTCATAAATCATTTTATGACTTTTGCTATTTTTTTTTCCTTTTCTACTATAAAATAATTTATGATATCATAAGTTTTTTTAATGAGACTTTGAAATCGTAAATAATTTTATTTTAATTAAATTTTTTTATATTATTTTATTTAATATTTTTATATTTTTGTATACTGTTTTTATTTAATATTTCTTTTGTTTTTTTAATATTATCCATATTAAATAAATCCTTAACATTATTTACGACTTTAAATCGTAAATAATTTTATTTAAATTAATATTTTTAGTATTAGTTTTATTTAAAATTTTAGTATTTTTATATATTTTTTATTTTATTTTTTTATATTTTGTATATTATATTTATTTAATATATTTTGTTTAATGTTTTTTATATTTAAAAATCTTTAACATTATTTACGAATTTAAAGTCGAAAATGATTTTATTTAAATTAATATTTTATATTTTTATACATTATTTTATTTAATATTTTATAAATTATTACATATTGTTTTATTTAATATTTTCAATATTTTATTATATTGTTTTATTTAATATTTTTTATATTTTATTTAATAATTTTATATTAAATAAATCCTTAACGTTAGAAAAAATATCATATAAAATAATATAAAAATATAGAAATATTAAATAAAATAATATAAAAAATATTAAATGAAAATATTAATTTAAATAAATTTATTTACTACTTTAAAATTATAAATAATTTACAATTTTAAAATTGAATTAAAAAAGAAAAAGAAATTAGAAATTTTTGTAGGATTCAGTAAAAAAAAACAAAAATCATGAAATGATTTACGAGTCTGAAGTCGAAGATTATAAAATATCTTACAATTTACTGTTTTTTAAATATTTATTTAAAATTTATCCACATATATAATTTAGAAAAAAAAAATTACCTCTAAAATATCGTTTGGCCGGAAAAGATCTGAGAGCGTCATACCTAATAATCGGACAAACCCATGTGCCAGCATAGCGGGTCGGGTCAATCCGAGAAAATCTAACCGTCCATTCTGCTTTGCATCTATCTCATTCTCATCAATCTTCTATCCTCTTTTGCCGCTTCCTTCTGATTCCACAACCGACCTTCAAATTCCGGCCACCGGAGTTCTCTCTCGGTTTTCCGACCGGCCAGCCAATCTGCAATTCCGATTTTGCTTAGATCTCTCACGAATCCCCTTTCTGCACCTTCCTAGGGTTTACTAGACACCATGACTCTTTCGGACGACGAGGACGAGAATCTGGCTCAATTTCTGGAATCAGAAGTCCTCTCGGAGGTATCTGACAAGGTATTCCGATTGTTCCTATTTTAATTTTTTGTTTTCGTGTGTTAAATGGTAGATTAGGGTTTTGATTTGGGGCTCTGAAGGAAAAAGGTTTGTTTTTTTAATAGTTTTATTGGAAATGGTGGCGTAGTGGGTTTAATTTAAGTGGGTGTTGTTGCAGGAAGAGGAAAATGTGGAGGAACCGAAAGCAAAGAGAGCGCGCTTAGAAGAGGATGAGATTACTAAGCAAAAACAAAGTTCTGATTCATTATCTGCGCCGAAGAACATTGTTGTCAACAACGGGGTGGTGCCCAGAAGGATTGAGACTGGTTATTTCAGTCAAATTCCACCGGAGCTTTTCCATCACATCCTTAAATTTCTGTCCTCCGAGGTTACCTCTTAGCACTTTTTTTTTGGTCTGTGTGTGGAAATCTATTTTTTTAATTGTTTTTAATTGATAAATCCCTTTAATTGTGGCTCTCTATGTGTATGGATTTTATTTTGTTGTCTGCCATGGTAAATGAATTAGCTTAGCTGACTATGGTTATGGTTTTTTGATGGGTGCAGGACCTTGTTTCTTGTTCCTTAGTTTGTAGGTTCTTGAATTATGCTGCATCAGATGAGGCATTATGGCGTCGCTTGTAAGTACATATTGTATTATTGTTTGCTACTCAAAGTTGCATATTTTCAAGTGTTGTTGATATGATATTTGTTTGAGATTTAGCTTCAGATAGGATAGGTTATATGGACTGCTTTTTGGATTATATATTTTGATTTGGGAGTTGATCTCTGTCGATTAGCCTGTGTTGATGTTCTATTTGACTCAGGAGTGCCAGTCCCATATCTGCTGGGTATGAGAGACGGAACTCCCCCGTTTGAAGTGGAGGCTTCCCCTATTTTATCATCTTGGCTTTGAGGAGTTGGTTCTCCTCTATTTAAATAGTTCTTGTTATATACGTTTCCTTGTTCACAGATATGTATTAAAATGCATGAACCTTATTTATGCCTATTGTCATGGTAAAATTTGTTCAGGTACTGTATGCGATGGGGCATGCTTCCCCCTACAAGGAAGTTAAGGGAATGCCCGTGGAAAATGTTATACATTCAGGTGTGTGCACATTTTACATTTCTGTTTTTCTTAGTAATGTTTCATTTTTCTTTTTTGTGCATGCATTCATCAATTCGTGATTTTTGGGTGAACATGCTGATGGCATTAGCTGAAACACATACTTAAGTGGTTGAACCTTTTCCAATCTTTATTCTCTTGGAAACTGAAACAGAATTAATCGACCTTGCTTTGTGAATTTTTGTGTGGATCTCACCTTTTCTGCTATCATTATGCAGCGTGATGGAGAGGACATGGTTGAACTTGTTAGAAGCTGCCAAAATGAGTTTAAGGAGTACTACATTCAAATGCAAGCAGCTAAGCGAAGTCAAGCACCTCATCCTTCACAGGTAATGATGGAAACTCTTGTAGTGTGGAAATATATACTGATATATTTAGATCCTTTCAGCTATCTGAAAAACTTAGATTAACACGGCATTTCTTGTCCTTTTACAACTTTCCATACTCCCTAGGCGTCCCTTGTGGGGAAGAGAAAGGGATAGAGGTTAATTTTATACAGTAATGCATATTTGCCTGTGCTCCTTGTGTATCTATCCTAACTGAGATTTTGTAATGCTTTGCTAATGTTATGTCACAAGTAAATTTGTATTTTCAATATGAAGTAGATGCCTCTTGCCATTTGTTATTTCTCCCCCTATTTTTTGCATGTGAAGTTGAAGGACGATAGGATAATTCTTGACAAAACATTAGCTGATCAAGTGTCATCATGGAAAAGCAGCAGGGGCCTCAGTGATACAGTGGTGACTGATCATGCTTGTTCTGGGGAAACGTGCTCTTACTACCATATTGGAGATGTATTTATTTGTGAGAAGACTGGACAAGTTCATGGTGAGAAACACTATCTATGAGAATGCTCCTTTGTGCTTTAATTTCTTAACATTTTTTCAACATTAAATTTTAAATCCTTTGGTCTTGGTCAGAGCTTATAATTTGCATTTATTTTCTAGTTTGTGACGATACATGTAGAGAAGTAGTTATGGATCCCACAAACGAGCTTTTGGTCTGTACAATATCGGGGCACTGTTTTGATAGATTATTGTCACCTTCGGAAATGGAGCCTGATACTGTAAGTCTGAAAGTCCTTAACATGATGTTTTTATATTGTTTACTGTAGTACATGTGTACATGCAAATTAATTTTATTAAAGGGTCAGTATCTATTATAAATTTTATAATCTTAAAGTTAAACTTATTTATCAAAATTAAGTTAATGGCTCCTTCTATATAACTTATCTTCCTAATGGTTTCTTATTCTTTTGAAATTTCAGGAGCAGCAGCAAGGTGGTGTGACTGATGAGGCCGAGCCATTTATGGGATCTGGCCGTTTTGGTAAACTTATCTCTTTGGCTTTTGTTCCTTTTCTTTTGGGGGAATCAGCTTGCACATGCATCTCATTTTTCTGACTCATCTTTTCCTTTTTAACAGCACGAGCTTATTCACTGGGATACAATTGTGCTGATGAAAAGGAGCTTGAAGCTACATTGAGGTTTTGCTGATCCCCACTTTGAGCTTTCAGTAGTGTGGATGATCCTATGTCTCATCATTTACCTATCTAGTATTTAACATTAAATATTTTACAATTTCTCATGGCTGAAGAATATTTGCTTAGTCTCAGATTGTAAAACTCTGCTTTTGTGTTGTCTTTTATATTAATAGTGTATCATGTATGCTTTAATGTATAGTTGAATTTCAGTAGGCAATAGTTAATTTTCTCGATACTGCTATTGTTGATTCTTTATGTTACAAAAGTGATCATTCCTTTGACATTTTTATATTGGTATTCACCAAAATGGTTTTTGTCGAAAGTCGTATTACTTCCTTCCACTCAAAACTCAAAAGGCTGAAACTAAGTACTCGCACTTTCCAAATTAATGAAATCTAATCCAATCATTAATATTTCATCTAATTTGTTCTAGTATTAGTATGAATTATAATATAATGTTTGTAGAGTGAGTTTCACTCTCTTCATTTTTTATTTTATTTTTTAATTAGATGTTCTCTATATTTTCTCTCTTCTCAAGCTTCTCATGTTTGGAGGTGCATTATAACTAGTCAAAAGACTTAGCTCTTGTTTTCATCATGAAGTGAAAACACTCGAAAGACATCTTTGCATTATTTTTTATAAGTCTTTTTGGAACAAATCCACTTTGATTTTCACTTACTATGAATGGAAGAATCTGCTTCTAGCAATTGACAATTGTTTTATGACAAATTAAGATCTTTTTGACTTTTGGAATCATGGCAATCAATATTTTGTTGATGGCGGTTGGGTCACCTCCATTTGCTGCTGTCTTCGAATTGAAGGATATCAATTTATTTTTACTGTCTCCTTTATTCGTCTCAGAATCTGTCAAAAAAATTCTCCACCCCATGCTTCCAAATTTGCTCCAATACGAGCCAAATTCTTAGGTACATTTCCACCATGACACCATGAGACATGAGCTATAGACCACTTCTCCACATTCCTCCTTATCAAGCCATACTAGTTCAAATCAGTACAATTTGTTTCTTTTTCTCCTTCGCTTTTGTCCAGTCAAATTTGATACAAACGACTCTTTCCAGTTCTTCAACCAAGGACTATTTGCCAAGAAAAATGTCACAAATCCAATCTCTCTTTTCAATGATATCTGGTGACTTTCTCCTATTGGACCCTGTAAATCGTTAACGCAAATAGCTCAAGTCAGATAATAGGCAAGCATCCACCACTTCTTGAAATTGCGAACAATAAAACCACATAAATCAAGGGAGAATATGCGAGCCTCTCATATCATTATAAGAATCAGATACCCTCTTAATAAATTTTTTAAAAGAAAAACGCATTATAGCGTTGTAGTTTTTCTTTTTCCCTTAAAAAAAAGGATTCCCTAAATCAAGCAAAATTGATAAAGAAAAAAAAAAGAAAGTGATTGCATTACCTTTGAAATAATAACTTCTTTCATCCTCTAAATATTATATATTTTTTCACTATTAAAAGTAAGATTCTCAATGAATTTATTCTCTCATACAAAACGTTACATCAACTTTTTTCTTCCATGAAATTTATTCCCTTTCTTAACAAAATTTATGTATTTCATATTCACTCAATAAAGTGATGCATCATTAGTCATTTAATTTGAGGTTATTGCATGTATTAGTAGGCAGAATTAGGGACATTCATAAATCGATATAATCTTCAAGTAAAAAAAGAAGAAGATACAATCAGGGTGTAATTGGATCGAATTCAATATGCAAATTCGTTCAATTTAACACAATTTAATTAAATTTTTGTGGGTTAGATTGAGTCATTGGATTTGATTGATTTTAGTTTAAGAAATTCAATTAAAATTAGATTTGATGACGAGTTTAGAATTTTAAATCGGACCAAAATTCAATCTAATCCACATACAATTAAATTACTAATACATAAACCTTAAATTAAGCATACTTCATTCTCAAGGTAATGCAATATTTATCTTAAGGTAATACATTATTTTAGAATTTTTTTTGATTTATTTTAAGGTAATATATTGTTTTATAAATGAAATTGTAAGTACATATATTTATGATTTTTTTCTTCTATTTACCTATGAATGGTTCAATGTTGTATGAATAATTTTTAAGAATATCCTTATTATTCTGCGAAAAATTTATATCCTTATTATTTTTGAGTTTGAAATTTTTTTGTCAAGACTTAAAGAAGTGATTACAGCTTTAATGACTAACCTGAGAACCCATATAATTAAAGTTGGATGGGATTGACAAAATAAAAAGGTAAACCAATCCAATTTAATATTGGGTTGAAAAATAGACAAATTTAATTCAACTCAAATCATTTACACCCTTACAATCTAATGAGAACAAAAAAATAATAATCTAAAAAACAGAAAATTGAACAAATAAAAATTTTGAAAAATTGAAATATTTTATTGCATTGGACTGATTTTGGATTTGACTTTATTGACCGATTCAATTCAATGCAATGCCACCCATGTTTTTTTCGATAACTTCACTCGTGTTTTTATTTCATTTTTTAATGTATTTGTAAAATTATCACATAATTAAACATAGTTTTTTATTAAAATTTTTACTTAATAAGATGCATAAATATATTTATTAAGTTGTGTAATTTTTTTGATATGGTATATATTTAAAAATTTAAACTATTATTAATTAGATATAAATAAAATATTTGACTTATTTTATGTTATATTTATTATATATCTTATCATTTACTTACAATCATTTGAAATAAATAAAAATAAGATTAAAAATCATTTAGTCTAAACCACTTTAAATTGAATCGAAATAGATCAAATAATTTTTTTGAATTAAATGAATTGAATACAAAATTAAAAAATAATCAAAATGATTGAATTGAATAATTTTTCCTTTTAAAATTAATTTATTCTTTTCGAAAAACAATCCTAGGTAGAATTGGATTGTGACATTTTTCTTCATTATTCTTAACGAGTTTTTTTAAACTGACTTAACGAGTTTTTATATCAAACCAAATTATTTTTTCTGTTTTAACTAATTGTCCAATTAACTAAAAAATTGAGTATCTTTAGTATTTTTCAATAAGCATTAATAAGTATTTACAAATCGTCATTCAACTAATATTTGTTAATTAATTTATTTTTTAAGATTTTCAAAGTAAAATTTTAAACATTTTAATGTATCCACACACACACACACACACATATATATATATATATATATATATATATATATATATATATATATATATATATATATATATATATATATATATTAATAAAATAATTAAGTACGGGACACCCGCTAGTTTTGCAATTAATTACATACATAATTATTGCCCATGCCAAAAAAAAAAAGAGAAAGTTTTAAGGAAAAGGTGAAGCAAGTAGCAGGTGCGCTTTCAAGGTCCCATGCCCCTAATCACGAAATTTATTTCCTTAATTAAGGTAACGTGTCTGCGAGTGTTTTTTTTTCCAGATATATCCTTATCATTTTTTATTTATTTATAGAATATATATATATATATATATATATATATATATATATATCTTAGAGATGACAAAGAATAAAATCAATTTGAAAAAAGTTGGATACTTCATTAGATAATTAATTTGTTGAATTTAGTTTATCTATTAAATAAGTTAAATTTGAGTTGCGCATAATTTGAGTTGTTTGATTCACGAATTTGATTTGTAGGGTGGGGAATAGTAAGAAAAAAATAATTTATACAGATTTTAGTTATAGTTATCTATTTTTTTTTATTATATCTTATGGTTCTATAAAATTAATATAATATGTTCAGTTTTATCTTTTTTTTAAAAAATTAAACAATTTTTTAATGTATAATTTACTAATAAATTAAAAATTTGAAATATATAATAATATCAAATTTAAAAATTTGACTCTTAATTTATATAATTTAAGCTTAACCAAACCGAGTTATAATAAATTTGAACCGAATTAAATTGAAGCTAAAGTTGATGTTAAGCTCAAATAAAGTTAACTAAATATTAATGAGGGTAGCCAAGCAATAACTTGTCGCTCCACGAGAGGTCCAATTGCATGCTTAGACGCGTCGTTGCCGTGTAACGCTAACTCGTTTCTTTGGCGCTCGTCCATCAATAAATAAAATCCATATTTGCCTATTTCTCTTCCTCTTTCTTTCTTCTATTTCAGTTTTTCAGTTTCTTCCTCGCTTTTCTGCAAAATTATCTAAATCTGTGAGTTCTTTCTTTCTCTTTATCCTTTTCCAATTATTCCTAACTGTTCAATTGTTCATTGGAATATGTTTTCTACCTTCTTGATCTGCATATGAATCTCTTGCCTTTTTTTTTTTCTTGAAGAAAATCATTCATGTTTTTCTTCTTCTTAAATATATGTACCAAACCAAAATGTTGTATTTATGTGTCGCATTTTATGTGGATTCATGTTATATTCGTGGTTACTGGTCCAATGTTGCTTTATTATAGTTTATAATTCAATTCAATTTAATAGTTTCGAGATGCTTAGGTTGGATGATATGATATGATGGCTTCTCCTGAAATACAGCACCTATGTGTTCGCAATTGTTTAGTCAATAATGAAAATAAAAGTTCTGATTTTGCATGCAAGATCAGCACGGGGAATGTTTAATATTTATGTCTTGGATTGGAGAATGCTTTTTATTATTATTATTATTGTAATTTGTAAAGCTATGTGTGATTTTCTCTTTCTAGTTATGTAATCAATGTGTTAATTTTTTAAATTAGCAGATTTCTGATCTCAGCTTTTCCCTTGAAAGATGGGAGGTGGTAAGGACAAACACAATGAAGAAGAGAAAGGAGTTTTCTCACATCTTGCTCATGGGGTAGCTCAAGCTGCTCATGGGTACCCTCCTGGGGCATACCCTCCTCACCAAGGGTACCCACCTGGTCATGGCTACCCTCCACAAGGCGGCTATCCTCCGGCTGGTTATCCCCCTGCTGGCTATCCTCCTGCTGCTGGTGGTTACCCTCCTGCTGGTTACCATCCACATGGTTATCCTGGTTCATCTGCTCCACATGGTATGATTCCTTGAATTTTTTATTCTTCATTGTTAAATCTTTAATCAACAAATTATTACAATTTCCGTTGTATAACTCTTGAAACTACTTTGGGCTAATGGTTTAACTGGAACTTATTGAGATTTTGAGATACTTTCTAAACCAGTATATGATATGTGTGAATGCTTTATCCCCCTCCCTTCTTTAGCTAAAAAAAATTCATAATTATTGAGATTTCTAACTTGTAATTGGATTTGTGAATGCTTTATCCCCCTCCCTCATTTTTTTCCTGAGTCGTTAATATTCTCTTCAATAATGTTTTCATAGTTTCATTTTGTATTTATTTTGGCTGTCCTCTACAATGTTTGAAACTTGCTATGTGTTTACATGATTGTATATGCATTGCCTTTTTTTTTTTTAAAGTTTTTTCTGCTGTCTATAATTATAGAAATAGAAGGGATCTAACTTGAGTGATTTGTTATTAGGATCTCATGCGCATGGGCATGGCGGTATGGGGGCATTGCTTGCTGGTGGTGCTGCTGCTGCGGCGGCTGCCTTTGGGGCTCACCATGTTTCCCATGGCCACCATGGATATGGTGGATATGGACACATGCCTCACGGGAAATTCAAGCACCATGGAAAGTTCAAGCATGGAAAGTTCGGCAAGCATGGGAAGTTTAAGCATGGGAAGTTTGGCAAGGGTATGTTCAAGAAGTGGAAGTGATGATATTTTTCTGTACATACAAACCGCGATTCTAGATGCTGCTGCGGATTGCTTTTATAATAAACTCTACTTTTGTTCGATGTCCATCTATACTATACTTTGGTGGAACTCTTCTAGTATTTTTTTAGACAAAGATGTAGCACCCCGTTCATATTCTAGAAAGTGAACGGCAAATAGATGATGCACTAGATATTATGTGCGAGCTTGTAGTTGCTTTAGCAAAGCATAGACTTGTTCATGCCTTCTCTTTTTTTCTGCTGTGTATACCATTTTAATTTTAGCCTTTGTTGATTTTATTGGACTGAGAACGGAGTCATCACATTGTCTTTATATGAACAACTATAAACCGTGTATCTTGGAGACTTGGATGTATATATAGACTATAGTGTACTGGTGAAAATAATTTTTTGATGGAGATAGGACCCTATCGGTTCATATGCAACATAAAAAAACTTGGATGTTGTGCTAAGTGGCAACTCAAAGTTATGCATTCCTGTCATTTACGTAAAATTCTTTTCTTCACGCTGCTTTAACAAGATGCTATTTGAATAAGATACATCAAAGGGGTTGACACTTGACACGACCTTTTCTGGTCGTTAATTAGATTCATATACCTTGTTCTTGAACTTCCAATCCTAAAAGTTTTCTAAATTGAATTTTATCCAATTAATATATCTACTCTTTATTTTTAATCAAATTTCAATTCTTAGTTTTTTCAATTATTTAGTTTTTATTCAAATTATGATAATTACTTAGCCAAAAGCCTGGTCCTCATAGACAACAACAAATTATTACAGTGTGCACCTACTCTTATGTTCACTGTCCTCCTCCTATTCCGTATAGCCCAAACCTCCTTAGTAGCAAGATATGCATATTCACTCCCTGTCCTCCGGATCATTTAAGTTTATTTTTTAATTTTATTTTTTATAAGTTGATATTTTTTAATTTTGGGGCAGGTAATATATTTTGTTTATTTTTAGTTTATATTTTTTATAAGTTTATTTCCAAGATTCTAATTTTTTTCATTTAAAGTTTTCATAAGTTTGTATTTACGAGGACTAAAATTAGAAAAACATAAATTTATAAAGATTAAAAATGAACAAAATATCTTAAGATATCAAAATTGAAAAGATTCAAATTTACGGTGAATAAAATTAAAAAAAATGAATTTACAATAACCAAAAACAAAAAAAAAGGCCAACAGACTCTTGCAAAAATATATTTAAGCATTGAATAACAGACATTGCTATTGTTATTCTACCCGCAAGAGATAACTGCTTGGCTTTCCATGCTGCTAGCTTGCTATCTATATATCATTTCATTGATCACCAATTGATCGATACATGAAATCACATTGCTAGCTTGCTATTTACTTTCTCTTGCAAATATAGGTAAATTAAGGATGCTCAAATTATGGATACAAATAATTAAAAAAAAAAACTTGACTAAGCTCAAGTAAAAATTTTAATATACAACTTGATAAAATATTTTTAAATTATGAATTAAATATATAAATTTTCATAAAAAAAATCCTTTGAGTTTAGTTTCTTGGCATTACTAGTGTAAATATTATTCGCTATTTAGAAACTATGTAGATATAACTTTTAAAATAGTTGTAGTGAAACTATTCAAACTTATCATAATGAATAATTTATGATTGAATGATAATAAAAAACATTTACTTAATCAATATTTAAAATAATTTTTTTATGACAAATGTTAATTTATTAATTTTGTTATAAATGTTACTTGAGAGGTTTAAATTCGTGACTTTTCTCTTTCCTTCTCTCTTTATTTTTTTTATAATCATTTAATCAATCTTATATCTCTAAAAATATTTAAATTAAATTAAAAGATAAATTTGTGACTTTACTATCGGAAATTAATTTAAATATATTAAAGTTGTAATTCTTTTTAGACTACCATCTAATAAAAATATTACCATATGTATATTAATATTATTAACTTTTATAAAAAAATACTTTAAAATTCGTACCTATAACAATTTTTAGTTGATTAATTAATTAATACGATACATTAAAATTAATCTCTTACAATAATATAAGAAAGTAATAAGATTTTGTCTTTGATTTTAATAATGTCACCTAAGATTTTTAACAAAGAGAGTAATAAGATTTGATATCTTTTGGAATTGTACCAAACGGGCTAGAGAAACAGGTTTAGTATGAGTTATTTATTTAATATTTTGTTATCTTTTAGCTGTAGAATGACTTGCAGTTATTTTTGTTGTATGTTTCATTAGTTTAATATTGGATTTGATTTTTTTTAAATAAACTACAATTCTACAATAAAAAATTTAAAATAACACCAAAATTAAATTTTAACAAGGTTATGATGTACTTATAAAAAAATTCATTTATGATGTAATTTTAATAATTAGATAAATATTTTTTTATTGATTTAGGATAAAAAACGATATTAGTACCTCCAACTTTTATTAATGAAAAATGTTAAAATATGTCTTAAGGATATTACTAAAAAATTTAAAGTAAAATTATTTTTAATATGAGACAGAAATTGTATTTTTCATAATTTTTTTATGATTTAGATAATAAATACTCTTTTCTTTTAATTAATTAATGTTCTTATGACGCTAAGAAGATGTTTTATTAATTTCACCATATATAAGATAAGATTTTTTTTAAAAAAAATTTTAATACATAAAAGAAGCATGTGTTAAGATATGTGTAAAACCTGATCCGAGAATAAAACCGACCCAAATGTTATATACTTTTCAGAACGTTCTCACCACACGCCAACGCCTTTGCACCTCTCTCTTCTGCACTCTTCGATGGCACCTCTCTCTCAATTCCTTCCAAAAGGGAAAGTGAATCTCACTCTTCACAAGTGTTTAAGGCGCCATGGCGGATCGATTGACGCGTATTGCCATCGTCAGCAACGTCAGGTGCAAGCCCAAAAAGTTCCGTCAAGAGTGCAAGAAGAGTTGCCCCGTCGTCACAACCGGTAAGATCTAATTTCCCTATTTTCCGCTGAAACCCTATTTTTTTTTTTTTTGTGTGTGTGTCTTAATTCTAATGGGGGTTTATGGGGACTTGCTTGGATTACAGAGAGGCTGTGTATTGAGGTTACTTCCGTGTCCAAGATTGCTTTCATTTCCGAGGAATTGTGCACTGGATGCGGTATTTGCGTTAAGGTATTGTTATTGGAGATACTGTTATTGTGTTGTGAGCTGGTGGGAGGTTTGTTTATGTGATGAGTTTGTTGTTTGTTTGTGTAGAAATGTCCTTTTGAAGCTATCTAGATTATCAACTTGCCAAAGGACTTGGACAGGGATACTACTCATAGATATGGTCCTGATACTTTTAAGCTGCATAGGTAAGTATGAGTTGTTTTGCCAGAGAAATTTGAGGCTGTGGTTGTTTTGTTTGGTTTGTGATGGACAGAGTTGTGGTGGCAGGTTGCCGGTTCCGAGGCCTGGGCAGGTGCTTGGGTTGGTTGGGACAAATGGGATTGGGAAGTCCACTGCTCTTAAAGTTTTGGCCGGGAAATTGAAGCCGAATTTGGGTCGATTCACTGTAATAGAATTTGAATTTGTGTTTCTTTGCTGCTGAATTGTTTTGGGGTTTTGTTGCGTTTGTTTGATTTTTGTTTTTGGTTGCAGAATCCCCCTGATTGGCAGGAAATTTTGACCTATTTTCGAGGATCTGAACTGCAGAATTACTTTACTCGGATTCTAGAAGATGATTTGAAGGTGATGTCCGCACCCTTGTTCAATATGTATGCATGCCGTGATGTCTTAGTGATTTGGACTCTGACACTGTAAAACTGACTAAATGATTATGTGCTCCTTCGTATCTGTGTGGTTTACCAATTTGGATTTTTTGTTTTCTTTCTAATCTTTTTACTGAACCAATTGCCAATTATGTGATATTTGAGTCCATACACCTAGTGTGTTCGAATTGCTTCAACTGATAAGGGATATAATAATTTTGGAGAATTGGGAATAGAGTCAACTACTTTAATGAAAAAATAATATATATACAAAGTGTACTAAAAACTGCAGAATATGATAATAACAACAAAATTATTAACATATATGAAGAACTATAAACTAGAAACATAAAATTCACCAAAAGTATCTAAGTTCTCAAGGTTGAGGTGTATTATTACAAGTCTCATGATTACTCATAAGTTCACTAGAAAAAAAGTGGAAACAATAAGTTCAAATAACAAGTTGGAAACATAAAACAAGACAGTTAAGTTAAAAATCTATTCCTCCTTGCCAGAGGGAGAGAAAGAAAAGAACTGAGATTTGCTGGAGAATGCTGTGCACTTGGCCTGAAGAGGATGTGGCACATGCAATATGGTGTGCAGTTACATGAATGGAGTTTTTATTTTTTACATGACTAGAGGGTTACATGTGTGGAGTTAGTTTGAAGAGTGCATAGTATAATCATTACGGTTCTTAAATCTAAATAGCAATAACATTTCCTGATTCATTACGGTTCTACTTGGCCAGATTTTTGGAACTTTATCACTTGGTTTTGTTGTGTGCTGTCTATGTGTCCCTTAAGAAGATGCATGCCTCTTTTTATGTCAAACCAAATGACATTTCTAAGTTTTCTGATCTGTTGCTCTCCTACCATAACAGCCTGCAGACATCTATCTGATAGATGAGCCAAGTGCGTATCTAGATTCTGAACAGTGAATTATTGCTTCCAAAGTCATTAAGAGGTTTATTCTTCATGCAAAGAAAACGGCTTTTGTCGTTGAGCATGATTTCATCATGGCAACATATCTTGCAGACAGAGTTATTGTTTATGAGGGTCAACCATCAATTGACTGTATTGCAAATTCTCCAGTCATTGTTGACTGGGATGAACGTTTTCTTATCAGTAAGTTTTATTACCTTTCTATGGTTCCATTACTTTGTTCCTTTCAATGTCTTGTGTTCCGTGCTTATACTTGCATGATATATCTAATGTATTCCATCACGTCTGCAGCATCTTGATATCACATTTAGAAGGGACCCAACTAATTTTCGCCCAAGGATCAACAAACTTGATTCAACCAAGGACAGAGAACAAAAGTCAGCCGGGTCTTATTATTACCTTGATGACTGAGTTCATACTTTTGGGCTGGTTTGTACTTGTGCATTTGTAAATCTACTTAGAATGCTTTTTGTCGCAAATGGAAACTGACAATGTTTTCTATTGTTGCAGTTCTTTCACTAACACAACCTTGCATCTGTTTGAGCTTTTCCTGGGATTTCAGATTTGGTTCACAGTTCATGCCTTGAAATATAAGATTGCCATCTTTAACGTTGAAGGCATCTTTCTCAATGGAGATTGAAGAGCCTGCATGCAAGCCCTATGTTGGTTGGTGCATTTGTATATTTACCCTTATGTTTAGGGCAGTTTTCACCTCATTTGACAACACTATCTCCATCCCAGTCATTTCAGACATATGTGATTAAGGATGTTCACATCTCGGGTATATCTATGACCCAATTTAATCCATTTATATTGAATTGAGTTATTTAAGTGTTTAATTTAAATTTGAATCGATCCAATTAAGATTTGATAATAAATGGGTTGGATAATAAGGTTAATTTTTTTTATCTGATCCAACTCATATCATATAATTAAATTCATTATATATAAATAAAAAGGAGGATCCACTTCAAAAATAATTCTTTGAGTTAAATCTCATCCTTACCATTCATTTTCTTGAGATTCATTGACAGGTCTATAAAAAATTGCACAAATCCAACCTAACCCAATTGTTCAAATTTGGTGGGATTGGGTAATGGGTTTAGCAAACCACAACTCAATCCGACCCGTGAACACCCTTATCTACGATTTCTAGAAAGAACACAACACTTGCATAAACAAATCTCTCACCATCTTATATTGAGTTTTTCTTTTGGTTAAAATTAATTTTTTGGTCCTCTAATTTATTTTTCAGGATTAATTTGATTTTTTTTTTTGGAGTTTAATTTGGTTCTCTAATTTTTAAAATCGATTCGATTTAGTCCTATTGTCTAAGTTGGACCAACAATGCTAAAAAATCACACTTTGTGATAGTTTAAAATCACCACTAAGTGACTTTAGACTACTACAAAATGTACATGTCTTAATAGTGTCTGAATTGATTTTAAAAATTAAAATATCAAAGTGAACTTAAAAAAAAATTAGAGTGAAATTGAACCTAAAAAATAAATTAGAAAAAAAAAACTAATTTAACCTTTCATTTTTTTTCCTTTTCTATTTTATATATATGCAATGTTGGAATGACCGCCAAAGCTAGCTACACCTACTTTTGCCTTCATTCTTGAACATTTTAATGTATGCATACAGAGAAAGTTAGCTTCAAATAGTCCAAATTGTTGTACACATAGCCAAAGTTGCACACATAGTATATCATCTCCAAATTCCAACAAGAGTGGAATAATTGAATAATGAAAATGAAACCAAAAGGAATAGAAGGACCCCTCATTTTATGGCATTTCCATTGCAGAGTTCAAGTAATTAGAATCACAAAATGGAAAAGAAAAATCAGATGGGGAGAATCCAATCTATCTACGGTTATTAGACAATTTTACACAACTGTACATCCTTAGTCATTATAAAATTTTGTTTTATCCTAAACTATAAATTAAAACAAGACAAAGTTCTCTGCAATGTCTCTCCATTGTCTGCAATCTGCATTTATAAGCAATCAGCAGTTTAAACCATTAGATGAAGATCAAGTCACTCATTTTATCCAATAAATCAGATTTAAAACGCAAATTTGATATCTGAATCATCTGATGTTTATCACATAGTTTACAAATCACTGATCGTGTGATTGCATGACTACACTGAATTCATTTCCCCCTAACATATAAGTAACGTAACGTCATAAATCGTGTCGACAAGTAACTTCAAAATTCTGTGTTGTGCTGAGTGATGAAAATATAATAAGTGAAGTGGAAATGACAAATTAAATAATAATGGAACTTATTAGCTGGAAATTGGAATTATTCCATTACAGAAATTAGTAACCAAAGCCAGACTTGAACAAAGTCAATTCTAGTTCTACTCTTGAGAGTGAATAGAAACACAACTATCTGAAAGCTTTTCACTACAATGCTTAGTTATACGTCCCACGTCAAACCAATTGTTTAATTGCTGAATGTTATCACAGTCACATACCAAATTACTAGCTGGACATGATCCATTTCCCGTAACATATAAGTAACATAAACCTTGTTGACTGGTAACTTCAAATTCTCAGTTGTACTGCCTGCACAAGAGTGGAGAAAATATAATCAGTGGAAAATTGGAAATGGCAAACAAAAATAATGAAACTTAGCAGGATTTATTTCATTATAGTAATTAGTAATGAAAGCCACTGTAATAATAATAAAAATAAAATAAAATAAATCAAAGCCAGACTTGAAGAAAGTTAATTTTCTTAGAGAGAAAACAGATACACAACTAGCTAAAGGCTTAGACCAAGAAATTTGACAACAGAGTAACAGCTAACATCAAACAAGTCAGTTGTGATCTGGCATGCAATAATTTTCTTCACAACAACATAATTAGTTACTTCGTGAGAAGTTTTTCAAATGAATTCCTTTACAGTAACTTATTCCTTTTTGGTTTAAGAAACCAGAAACAACAAAGGCTAAAGTCATCAACAATCACTAAAAGAGTAATCATTTTAGCCTTACCTAATGACCAAACAGGCTAAGGAACAAATGAATGGTGTTTAATATCCCAAATTAAGAGTCAGACATGTTGACTATCAAGGCCTGCAAAGGTAAAAACTTCTCAGTAAACAGTGGTTTAGAGCAAAATTATGCAGAATACAGAATGAACTTTATTTCCCTGTATATTCAAATATTTATCAGTGATTGTTTTCAGTTTGATGGTAAGTCAAATGATTAGCATTGCATTCATGAGAAGACCTATTAAATAAAGATAAAAACAATGCCAGATACAAGCATTAAATAACAAAGAAGGAATTGCAACATTAAATAGAAACAATACGTTGAAGCATTATCCTTGGAATGAGTTGGAACTGGATGGTAAGAAAAATCTTCGGAAGTGATTCCTAGGAATGGGCAGCAATCCATCAAGTTTGAAAAATCAATGTCAGATATGTCAACTTCCTTGTCAGACTCAGATGTATAAACCTCATTAGACAATGATTTGTCCAAGCTCTCAGGCATATTAGAGGCATCAAAGTTCAGTTTGCTCCTTACGTCATCCATCTTACTTGATTTTCCTGTATCTACTTCGATAGGAGAATTGCAATGACTGTTCTCTTTATAAGCCATTTGTGTTTCAGGGCCAACCATAACTTTGTTGGTTGGATTCATAGTGCAACAAGTAGGACTAGCCTCTCCATTGCAAGATGCAGCAGGATAAATTTTAGTAGGGGACACATATGTATCACTCTGAGAGGATTGTGTTGTAGGTGTCTTTGGAATTGGGGAATTGTCTGGAACAAAAAGTGGAGGGTGATTGAATGAGCCTTTGACAACATTGGATCCTTGAACCAGTGATCCGCTGGTTGCACAGTTCCCAGATGATGATTGAGTTGCAGAAGAAGATGGCCGAGAAACTACTTGGTTGTTGACAGCATTACTTGATTGTGGTGATGTGTTTTCACCTGAAAATAAAGATAGAGTAAAAATGCAATTGATGACATTATGAAAGCTTAGAATATACTTAATAGATGCACAGACAATTATACCTTGGACTTGATTTTTCCTGCCAGGTGGTCTACCACGAGGTTTCTTTGCAACTATAGGCCCATTTACTGCTTCAGTATCTTTTCTCTTCTTGTCAGACACACTAATCATGGGTGTTGAGAAGTTTCCAGTGTCCACATTGGTGTTGACAGGTCTAGTAAGCAACTGTGTATTAGATGTGTTTTGCATGGCAGCAGCAATACTTGTAATAGTAGAAACACCTAATAAAAAAGCAAAGCAACGTCAAAACATCATTCATATAACTTAAACACATCAACACCAGCTAATGAGATCGCCACGCATCCACAGCTGTAACATCGCAACCTCGATTTAAAGTTACTATAACTGACAACAAAATCATTCACAATGATAATTGCTACCACAATTTAAACAGTTTAAAGTAGTTGTTACTGTTGAGATTATAAAAATTGAGGAAAATCCCAAGCAAATCAGGCTTGTGCAACAGCCTACTAAAACCCCAACCCACATGAGGGACTATGAGCATGTTTGGATATAAAGCTAGAAGAGTTTTTGAGAGCTTTTCTACAAGAAAAAAAACTCTATTTCCAACAGAAAAATTCTCAAACAAGCACTACAGTTTCAATGGGTTAAGTAAGGGCAGAATGTACTGTAGGCTATGGACTAAATGACAACACTAAAGAATTGAAGTTGTAGACCACCTTTAAACCAAGAACAACCGACATATAAAAATTAAAACAAGAACATACAGTAATGATCAATATGTCAACTCATGATTGCAAGCAAATAAGGCTAATGCAACAACCACTAAAAGCCCCAACCCCTTAAAGAATTTAAATTCATGGGTTGGAGATGAAAATAACTCACAATAAGGGACGATAATTTTAATGGATTAAGTAAGGGCTGAATGGGAATGGCTTGTGAGCTTTGGACTCAATGACAGCTCTAAGCAATTACAGTTGCAAACCTCCTTGAATTAAAACAAGAACATCCAATGGTAACCAATATTTCAACTCATGATTAGTCAAGGAAAAAAAAAACGTCGTACCTTGGGGAGTTTTGTTATAAACTCTCGGTTGAGGAACTACTGCAAAATTTGCATTCATCGCCGCGACATTCAGTGAGGGTGGCCTCTGAAAAGCATTGTAAGTGTTCAGGGCATTCTGCATGCCTTGCAACAGTATTTGAATCCTGTTTTTCTCTTCCATCACCATGATCCTTTCTTGACCCAGGATCGCATTTTGTTTCTTCAAAAATATATACTCATCCAGCATCTCCTCCAAAGTCTTCGGCAACTATACAAAAAACAAGTAAAAAAATTGGGTCAAGACAATATGACAAATCATATTGTTGAGAAACCCCATGTATTTAAGTTTTTGGGAAGACTTGAATTCACATAATATATTCTTAAGGAGGGCACAAGACTCAACCCTTCGTCCAATAACCAGTCCAAACAACGGAAACTCATGGGATACTTCGCTAAATGTTACCAATTTTGGATCATATATATATATATAATTGAACGACTAAGGCTATATGTGATGATGAAAGGCTAATTGTGTAGATATCACTACTAGTGATATTATAATTTGATGAGGGAACAAATTATAATTATCATAATTGAATGAGTTAAGTTGCCAAAAACGCAGAAAGGGGTCAAGAAACCTGGTTGATTGACGAAGTAGCAAAGAGAGAAGATGCCTCGTTGCGAAAGATGCACCGCGTGTTTGAGAAATGATTGTCGCAGAGGTACTTATCAACAATGAAGGCGACATGAACGGGATTGATGTTCCTCCTTCTTCCGATCGACTCATCTTGGTTTGTGGCTTCCACTTGCCTCCACATTTTCGTTCCCACGAAGAAGAGATGTGTGATGCCCGGTAAAGAGAATTTCTTCCCAAAGAGAAGTGAATTTAAATGGATGGGAAGATAAAAAATACAGATTTTGGCGCGAAAAAGATCTAAAAGATAACCATCATGAATCACCGCCATACTTTCAAGTTTGAACAGTAGTTTTTTAATTTTTGCCAATTAGAGTTCGGGCGCAATAAAAAATTCTGAATTAAAATTTAAGAATCCGTTTTTACAATAAGCATTTGAATTAATATAGACCATAGATAAAATTAGAGAAAATAAGAGATGCATCTATTTATATAAAAATAAAATACATTTTCACGTGTTAATGAGGAAGTTTATTGACACTATTTCTTATTCGTTTGTTATCACTCTTTTAGTTAACTTTTTTTTTCTTATTTATATATATAGTTGTTTGTTAAATATTAAAGTTAAAAATAATTATTAATACAATTCTTACATTTATCCAAACTTCCTATTAATAATTATAATAATTTTTAAATATGAAAATTACTACCCAATATGGCGGATTTTTGTAAATAAATTACGACAACATTCCCTTGTTTTTTTTTTTTACACCTACAGTAATCCTTAATTTTGTTTGAAGAATACTATATTTACAAGTTTAATGATGATGCACAGTTATCATTTAATCATAATTTATTATTAATATGATTTTTTACATAAATATCATACAAGTCAACAAATTTATAATTATGATTAGATGGTGGTGCAAAAATTTGTACACTAGTAATGTATAATTATTTCTCCCTTATATTTACATCCATTATATATATTATATTGACGCCACTTACTCATTATATTAACCCCTTAATTATTTGAAAAATATCATCTTATGTGTATCCTGATAAGATGTTACTGTAATGATAAAAAAAGAAGAAGAAATGATGTTAGAATTTACTATTATATAATTCATTGGATTTATTTTTTTTAGTTATGTTTATTTATTATGAAGTTTTAAATTATTTATTTTAAAATTTAAAATATTTTTTTGTTTTTCATTACATAAAATTAAAAAAATCTCAGATCAGTAAATAAATAGTTAAATAAATTTTTATATTTTAAAGTATTTAATATTTTTATTATTCTAATTTAATTTGTATTTCAAAATTTGTATAACTTTTAGTTTGTGGTTAAGCTTTTAAGTCCTTAATTATAATATATATACATATATATATATATATATATAAAAAAAATATTTTTAATTACTTCTTAGTATAATTTGAAATTAAGGATTTTTTTAATTAATTATTTTTTATCTTATAGAAATATTATTGAAAAAATGAAGCTTTTAATTTTTTTATAAATATATTCTTTCATTGAGTGAGATAATTAATTTAATTTCAATTTTTTTCCAAATAATAGTTAACTGAAAAGAAACTTTGAAACTAAAAGAATGATAGTTATCAGGCCTTCCAAAGTTCTTATTTTGAACTATAATTTTAAGGTAGTTTTAAGTAAAAAAAAAAAAAAAAAGGCAAACAAACATAACTTATTTATTTAGGCTATGATTGGAAAAAATAGTTGTAAACTGAAAAGGCTAGTTGAAAGTTAAAAATTAGTTAGTAACTCAGAGTCGTTGATAGTTGAGAGTTGTTAAAATAATTTTTTAAATTATAAGTGTTTGATAAAATTATCTATTTGATAAATGTAAGATAACAAAAATGAACATGTTTATTTGGTACTTTTATATAATTCTTGATTTTATTTATTAATAAAAAAATTGAAGTATTTATAATTTTTGAACATGTATGTATATATATATATATATGTAAACAAATTGGAAAAAAATATAAACTTTCCCGCGAGGAGTACCTGCACTTTCCTTCCTTCTACATTACCTCTCATCGATCACCAGACTCCTCTTCTTCCTCCTTATTCTTCTTCGCGGCTGGAAATTTCATAAACGACAATGTGGAAGACTAACCAACCCAATACGGCAGAGTCGTTTGGAATGAACAAGATCATTCGTGTTCATGTTGCCCTCGTCGTCGACCAGTACCTCGACGACAACAATTTTTCTCAAACGCATTCCACCTTCCGCAACGAGGCTTCCTCCCTCTTTTCTGATTCGTTGATCAATGAGGTTAATCCCTTTTGCGTCTTTCTCAGCTCCTTTCTTCTAAGGATCTTGTTAAGAAATTAAAAGATGGCTGTTGAATAATTTTATTTTTAATTGTTTAGGCGTCGAAGAGTTGGATGAGCTTGGGGTAGATACTGGATGAGTATATGTGTTTGAAAGAGCAAAAAGTGATGATAGATCAACAATGGATTGAGGTAATGATTCACATGCTTAGGCAAGGCATACAAAAGGCTGTGGATGTTTACAATACTTTTCAGAGTCCACCCTCACCCAATGTCGAGATGATGAACACAAAGTATGCAGTGGTTCCTCAATCAAGGCTTTGTAATGAAACTCCTCCAGGTACAACATTTTTTTCTCGACTAATCATGTGTTGAAATCAAGTAATGATGCATTGACTTTGCTTTGCTTTAATGTTAGGTGTTTCTATTGTCAACACTAATGCAGAAACTGAAAACTTGTCCACCCATGATTTATGTGTATGGCAATAGGAGAAAAGATACTCTAGCAATGAATGTTCCATGTACCAATTGAAAAGAAACCTCGTGGTATCCAAGGTATAGTTGTCTCCTAGTTTATACATTTATTAATAAGAAAAAAGGATTATACTCTAAAAGTGTAAAAAGTTGGATATTATCATCTAATCCCAATCCATTATATATGATCAATTTGTTAACTTTTATGATAATTAGTTTAAAAGTCATATTAACAATAAATTATGATTGAACGACAATGTAGAAATGTTTTATACTATTAGTAAATGACCATTAAACTCTTTATTAATTATATATGCTTAGTTTTCATCATTTCATCAATTACTTTTTCACTCTATCCTTATTCTCTCAGGTCAAAACACATTGTTGCCATCAAGTAATACCATCAATAATCAAGTAATTTCTCGGCCCCCTTCTCCAATTCAATCATCATATGGGAATTTTGCCCCCAACAAATCACAGACTCAAGGATCTATTGTTACCCAATGCTCATATGTATCCCATCCTAAGATTTCTCCGGTTGCAACATGTAATGGGGAGGCTAGTCCCTCTTGTTGCAATGTAATTCAAACCAAGAGAGTTATGGTTAGTCCTACAAATCAAATGTCCGATACAGAGAGTAGTCGTAGCATTTCTCCTGTTAATACTGATTCAGACATGGCAAGTAAGAGGAATCGTGTAACGGATAGGCTGGATGCCTCTAATGAGCATAAAAGCTTGGACAAATCTGATATTGAATGTTCAGACTGGGAGAAAATCTTACTCAGTGATGTGTTAGGTAATCGAGAAATGCATTACGAAGCCATTTTTTTTCTGACCATTCAGCCTCGACTCATATCCAGGATAATGCTTCAGGTTATTGTTTCTATTTAATATTGCAATTCCGTCTTTGTTATTAATTCAATGTTTCCATTTGACATTCATTTTGTCATTATTTGAATAGATCCTCATGAATGCAATGCTAAGTTTGAACAACTCCTACAGTAGCACTCAAAAAGACATGAATATACAAGGTAATAAAGTTCATTTCATAGGCCTGGATTGTTTGACTACAATAAAACAAGATTAATTTTCAAAACATTGATAAATGGTAACATTACCAATGTGTAATTGATTCAAGTGATGCATTGATTCTTCTTATTTATGGATTCAAATTGATGCCTTGCGTGTGACTAGAAAATTAACACAGTCTTCCTATTCATAGAACCATTAGGGATTTCTTCTAAGTTCTAACAACCAACGTTGCTATAATTATTGACTTGTCAAAACAGAAATTCAAAATGATGAATATTCAAAAGCTTAGGGCTGCATTACAAATCCTAGAGTTTAGGGTTGCATTTGTCTTTATTTCAAAAGCTTGGTCAGTTTTTTCTTGTTCTTCTTTTGCTTGTCTACAGATTGCCTCCATATCTTCAGTATTAGTATATTGATAGGTCTCTTTTTGCAGATGTGAAAATAATTAGGAGTTTCCAATCAGGCTAAACTCATTTAAATAAACAACTAGACTTCATGCACTTTTCATAAAACACTAACTGCAAACTAAGAACCATTTCCCCAAGTTAAAATGGAAAAAAGATAAAGATTCTGCAATGCCAGGTTGTTTTAGAATTTTTGTTAGTAGCTATTATTTAATTTTAGGAAAAACTTAAATGCAGTTCTTTAGGTACTTTTGGTGTTAGTTTTATAATCAGAATTATAATTTATAATTATGAAGAACAAGTATGCTTTGATTTAACTACCATCATGTTGTCATGTGGCTAAAAAAGTCTCTTAGGTGGGATCTATGTGATGTACTTATGACTTCAATACCTAACCTCCAATCCTAGATACCATGTAGCTAGCAATTTGTTGTACTCAAGAGCCATTAGATAATACGTGGTCTAAATTGTGGATCTGTTTTCTCTCTTAAGAGTAGGGCCATGATAACTATAGTGGAATCAATACTTATTAGTTTCATACATTTAGATTCTCTTTATCTGATTTTGCATTCCCATTTTGTGATCATAACTATTTGAGAACTGTGATGGAAATGCCAGGAGGGATCCTTCTAGGGCATGTTTGGATAAATTTCTTCAAAAACACTTTTAGCTTATGGAGAAGTTCATTTCACTTTTTCTTCCTATTTTTTTTATCATAGAAGTACTTTTGGAATGTGAATAAGTTTATCCAAACGTTTTGCTCCATATTCCTTATATTATAACTCCTTTCTTTATATTTTGGTCTAGTACATGAACTTGGGCAATTTGAAGCTAACATTGTACTTTTCAACCAAAATTGAAGCTTCTTCCAGAATATCAGGTTGTAGTGCATATTTTTGCTGTATACGTGCATCAATATGTTGATGTAGCTGAAGCAGGCCTACCCATTTTAATTTTCATCTCAACATCTTAGAAAAACTTTTGTATTATTTACTTGAATAGCATGTCTGGTATGGATTAAAGGATTATGTTATTTTTTTACTCCGTTGATTTATCATGCAATAACTTTAATTAATGTTACTTGCCAGTAAAAAACAAGTTATGTTACTGGCCATGAGCTAATCACTAGTTGAACCTGACACTATGTAACAGGTTTGACATCCCACCATCTCCAAACTCGATGTAAGACTTTCACATCATATTTGTACTCCAACAAGTCTCATACAAATTCTCATCCTTCATTCATCCAATCACCATAAAACTCCTTTCACGCAAAATCTGTTACTAATCACCAATTTTCCTACGACTTGGGTGGATGAATCTGAATACTTACATGAGTTTATATTGGTTTTCATTGGGCGTCCCAAATCCCGAGGAACATTCATGATGTCAGACTGAGTTTGTCGGCATTTTGGCTCAATTTCAGTTGAGTATGTAATGAAGTTTACGTTCATTCCCATGTTACTCGATTTAGATAGATGTCTCCTGTAATGTGATTTTATTTGTAGGGTTATTATATATTTATATTCCTTCTCAATGTCGTAAAATAATTTTACAGATGGAGATTATTATCTGGTAATGATTCAACAGTTAGCTAGACAAATAAAAGGTATAATAAATTAATGTAAAAAATTAATATAATAGAATTGTAAGCTTTTATTGGACGGGTAATACATTGTCTAAGTTCATACATGTCAGGTAATTACTTCCTGCACTCCTTTTTTCCTTCCTGCACCCCACAATAAAACTAATTACAAGATTATCTTTCTTTGTGTAATGGTCACTGGTCAGCACCCTCTTTCCTAACCTGCACAACCCTAGCACAACTTTAGCCGTCAAACCTCCAAGCACCTCCGCACCCCACCCAGTAGCGTCCCCCACCCAACACCATCACTATTCACTACTATCTGCATCACTCAAAGCAATGTGAATGATGGCTTTATCGGCTCTGTTTGCCTTTATTGAACCCAACCCCATTGAATTCATCATTCATGTATGTGAATAGCACCACTGGGGAAGAGAGGGACACCTATTGCAGCGATGTATTCAAGTTACACCTTTCACCATGGTGCCTTTCCTTCCTCACCAAACCCATCTTTTTCAATACAAAACATGCTCAAATCGAAAATCAAGAAAAAAGAATTTTGCCAACCTATTTTGGGATACTTATTCTGAATGTGTATAGGTAATGTAGAAAACTTATTTCAAACTAGCTATTTTGGAATATGAAAATCATATTTTCTAATAGCTATTTTAAACTGCCTGTACACTTCTGAAATGGCCATTCAGCAATAAAGGGATGGTAAAATAGAATTTAAAACATTTGGGGTGCATGAAGAAAAAATGAGGTGCAGGAAGCAGTTTATACCTGTTGGACTGCAATATTATTATGTTTGGACTTTGGGGTAACCATAAGATGCCTTTTGTTTTTGGTGATCATGGCTTGGCTTGTTTTTTTGTCTGTCAGACATGCATTATTTGAAAACTTTTAACAGTTGTAATAGAAAAAAAAAATGGTTCATGTGATGTATGATTTTTACTTTCAACCAATCACAAGAGATTATTTTTAAGATTGTCAAAGACAACAAAATTATTATTTATGATTGGTTGTTAGTATAAAAATCATTTACCCCTTATCGGTGCATGTACCTATTTTTCTCATGTATCATTATATTTCAGTACCATGTAAGATAAAGATTTTAATTAAAGGCAACTTACATGTAGTTTTTTTTAGCTTTTTTAATTTTATTCTCTAATTAAAATTGTTCTTTCTTCTCGGTATCATACACAATAAAATTAAGCTAAAATATGTTTGTGATCCTTAATAAATACTTAAATTTTATATTTATTTTCTAATATTTTTTTTTAACATTGAGTCCTTAATAAAACAACAATTTTATTTTTTGTTTTTGATACTTTTTTAATCCTTGGTAAATTAGCGAATTTTGTGTTTGGTTTATGATAAATTTTTTTTATTTGTTATTAGTCTTTTATGAACAAATTTACCAAGGAGCAAATATAAAATTCGCTAATTTATTATGGATTATTTATTTTTATAGATGAAAAATAAAATTGTTATTTTATCATGAAGCCAAAACGAAAATTTTTTTTATTAGAAAAGGCAGAGACATTTTAGCCAAAAAAAGTAAGAATACCTACCTAAATTTTGTTCATTAATAGTTGCAATCTGTAAACACAATTATTTATGCCGAGGTGTTGGCCTTGAACTAGAAGTGAAATAGCTTTCTCTAGAAAAAATAAAAGCAATTCTCCTTTTATCACAAACCAACATCTACAAGGCTATAACCTGCGGTTTTTCTTAAACCCAAGTCCTGGATAGATTGTCTCAACTCGGTAGCATCTTTCCAGCTTCCTGCAGCAACATACATATTTGACAAAGATATGTAATGTCCAACATTTTGAGGTTCAAGTTGAAAGAGATATTGAGCAATTTTTTTCCCCAACTTGAGTTCTCCATGATAGTTGCATGCACTTAGGAGAGCTCCCCACACACCTGAGCTGTCACACCCCTTAGCAAACTCATAAGCCTCATCTAGTCTACCTGATCTTCCTAGCATGTCAACCACATAAACTTGATGCTCAGTCTCAGGTTGTACTCCATATCTCTCCAACATACACTCATAAAACCAAAGACCTTGGTTCACAAGTCCAGAATGGCTGCATGCTGATAAAAGGCTAACAAAAGTGCTTTTGCTCACCCTTGCTCCTGACTCACACATTTCATGAAAGAGTTTGATTGCTTTCTCACCCTTTCCATGGTATCCATATGCAGAAATCATTGAATTCCAAGCTGATTCTGACTTCTCCTTGGCATGTCTGAATACTTGGAGGGCAGTGTCTAATCTTCCACAGTTGCTATACAAATCTATAAGAGCTGCTGATATGAAAGAATTGTCTTGAATGCAAGTCCTGAACACATGGGCATGAACTTGTTTTCCATGTCTTAGGACACCAATTTGAGTGCAAGCTGAGAGAACACCAATAATGGTGATCTCATTTGGTTCGAACTGAAGATTGAGAAATAGTTCCAGTGCCTCTCTACTTTCTCTATTATGAGATAATGCTGAGATCATGCAATTCCATGAGCACAGATTGGGAGTTGAGAAGAATTTAAACACTACTTTGGCACTATTGATGTCCCTGCATCTGTCATACATGGTAATTAACGAGTTCTGAACCCGAGTATCTGATCCCAAAGGAGACTTAACTGTAAGGCCGTGAAGAGACTTCCCTAGGTTGAATAGTTCCAGGTTTGCACAGGCAGACAAGGCACTAACAAGGGTTATAGAGTCATAGTTTAGAGGAGGTTCCTGTCTCATCAAGTTGAAAGTCTCTAGAGCCTCTCTAAAATGGTCACATCGAACACACCCCACAATTAGTGTGTTCCATGAAGCTATATCTGCTAAAGCAGAATTCTCGTGCAAAATTGAGAAACTGGCTGTCAGGTCCCCACAATTGATATACATGTGCATGAGAATATTTATTAAAAGAATGTGGTTCAAAAATCCAGATTTCAACTGCCAGCAGTGAACTGATTTTCCGAAGTGGATACTATTAATATTAAGGGAGTTGCAGGATGAAAGAATAGCAAAAACAGTTGATGAGCTGCAATTTGGACCCCAACGTAGCATCTCTGTGAACAAATTTTGAGCTTCTTCAGAATACCTGTTATGGGAATAGCCAGATATCATTGCATTCCATGAGACTGTGTCTTTCTCTGCAGTAGAATTGAACAAGAGCTCAGCTTTCTCCACTAGGTTGCACTTTGAATACATGCCTATCAGACTGTTCAGTAACATAACATGATCAGATATCATCTGTCTTCGAATTGCAT
The DNA here is from genome assembly GCF_000004515.6 of Glycine max. Taxonomy (NCBI): domain Eukaryota; kingdom Viridiplantae; phylum Streptophyta; class Magnoliopsida; order Fabales; family Fabaceae; genus Glycine; species Glycine max. The sequence goes on along the minus strand of NC_016088.4, from coordinate 50,218,800 downwards.
ATCCATGGATAGTTCTTCCTTCTCTGGAGAGCATCAGTTCTGCACAAAGTGGAAGTAGGGTAATTAATGTCACTATATCAGGCTGGAAAAACCCTACTTTTTGCATTTGAACCAGAAGATCAAACACTTCCTTAATCTTTCCATTTGAAGCAAATCCTTCCATCATTGCATTCCAGGAAACAATATCTTTAAGTGCTATTTCTCTGAATAGTGTTTCAGCAGCCTTGATGTCTTCACATTGTGAATATAATGAAATGAGAGAGTTGGCAACTGAAACATGTGACTTGTAGCCTAGCTTGATTCCCAGACCGTGAACGGACTGACCAAAAGACAGCTCTCCCAAACTTGAAGACGCGGAAATGGCACAACATAGACTGACATTGTCTGCTGTTTCTTCAGAAAAACTCATTCTTTTGAAGTAACACAATGCTTTTTCTGGATGACGGTTGTAAAGACTGCCTCTCATAATTGAATTCCATGAAACTGCATCTTTACATTCAATCTCTTCATATAGGCACTCAGAAGAGCTTAGATCACCACACTTGGCATACATGTCAACAAGAGCATTACCTAAACTGATATCCACAAGCATTCCAGATTTTATACTCACACAATGAATTGCGCGTCCTTGATCAAAGTTTTTCATGTGTAAGGAAGCTGATACAATAAGCAATAGAGTAGTAGAATCAAACCCAGTTTGGGCCTTGATCATTTTATCAAAGAAGTCCATTGCTATCCTATAACACTTATTTTCAAGAGATGCTGCAACAATAGCATTCCAAGCAATCGCATCTCTATTCTGAATCTCATCAAACAAACCCTTTGAAGAGGTAAAGTCTCCAGCCTTGGAATAAATAGTGAGTAGAGATGTTGAAGTGGGGAGGTGAGCTAGAGCACCTATCTTTAAGGCTGCACAATGGGCAACAGTGGCAGTCACAATTTTGGGTTTTTTGAGGCACAATTTGATGTAATCAACAAGCTCAAAATGGATCTCTCTCCCATGTATATATCTTTGTGGCATTTCGTCAAACAGCTGAATGACGCTGCAAAAACAATGACAATGCGATAACATTGCAGGAGCATATGGAGTAATGGGAAGCCCGTGTCGCTTAACAACGCTGAAGTTCCCATTTTGGTAGTTCTGTTTAGAAATTGAATGGGATGATGGTGATATTCTAGGTCCAAACAAGGCTAAATTTTCATTGGCCAATCTTTTAACGTGCTTTAGTAGTAATTGGAAAACTACCCATGTTTTCATTTTCACTTCATGCTTGATTGTAGCTATGAAAAATCCTGTCTTGCGCTAAAGAATATTAATTTGAGAACTTTGCAATTTCGAATCTTCGATGGCAATGCTTAGCAGTAGAGTAGCTCCTACGTAATAACTCACTCTTATTTGGGAAAAGATTGTAGCAGTGTTTTATCGTTGCTAGATAACGTTTTGGTCTAGTCTCAACATGACACTAGAAATGAAACTAGTTCAATTAACAGCGGTTCTTAAGTGTGATGCAAGCAACTATGCATAAATATTTAACTAGCCAATGTATTTTGAGAAAATAATGCTAATTGAGTTTTAGTTTTTAACTTAAAAAATATTTTTTTAATTAGGGATTTTAGTAATTTTATTCCCAACCGATAAAGCTAATTAGATGACCAAAATTAGAGAATTGGGATGCCTCTTGTATTTTTAATTACAAGCAATTCAATATCAACTGAAACATCAGCATTCAAAAACTACAACCTTATCTAGGAAACTGTCAGCTTCAATTTCTCCAATTTGCAATGTTGGAAAGTTGATACAAAGCATGTTCTTCCCATTGTTACACATGAATCATATTGTCTCTCTCTAACAACTAACATCCTCAATGTGGATACAGATTCTTTACTTCCTCAAGTATATATCTTGGTCTTGGCAATGAGTTGGAAACCAAACCACCTTTAATAAAATCTCTTCCGTGTATCTCCTGTCCATAGTGTTTTAACAAACATGATCCTGAAGTTGACCTCACCATGGTGGATGATCATCAGCGGAAGTTTGAGGAGGGATTGGCTTCCATTCAGGTTTCTCATCCCAGTACATATCGTAATAAATGTGGCCAGGAGTGTGATCCAGCACGCAGCACCATATACCTGGGTACCGTTTAACACGTTTTCTGAATCTATCTTCCCTTTCCTGATAAAATAATGCATGGATCAGGACATGATAAACGTGAATCTCGATATGAAAAAAGTGAAACTTCAAAAGAGAAGTGTATAGTAGTCCTTGCCTTGTCGCTGAAACCTGCAAAAGCATCTTGCATTGAAGAGAACTGAATGACTTTTATATCCTTGAATGATGAAAATACTTTCATGTACTGTAAATTCAAGTGGAAACAACCAGGTTCAACATATTTTAAATAGGACACTGAAAATTGTGCAAAGTCAATTTTTAGTTCTTTGTCTAGCCCAGCCATTCCTCAATCAAAAAATATCTGTAAGCAACCATGAAATTATATGATCAAAAAATGAAAAAAAACAACAATGACATTATGATTATTTGATAAAGGAAGGGCTCAATTTTGATGGCATTAGGCTGTGTTAAGGGTGGTTACTGCATACATGAGAAGAATCTTCCATTCTGCAATTCTTAGAACAATGGGCTTCATTTTTCCAGGGGAAAAAAACTGCCAACACAAGAGACCATTCATCTTGCATGTTTGGGTAATTGGTGTAGAAACAATCTTCACTAGAAAGTAATTTGGAGGAATTACTTTTCAAAGAAGAAGAATGGACTTTATGTTTAGGAATATTCATCCAAAAGTCATTTGGGTAATTGGCACAGAAGATACTAAAATAACTTGACCGAAAGTAAGATTTTCTTACTTCCAGCATAATTTCTTATGTGACCCAGAATTAGGTTTTAGGTTCGCAGTCATACATGACAACTTGGGCACTTAAAAATTTTCCCCACCAATCAACCATGTTTTCTAGGTGAGCTTTCCAACCAGCTCCTGATCCTTAGACCTTATGCAAGTTAATGAATAGACTTGGCATAACCAAACAAGATCTGACACACAAGGATAAACATACCAATGTACTTTATAGGGTTGATTTAGAAGAACTTAAAGTCTAGAACTGAAATAACCATTAAATGCATCAAAATTTTAAATACCCTTTCTTCATTGCTATGCCTTGGAAATTTGAGTACTCCCCCAACAGTGGTGTTATTTGATGCAAAACAATCTTGGGTTCCATCCTTACAGAGCTGAACATCAAGCCATGACTTCTTCACCTGAACTCGAGACCCAGGCGATAAGTTTTGTGAGGGAGATACAACAAGAAAGGAGAATTCACAGTTTCAAATGTAGATGGAAATGAAATTTATTCACCTCTGAGGGGAGGATGGGATTATCAAGTATTGAGTACTCTCTAATATCTATTCCGGGGCCAAACTCTTCCTCAGGGAGTTCTTTCAACATGGCATTTACCTGTAATAGAGTACATTTCTGTAGCTGAGCATAAGACAGTGACAGAAAATGTTTTTTTATTATGTAAACAGGGGAGAGGCAGAGACGAAGAAAAGATAGGGAAGAGGTTACATTAAATATTGTAATCTAAGGTACACAGGGAATTAAAAAGGGTTTATATTCTGTAGTACTAATCTGCAGGGCTTTTATCTCAGTATCCTACTTAAAGTCCACATCTAATTCACGAAAACAGATGAAATCAGAATTAGTGAAAGCCTAAAATTTTAAAACCATACAAAAAAATAACCAATTAATTAAATAAAATGAAGCATAGAATTTCCTTATTGATTTTATGTAGATCATCAAAGAGACTGCTTGTTTGAACCTGAATCAAACACCTAAAATAATTATACAAGCTTCTCTTTAATAAAAAAAATAATCATGTAGATTATGGACTGTAAGTGTTGAGCAATAGTGTAAATGAAAACTCATTTCCACTCTTCAAGCTGACTCCAGATCCCTTGTGCTTTTTTAAATTATAAGGGCATATCTGATCACAACTACTCACATCAAAGGTCATTCCTTTTGATTCAGTATCAAATAAATAGCAGTAACTGATAATTGTGACAAATCTTCAACACAACCAAACTTGGTGTTTATGTTTCTTCGGAGGTAGAAATGATAAATTATTGAATCAGCAAAACATAAAATGTTTGAACTGTTGAAAAAATTGAAATTCTGATTGATATATATATATATATATATATAGTGATAAAATGTAAAATGTTACTGATCTAATAAATCAAAAGAACTTTTGAAATTCCAATAATGTTTGGGGAAGGAGTTCTGAAGTAGCAACTTAGTTTGAGAGATGTATGTAGTTTGATATATATAGTGATAAAATGTAAAATATTACTGATCTAATAAATCAAAAGAACTTTTGAAATCCCAATAATGTTTGGGGGACAGGGACAGTGGCAGGGGCAGGGGTTGAGGTAGCAACTTAGTTTGAGAGATGTATGTAGCTTTTACTCGGTGAAAAGTGCTTATTATAGAGTAATATATATATATATATATATATATATATATATATATATATATATATAGACGGTATCAAGGGATTTACAATACCCACGCACCCTGCTCAACCAACTAAGAACACTACTGCTTGCTTTGCAATTTTCAGGTTTTCACATCTAAAGCAAGTACTACCATCACACTTAGTTCATGTGTAAAACATCAATTTCATAAGCTTTGCAGAGGACTAAATACTTGTCCCCAAAATTTCTAAGGCTGTTATTCATCAATCCAGTCAATCTAAAGAATAAGTGAACAACAATAATAACAATTTAGGAACTACTTGATCAAACTAGAAATACCTCAAAGACATGATCCAAAGGACAGAGAAAAGGTTGTCTAGTCATAGACCCGTCTAAAACACCAGGATGGGGAAACCATAGCCTATCAATTCTGCACCATAGTGGAGGCATCACCTAAATATATACACATAAAAAAATGAATTAAGATAAAATTATATAATTTATGCAGTGAAAATGAACTACAAAGGAGAAACTGTCAATCTTAATCACTAAGAACCACCAAACCAGCTGTATCAAATGCCCCAGGTTTAAAAGAAAGTTGACAGATATATCAACCATGGCAGCATGTTAGGCTGTAAAGTTTTTTTGTTACATTTTGATTTTAGATGGTAGGACTGCTATGAACTTTAATCATGGGAAAGTCAATTCCATGCATCCTTTTTCCACACCAATCACCTTTTGGCATTTTTTAATGGAATCTTATTTATGAAAAGGGTGAGAATGATAGGGAAGGGGGCTGAAGAAACCAACAGTGGAAGTATGCTAGTTCTTTCAATTGAATTGATTAATAAGAAATCAATTACATCAATATTAAAGAGGAGAGAAAAGTGCAAAGGAATCATTAAGTATTAAGACTGTCAAACAAGCTTAATGGATAACATTGAGCCAAAAATAGAAGTTCATTGCAACTTTCATGTAATTGCTAATGGTTGATAATTTACAGGACTCATAAGGAAAGTTAATTAACAGTGCTTGAGAGTACTGATATGAGATATTTGGGATTCAACATGTAATTTAATAAGCATTTTATGATCCCAGAAAATAGTTCTCACCAGTGTTCTGTTCAAAAGGGAAGCAATTGCAAGTGCTGTTCTAATCTGTTTCATCTGGACAAATTCATGTACAACATAAATTAAGAGATGTAACATCATAGTTTCTGTTTCAAATGCAGAAGTGAAAAGGATCAGATCAATACATGCATACTTGGTAATTAACAAGTGTAAAATGTGATTCAATGGTATGCTTCCCACTTAGCAACAAGCTTTTTGGAATAGAAGGCTTAAATGACAAGAAGCCCCCTGCAAAAGTTCCTCATGAGGAGTCAACATATCAACCATAGGCAGATAATGAAAATAATGCATTGAAACATTAAGTGCCAACTTTGGGTTTTCAGCATAAAGGTATAAATGTATGATGCTAGCTTGCATGCTTGTTGGGATCTACATTTGGGTCTTCCAAGCACACTAGCATAGGGTTTGAAATCTCAAACTTTAGTTTGCTCCTAAAATTATTTGTTAGGATGTTTTCTAGTAGAATTTCGTTCCTAAAAGTATGTTCAACTAGAAGCAAAAAAAAAAAAAAAAACTTGCTTTTGTATTAGATTAACAATTTTATACTAAGACAAGACATAACGGAATTAGTGTGTTCGTGCATATGCATTGAACAAGAATATGAAGCAAATTACATGCTAACCAAAATAGAGCGAGAAATAACTAATTACCAGGAGGATTATAGTATTCTGGTGGATCACGGAAAACCATGGCTTCTCGCAGTCGGTGGCGCTTTCCTTCAGTGCCTGCATATTGAAATGTTGTGTGCACTGCATATGGCTCCAATCTGAGTTGCTGATACATAGCCTAGAATCATGAATGCAAGTATGTTCTTAGGAAAAACTGAACACAGTTTGTTTCTCTACATCACAGGGTCCACGCAAGATTCACTTGGACAGTTAATTGTGTAAAAGAAAACAGAAAGTAGAATAGTAGATATTATATAAAATCAGAAAAGAAGGAATTTGTAATTGTTAACTAGATCCTACCTGGACAAAATATGTATGTCCACTACAGAAGATACTTGAAGGCAAAATTCCCAGCTTTAGATTTCCATCATAAGCATAAACAAGTCCACTGTCCTCATCAACTGACGGTCCTAATTGTCTATGTACAATATCATTAAAACCATTCTGATCCCATATCTTATCATCAGCTAGAAGCAGTTCCTTCCATTCCTTTGCTAATTTTTTCGCAGACTCAGTAGGTCTCCAATGGAAAATTCCAATGTTGTAAGCAGCACCAACTATACAAGGTGATAGGACACAAGTTTAAAAAAAAAAAAAAAAAAAGGTGATAGACACAATCATCAACATAGTATCTCTTCCGTTAAAGCTAAGAAATTGTGATGATATATGTAATAAAATGAGAGATAGAGAGGTGAAGTAAGTGAAAAAGAGCATTGAGTTTAAAAAAAAAAGAAGGAAGAAAACAACTTCAAAGTGTGGTATTTAATTTGATATGCTAAAGAATGTGCTTGAACTTCAATAAGATTATATTTTGTTTCTAAACAGAGAGAAGAGTAGAAGACACATAATATAATAAAAACTTCAGACTCTTAACAAAGTTTGCATATTGGAAAGTGTTTTGTTAGCTTCTAATGTAAAGCCATAGCAAGTGTGACATCATACTCTAAAATAATGCCTGAAAACAGAGTTCGTATAAAAGGTTCTCTCTATCATTCATATAGGGATCATTTTCAGCCATATTCACCTTCTTGCCAAATTTCCAGACTATCATCAACCACTGTTGGAACAACTTGATCACTGGATGTTAAAACATCTGCTTTGGGATAACTAGCAAGATATGGAAGTGGGTTCTGCTCCACAATCACATAATTGCATATAAGTTTTATGAATAAAATATATCTCAGAAGAACAATCACATAATATGCTTGGCGATTTCCTTAAAGATGAGCATAAAAGATGATTATGCACACTGAATAAAACAGATATAAAGTCTTGCTAATGGCACCAACAAAAGTAGGAGTAAGATAAAAAGGACACAGAATAATAACAGAATTAGCAAGCTGGAAAAGAAACTACAACATACATGACAAAAGAAAGTAAAAAAGGGAATGCCCTAATCAATACAAATTTTACAGCTCTTTTTAAATTTTGCATGATTCGTAAAAACAAAGCTAGCATATGAATCACACTTAAAAGTTAAAACTAAACATATATTGAGAAATGGAGAAAAGCACCTTCAACCAAACCATGTCAGTGTCACACATCAACAGCTCGTAACCGAAAGGCAGTATCAAGTTGATCAGAATAACTTTTTCTCTCCCCATTTTATGAAATGTTGGAGACCCCCAGCCAACATCATCTGTACTCATATGGCTGCCCATGTCAAAAACTGGTATCCCTTTCCAATAAAGCGCCTCCAATAACTTGGTATCCATTGCACCTAAAAGGTAGATTTTCAGAACCCTCTTTAGTCAACTGTACACAATACCAGATACGCATCTCTAGCAAGGGCAATTACAAAACTCAACAAAAACACATGATAGAGAAATAACTTGGTATCCATTGCACCTAAAAGGTAGATTTTCAGAACCCTCTTTAGTCAACTGTACACAATACCAGATACGCATCTCTAGCAAGGGCAATTACAAAACTCAACAAAAACACATGATAGAGAAATATAGAAGGTTTAAATCGCGACACTCACCAACAAGATAATTAGAAACTCCCAGATCATTCAACTGTTCAACCCAAGTCAGAATAAAGTCCATAAATGCATAGTTACCAAAGGTCACAATTATAATGTTATCTTTCACCCTTTGCTGAACCAATTCTTCGGTCAATCTGAAAGTATTCAAAGATGGCATCTTTTTATTGCGCGGAGGAATATTCAAAATAGGCCTTGTCTTCACATTTCGTGCCTCCGGAGGAACAGAAGGCACAACATGCGCATTTCCCGACTGAGAAACGTTAAGTGTTTGTTCTGTAAGACGAACATCCTCATCTGAAAAACATGCGCAGTTTAAGGTTTGAAATCACACCCACGTATGAAACAAAATAAAGGGTCAAAAACAAAAACACAAAAGCAGCTCAATGATTTGAAAAGTGACACAAACAAAAGGCACCATTAACAAACAACAAGGCATTAAAAGACACACAAAAGTGGAACCAATGTCAAATGCTTAAACATTATCTATCTCCGGCTAAGGAAGGTTAGCAACACATTTGAAATCCACAAAAGGGTATTTCACATTTAAGGGAAGTAACAGAAAAGGTGTGATTTTTACGGAAGCAATAGGAGTATGAATGAGAGTGTGAAAAAGGGTACTTGAAAGGGACCAAGTAGAAGCGTTGGTGGAGGGGTAGCGAATGGCGGAGAAGACGTAGAGTGAGGAAAAGACGACGCCAACGAAGACAATAGTGTAGATCGTGAGGAACAGAGGTCTCGAATGAGCCACTTCCTCACACGCCATCGAACGAAGAACAAATCACAGAGAGAGAGAGAGAGGGTCCTTTCAGATTGGCATTTTCCAATTTCACTCTCTTATTGTGTTGTGCTGTGATGAAAGTTCAACCCTTAATTCATCCCTGTTTAGTTCAACATGAACATTCTGAAAATGAAACTCTGCCAGAACGAATCTCAACTACTCTGTCTCAACAAACACTGTGAGTAGGAATATAAAATAAAAATAAAAACAAAAATAATTATTTTCATCTAATATACTTCTCTGTAACACACAAGCACACAACATAAATCATGTCTTTTTTTTCTTTTTCGAAAATAATACTAGATGAAAAAAAAATCTTATTTTTCCAAGGTTTTAGGTATCTTAGAGTTGCTTTCCAATCATGAGTTTTTTCCTATTATCATCCCCTTTATCAACTGTGTGTATGTCAATAAAAAAGTTAACAAATTTCTATATAATTATATTTACAATATTAGTACATATTTTAATTAAATTCTAAACATAAATTGTGGTCAGAATTTAATTTGTTATTGATGCAAAGTATCGATTATTTTGCTTTTGAACTCATATTCATTGAAAATATAAGAGTGTGTTTGATTTGTATTTTCATTTTCTGATTTCATTTTTAAAAGATTAAAATTCTTAAAATATGTTTGATTTGACTTTTTATTTTATGTTTTCATGAAATAAAAATACTAAAAATTTATAATAAATTGACTTCTTGAAAATACTGAAAACGAGAATTTATGTTTTCACTCTTTGGTTGTCTCCTGATTTTATTTTCACAGGAAATGTTTTCAGAAATCCAACTAAACACATCTTCATTCTCATTTTATATTTTCAATAAAATAAAAACAGAAAACAAGCAAATTAAACCCCCACTAAGGAAACCACACTTTATTAATATGGCTTATAGTTGCCAAGATCCTGAAACAGTGTAAGTAGTAGACCGAAAGGCAGTTAGATTTATTCTATGCAAATATCGTGCAACCAACAAAATGGAGAAGGTAAGCACGCACTGCTAAGTGAAACATTGTCTTTCTTGCTGTCATGTTTTGTCGATACAAGTTTCTCTGCCAAAAGAAAGTGACATGTAATAAGCCTTTGTCTGTAGTCAACCACACCTGCTTGTGGCTGACTCCGAGCATTGTTGTCAATATGATGATAACCTTATCCACTACAGTAGAAACAATAAGCTTAGCCATGGAAGCTTGCCACTCCTGCACCACTGCCATAGCTTTTCACTTACAAGCAGATGCTGTTGGTGGTACTCGTTCAACTTGAGATAGACTTGACTCATTCTACGTGTCTACCAAAATTGTGTGTGGGACATATTGCATTGAAAAAATATAAACTTAATCAACAATTAAAAAACATTAATTTAAAATAGGTACACAATGAAGACTTGTTTTCGTTAGATGTACGAGATAATTATTTTTAATGGAGTTCAAGTGAGTTACTTGAATTACTAATCGAACAAAAATAGTTGGCTAAAGAGAGATGGAGGGGGAAAGCCACATATAGAGGTTTGGTGGCCAAAAATGGAAGAAAATATTGTCAGAGAGCGAGATTAAGGGGGTAGGGGAAAGGTTGGGGGTAGGAAGGTAGTACTAATTACTATGTTGGGGGGTTTAAATAGCCCTTGAGGAGTGCCAATAGCAAGCCCTTTAATTTAGAATCAAACAATGTTAAAGCCCACCCACCCCTGGCCCAATAGTAGGTTTTTTGTACCCAAATCATACAAGACAAGGTCAGGGGCATAAGTGAAGAAAATTCCATTGATTTTTTTTTATCAGCAAATTCCATTGAAAAGTTATGCTTTTACCATCATTCCTTTGGGAAAAAAAACTATCATTCCCTCTTAATTGTGAATGGCTAACTATTACAGAAATGCTTCTCATTTCCTAGAAGTTCTATCATGGATGCTGAAATAAAAATGCATTTCCTTCTATATACAGTTTCTTGTTAACACAACAGAATTAGAAACTTAGAGATGGTGACAGGAAAACTTGCAGGTTGAACTATTTAAGTGAGATGGTGAAGAGATATCATATGCGAGCAAAAGTTTTTTCGCATGAAGTTCTACTAGGGACATGATTTCAAATTTAGTTGCAAAACACTAAAACCCAACATAGGCCTTAATTATGAACCCATTTCTATTTCCTTTGGCATGACTCTACTTTGTACCCTTGGATTTCACATTCCAAATTGGAAGTTTTGACTAAATAAAATGAACCCTATATCTGCTGAGCTTAGCACTGTTCAATATAAATACTAAATTAATATGGCTCTTGTATTTGATTTTCTTCACAAGTCCCTTATTGCCTCTTTCCTTCTTTCTTTGACGTCCTACTCCTTGGTGGTTCATCCATCATGCACAAAGTCTTTGTTTAGTCTTTTTTTTTTTTTTAATTAGGGATGGTAATTGAATATAAGTTCAATGAATATTTGTAAAAACAAAATACTCACTAAACGAGTATGCCTGTATGGGTCCAGATATAAATATTTATCCACAAAAAAAAAACGAGAATAGGTGCAGATACAAATATCTTACCATCCAACTTGCCTCGTACAATCACATGTTATTTAATATATTAAGTTTAAAGTAAAAATATCATATTCCACTGGTCACTGTATAACTAATTGTGATATTTTGAATAATACTACACAAATTAATTACCCAAACTCTTATATACAAGATTATTATTATTATTATTATTATTTTCTTCACAAGATCACTATACTAGTTAGAGTTAATATATGACTTCTTATACATCGTAGCGAGTGCAAGTACCAAACTTATACGTTTATAAATGAGTTATTTTTATAAATTTATTTAAATTATTATATTTGTTACAAGTACTAAATATACATTATATTTTTAATTAATTTACTATTTTAGATTAAAATTTGGTCATATTTTGTTTTTATATATTTTATAATTAAGATATAAAACAATACTTTTATTTAACTAAAATTTGGTTGATAAAAATATGAATATCTATGTAACCATAAAATATGGAAATCAACAATAAATTACTCTTGGTGTGTAAGAGTCAAAGGACGCATATTTTTTTAAATAAGAAACATAAAAACAAATATAATACAACCAAATTCTATCAATTCTCTATATTATATTCTCGGATCATGATTTTATGCCAAGCTTGCATACAATGTGCTCTGCAAATTGTGCTGAGTCTATGACAATAAAAATAAGCCAGGTCACACTCACAGATCCCAATGTCAGTGAAGGTTAAGAGATCCCTCCTTAGTGTTACTAATTTGGTGGCATAGACGTGGCTTCAAAGCAATACTAGGGAGAATCTATGCACACACATAGGTTTATGCTTATTAATGTGCTTTGTTTCTTGCGCAAGTGGTTTTATTCTTAAACCCAGGTCTAGTCAGCAACCAATCCTTAAGGTGATTGTGTTTAAGTGGTTGACAATTCTTAACAAACACTAATTTGACTATATTGAGTATTATTATTTATATGGAAATCTCAATTGTGCATGCACAATTAGTCGAAACATTAAAAACTGATTGATTGGGACCCTTGATTAATTAGTTGTTGTACGTATAGCAACTACTTGTTAGCATATAATTCTGTCAATGCATTAAATGCAGCTGGGTTTTTTGTCGCTTTGACTAAGTGCCATTTTTTAATTGAATAAAAAAATTGACATACCCTGTAACAAGGATGCTTCCCTCGGTCCAGTAGTATGTCTAATAACAATGTGTTTCCATACATTTGTTTTATGTATACTAGTGTACAAATTTGTACTTGAATGTGTACGCCACATTAAGATTTGATTTTTTTTTACTCAGAAACTGAGCTAGCGTCTTGTTAACTCAATTCAGTAACTTAAAACATATGTCTCTCTAGTTGCAGGATTTTTTATTTTTTTTTTATAAAAACCTGACAAACTGTCAAATTCACTTAGAATGTGTCTAAAGATAATTGAATAATCAAAGAGATAGACCATGCACATGCATATTCAATAGTACATAATAGCATCTTTAGAGAAAAATCATTTTAATAAAACAACTCTTACAAGTGGTGATTAATTTCATGAATGATTCAAAGTGCATTAAACACAAGAGAATACTTAGTGAATTTTTTTAAAAAAAAAAACTATATAACTTTTATCTATCTTTATGATCAAAACTCAAAAGGCTACTTTGAAATCTAATTCACGTTTTGAAAATTTTAAAATAAAATTTGATGTTTTAAAAGGTGCTTATTTTGTTATAATATTGTTTATGTGAATTGCATTATGACTACAACATTTTTTTTTATCTATGATAAATGACAACAAAGCTTTTACTTAAAGTTAAAAGGATGATATTAGTTTTTTTTTTTTGGTGAGAATATATTAGTATATATAATATCAACACAATTTGCAAAGTTATTTTGGCTGTATTATAAACTCAACCTTTGCGGATATGTCAAAATAGGTTATATAATTTGTATGAGATACATTAATTAAAAAAAAATATATGTTATACTTCATTTTTTATGTTTCGAGTAATTTAATTATTTATTTTTTAAAATAGTAAACCATTTTGAAACATCCTAATTTAAAAAACCTGTAATCTATTGAAGTACATTGCAATATTAAGATAGACAAGTAATAAAAAATTTAATGGTTGTCTGATTCTGATCACTTCTAATTAATTTTATTTTTTCCTCTTCTACTTTTAGGTACAGATAGCCTAGTTTAGTCTATTATCTATTATAGATTTTATTTTTACCTATGGTGTATCATATTTAAAAGCTTAGTTTAATCTATTAATTTTATTTAAAGGTTTATTTCATATTAAAACTTTCATAAAGTTTAATTTCTTTTTATATTAAATAATAGGCTCATAAACAATTGAAAAAACTGAATGTAAAATAAATCATAATCTATAAAAAATCAAAATTGTTGTTAGTCAATGCACAAGACAAAGGTGGAAATAATAGAATTAAATTTTATAAAGATTAAATCTAATACGTTAATATGATATGAGTTTATCACCTTTAATATAACTTATTAAAAAAACTTATTTTGTAACAACCTCTTTAAGTAAAACATAAAATTATCACTCAATAAACTTATACGTTTGACTTTTATTGTAGTCAACATTCAAAATATTTTTAAAAGATAAATAAATATATGATTTTGATACGTTATAACAATTTTAGTATAATAAAAACACTAAACAAATAATTATAATTATACTTACTTAAATATGTGAGTTTGTTAAACATAAAAGACTTTTTAAATGACTCAAAGTTTGATCTTCTTAATTAAATAGGTTTTTATAAAAGCCTACGTTCAACCTATTTGCCTATTTCCACCACTAATTTTAGGGTTGGTTGCTTTTGACCAACTCAAACAAATTAGTGTCGGCTATGATCTAGCAACTAGCAACAACGTGTTGGGTTACAAGTGTGAGGTGAAGTCCCACATCGGGAAAAAGTGGAAATGTGGAGCACCATATAAGTGAGGAGAAGACCCATAAACTTGAGTCTCAAGTTTCTTTATGTGGTAGCTCGTGGTCCACCAATGTAAATCTATTTGGTGTTTACACCCCTCCACATTGACATAAGATTGTTGTCAAGGTGCCAGTTTGCTACTACCCCCCAATTAAGTCGAAAGGTCATTGTCACCTTTTGAAAGCATGCAATGACCGAAGACATCGTTGTCTTCGAAATGTAAATGATTTATTTGATATTATGACTATAGCTCTTGGTAAATTTACCAAAGATGAAAATGATTTATTTGATATTATGGATGACTGGTTGCGGAGGGACCGTTTCATTTTTGTGGGTTGGTCCGGTCTATTACTCTTCCCTTGCGCCTATTTTGCCTTGGGGGGTTGGTTACGACCTTTGTAACTTCATGGTATACTCATGGATTGGCAAGTTCTTATTTGGAAGGCTGTAACTTCTTAATTGCTGCAGTCTCCACTCCTGCTAATAGTTTAGCACACTCTTTGTTGTTACTGTGGGGTCCTGAAGCACAGGGAGATTTTACCCGTTGGTGTCAATTAGATGGTCAGTGGACTTTTGTTGCTCTCCACGGCGCTTTCGCATTAATAGGTTTCATGTTACGTCAATTTGAACTTGCTCGATCTGTTCAATTGCGGTCTTATAATGCAATCACATTCTCTAGTCCAATTGCTGTTTTTGTTTTTGTATTCCTTATTTATCCACCGGGTCAGTCTGGTTGTTTCTTTGCTCCTAGTTTTGGTGTAGTAGCTATATTTCGATTCATCCTCTTTTTCCAAGGGTTTCATAATTGGACATTAAACCCATTTCATATGATGGGAGTTGCTGGTGTATTGGGCGCGACATTACTATGTGTTATTCATGGTGCCACCGTAGAAAATACTTTATTTGAAGATGGTGATGGCGCAAATACATTCCGTGCTTTTAACCCAACCCAAGCTAAAGAAACTTATTCAATATTACTCATCACAATGCATACCATTATCTCCCATTTTTTGATATGGACTCTCTATTCATAATTTTTTGGTAATACAAAAAATAGTTGAAAAAAGTGGGCAATGAATGACAATTTTACCATATCCATGTCTATGATATATGAATGGCGGAAAATCCTAGTATAAAAACTCGTGTTATTTTAGTTAGGTTTAAGTCTGACGAGAATAATATTCTACAACAAGTAATTCATTTATTTTCAACCAACCCATTTATTATCTATTATTTGATTGATTAATCCTTTATATTGGAATGGGTGAAGAGTCAAATGATTTGGCAATTTCTCACGGGGGGCTGAATCAAGATAATTTTGAATCAGAGTTTTCGATTTTTGTTCATCCTTCGCTATAATAATATCTTGAGGTTTGCAACGATAACTTGGTATATCCACTATATGACCATTAACTAAAACATGTTTATGGTTAACTAATTGGCGTGCTTGAGGAATAGTCGCAGCCATACCCAACCGAAAAAGTATGTTATCCAAGCGCATTTCAAGTAGTTGTAATAAAACCTGACCAATTGATCCTTTAGCTTTTCCGACAATACAAACATATTTAAGCAATTGTCGTTCTATAAGACCATAATGAAAATGCAATTTTTGTTTTTCTTCTAAACGAATATGATATTGAGATTTTTTACTAGAGTGCGATTGATTTCTAAGTTCGCTTTTGACTGTTGGCCTTTTACTAGTTAGTCCTGGTAAAGACCCCAGACGACGTATTTTTTTGAAACGAGGTCCTCTGTAACGTGACATAAAGACTCCTTTTTTTAATGGAAAATCTTATAAATCAAAATTAAAACTAAACTAAATGAAAAATATCCTATTATAAATGAAGCAAAATCTACTAAAGTATTATACTACAAAGAAGAATTAGACGAATTCTATCAATATCCTAACTTTATTCTATAGCCGTCTCCGGATAGCAAAGGTGAGACTAAAGTAATCTCTGTCGAAAGACTCCGAGATCTTCGACAAAGGGGTGCAGATGACCATGATTGGTCTCTGCGTGTCATCGGACTTGCCGTCTCCGGATGATGAGGGTGCGGATAACCATGAGATGTCTTTGCGTGTCATCGGACTTGCCATCTCTGGATGACGAGGGTGAGACTAAAGTCTCGACAAGAAGACGTTGACATCTCTGGGGAGGGTGCAGATGACCACATTGTTCTCTGCGTGTTATCAGACTTGGGGTTTTTGAATGACGAGGTGTGGATAACCGTAAGTTGTCTCCGCATGTCACCGGACTCTTGGGTCGTTGGATAGCAAAAGGTGAGACTAAATAGTCTCGGTCGAAAGACGCTGACATCTCCGGGGAGGGTGTAGATGACCACATTGGTCTATGCGTGTCATCGGACTTGGGGTCTCCGAATGACGAGGTGCAAATAACTGTAAGGTGTCTCCGCATGCCACCGAACTCTAGAGTAGTCTAGAACTCTTTAGAAGCTTGTGAAAGAATGTGAAAACCTCTCTAGAGTGAATCCACTTCTTAGAGTGAGAAAGTTAGAGAGCCTCTTTGAGATAGAAGATAAATAGCTTGGGAAGTCTTTATCCTTAAACTTGAGTGAGCCACCGTAGAGTGAATCAATTTTGTAAACACATCCTTATAACCCTATTATTTTTTTATGTAGTGGAAGAATCTCCATATTAGAGAGTTATAATCGTGTGCTCTCATTATTATCTTTAATTACTAAGTGTTTATTTTAACTTCACGAAGCGGGAAAGTTCAAATTTTTCCAACACAGCGTGGAGGTCATCTCTTTGTTTTCATTGAAGTAGAGCTATCAACATCGTCTTTACAGTATTAACATTGATTTTTTTTTTATTGATACTAACTTACATTTTTATATAGTGTTTATTAAAATGATAATGTTAAAAAAATACATAATAGTGTATAAGAGAGAATTTTTAAAAATGTAAACATTTTATGTAATACGAGTGGATCATGTGATATAATCAAAACTCAAAATAATTGGATATTAACAAAAGACGCAATCCCAACCTCAAAATAATCATGAAAGGCTTGAGTTTCAAAAGTCTCCTGTGAAGACGATTTGTTGCAACCGAGGTTGAACTGGACAACAAAAAAAATATGTTAAAAAATAGAAGAGTCGCCACTAATAATTATTTTAGGAAAAAATATTAAAAAATCCTTAAAATAATTTTCGAAGCCAGAAAATAAACACATTGATTAATATTAATCTATCTTTATTTATAAGTCCTTAAGTTTTTATATAAAAAAAGTGTATCTTAATACAAATAAGACGATCAACCAACAAATAAACTTTCTTTCTTCTTCTGTTCCTTTAGCACTTAACAGTCTGCATAATTAAGAATATAAATTCATACATTTAAGAAAAGTTATACATTCATATATTACATTCAAATTTATTAATATATATTAATAAATTTTTATCAAATTAAGTTAATTATATATTTGATCTTAAACCCTAATATTTGATAGAAAAACTTGTAAACAAAATAATTGGCTGCTTTTTCTCCCTCTCTCCCTCTGTCACTCTTTTATGGCCGGATAAACATACCTAGCTGGTAAAGGAGGGTTTTGATTTGGATAAGAATCTAGAGTAGTTAAAAAAAATGCATAATTTGCTGTTAATTAAGTGAGAATTAAAAAAAAAGTAGTATAATTTATTTATTTATTTTCAAATACAGATTTTTTTCGCGTCTCTTTCTCTCTCCTAATATATGTGTAGAGAGAAGTATACTGTTAAGATGCAGAAGATCCAATTCCATTTTGGTATAAAAAGTTATTCACACCCGGGAAAGTTGCAAATCAATGGAATTATATCACCGTAGGGTCATGGAAAAGAATTAAATTTGTTAATTTTTGTCTTCACTCCCATATCCCATCCCATTTCATTTTGTCCAATTCATTCGCATAGAATAATACAATTTTATATTACATAATATCAAGAGAGAGAAGGCAACATTGGCTACATTTTCCATTATTGAAATGCCAAAAAAGTGGGCATGCACATATATTTTATGTTTGGCAATTGGATGCATTTAGTAAGAGGAGGGAAGTGAGGATCTAAGATGCCAAAAAAAGACTCCTATTTAGTTAAGACAGACAAAAAATAATAATAATTTAAAAGAAGAAGATGATTTGAACTTATCTGATTCGATGCAATACAGTGCATACAAATTGCAGTAAACTGGCATTGACCCCCGGTTTTAGTCCTATGAGTGGTTTTCCTTTCCAAGGGCTCATAAAACTTACGAGTTCTGGTTTTGTTTTTGGCCCATAGAAATAATCACAGATTTGGTATTGGTTACAGCTAAGTAAGTTGTTTCTGGCACATAACGACTTGGACAATTCGACAATAGCATTAATGAGAGATAATGACCAAAGTCTACGATTCTTATATAGTCCCCACCCTCCAAAAAAAAAAAAAAAAAACAAACAAACACGCGCATTCACTAGTTATAGATTGAGGTACAGTGAATCATGATTTGAGTCAAATTTGGTTCATTTTGAATTGCACCTGGTCAATGATATAGTTCTAGTGTGTATACTAACTTAACTAGCCATACGACAAAAATTCATTTCTATATGCCTCTCTAGCAACTAGCATTTACAATCGGTCTCTATCAATTTTGTCCCCCGGGGATAATCCTACATCTCTAATATCAGGGAGGTACATGTCTTCATACAATTTAAAAAGTTTTTAATGCTATAATAGCAATAACTTGTCTTTAATTGAAGTTTCATTGCCTTTAATTTTATCTTTAAATTGATAAGGTTGGTTTTGATGGAGAAAATATTAAGGGAAGGATGTCATTTTTTTAAATTTAATATTTTGGTGAATCGAGTTTTAAAAGCTTACCAAGATAAGACAAAAGAATGTCAATTTCACCATGAAAAAATATGAACTTTAATATTTTATTAATTCCGGTGGATTTATAATTTATTATCCAACACTGTTCGTTAAAAAGGGGACTAAAATCTTGCACTAATGATCTTGTAAAGCACTTGTATATTTTTTTGTTACAAATATTTATTATTTTATATGGATAGGTATCAAAATAGAGCCAAATGGCAGAAATCCAACAAAGCTTATAGGGGATTGGGGTTAATTACATCACCTTCTTCATCATATCCTTGTCTAGCTTGAGCTGAATGTCCATTTTCATATAAAGTGTCACAGTTAAGTGGAGTACTAGCTAGTGGGAAATGGCATGTCTCTATCACTATCTCTTTTCTATTTTACTTTTACACACGAAAGATACAAAATGATAGCTGGAGCCAAGTTAGAACTCCAGAAAAGGAAAGGGGGGCCAAACATAATAAATAAATTGAATTAATTTTCTCATTTTCTGGCATCCACAGAGTTCAATTTGTTAATTAATCAAGCCAAACCCCGGTTATCTTATTGCAAAACAAATAAAAACTACTCATCGACGTATCCATATGGCTGCTTATGCCACTACTTTTGTGACTAATTAACATTGTTATGCCACGCACACACACAATGGATATTACTTGTTGGAAGTGTATAACATGGAAAAATATGATATGATATGTACTGCATGCACTTTCTTCTGATATTCTTTTAAATGGTTTATATGTGCTACTTAGTTGCATTTTATACGGTTTCTTTTATGAAAGATTCGGTTGATCTTTATTAATTCATTGTCATGCATGCCGTGGTGACACCTAATAATTTGTTTGTCTTATTATGATGTTTATTACAGAAGATAATTTTGTTCGAGACTCAATTTTTTTTTCTTTTTACACAATTCCGAGACTCAGTTAGTTATTGAATGTTTATGAACATTTCTCACAATAAAGAATTAAACAATTCGTGACAAATTTGGGAGAATATTACAGGTTTTAGTTCATGTTATTTTCCTAATATATATATATATATATATATCAAAGACTTCCTTTTTAAGCGTCAGGAATTGTTTGATGCATAGAATAAATTTAAAGTTATACGACGATATAAAAAAATAACACAAAATTCTTGAACAATAAAACACAAATCAATAAGTATTTTATGAGATTAAAATTAATAAATAACATTTGAGTTACTCATTTTATAATAATTCTATAAACAACTTAATTACATAGATAAATATGTAATTAGTAAAAAATGCAATTCTTTAATACTTGAAAGTTGAATTCCAAAGGCAAGTGTGGCAGCTAACATTGCCAGGATGGTGTTAGATAAAGTAAATAATAAATCTAATTTAGATGCTATCGGAAGAGACGGTTCTCATGCCTGCTTAAAAATTATTTTGTGTAAGTTTTAAAATGAGGAGAATCGGTATATATTGGTGTAAAATTTAATAGCTTTTCTTTTGTGAAAATTTTAATACCCTTATACTATTTAATAATTTGATATAGAATGAGTTTTTTTTTATTTATTCATATTATTTTGTTAATTTTCTTATTTGATATTTGTATAAAATTTTGTAAGGAAATAATAATGATGAGAATATAATCAAATAGCTTTTATTTATACATATTCAAAAAAATTGATATAAATCTTGCTATATAAATAAAGTATTAAATGATGTTAAATTAATGTAATTTTGATGAATTTTGACATTAATCTTGCTATATAAATAATTTACACACATATGTAATAAGAAATTTAATATAATTGTGAATTTTGATGAAAAAAATATTGTGTAAAATTATTTGACAATATAAGTGCTCAGTTTTAACTTAGATCGGTATAGTATAACTAAATAACTAATTCATTCTCTTCCAAAAAAGAGTTAACTATCAAAAGGAATCTGAACAATACATATAATTTAGTTTAATATATAACAATAATTTTTGTATTGAATATTCTTTCCATGGTTTTGCGCATGATGCACAAAGACAAGTAACGTTAGCATGGCATGGCCACTTGCACCTTTATCACTCGTGGATCATTATAAAACAAATCCATATGAACATGACATTAAATGAGCTCATGCATAATTCAACAAATATATATATATATATATATATATATCAATGTTGAAACATACGAACTTAGGACATTTGTTTTAATTATATTGGACAATGGACAGTAATAGTTATTTATCTTATCGGCACCAAGACAACTAATATATCAAATTAAAATAAGGGGAAGAAAAATAAAATACTACAGCTATAAACAAGGCTGGGATATATTGTAGTCAGAATGCATCAATTGCACTTGGACATTTTGACTTCCTAAGAGTCAAGTTTTTCATTGATCTAACATTATGGCATCTTTGCATGTTATTAGCATGCTTATAATTTAATTGCTTACAAAAATTTGATGCCGTGTCTATTCAATATATAAATGCTAGATAATAGTATATTATATGTGACCCAGCTATAAGTAGCTACTTTTTTTTTAATGTTATTTTTTTATTATGTTTTACATTAAAAAATAAAAATTTCATTATGTTACTTTATGTTTATGTTTTCAAATTATATCGTTTTAGTCTTTTTTATTTATTTTTAGAAACATTAATGTTGTATTAACTTTTAAATTTTAAAATGATGTGATGTTACATTTGGTCCATTATGCTTTTACAATTGTTTCGCTTTGATATATTATGTTTTAAAAGTTTTATTTTAATCTTTTATATTTTCAAAATATATTATTTTAATCTTTTTTCAATTTTTCGTTAAAAATTTAGTGTCCGTCAATGTTTTAAATTTTAGAATAAGTTCATATAATGACGATTAAAATTCATCATTATCTTTTTTATTTAAAAAATTAAAAATCACTAAGTAAATGAAAAAAAAATAGATATGAAACTACGAATAACAACCTTCCCTCATAATATTATTATTAGTGTTATTTCATTCATTTAGTTTAATCATTTAATAACCATAATAATTTCATTTACCAATTATTTTCAATTACAATGATAAGGACCCCTTCTCATTTTGTTGCGTTCGATCTCTCTTTGTCGATCCAAAAAAATCATTATCCTGTCCCTGTTTTCGTCTCCGCCGCAACTTCTCTACGTGGTCAAAATTTTCAGCGGGATTCCAACAAGATTATGTATTGACATTGTTCGATTTGTGTAATGCTACATTTTTACAAATCAGGAAGAGGAAGAGGTTGGAGGAGATGAAACTTTTTTAAAATTAAAATAAAAATAGTGACAATTTTTAGCTATCACTATGTAAAGTCAATTATTTTAAAAGAATTAATATCACTTTTAATTTATTATATTTTGCGGTTGTTTCGTTTTTGTATATTAAGTTTTAATAAGTTCATTTTAGTCTTTTATGTTTTCAAAATGTATCATTTTGATCTTTTTTTAAATTTAAAAGTTAATAAAACACTTATGTTTCTAACGAAATATTTAAAAAATGATTAAAATAATATATTTTAAAAACATAAAGAATCAAAATAAATTTTTTAAAACTTAATGTAGCAAAGTAAAATATAATGAAAAAAATTAACATTAATTAAGCTTTTTTTCATCTTTAAATGGAAGAAGACACTGAAAATTTGATTGTACTTGAAAGATTTAAGCTATTTTTATTATCATTACTATTTTTCGTACCTGGAAATTTTATGCTGGACTCTTGCTGAAATATAAATATATGTTATGTATTACGAGAGAAAACGAGTTAATTCTTGTTGTTTAACATTTCATTTAATAAAAAAATATCATTTTATATAATAAAGAAAACCATCTCATTTTTAATTTCTTAGTGTTTCTTCCCTTCTTTCTCAAGAACTAACTTGGTATAGTCATATCTTAAAAGTTATGAAATTTCAACACAGTTTTGTCTTTAAAATTATATAAACCAAAAGGACCAATCGCAGGGTCTCACCAAGAGCACAAAGACACGAAAATTTAACGACGAGCCACGTGCCAACCGTAATTCAAGAACATAAACACCTTTCATAACTTCCTTAAAAAAAACACTTTTCATATAAAAACCGACAAATTAAATCATATAAAAATTTATAATTGAATTGAATATAATATAAAAATATTTTACTAGCATGTGCTATTTACTCTTAGTTCATAATTTAAGTTCTTTATATTATTGTTAGTGTAACAAATTTTACATTGTTAATTAATCAATAAAAAATCATGATAGAAGTCTAAAATTGCAGAGTGTTATAGAAATTAAAATTATTTTTAGTAAGTATGTCAAATATTAAAGAAATGATAATCAACATTGTTTTTATACTTTTCAATTGATAAATAAATAAAATTTTAAATTGTAATTAGATATGTTTCAATAAATATCACTTATATTGTAAACGTTTTAAAATATGTTTTCATTATGGGTTGTCGTCGTCGTCATATCTTATATCTTATGCCATGGTTAGTTAACTAATTATTTCAATTTGCCTATAAAAAACAATTTTTTTAATATAATCATTAGTATTATTATACTTATAAAATTTATGTGCTATCTATAAAAATAAAAAAAAATACTGAAGAAAATATTTATATATGCATAATGGTGATTATGCAATAATCTATCCAGCAGTCAAAGACTTTGGGTTTTATTCTTGGTAACTAGTTTAGTAATAACTTTTTAAGTATTGTCAATAATTTTTTAAAAGGTAATGATTAAAAAGTTTATTACATATTTGTCTATGTAATTACCAACTTTCAATAATAAAATAAAATTCTCAAATCCACTTTAACACACATTTTGTGATAAAATACTAATCGCATTTAAGAGGTAGTGTCCTTTTAAGAAATTCCACACACCCTCCCATCACATTAGCTTTGTCTTGTTATTGAGTTCCCTAAAAAATTGTTAAGTTAAACTTGACAATTGATTTTGATTAGAGTAGCTTACTTTAAATGGATTTTTGTATTTCATGTCTAGATGTGACTATAAATAGATACTAACCTACCAAAGTTAGTATCAATAACTTATGTCTTTAGCGCAATCATCCTTGTCTATGAATATCAAGATTTCCCTTCTCATATAGATACCATCTTCTCAGACCTTTTATAATGTTACTCTATCAAAATCGAATTGAGGTTGTTTCCTCTGTACTTAAATACATTGTAAATATCTTGTCATTAGTTGTTCTAGACGTATTTGAATGTTGACTTTGTTTAACACTTAATTTAAGCTGATTCTTTTTCTAGACTGAAGTAGCTAGTTAATCGGATAGAAGCTTAAGTTCAATATAAAATAATTCTAAAAGATCCTATATATATATATATATATATATATATATATATATATATATATATATATATATATATATATATATATATATATATATTTAAATTGTCCTTAATTATAAAATCTGTTTTTGGTTTTGATTCTTATTATTTTGTTTTAAGCAATGTAATATATTTTTTTCATTTTATTCCCTATAGTACTGTTTTGTTTATTTTGAATTATTCTCTTTGAATAATATTTGATATAGACTAAAAGCAAGTTATCTAAGTATTTCAAGGACAAAAAATGAATATATTGCAAGGACTAAAAAAAATAACAATGGTCGAAACAAAAAAAATACAAAGATCATTTAAAAAAATTATAAAAATCAAAACCAATAAGGCAATATATTACTGAGAGAAAAAAATACATTTAACCCTTCAGAAAAGAATATTAAATATATTTTATCTTTAATATTATACTAAGTCGTACACACTTCATGTTACCAAGAAAAATATTCTCTTGTTCTGAAATCCCCAGAAAAGTTATCCTCTCGAAGAAACATTGCAGTAGCACCCAATGCCAGTACCAATGATGATAAGGTAAGGTGATAATTTCAACATAGTGAGTTAACGAGAGTATAGATACTAACCATTTCTACCCCAAAGAGCCACTTTTGTTTACTTGGCTTATATATATTATCCATGTCGATCTTTTTTTTTCTCTCCCTGAGGTAGTATTCATGTTTATATATATATATATATATATATATAATCCATTTAAAAGCAAATTATGTATACTCAATTGACTTAAATATATTTTTAGTTCTTGAAATATTTTTGTTCTAATTATAATTTTAAAAAAATATTTTTAATTCTTAAAAAATATAAAATATATTTTTTTAACCTTTAACAAGATATTAAAATCACAATATTTTTTTTATTGAATATCAGAATTAAAAACAAATATAATTTTTGTACAGGTTAACATAAAAACTTACTGTATTTTAAAGAATTAAAATTAGATTTATATTATATTTTTCTAATAACTTAAATCTCATATTATTTATGTGTAACATCATATCATCTTATAAATCTTCCTACAATTTTTTTTATTACTTTTTAAAAGATTGTTAAATGATAAATAAATATTTCAATATCTTAAATGTAAATACATTTACTATTTACTATATAAAAAATATAATTAAAAAAGACATTATAAGAGGAAGAGGATTTAAATTATTCATGATTTATAATCTGAAATATAAAAAATATGCTTCTCCACCGTGTGTAATCCATATCTCTTGAGGCTTCTTAACTCTTAAAAGTTACCTTCCATTCCATTGAAAGTTGAAACCTACACCAAAATAATACTCCTTGACTGTGCACGTATATATAATTGTCTGTGTACGTGTAGCCATCAGCCGCCGGATCTTGAATTTTTTTTTTCAGTGGGATAAAAAATAATTTATGTTTTTACAAAAGTAAAACAATAAGGTTTTATAAAATACATATGCCATGATCAAAGAAATTTAAAATATCTATATTCTACAAATTATAATTATTCTTTATTCTTTATGTATCTTCATATTTTGAAAATACTTTATGATTTTTTATTATTAATATTATAAAAAAATATCGTATGTATGTATGTAATCAAATAATTATTAAATTATTATTCTTCCTTGTGATTGCATTTTATTTTTCATAAAATTTATTATAAAAAAACAGTTGTGATAAGCAAAATCAAAGTTAATTTCACAAATATATCATTGGATGGACAATATATTTTTTAGTTTTCACTAACATTTTAAAAAAATCAGTAATTATATTTAATTTTAAAAAATTGATCATCAGACATTTTTCATAAAAGTTTCAATTTGACTTTCAAGCACAATGAGTTTCATAAAAATAAATTTTGATGGATAAAACTTAATCAAACAAATCAATTTTTTTTTATCAAATGCAAAAAATGAATCTCTTAGATTTAAGCTTGCTATACAAAAAAGTAACTTAGTGCCCACATCCATAAATATATTGTTTAGCTCTTAGAAGTTATCTATCAATTATTTGAAAAAATAACTCAACTTAAAAGTGATGAAAATTTTAAACTTTTTGAAATTTAGGCTTTTATCTTCTTATGCATCATCCATATTTAGGATGTCAATATCTAGCTTTACACAAAAATCTTTTTTCCATATATTAACA